>NC_064921.1:670343403-670961181 GCF_023897955.1 Schistocerca gregaria | reverse complement strand
TTAAACAATGGTAGTTTTCAGGGGCAGAATGAGTCATTGTTAGGCAGGAACAACAAAGGAAACAAGCAACAATTACAGGTAACTCATGTTTTTAAGATTCTATTTCAGACGGGTCAGTACTGTTGTGGAAAGTCAGTATGGAGGCAGAAGAGTGTACTAGTGATGCTTTTGTTCAAACAAGTTGCAGTATTGGTAGAGCACAAGCATATGAATGTCATAAAACAAACTATGGAACAAAATGTGGCATTCGCTTTGTACTGTATGATCTGGATGAATCGGACCAAGATTTGTTGATATGGATATCCGGGATACACCCTGTGAGCACAAGAAGTACAGTTCCAGGAAACTGCTATGGCAGAAGAAAACTACAAGAAGTTCAAATGGAATTAAAACACAAAATAGCTGACACACTAATGGTGGAAGAGGAAGAACTATCTGCTCCAAAGGAACAGAAATCATGCCTGAAATGCTCTGATTTGGACAAAATTGTGCATGATTTGAAAGAAAAATGTGCCATATCCACACACCAGAAAAAAGTAGCTGTTCTTACCCTTGCACCTTCCAGCTGGTCAATTGACTACACTGCAAAGGAATTCAATGTTTCTACATATATGGTAAAGCAACCTAGGAAAATAAAAACAACCCAAGAAGTGCTTCCACAACTTCAGCAGGCTCAGGGTAAGCAATTGAGTTCAGAAAAAAGGAACCAGTGTCGGAGTTTTATGAAAATAATGACTACAGCCAAATAATGCCTGTAAAGAAAGACTATGTAACAGTGAAAATGGGAAATGTACGTGTACAAATTCAAAAACGATTGTTGCTATGCAACATATCAGAACTACATGTAGAATTCAATGAAAAGTATCCCAATACCAAAGTAGGTTTATCATCTTTTTTCAATCTTAGGCCAAAATGGGTTGTGCCTGTAAGTGCATGGGGCACACACAATGTTTGTGTATGTGAGACCCATCAAAATGCTAAGCTGATGTTTGCTGCTATAAAGAATTCTGGTCTGGATTACAAAGGTGCAATGAAGCTGAAGCTGCTAGTGTGTGTCATCAGTTCCTACCAATGCATGATACACAGGTGTGAAAAGTGTCCTGGTAAGGCAAATCTTGCAGAACACATGAATAACAAACTGTATGGTGAGCTCCTTATGGATGGCAATGAACTTGTTTCTTATAAACAATGGACACACATGGATCGCACAAGTCTTGAAAGAAAGCAAAGTACAGTGGAGGATTTTGTTTAAATGTGTTGTCAAAAAATGGACAAACTGACAACACACAGCTTCACAGCAACAGCACAATTGGCTTATCTCCAGTAAGGATAATTTGAAACAAGATGAAATTATAGTAATACTAGACTTTTCTGAAATTTATACATTTATAGTTAAAGATGCCATCCAAGGATATCATTGGGACAACCATCAACCAACTCTCCAGCCATTTGCGATTTACTATAGAGGTGAATCAGGTGATGTGTCTGTCATGAACCTGTGCGTTTTTAGTGACTGTTTAATTCATGATGCCATTGCAGTTCATGACCACATTCGCACTGTCATGGCATATGTGAAAAACAAGCTGCCTCACATACATTTTGCGAAATACTTCAGTGATGGGGCAGTTAGTCAGTACAAAAACTGTAAAAATCTCAAACATTTGTGCATGAATTACCATGATTTTCAGATTTATGCACAATGGAATTTTTTCGCAAGTCACGGTAAAAATGTATGTGATGGTATTTGTGCTACCATTAAGCGAATGGCACCATGAGCTAGTCTGCAACACCCTACAGAAGGTCAAACTAACACCTCTTCAATTATTTACCTGGGTACAGAAAAATAGCTCTGGCATACAATAATTCTATGTTTCGAAAGATGGGGTGAAATCAGTCGAATAGTTGCTAAAAAACAGACTAGAACACGTTAAAACTGTTGCAGGCACAAGGAGCCATCATCACTTCTCTCCAGTGAACTCTGACAATGTTCAGATGAGCAGACTGTCCAGTTATAACTATAGGTTCACGCACAACACATGTCTTCACAGTGTGTCTGACTCAGGATTCAGAAGCAAAAGCAGCAACATACAACCAGGTTGCTATGTTATTGCTGTTTATGATGACAAATGGCTCTTAGGGTGTGTTGCAGAGTGCTTTGGAGCAGAAGGTGATGTATTTGTGAACTTCATGGCACCAGCAAGATCATTTCATTGGCCATGTTTGGCAAGTAGGTGTTGGATTCCTTTTGAACATATTCGTATGACAGTTCCAGTTCCTATCACAGTCAGGAAGACAGTACAATTTGCCACTCAATGTACAGAGTACAGTAGCTAAAGTGTGGGAGAACTTCTGTTCGAAGCACAATCGACTAGTTTTTAGCAGTTAAGGTGTTAATCTGTCTATGTGTTGTTGCTTAGTGATTAAACAGTTGCGGGAGAGGATAAGAAGAGGCAGAACAGTTTACGATATGTTTTTACAAAATTGTGTTGTGGAACAATGGCCACATCAGTCACCAAATAAATCTGTCAACTTCCATTGTACGGTCTACTTATGCAGTGTGTGACATTTGGCTTGGATACCACTTGTCCCTTTTGTGTACCACACTTAGAAAACCCATGTTTTTCAGTTAATTTTTCAAGTTTTTGTATTTTCGTGTGCATGTAACTCAGTTTTTGTGACTGATATGGGCATGATGAGTTCTGTGTGTGTTTAGGTCACATTAAGCTTACCACAAAAAAAAAATTTATACCCTTTTTGAGTGAATTATATTGGGCATAGAGGGCACCTACAATATATACCTTTTAACGTATTACATTTTTTAAATCACATTTTGGAATTTTTTTATTTTCCCTCAGAAAAATGTTGTTGATGTTTTGATTCATAGAGTGTGTTCTCTAAATGAACGTTACTGGGTTGTAAAAATTTCGCTGGACTGTGTGGAATAGTTCCAAAGTTATTTAGACCTGAAGTTGGCTCTGAAGATAGATTGCCAAATGTGGGTTGCAATTTACGGGTCACACTACCTTCTTTCACAAGTCATAATTCTGGAACTAATTGGCAGGGGAAACTAATACTTTGTACACAGGTATTCCACACATGGTAGAATTAGTGTACTGAATTTCAGTCAAATCTGAGACTATGAGGTGGAGCCCCTGGTTGAACTGATATGGAATGACCCAATTGTGTTCTGTATCCATATACTTCTTCATGAGGTACCCGTGACAGCCAGAGAAATTTTTGGTCCAATTGCTCATTCTACCCTGTGATTTTCAGCAATATATTAGACTAATAGTATCTAACAGTGCCTGAAGTGCATTTGAATTTGGTAACAGTCATGGCCTACCTTTATTTGCAGCTGTTCTCTAGCAGTTACTGTATTTTTGGTGGAAATCATAAATGTTGTTGAGCACGTGGCTAACACTGAATTAATATTCTTAGCAGCATAGCAGATATAATTTTTGTGTGGGTCATTGTCATTCATATCATTAGTTGAATATGAATTATATGTGGTCAACTAGAGATGGGACACCAATCTTTTCCAGCAACCAATTTGTCAGAGCAGTTTGTGAAGGCTACATTTTAGGGATGCATCCAAGACCTCTTTATTTTCTCATCTTTTTTATGTAATGGGGTTGAATTAAATGTGATTTCTAATACATGAGAGCTGTAGATGTACACAAATTGAAGTACTGAACTAAAAGTTTTGCTTTTTAGACATGAGAAGTCATGTGAAGTGGCAGCTAAAAATAGCTGTAACAAGTGTATTCAAAGAAGTAAACTTTGTGGCATATGTCTCTGGTCTCTGGAATTGTTACGATAAAAAAAATAAAAAAATTCTTTAAAAAAGTGAAGGATTATGGGGTTTGAACACTCCATTGTACCATTAAGATTCACTGTGATTCTGTTTTTTGTCACTTCCATGTTACTGAAAGAAAAAATTAATCTGGAAAATATTGCATTGCCAAATTGTTGTTACAATTAAAAGAGAATGAGCAAAGTTCCCCATAAACAACAGTCAGGATGTTATAACCCCACCTCATTGAAGTTGTACAGCTAGTCCATTATACTTAATCTATACTTAATCCTCTGTTGTTATAAAAAAAGAGAGGGTATGAGGGAAGGAGATAAGGCCCACTGAGGACAGCGCACCTTTGTGATTATTTTTAAAATGCCCAAAGTGAACTGTTCAAATAGGTACTCACTCTCTCTCTCTCTCTCTCTCTCTCTCTCTCTCTCTCTCTCTCTCTCTTTCTAAAAAAGAATGGTAGAGTTGATGGTAAACACTAGTCACTGGTGAGAGTCCTTTAGTTGTTACATTGATTAGAACTTTATTATGTTGTCTTTCTTTCCAAGCAGAAGAATGTACTTTTTGGTGCTTATTTTCTAATATATACTTACGGATTTACAGCTACACAGATTCACACAGGAACGATTTGTCCAGCAGGAAAAGGTACACAAAACTACAAATTTAGGATCAGAAGAGTTGAATGAAATACTCTCACAGTTTGCGAAACCTAGATCGGGCAGAGGCTGGGAATTGCTGCGACCATATGACAATGATTTTATTACAAGGTTTGAACTACCTTTATTAAGCATTTTAGTGTGGAATTATCATAGAAGTTCTTTGCATTTTACTCTTCATTTAACTTTATATTTACTGCAGTATCGTACAACTTATTGGCTCAATTCTGTCAAATTAATATGTTTTAGTAAATGACAACAGAAACAAAGGTTGTGGAAATGAAAAGATGGAACTCTGGCAGCATCTCTGTTTAAACTTGTCAAGCTTCATACTAAATATAGTGTATTTTCCTTCATCTTAAGGTATCCAGATGTCTTACAAAGACAGCAGATGATGTGGGAAGCCAAACAAAAGCAGCTTCAGGAGAGCTTTTCATTGCCCTTTACTCCAGCAACAGGACGCACTCGCCGGCAGTCGACGAGAGATTCAGACTCTGATGGGAGGCCAGTTCTGTCATCACATTCTCGTCATCGACCATCAGGCGATTCTGATGCAGAAATTATGACTACTCCAAATAACCGACGAAAGTCGCACAAAGATTCTGACAGTGATAGTGGTGCAGAACGACCAAACCACAAAATTGCTCGTTCATTTGCAGGGGTTAAAGTGAAAGTAGAGCCTTTAGAATCGTGACCCATGTTTTGTTTTGACTGCTTTTGAGTTGAAGATTTATTTACTGTACTAAATATGTGATGTAAATGACAGAATAGCTGATGTGAATGTTGTGACAGTGATTATAATTATTTTGCTTAATTGAAGTTGTTCAAAAGGACATGTGATTTTTGTATTTGGAACAACCCATCCAGAGAGGTGAGAGGGAAGTGTGTAAGCAGAAAGTGCTGCTGTAGATGTGGTACTTCATCAAATATTGCAGCAAACTATTTGTGTGAGGCAGTTGAAAGTGATATATTTATGTCATTGTTATTGTTGTGTTCAGATTAGTGCTGTCATTTTGTGAAATATGTAATTTTTAATTTATTTTGTGGAACAATAATTTTTAAGTGAATTGATGTGCTGTTGACCATAATGGAAGCTCCTTAACTGTATGAGCTTCATATGTATTATACTTTCAGGTGTGGATGGCATAACCCATTTTGTTTGTAAAAAATAGTCCCTGCATGAATTTCAGATTTTTTTCCCTGCCATATGAGTGAATAATTTTGTGAGAAAATGGAGCTTTGTGCAAGACTATAGACATTGTAATATTTTCCCAGTGTACATAACAGTGTGTGTTGTGGTGTACAGCTTTGAAACAGTGCTTATGTTTCAATTCTATAAATGAAATTGGTGTACAGTTACCTGTATTAGTGACAGATATCATAACTTCTATTTCAAAATTACTCAGCAGCAAGATGTGACATAATTGGCAGCCCTACCCATCATAAATTTGTCAAAACATTCACACAATAAAAATATTGTTTCTCGGTCTTTGTCTTCTTTTGCAGTAAATGTATGTTTATTGGTTCTCAAATTTTTGAAATACATGTGAAGCACATACAGAAAGAAATTTATTGTGCCCCTCTCATTTCTCATTTTTGTTTACTGAAAAGGTGGTTTGTCTCCTTGCAGCTTTTACAAGCCTTTATACTTTGATGTTAATTTTCATTATTTATGTAATTATGTAACACTTGAAATTTTAAATGAGTTGATGTCAACAGTCTGAAATTGATAAAATTACACAGCAGAGGTCACATAAATTGTAGGAAGTATCCGTGTAGTTGACATAGTCATCTGACAGTGAACAGGATTTAGAAAATACGTGTGTGGTACTACAGGTCAGACTGTTCCAAGTCAAATGCCCGCCAGTGAACACAGGTAGGCAGGGGTGTGCAAACAGCTCATGCACAGTCAGTCAGGCACTATGCCATAGTGTAATGGATCCTACTGCACTAAGTGCATCCAGTCAGGGGTGACCAAGCAGTTCACGCATGTGCAGAATATGTGCAATAGCGCCTCCTGGCGAATAGCCCATGCCAGTTGCACCTTTTTTTTTTCTTTTCTTTTTCTTTTTCTTCTTCTTCTTCTTCTTCTTTCCCCCCTCGTATTAATGATCTGGCTTTTGTAAATACAGGGGGTTTCAAAAATGACCGGTATATTTGAAACGGCAATAAAAACTAAACGAGCAGCGATAGAAATACACCGTTTGTTGTAATGTGCTTGGGACAACAGTACATTTTCAGGCGGACAAACTTTCGAAATTACAGTAGTTACAATTGTCAACAACAGATGGCGCTGCGGTCTGGGAAACTCTATAGTACGATATTTTCCACATATCCACCATGCGTAGCAATAATATGGCGTAGTCTCTGAATGAAATTACCCGAAACCTTTGACAACATGTCTGGCAGAATGGCCTCACATGCAGATGAGATGTACTGCTTCAGCTGTCCAATTGTTTCTGGATTCTGGCGGTACACCTGGTCTTTCAAGTGTCCCCACAGAAAGAAGTCACAGGGGTTCATATCTGGCGAATAGGAAGGCCAATCCACGCAGCCTCCTGTATGTTTCGGATAGCCCAAAGCAATCACACGATCATCGAAATATTCATTCAGGAAATTAAAGACGTTGGCCGTGCAATGTGGCCGGGCACCATCTTGCATAAACCACGAGGTGTTCGCAGTGTTGTCTAAGGCAGTTTGTACCGCCACAAATTCACAAAGAATGTCCAAATAGCGTGATGCAGTAATCGTTTTGGATCTGAAAAATGGGCCAATGATTCCTTTGGAAGAAATGGCGGCCCAGACCAGTACTTTTTGAGCATGCAGGGACAATGGGACTGCAACATGGGGCTTTTCGGTTCCCCATATGCGCCAGTTCTGTTTATTGACGAAGCCATCCAGGTAAAAATAAGCTTTGTCAGTAAACCAAATGCTGCCCACATGCATATCGCCGTCATCAATCCTGTGCACTATATCGTTAGCAAATGTCTCTCGTGCAGCAATGGTAGCGGCGCTGAGGGGTTGCCGCGTTTGAATTTTGTATGGATAGATGTGTAAACTCTGGCGCATGAGACGATACGTGGACGTTGGCGTCATTTGGACCGCAGCTGCAACACGGTGAACGGAAACCCGAGGCCGCTGTTGGATCACCTGCTGCACTACCTTTCCAGCACGTTCATCCGTTACGTTCCCAGTCCGTTGAAATTTTTCAAACAGATCCTTTATTGTATCGCTTTTCGGTCCTTTGGTTACATTAAACCTCCATTGAAAACTTCGTCTTGTTGCAACAACACTGTGTTCTAGGCGGTGGAATTCCAACACCAGAAAAATCCTCTGTTCTAAGGAATAAACCATGTTGTCCACAGCACACTTGCACGTTGTGAACAGCACACGCTTACAGCAGAAAGACAACGTACAGAATGGCGCACCCACAGACTGCGTTGTCTTCTATATCTTTCACATCACTTGCAGCGCCATCTGTTGTTGAAAATTGTAACTACTGTAATTTCGAAAGTTTGTCCGCCTGAAAATGTACTGTTGTCCCAAGCATATTGCAACAAACGGTGTATTTCTATTGCTGCTCGTTTAGTTTTTATTGCCGTTTCAAATATATCGGTCATTTTTGAAACACCCTGTATGTAGTTCTATACAAAAGACTAGCAGTTACAGCAAGAGAATTTGAAAAGTAGAGACATGTTGGAATGAAGAACATTTAATTTCAAATTGATAAGTAATGTAAACAGTTACAAAAGACTGGAATTGTAAATAGTAATTGCATTTTTACTGTAAGTTCACTGCTAAATAGAAGCTGTATTTATGTGAAATGCTGATCTTAGATGTGCTGCAGTCGTGTCACATGATGATGTTTTGAAATGTGACTTGGAAAATTTGTAAAGTAGTTTCAGCTGCTATTAGTACAACAAAGTCAAAAGGATCTGTTTCAGGTATTTGCGTTCTACACAAAATCCATGAGAAAATATATACAACTACTACCGTAAATAATATCTTACCTCAGTATATTAGAAAATTCCCCTGCCTTTTGTTGCATGTTGTCTATGTCAGTTGAAAAAAATTAACTCCATTAACTTCTTTTTAAATCCTTATTACATTTCGCTGCATAGAATGAAACTACTACTACATGTGTAGGGTCAAAGAATATGCCTTAAAAGATGTTCCAAGCAATCTTCTCAATGATATTGCACAAGTATCCATAAATTATTAAAAAATCTCAAAAACATGCAATAACTCAGTGAAAATGTTAAAACAGTTGACAAGAAAGTCTGCTACTGTTACAACAGTTCACTGTCTGTAATTGCCTCCTGCCAATCAACACTACTGCAATCCAATTGTGTCACTGTACATGGCAGACAATTCCGGCAAGAGCCAGGAAATTGAAATAAGAGAACTTTGATGGTTGTGAATTAGCAAGAGACTATTATAGGATGGCTACATTAAAGCCGCCCAAAGAAGTGTGCTCTAAGCTTTGTGACAACATGTGAGGCCTGTCTCTAATTGACTGAAAGTGATAACTCGAACACTCACACCCTTAAGGATAAGAAAATCCTTATCCATGTGTTACAGGGCAGTTTTACTTTGTCTGCCCTCAAAAAATTATTAATTATTACATATGAGAATGTTGTGATGAAGCTATTTTGAACATTAGAATATTACTTTCAAGACTCTGTATGTCATATCCAAATTTCAGAGAATGTGGAAGTAACTAAGATGGATTACTAAAAAATTTGACAACATAGGATTTTTTTGAAAATTTGTGTTGCACAAAATTGGCTCATCTTGTATTAGCACACATGAGAATCTTTCTTTCGGTACTGATTGTAGTTGATAACATCTATGTCTTTTGATTATGGTTTACTTATTTTGACACTTAATGAATTTTACTGTGAAGATCATAAGCAGAGGCTGTACAAACATGTAACCATGTATGGGATTTCTGATTGTCTCTCTTCATGAACTAATAATATTGAAACAAATTGAAGCTGATGAAACTATGAACTATGTATCTGAAACAAAGGAAGTGACACAGTTCAGAAGTTATGACTGATATAGCATTGTTAACAATTTTGGAGGAAGAAGCCAGCCACACTGCTAGTGATTTTGATTCTGGAAGTTCAGCAGAGGTAACTAACAACTTTAACACCTCCTGCATATAAAATATTATTCCGATCTCCCCTCCCCTCCCCTCTCCTCCTTTTTACATAAGTTAGAAGCCAAATTGAATCTGTGACTAGGAACAATGCCATCCATTATTTGAGGAGAAGCATGTACTGGCCATTCACTACCTTGATGAAATTGTCATTCAGACAGCTATAATATGTAGTTATTATTGCATCAAGATACAGAGGAAAAGTTGTATGTTTCATTATGGGAAGCCACTACTCAGGATAAACTGCTGGTATTATAACTATTGTGACAATCAGAATATATTCAACTGAACTGAATCCAGAGCTTCTATATATTTTTTAAAAAAATAATTTACTTTATGTAGGTGTATTGCAAACAACATGGGCTTACATCATTTACTGTTACTATTACAAAAATTACATTCAGACCAGAGTTGTCTTGGTGTAAAAGTAGATCCAGTGAACATACTATGCACATTTAAGCATATTGTAAATAACTTAAGTTCATAATGTTTTGTGTGTTATCCAAATTGTGAATTTTCATTTGGTAAATACTGGAAATTGCATCTGCGCCGTTTTATGTGTGTAGAGAACAACATGCACAAACAATAAGCTGAATCGAAAAAAGAAAGCAAAAGGAACTCTAAAGAGAACTGACACTTGTACTAAGCTGTTATACCTAGAAAAATTTTTACTGCAAAAATAATTCTCTTATAATACCACTGTGTGTGATAGTGGACATGTTGATAGCAGTAGAAGTACCTACCAGAGCAAAAGGTGTAACATCTTTTAACTTAGCAATATACTGTGTCTGATTCTTCCTGAAAACTGTGCTTTGTGTTCAGCAATGAAAGTATGTCACAAAGGGAAGTTCTCAAGTCACTCCCACACATTCAACACATGCCAGTAGTCACATAGTATAATATGAAAATTCCCCCGTTACTCCAGTCACATACTGGTAAACCACCACCTCAATGAAACTTCCAGTGTGCAGACTGGGACCAGTTTAAAAAGGGATCTGTTGATGTTATTCAGTGCAGGCCCCAACCAATTATAGTAGATTTGTGGCTGCTTCTAATAAAAATAGAAGAGAGAAATGGCACAGGACCACAGCTGGACTGAATTACATGCATCTCAGTTGTCAAGCCTGGAATCTTGATACTCATCCACATATATCTGCTAAAAAGTACACCACAGATAAATACTTACGCCATTGCTGCTAGATTAATAAAACTGATACTGAATAAGAGAGAAAAATGCATTGTGAAGGAACAACTATTTGCAAAGATATCTCATTTCCAACATCAGTTGACTGATACAGAACAACTTTACTGAGGCCTGAGCATGCTGAAGACTAATAAAACTATCAGTGCTAGATTTGATGAAGCATATTCAGAGATCCTTAAACCTGTAGGCACCTAAAGGAAACAATGCATTCTAGAATTCCTTAATGAAATCTTGCAAACTGGGAAACTACCTAAAACGTTTAAGAAACTCAAGTAATCATACTTTTGGAACCAGGAATGTGCAGGTACATACATAATTTAACTACACATGGAGCAGTACTGCATGGTTGTTTTGCCCCAGCTGCCGCATATTGGAGGCAAGGGCTTCAGCATTTTGGGAAAAGTATATCTTTGCTCCACATAGAGTGTATTAGTTCTAGTGGACAACTGTAATTTGATATTGGTGAGAAATGCATGCTCAATGATCTGGTACTATCCATTGTACTTTGTGAACAGTCACCTGGATGGGTGGCATAAATACAGAACTCATAAGAAATGAAGTGTTTTTACTCAAACTCCACCTCCTTCACCTATGAAACACCTGCTGGCTTACAATGAGGATCCCCGATATACGGTTAACAGCCACTTTCTCACCTATATTTCAGAAATGGAAAGAAATAGACCCACAAACTATTGAAGTAAAAGAATATTACATTCAAGTTATAAACTATACACTATTGTATTAAATAACACACTAAAGCCAATACTGGAGTCACTCTTGCAAGAAGAAGAGAATGGTTTTTGGGTAGGGAGACCTTTTACTGGTAATGTATTTACTATGAAACAGTTAATAAAGAAAAGAAAGGAATACAATTTACCCCCAAATACAGCATTTGTATATTTAGAGAACGCCTTTGACAAGATAGACAGGCACAAGTTATGGAATATAATAACTAAATGAGGCAACACGTAATAAGCTGATTAAAAAGTTTATATAATGGCACCTGCAACAGACTCAATTTACCCAATTAGAGTGGTGGAAATATACACATTAATCAGGGAGTAAGTAAGGCAAGGGTGTGTATTATCACCCAAGCTTTTGGACATTTATATGGGCAATATCCTGCACAAGTTGCATAGGTGGAAGTAACAGACGCCACCTGGAATTATGTTAGGAATGACCACTTTAAATGTGGTGATGACTTGCTGATTATGCAAAACTCTGAAGATAATCTTCAAAGAGCTATTTATTTACTACATAACATTTGTAAAGAATATAATTTAAAAATTTCTACCTCCAAACCAGTAACCATGTCATTCCAGGGAAAACAACCAATAGGAGCATAGATTATTTTGTACAACAAAAGGTACAGGTTCGACGTTTTAACATTTTAGGCTGTGATATCTTGGATCATTACAATAGAGATATAAAAAAATAATAAATTAGGAAGATATCAGGCAATGTATGGAGCTATTCAAAGAACATTGAGAATAGCATGGACTGAAACACAGCTGAAGCTATACAAGATGACAACAGTGCTGGTTGTTTATACAGAAATGGAACATGGATACTAAGATGGAAGGACCACAGCCATATATTAGCCACAGAAATGAAATTCATTAGGACGCTACTGGAAGGAATGCGCTTGGACAAAATAAGTAACCAGGATAAATGGGCTCAGTTTCAAATATTTGGAATGCAGAACAAAATTTTCAAATATAGAAGCAAGTGGGAAGTGCATGTAGAAAGGATCAGCAATACCAGGATTCCAAAAATGGCACTGTCATACAGACCTATTGGCTGAAGAAACACAGGAAGAATGAGGCAAAGGTGGATTGAGGTCAGAACACATCAAAGGGCCTAATCTCTGAAAGGATTATGATCATGACAATGATTTTTGTTTTCCCTTCAGTATATATGCATGGTCAAGAACAGCTACTATGAAATGCAAAATTGTATAGGATTGCTTTCTTATTCTTTGTAACTTTCTACTATTTTAAGGCTGCAGTGAGACTGTCTTTTTCTGATGGGACATCATCTGCCCACACTCAGTCTGAAATAGGAAGAGTTCTTTGTTCCAAAAAGTCCTTAAGTTTTATTCAGCTACCACTTATAGCCGAAACTGATCATCTACAAAGTGACTCAGCGCCTTCCTATCACTCAGCACACTTGACAGCTGAGTGTAGCACACTAGTTTGAGACTGAACTTCCATGAGTTGCCACATATGGGCCATTAATTCCAGCACCAAATTGACAATGACAACCTTTGGCATTCCAAACTCAGGTAGCCAATGCATTACAATTGCTTATTGTTTCACGTTGGTGATCTTTGCTAACATGAAGTGCTAAATCTTTAGTGTGCAATGCCATATGGCTGTTTACTACAGAGAGTTAAGTGGAGACACCTCTGCATGAAGTCTGGCTGCAGGGAACCTGTGAAGCATTAATAATGCCAGTAAAAGATGATTAGAATTCAGCTATTTATTCAGTATGTCACAATTCGTCGTCCTCCAGCAACCTTGACTGTTGCTACTTCAGCTGCGTGTTGGATTGTTAACTGATGTCTGTCAAGTTAGCTCAGTATTTTTGTGCGCAGTAGGTGATGTCAGTGACTCTGGTAGCGCAGCTGCTACCAGTGAGCAGGGAATTGCCTGCCCATTGCGAACTGGTTCTTTTGCCGGTTGCAGAGTGTACTCAGTCCCACTCTGAATTCTACTGTGACCTTGGTGACCCACCAACAATGTACCTGGTGTCAGTAGTTGTTTGGTCAGTTGATCTCCTCCATGCATCTGAAGGCACCTGAGTGTTGAACAGGAATGTAGACCCTAACAGACCTCATTGCTGGCTTCGACATTGAAGTTATGTACTGGCAGCATTCTGTGAGGTATCGAAAGACACCCTCAGTTTCATCTGTAGATGGTAGGTGGCAAGCAGTGTGAAGTTCACCAGGTGAAGGCCATCATCTTGATTACATCTTCAGTTAGTTCATAGATGGTGTTGGAGCATCTAGCATGTAGTTTCTATACAGCATCGTAATCAGGGAATTGAGTGTTATTGCTGTGATGCCATTGATTCCAACAATCAGCTCGTGACAAGAGCTGGAGTATTTAAGGGGGCTAGCATGAGGTTATGACACAGAGCTCGGTCTGCAACGACCGAATGTGTCGTCCTTATTGTGCTACATTCACTTAACAGGCTGTTAAGTGTTGTGTTGGTCCCTCGCTATTTGGTCTTATGAAATAGATACAGTTTCTTGCAACGTGCCTTATGAGCTAATGAATATGCTTGTCTCATTTCCTTTTGTTTTCCATCCTCGTTTGTGCTGAATGCTTATTTCTTACTCAACAGACAGTGTCGTTGACCTGACCCACTTGTGTCGTAGTGGCTTGGTTCCTGCTTCTGCTTCTGCCTCTGGCATGACTTGAATTTGCATGAGGCAATGTGAGTGAGTTTCAATTTTTTTTTCTAATTTCTACCCCTTACTACTCTGTGCCATAACAATACATTAAATGCTAGTCGAACAATGGAAAGTCCAGGTTGGAATATCAACACAAGAGTGTTAGTGGAAAAATGCCATACTGAGATAAATGTCCTCAAAGTTTTGAAATTGTAGGAGTCATTTAATACAACACTAAATCACTGAGAGACAGATTTATTATCAAGAATATGCAAAAGTCTAATGTTCTGGCATAACATCCAGTCATATTTAATGAAACAAATTTAAATATTGACATTTGTAGAAACTCAACTAATGCTGTTATTGCATAGAATATATACTGTTCAGCCTCTTTGTTTTACAAATGTTCTAGCTCTAATTTTTTAGGGTTACTGCACAATCTTCAGTCCTCAAATTCTGATTCAACATCTGACGTGTTATTTGGGGCATAATTAATCACACATTACGTGTTTAGGACACAAGTAAGCTACTCAGCACTTTGTGGTTTCAGAAATGTATATAATGATAATACATCTCCTTTTTTTAGCAAGATTTACTCCTGGTTTAGATTCATTTCTTAAATTAAGGTCAGTGAAACTTAGAAAATAGGAACAATTGAAAATAGTAAATGGTCAATATACAGGAGTAGATGTATGTGATCGTAATACCAGATCCATTGGAGAATGCTAAATTTGTAACCGTTGGCATGTGTTGTCTTAAAAAAATATTGGAACAAGAGCCTTTGACCAGTCTTTTATCAGGGAAGAAGCATTAATGACATTGAATGGTTTGGCGTACATTCTACATTCTTCCATCATTGTCACAACTCAGTAGGAACTTCTATATTTTCAACCCTCTTTAACAGCATAACGTATTTTCCAAAATTTTGGTCACATTGGTTGTAGGAGTGACCCCTAACAGGGAAGATACATTCAGTTTCAATCTTAATCTGTTTGGCCAGCCATGATGAAAACATAACAACAGTGATATTTTTGTTCTGTCCACCACACGAATCGGAAAAAGCACCATTTCCTCACACATCTTGCTAGCTTTATCGTAACACATGACTACTTTTAATTTGTAGGGAAGGTATATAAGCAAATCCACACCACAGCCATGGGCACCAGGCATGGCACCGTCCTATGCCAATCTTTTTATGGGTCATCTACAGGACACCTTCCTAGGCTCCAAAAACACCAAACCTCTAGCCTGGTTCAGGTTCATTGATGATATCTTCATGATCTGGACTTGGGGCCAAGTCACCCTATCTTTGTTCCATCACAACCTTAAAACCTTCTCTCCCACCCACTTCACTTGGTCTTCCTCAACCCAGTGTGCCACCTTCCTAGATGTTGACCTTTCTGGTGGCTCCGTATGCACCTCTGTACAGGTTAAACCCACCAACAGTACCAGCATTTTGACAGCTGTTATCCCTTTCACACCAAAAAATCCCTCCCACGTAGCTTGGCTACCTGGGCATAGCATATCTGCAGCAACAAAAGCTCCCTTACTCAGTATTCTGATTGTTTCACCAAGGCCATCACAGACAGGCACTACCCCCCAGACTTAGTTGGCAAACAGATTCCTTGTACCATTTCCACTCACACCCCCAATACTCCCACCAATCCCAAGAACCATTCACAAAGGAATGTCACCCATTACTGCCACAGACTGGAACAACTGAACCACATCCTTTGCTAGGGCTTTGATTACCTATCATCATGCTCTGAAATGAGGGACATCCTACCTGAGGTACTTCCCACCCCTCCCAAAGTGGTGTTCTGACATCCACTCAACCTCTAAAACATCCTAGTCCATCCCTATACCACTCCCAATCCAAACCCCTTGCCAGATGGCTCATACCTGTGTGGAAAACCTTGGTGTAAAATCTGCCTAATCCACCTGCCCAGCAGTTCCTATTCCAGTCCAGCCACAGGTTTATCCTGCACTATCAGGGGAGCTGCCATGTCAGTTACCAGCTCTGCTGCAATCATTGCACAGCTTTTTATATTGGTATGACTACCAACCAGCTGTCTGTCAGGAGGAATGGCCACCACCAGATTATGGCCAAGAGCAAAGGAGACCACCCTGTGGCACAACTTGCAGCTGAACATAACACACTTGATTTAAATGGCTGCTTCACTATCTGAACCATTTGGATCCTCCCTCCACCACCAGCTTTTCTGAACTGCGCAGATGTGAGTTATCTTTATAACATACTCTCTGCTTTTGTAATGATCCTAGCGTCAACCTACAGCAACATATTGTCTCCATACCCTCCACCCAACAGTTTCCAACTCCTCTGTCCTATCACCTCCTCTCCATTCATTACCCACCTTGTTTATTTGCAACCCTCTGCCAATGCATCCACCCATCTTTTCCTGCTTCTCTCCATTTTTCCTCCTTTTCCCCTCTCCGTGCCCCACAGCCTCCTGACATTACACTTGTTGGTATTCTAGTTTCTGCACACTCTAGCAGACAGTGTTTGTCTCTCTTCCCATCTGTACACTACTATCCATTCCTCTTCCCCACCTCCTCCAGATTGCTGCTTGTGTTCTACTTGATAGTTACTTTTTGGCCTTAGGTGCTGGAGTTGCCGGTCATTTGTGCATGAAGTGTGCTTGCTTGTGTGTGTGAATGGTGTATGTCTCTCTTTTACTGATCAAGACTATGGCTGAAAGCTTTATTCATTCTATTTCTGTGACATGACTGGATTGTCTTGATGTTGTTTACAAAGACAACCATAGTTGATTCTGTTAAAAAGAGTGTAGTGATGATGTACACAGCTTTTCTCTTAGTAAATATTAATGTGTGTGATAAAGTCATTTTATCCTAGTCAAAGTATGGTTTCAGGCCCAGGAGTGCTAATAAAAAAGAGCAGAAAATTGTCTTAGTCAATTTGTTGATCTAAAACTCGTATGTGTGACAAAGATGCAATCCTATACTGAGGTTATCCTATATGTCCGGCAACACTACCAAGTTGTGTCCCCCCACTCTTCACCTGTATAATTATTTTTCTCCAATTTTTCTACACTCAGATACGAATGACATGTCCATGTGGAAATGACAGCAGGTCAGTGAGATTTTGTACAAGAATCATGTGAATTCAATGTAGACTGTTCCACTGCTGCTCCATGTGGCATGGGCATTGTGGAGCACCCATCAGCTTACTCATGCACAGGTACAGCTAGTATGGGCTACCCACCAGTTAGCCCCATTGTATGCATTTTCGGAATGCACAAATGTCTTGACCACTCTTATCTAGGGGCATGAGATCAGTGCATTATCGTCACTTAATGCTACAGTCCGGTTGCCTGGCTACCAAGTGTTTGTTGTTTCTTCAGCCCCACCCACCCCAGCACATGGGCACCTGGCTGACACTTGAACTGGAATAGCCTGGTAAAAGTGTAAGACGCAGAGCTAAATAGTCTTTTGGCTGCTATAATGATCTGCACTGGATGGACTGACTGAGAGACATACTGATCCCCATGAACTCAGACGCATAAATGAATCTTTATAGTGTAACAATACGAGAGAAGGAAAGCTGCTACTCACCGTATAGCGGAGATGCTGAGCTGTGATAGGCACAATAAAAAGGTTAATACAATCATAGCTTTTGACCATTAAGGCCTTTGTCAGCAGTAGACACACATACACACACACGCTCGTGCGCGCGCGCCCACACACACACACTTAGTATAGTTTCAGCTCTCTGAGACTGCAGATGTGTGTGCTAGTTGATCTTGCATGAGTGTGTGTGTGCGTGTGTGTATGTGTGTCTACAGTTGACAAAGGCCTTAATGGCTGAACGATATGATTGTGTGAATCTTTTTTAATGTGCCTATCGAGGCTCAGCATCTCCGCTATATGATGAGTAGCAACTTTCCTTCTCTCATATTGCTACCTTCCCTGTATTTTCAACTGTTTAATCTTCTTAGTGTGTCATTTTTTCTTAGAGCATTGTGAACACAAACAAGTATAAACTAATGCCAGGCTGATATGACAAAGCCCCCAAGGAACAGGTGAGAACAGAAGAACCATCTCAGCAGATCATTCTCAAAAAAGCATAATCACAAATAAACATGCAGGGGTTGCTCCAAACATGCAAGGAAGATATATGAAATCCACATGAAAATAATAAAACCTTCTCAGTCATAGATATATTCCTGATTGCCTAGCCAGGTGTCAAATTGCAGGACCTAACCAAATTTAAAAGCAATGCATGATAAAACATCTAACTACGATCCTTTCTGGGTAGCCTGTGCTGCAAGATATTCTCCCCATAATATGTAAGTCAGAGAGTCAAGTTCTTCCCTGCTGTCAGCCACTTTGTGATTGGCTGACTTTCAAAGATGCAAGACTGCCTTCTTCCACATCTCCTCCTCCATATCTCCATCCAGGGTCTATTTTTCTGCATCCACAAAACCTAAGTGTCCCTCTCTGCTCTGTACAAAACCCATGTACAAGATATTTCACCAATGAGAAGGCTTAAGCACTGAGAAGGCTTCACCAAATATTGGTCAATGATTTTTTTAAACCATTGTCCAATGCTTCTAGTAGCAAATGTATTATAAGTTATCGAATGAACTGCCCATCCTGCCTTCTTCCACAACTCCTCCTCCATATCTCCGTCCAGGGTCTATTCTTATGCATCCACAAAACATGAGTGTCCCTCCCTGATCTGTACAAAACCCATGTACAAGATATTTCACCAATTAGAAGGCTTTAGTACTGAGAAGGCTTCAACAAATATTGATCAATGACAATTGAAAACCATTGTACAATGCTCCCAGTAGCAAATGTATTACAAGTTATCCAATGAACTGAGCTTCCTGTCTTCATCCACAACTCCTTCTCCATATCTCCATCCAGGAGCTATTCTTCTGCATCCACAAAACCTGAGTGTCCCTCTCTGCTCTGTACAAAACCAATGTACAAGATATTTTACCAATGAAATGGCTTTAGCACTGAGAAGTCTTCACCAAATTTTGATCAATGATTTCTTTAAACCATTGACCAGTGCTCCAAGTAGCAAATGTATTATAAGTTATCCAATGAACTGCCCTTCCTGCCTTCTAACACAACTCCTCCTGCATATCTCCATCCAGGGGCTATTCTTCTGCATCCACAAAACCTGAATGTCCCTCTCTGCTCTGTACAAAACCCATGTACGATATATTTCACCAATGAGAAGTCTATAGCACTGAGAAGTCTTCACCAAATTTTGATCAATGATTTCTTTAAACCATTGTCCAGTGCTCCAAGTAGCAAATGTATTATAAGTTATCCAATGAACTGCCCTTCCTGCCTTCTTCCACAACTCCTCCTCCATATCTCCATCCAACGTCTATTCTTCTGCATCCACAAGACATGAGTGCCCCTCTCTGCTCTGTACAAAACCCATGTACGATATATTTCACCAATGAGAAGTCTATAGCACTGAGAAGGCTTCAACAAATATTGATAAATGATTTTTTTAAACCATTGTTATATGCTCCTAGTAGCCAATGTGTTATATTTTATCAAATGAACTGCCCTTCCTGCATTCTTCCACAACTCCTCTTCCATATCTCCATTCAGGGGCTATTCTTCTGCATCCACAAAACCTGAGTATCCCTCTCTGCTCTGTACAAAACCCATGTACGATATATTTCACCAATGAGAAGTCTATAGCACTAAGAGGGCTTCACCAAATATTGATCAATGATTTTTTTTAACCCATTGTCTAATGCTCCTAGTAGCAAATGTATTATAAGTTATCCAATGAACTGCTCTTCCTGCCTTCTGCCACAACTCCCCCTCCTTATCTCCATCGAGGGTCTATTATTCTGCATCCACAAAACCTGAGTGTCCCTCTCTGCTCGGTACAAAACCCATGTACAAGGTATTTCACCAATGAGAAGGATTTAGCAGTGAGAGGGCTTCATCAAATATTGATCAATGATTTTGTTTAACCATTTTCCAATGCTCTTAGTAGTAAATGTATTATAAGTTATCCGATGAACTGCCCTTCCTGCCTTGTTCCACAACTCCTCACCCATATCTCCATCCAAGATCTATTCTTCTGCATCCACAAAACCTGAGTAACCCTCTCTGCTCGGTACAAAACCCATGTACAAGATATTACACCAATGAGAAGGCTTTAGCACTGAGAAGGCTTCACCAAATATTGATCAATGATTATTGAAAACCATTGTCCAATGCTCCTAGTAGCAAATGTATTACAAGTTATCCAATGAACTGACCTTCCTGTATTCGTCCACAACTCCTCCTCCATATCTCCATCAAGGAGCTATTCTTCTGCATCCACAAAACCTGAGTGTCCCTCTCTGCTCTGTACAAAACCCATGTACAAGATATTTCACCAATGAGATGGCTTTAGCACTGAGAAGTTTCACCAAAATTTGATCAATGATTTTTTTAAAACCATTTTCCAATGCTCCAAGTAGCAAATCTATTATAAGTTATATAATGAACTACCCTTCCTGCCTTCTTCCACAAATCCTCCTGCATATCTCCATCCAGGGGCTATTCTTCTGCATCCACAAAACCGAGAAGGCTATAGCACTGAGAAGGCTTCACCAAATATTGATCGATGATTTTTTTTAACCCATTGTCCAATGCTCCTAGTAGCAAATGTATTATAAGTTATCCAATGAACTGCCCTTCCTGCCTTCTTCCACAACTCCTCCTCCTTATCTCCATCGAGGGTCTATTATTCTGCATCCACAAAACCTGAGTGTTCCTCTCTGCTCGGTAAAAAACATATGTACAAGGAGTTTCACCAATGAGAAGGCTTTAGCAGTGAGAAGGCTTCATCAAATATTGATCAATGAAATTGTTTAACCATTTTCCAATGCTCCTAGTAGCAAATGTATTATAAGTTATCCGATGAAGTGCCCTTCTTGCCTTGTTCCACAACTCCTCACCCATATCTCCATCCAAGGTCTATTCTTCTGCATCCACAAAACCTGAGTGTCCCTCTCTGCTCAGTACAAAACCCATGTACAAGATATTACACCAATGAGAAGGCTTTAGCACTGGGAAGGTTTCACCAAATATTGATCAATGAATATTGAAAACCATTGTCCAATGCTCCTAGTAGCAAATGTATTACAAGTTATCCAATAAACTGACCTTCCTGTCTTCGTCCACAACTCCTCCTGCATATCTCCATCCAGGGGCTATTCTTCTGCATCCACAAAACCGAGAAGGCTATAGCACTGAGAAGGCTTCACCAAATATTGATCGATGATTTTTTTTAACCCATTGTCCAATGCTCCTAGTAGCAAATGTATTATAAGTTATCCAATGAACTGCCCTTCCTGCCTTCTTCCACAACTCCTCCTCCTTATCTCCATCGAGGGTCTGTTCTTCTGCATCCACAAAACCTGAGTGTCCCTCTCTGCTCTGTACAAAACCCATGTAAAGGTATTTCACCAATGAGAAGGCTTTAGCAGTGAGAAGGCTTCATCAAATATTGATCAATGATTTTGTTTAACCATTGTCCAAAGCTCCTAATAGCAAATCTATTATAAGTTATCCAATGAACTGCCCTTCCTGCCTTCTTCCAGCTCTCCTCCTACATATTTCCATCCAGGGTCTTTTCTTCTGCATTCACAAAACCTGAGTGTCCCCCTCTGCTTTGTACAAAATCCATGTACAAGATAGTTCACTAATGAGAAGGCTTTAGCACTAAGAAGTCTTTACCAAATACTGATCAATGAATTTTTTAAACCATTGTGCAATGCTCCAAGTAGCAAATGTATTATAAGTTATCCAATGAACTGCCCTTCCTGCCTTGTTCCACAACTCCTCCTCCATATCTCCATGCAAGGTCTATTCTTCTGCATCCACAAAACATGAGTGTCCCTCTCCGCTCTGTAAAAAACACATGTACAAGATATTTCACCAATGAGAATGCTTTAGCACTGCGAAGGCTTCACAATATATTGATCAATGATTTTTTTAAACTATTTGCCAAATGCTCCTAGTGCAAATGTATTATAAGTTATCCAAAGAACTGCCTTTCCTGCCTTCTTCCACATCTCCTCCTGCATATCTCCATCCAGAGTCTATTCTTCTGCATCCACAAATCCTGAGTGTTCCTCTCTGCTCTGTAAAAAACACATGTACAAGATATTTCACCAATGAGAAGTCTTTAGCACTGCGAAGGCTTCACCAAATATTGATCAATGATGTTTTTAAACCATTGTCCAATGCTCTTAGTAGCAAATGTATTATAAGTTATACAATGAACTGCCCTTCCTGCCATCTTCCACCACTCCTCCTCCATATCTCCATCCAGGGTTTATTCTTCTGCATCCACAAAACCTGAATGTTCGTCTCTGCTCTGTACAAAACCCATGTACAAGATATTTCACCAAAGAGAAGGCTTTAGCACTGCGAAGGATTCGTCAAATATTGATCAATGTTTTTTCTAAACCATTGCCCAATGCTCCAAGTAGCAAATGTATTATAAGTTATCCAATCAACTGCCCTTCCTGCCTTGTTCTACAACTCCTCCTCCATATTTCCATCCAAGGTCTATTCTTCTGCATCCACAAAACATGAGTGTCCCTCTCTGCTCTGTACAAAACACATGTACAAGATATTTCACCAATCGGATGGCTTTCGCACTGAGAAGGCTTCACCAAATATTGATCAATGTTTTGTCTAAACCATTGCCCAATGCTCCAAGTAGCAAATGTATTATAAGTTATCCAATGAACTGCACTTCCTGCCTTCTTCCACAACTCCTCTTCCATACCTCCATCCAGGGTCTATTCTTCTGCATCCACAAAACATGACTGTCCCTCTCTGCTCTGTACAAAACCCATGTACGCTATATTTCACCAATGAGAAGTCTATAGCACTGAGAAGGCTTCACCAAATATTGATCAATTATTTTTTTAAAACCATTGTTTAAAGCTCCTAGTAGCAAATGTATTATAAGTTATCCAATGAACTGCCCTTGCTGCCTTCTTCCACAACTCCTCCTCCTTATCTCCATCGAGGGTCTATAATTCTGCATCCACAAAACCTGAGTGTTCCTCTCTGCTCGGTACAAAACATATGTACAAGAAGTTTCACCAATGAGAAGGCTTTAGCAGTGAGAAGGCTTCATCAAATATTGATCAATGAAATTGTTTAACCATTTTCCAATGCTCCTAGTAGCAAATGTATTATAAGTTATCCGATGAAGTGCCCTTCCTGCCTTGTTCCACAACTCCTCACCCATATCTCCATCCAAGGTCTATTCTTCTGCATCCACAAAACCTGAGTGTCCCTCTCTGCTCAGTACAAAACCCATGTACAAGATATTACACCAATGAGAAGGCTTTAGCACTGGGAAGGTTTCACCAAATATTGATCAATGAATATTGAAAACCATTGTCCAATGCTCCTAGTAGCAAATGTATTACAAGTTATCCAATAAACTGACCTTCCTGTCTTCGTCCACAACTCCTCCTCTATATCTCCATCAAGGAGCTATTCTTCTGCATCCACAAAACCTGAGTGTCCCTCTCTGCTCTGTACAAAACCCATATACAAGATATTTCACCAATGAGATGGCTTTAGCACTGAGAAGTCTTCACCAAATTTTGATCAATGATTTTTTTAAACCATTTTCAATGCTCCAAGTAGCTAATGTATTATAAGTTATCCAATGAACTGCCATTCCTGCCTTCTTCCACAACTCCTCCTCCTTATCTCCATCGAGGGTCTATTCATCTACACCTAGAAAACCTGAATGTCCCTCTCTGCTCTGTACAAAACCCATGTACAAGGTATTTCTCCAATGAGAAGGCTTTTTCAGTGAGAAGGCTTCATCAAATATTGATCATTGATTTTGTTTAACCATTGTCCAAAGATCCTAATAGCACATCTATTATAAGTTATCCAATGAACTGCCCTTCCCTCCTTCTTCCAACTCTCCTCCTGCATATCTCCATCCAGAGTCTATTCTTCTGCATCCACAAATCCTGAGTGTCCCTCTCTGCTCTGTACAAAACATATGTACAAGATATTTCACCAAAGAGAAGGCTTTAGCACTGAGAATGCTTCACCAAATATTGATCAATGATTTTTTTAAACCATTGTCCAATGCTCCTAGTAGCAAATGTGTTATATGTTATCAAATGAACTGCCCTTCCTGCATTCTTCCACAACTCCTCTTTCATATCTCCATTCAGGGTCTATTCTTCTGCATCCACAAAACCAGAGTGTCCCCCTCTGCTCTGTGCATAAAACTTGTACAAGATATTTCACCAATGAGACAGCTTTAGCACTGAGAAGGCTTCACCAAATATTGATCATTGATTTTTTTATACCATTGTCCAATGCCCCTATTAGCTAATGTATTATAAGTATCCAATGAACTTCCCTTCCCTTCTTCCACAACTCCTCTTCCATATCTCCATCCATGGTCTATTCTTCTGCATCCACAAAACCTCAATGTCCATCTCTGCTCTGTACAAAAGCCATGTACAAGACGTTTCACCAATGAGAAGGCTTTAGCACTGAGAAGGCTTCGTCAAATATTGATCAATGATTCTTCTAAACCATTGCTCAATTCTTCAAGTAGCAAATGTATTATAAGTTATCCAATGAACTGCCCTTCCTGCCTTGTTCCACAACTCCTCCTCCATATCTCCATCCAAGGTCTATTCTTCTGCATCCACAAAACGTGAGTGTCCAACTCTGCTCTGTACAAAACACATGTACAAGATATTTCACCAATCGGATGGCTTTAGCACTGACAAGGCTACACCAAATATTGATCAATAATTTTTTTAAACCGTTGTCCAATGTTCCTAGTAGCAAATGTATTATAAGTTATCGAAACAACTGCAAATCCTGCCTTCTTCCACAACTCCTCCTCCATATCTGCATCCAGGGTCTATTCTTCTGCATCCACAAAAACTGAGTGTCCCTCTCTGATCTGTACAAAACCCATGTACAAGATATTTCACCAATCAGATGTCTTTAGCACTGACAAGGCTTCACCGAATATTGATCAATGATTTTTTTAAACCATTGCCCAATGCTCCTAGTAGCAAATGTATTGTAATTTATCGAATGAACTGCAAATCCTACGTTCTTCCACAGCTCCTGCTCCATATCTACATCCATCGTCTATTCTTCTGCATCCACAAAAACTGAGTGTCCCTCTCTGCTCTGTACAAAACCCATGTACAAGATATTACACCACTGAGAACAATTTAGCACTGAGACGGCTTCACCAAATATTGATTAATAATGTTGAAAACCATTGAACAATGCACCTAGTAGCAAATGTATTATAAGTTATCCTATGAACTGCCGTTCCTGCCTTCTTCCACAACCCCTCCCACATATATCCATCCAGAGTCTATTCTTCTGCATCCACAAAACCTGAGTGACCCTCTCTGCTCTGTACAAAACTCATGCACAAAATATTTGACCAATGAGAGGGCTTTAGCACTGAGAAGGCTTCACCAAATATTGATCAATATTTTTTTTAAACTGTAGTCAAATGCTCCTAATAGCAAATGTATTATAAGTTATCCTATGAACAGCCCTTCCTGCCTTGTTCCACAACTCCACCTGCATATCTCCATCCAGGGTCTATTTTTCTTCATCCACAAAACCTGAGTGTCCCTCTCTGCTCTGTACAAAACCCATGTACAAGATATTTCACCAATGAGAATGCTTTAGCACTGAGAAGGCTTCACCAAATATTGATCAATGTATTTTTTAAACCATTGTCCAATGCTCTTAGTAGCAAATGTAAATAAGTTATCGAATGAACTGCCCATGCTGCCTCCTTCCACAACTCCTCCTCCATATCTCCATCCAGAGTCTATTCTTCTGCATCCACAAAACATGAGTGTCTTTCTCTGCTCTGTAAAAAATACATGTACAAGATACTTCACCAATCGGATGGCTTTAGCCCTGAGAAGGCTTCACCAAATATTGATCAATGATTTTTGTAAACCATTGTCCAATGCTCCAAGTAGCAAATGTAATATAAGTTATCAACTGAACTGCCCTTCCTGCCTTCTTCCACAACTCCTCCTCCTTATCTCGACAGAGGGTCTATTCTTCTGCATCCACAAAACCTGAGTGTCCCACTCTGATCTGTACAAAACCCATGTACAAGATATTTTTCCAATGAGATGGCTTTAGCACTGAGAAGTCTTCACCAAATATTGATCAATGACTTTTTTTAACCATTGTCCAATGCTCCAAGTAGCAAATGTATTATAAGTTATCCAATGAACTGCTCTTCCTGCCTTCTTCCACAACTCCTCCTGCATATCTCCATCCAGGGGCTATTCTTCTGCATCCACAAAACCTGAGTGTCCCTCTCTGCTCTGTACAAAACCCATTTACGATATATTTCACCAATGAGAAGTCTTTAGCACTGCGAAGGCTTCACTAAATATTGATCAATGATGTTTTTAAACCATTGTCCAATGCTCTTAGTAGCAAATGTATTATAAGTTATACAATGAACTGCCCTTCGTGCCATCTTCCACAACTCCTCCTCCTTATCTCGATAGAGGGTCTATTCTTCTGCATCCACAAAACCTGAGTGTCCCTCTCTGCTCGATATAAAACCCATGTACAAGATATTTCACCAAGTACAAGGCTTTAGCACTGAGAAGGCTTCACCAAATGTTGATCAATGATTATTGAAAACCATTGTCCAATGCTATTAGTAGCAAGTGTATTACAAGTTATCCAATGAACTGACCTTCCTGTATTCTTCCACAACTCCTTCTCCATATCTCCATCTAGGGTCTATTCTTCTGCATCCACAAAACCTGAATGTCCGTCTCTGCTCTGTACAAAACCCATGTACAAGATATGTCACCAATGAGAAGGCTTTAGCATTGAGAAGGGTTCGTCAAATATTGATCAATGATTTTTCTAAAGCATTGCCCAATGCTCCAAGTAGCAAATGTATTATAAGTTATCCAATGAACTGCCCTTCCTGCCTTGTTCCACAACTCCTCCTCCATATCTCCATCCAAGGTCTATTCTTCTGCACCCACAAAACATGAGTGTCTTTCTCTGCTCTGTAAAAAATACATTTACAAGATATTTCACCAATCGGATGGCTTTATCCCTGAGAAGGCTTCACCAAATATTGATCAATGATTTTTTTAAACCATTGTCCAATGCTCCAAGTAGCAAATGTATTATAAGTTATCAACTCAATGCCCTTCCTGCCTTCTTCCCCAACTCCTCCTCCTTATCTCGATAGAGGGTCTATTCTTCTGCACCACAAAACCTGAGTGTCCCTCTCTGCTCGATACAAAACCCATGTACAAGATATTTCACCAATTACAAGGCTTTAGCACTGAGAAGGCTTCACCAAATGTTGATCAATGATTATTGAAAACCATTGCCCAATGCTATCAGTAGCAAATGTATTACAAGTTATCCAATGAACTGACCTTCATGTCTTCTTCCACGACTCCTTCTCAATATCTCTATCCAGGAGCTATTCTTCTGCATCCACAAAACCTGAGTGTCCCTCTCTGCTCTGTACAAAACCCATGTACGATATATTTCACCAATAAGAAGTCTATAGCACTGAGAAGTCTTCACCAAATTTTGATCAATGATTTCTTTAAACCATTGTCCAGTGCTCCAAGTAGCAAATGTATTATAAGTTATCCAATGAACTGCCCTTCCTGCCTTCTTCCACAACTCCTCCTGCATATCTCCACCTAGGGTCTTTCCTTCTTCATTCACAAAACCTTAATGTCCCTCTCTGCTCTGTACAAAACCCATGTACAAGGTATTTCACCAATGAGAACGCTCTAGCAGTGAGAAGGCTTCATCAAATATTGATCAATGATTTTGTTTAACCATTGTCCAAAGCACCTAATAGCACATCTATTATAAGTTATCCAATGAACTGCCCTTCCTGCCTTCTTCCAAATCTCCTTCCTACATATCTCCATCCAGGGTCTTTTCTTCTGCATTCACAAATCTGAGTGTCCCCCTCTGCTCTGTACATAATCCATGTACAAGATATTTCACCAATGAGAAGGCATTAGCACTGGGAAAGCTTCACCAAATATTGATAAATGATTTTTTTAAACCATTGTTATATGCTCCTAGTAGCCAATGTGTTATATGTTATCAAATGAACTGCCCTTCCTGCATTCTTCCACAACTCCTCTTCCATATCTCCATTCAGGGTCTATTCTTCTGCATCCACAAAACCTGAGTGTCCCTCTCTGCTCTGTACTAAACCCATGTACAAGATATTTTACCAATGAGATGGCTTTAGCACTGAGAAGTCTTCACCAAATTTAATCAATGATTTTTTTAAACCATTGTCCAATGCTCCAAGTAGCAAATGTATTATAAGTTATCCAATGAACTACCCTTCCTGCCTTCTTCCACAACTCCTCCTGCATATCTCCATCCAGGGTCTATTCTTCTGCATCCACAAAACATGATTGTCCCTCTCTGATCTGTAAAAAACACATGTACAAGATATTTCACCAATGAGAACGCTTTAGCACTGAGAAGGCTTCACAAAATATTGATCAATGATTTTTTTAAACCATTGCCCAATGCTCCTAGTAGCAAATGTATTATAAGTTATCCAATGAACTGCCCTTTCTCCCTTCTTCCACAACTCCTCCTGCATATCTCCATCCAGGGGCTATTCTTCTGCATCCACAAAACCTGAGTGTCCCTCTCTGCTCGGTTCAAAACCCATGTACAATGTATTTCACCAATGAGAAGGCTTTAGCAGTGAGAGGGCTTCATCAAATACTGATCAATGATTTTGTTTAACCATTTTCCAATGCTCCTAGTAACAAATGTATTATAAGTTATCCGATGAACTGCCTTTCCTGCCTTGTTCCACAACTCGTCACCCATATCTCCATCCAAGATCTATTCTTCTGCATCCACAAAACCTGAGTAACCCTCTCTGCTCGGTACAAAACCCATCTACAAGATATTACACCAATGAGAAGGCTTTAGCACTGAGAAGGCTTCACCAAATATTGATCAATGATTATGGAAAACCATTGTCCAATGCTCCTAGTAGCAAATGTATTACAAGTTATCCAATGAACCGACCTTCCTGTCTTCGTCCACAACCCCTCCTCCATATCTCCATCAACGAGCTATTATTCTGCATCCACAAAACCTGAGTGTCCCTCTCTGCTCTGTACAAAACCCATGTACAAGATATTTCACCAATGAGATGGCTTTAGCACTGAGAAGTCTTCACCAAAATTGATCAATAATTTTTTTAAAATCATTTTCCAATGCTCCAAGTAGCAAATCTATTATAAGTTATCCAATGAACTACCCTTCGTGTCTTCTTCCGCAAATCCTCCTGCATATCTCCATCCAGGGGCTATTCTTCTGCATCCACAAAACCTGAGTGTCCCTCTCTGCTCTGTACAAAACCCATGTACGATATATTTCACCAATGAGAAGGCTATAGCACTGAGAAGGCTTCACCAAATATTGATCGATGATTTTTTTAACCTATTGTCCAATGCTCCTAGTAGCAAATGTATTATAAGTTATCCAATGAACTGCCCTTCCTGCCTTCTTCCACAACTCCTCCTCCTTATCTCCATCGAGGGTCTATTCTTCTGCATCCACAAATCCTGAGTGTTCCTCTCTGCTCTGTAAAAAACACAAGTACAAGATATTTCACCAATGAGAAGACTTTAGCACTGCGAAGGCTTCACCAAATATTGATCAATGATGTTTTTAAACCATTGTCCAATGCTCTTAGTAGCAAATGTATTATAAGTTATACACTGAACTGCTCTTCCTGCCATCTTCCACCACTCCTCCTCCATATCTCCATCCAGGGTCTATTCTTCTGCATCCACAAAACCTGAATGTCCGTCTCTGCTCTGTACAAAACCCATGTACAAGATATTTCACCAATGAGAAGACTTTAGCACTGAGAAGGCTTCACCAAATATTGATAAATGATTTTTTTAAACCATTGTTTAATGCTCCTAGTAGCAAATGTGTTATACGTTATCAAATGAATTGCACTTCCTGCCTTCTTCCACAACTCCTCTTTCATATCTCCATTCAGGGTCTATTCTTCGGCATCCACAAAACCTGAATGTCCGTCTCTGCTCTGTACAAAACCCATGTACAAGATATTTCACCAATCGGATGGCTTTAGCACTGACAAGGCTACACCAAATATTGATCAATAATTTTTTGAACCATTGTCCAATGTTCCTAGTAGCAAATGTATTATAAGTTATCGAAACAACTGCAAATCCTGCCTTCTTCCACAACTCCTCCTCCATATCTGCATCCAGGGTCTATTCTTCTGCATCCACAAAAACTGAGTGTCCCTCTCTGATCTGTACAAAACCCATGTACAAGATATTTCACCAATCGGATGTCTTTAGCACTGACAAGGCTTCACCGAATATTGATCAATGATTTTTTTAAACCATTGCCCAATGCTCCTAGTAGCAAATGTATTGTAATTTATCGAATGAACTGCAAATCCTACCTTCTTCCACAACTCCTGCTCCATATCTACATCCATCATCTATTCTTCTGCATCCACAAAAACTGAGTGTCCCTCTCTGCTCTGTACAAAACCCATGTACAAGATATTACACCAGTGAGAACAATTTAGCACTGAGACGGCTTCACCAAATATTGATTAATAATGTTGAAAACCATTGAACAATGCACCTAGTAGCAAATGTATTATAAGTTATCCTATGAACTGCCGTTCCTGCCTTCTTCCACAATCCCTCCCACATATATCCATCCAGAGTCTATTCTTCTGCATCCACAAAACCTGAGTGACCCTCTCTGCTCTGTACAAAACTCATGCACAAAATATTTGACCAATGAGAGGGCTTTAGCACTGAGAAGGCTTCACCAAATATGGATCAATAATTTTTTTAAACTGTAGTCAAATGCTCCTAATAGCAAATGTATTATAAGTTATCCTATGAACAGCCCTTCCTGCCTTGTTCCACAACTCCACCTGCATATCTCCATCCAGGGTCTATTTTTCTTCATCCACAAAACCTGAGTGTCCCTCTCTGCTCTGTACAAAACCCATGTACAAGATATTTCACCAATGAGAATGCTTTAGCACTGAGAAGGCTTCACCAAATATTGATCAATGTATTTTTTAAACCATTGTCCAATGCTCTTAGTAGCAAATGTAAATAAGTTATCGAATGAACTGCCCATGCTGCCTCCTTCCACAACTCCTCCTCCATATCTCCATCCAGAGTCTATTCTTCTGCATCCACAAAACATGAGTGTCTTTCTCTGCTCTGTAAAAATACATGTACAAGATACTTCACCAATCGGATGGCTTTAGCCCTGAGAAGGCTTCACCAAATATTGATCAATGATTTTTGTAAACCATTGTCCAATGCTCCAAGTAGCAAATGTATTATAAGTTATCAACTGAACTGCCCTTCCTGCCTTCTTCCACAACTCCTCCTCCTTATCTCGACAGAGGGTCTATTCTTCTGCATCCACAAAACCTGAGTGTCCCACTCTGATCTGTACAAAACCCATGTACAAGATATTTTACCAATGAGATGGCTTTAGCACTGAGAAGTCTTCACCAAATATTGATCAATGACTTTTTTTAACCATTGTCCAATGCTCCAAGTAGCAAATGTATTATAAGTTATCCAATGAACTGCTCTTCCTGCCTTCTTCCACAACTCCTCCTGCATATCTCCATCCAGGGGCTATTCTTCTGCATCCACAAAACCTGAGTGTCCCTCTCTGCTCTGTACAAAACCCATTTACGATATATTTCACCAATGAGAAGTCTTTAGCACTGCGAAGGCTTCACTAAATATTGATCAATGATGTTTTTAAACCATTGTCCAATGCTCTTAGTAGCAAATGTATTATAAGTTATACAATGAACTGCCCTTCGTGCCATCTTCCACAACTCCTCCTCCTTATCTCGATAGAGGGTCTATTCTTCTGCATCCACAAAACCTGAGTGTCCCTCTCTGCTCGATATAAAACCCATGTACAAGATATTTCACCAAGTACAAGGCTTTAGCACTGAGAAGGCTTCACCAAATGTTGATCAATGATTATTGAAAACCATTGTCCAATGCTATTAGTAGCAAGTGTATTACAAGTTATCCAATGAACTGACCTTCCTGTATTCTTCCACAACTCCTTCTCCATATCTCCATCTAGGGTCTATTCTTCTGCATCCACAAAACCTGAATGTCCGTCTCTGCTCTGTACAAAACCCATGTACAAGATATGTCACCAATGAGAAGGCTTTAGCATTGAGAAGGGTTCGTCAAATATTGATCAATGATTTTTCTAAAGCATTGCCCAATGCTCCAAGTAGCAAATGTATTATAAGTTATCCAATGCACTGCCCTTCCTGCCTTGTTCCACAACTCCTCCTCCATATCTCCATCCAAGGTCTATTCTTCTGCACCCACAAAACATGAGTGTCTTTCTCTGCTCTGTAAAAAATACATTTACAAGATATTTCACCAATCGGATGGCTTTATCCCTGAGAAGGCTTCACCAATATTGATCAATGATTTTTTTAAACCATTGTCCAATGCTCCAAGTAGCAAATGTATTATAAGTTATCAACTGAATGCCCTTCCTGCCTTCTTCCCCAACTCCTCCTCCTTATCTCGATAGAGGGTCTATTCTTCTGCATCCACAAAACCTGAGTGTCCCTCTCTGCTCGATACAAAACCCATGTACAAGATATTTCACCAATTACAAGGCTTTAGCACTGAGAAGGCTTCACCAAATGTTGATCAATGATTATTGAAAACCATTGCCCAATGCTATCAGTAGCAAATGTATTACAAGTTATCCAATGAACTGACCTTCGTGTCTTCTTCCACGACTCCTTCTCCATATCTCCATCCAGGAGCTATTCTTCTGCATCCACAAAACCTGAGTGTCCCTCTCTGCTCTGTACAAAACCCATGTACGATATATTTCACCAATGAGAAGTCTATAGCACTGAGAAGTCTTCACCAAATTTTGATCAATGATTTCTTTAAACCATTGTCCAGTGCTCCAAGTAGCAAATGTATTATAAGTTATCCAATGAACTGCCCTTCCTGCCTTCTTCCACAACTCCTCCTGCATATCTCCACCTAGGGTCTTTCCTTCTTCATTCACAAATCCTTAGTGTCCCTCTCTGCTCTGTACAAAACCCATGTACAAGGTATTTCACCAATGAGAACGCTCTAGCAGTGAGAAGGCTTCATCAAATATTGATCAATGATTTTGTTTAACCATTGTCCAAAGCACCTAATAGCACATCTATTATAAGTTATCCAATGAACTGCCCTTCCTGCCTTCTTCCAAATCTCCTTCCTACATATCTCCATCCAGGGTCTTTTCTTCTGCATTCACAAATCTGAGTGTCCCCCTCTGCTCTGTACATAATCCATGTACAAGATATTTCACCAATGAGAAGGCATTAGCACTGAGAAAGCTTCACCAAATATTGATAAATGATTTTTTTAAACCATTGTTATATGCTCCTAGTAGCCAATGTGTTATATGTTATCAAATGAACTGCCCTTCCTGCATTCTTCCCCAACTCCTCTTCCATATCTCCATTCAGGGTCTATTCTTCTGCATCCACAAAACCTGAGTGTCCCTCTCTGCTCTGTACTAAACCCATGTACAAGATATTTTACCAATGAGATGGCTTTAGCACTGAGAAGTCTTCACCAAACTTAATCAATGATTTTTTTAAACCATTGTCCAATGCTCCAAGTAGCAAATGTATTATAAGTTATCCAATGAACTACCCTTCCTGCCTTCTTCCACAACTCCTCCTGCATATCTCCATCCAGGATCTATTCTTCTGCATCCACAAAACATGATTGTCCCTCTCTGATCTGTAAAAAACACTTGTACAAGATATTTCACCAATGAGAACGCTTTAGCACTGAGAAGGCTTCACAAAATATTGATCAATGATTTTTTTAAACCATTGCCCAATGCTCCTAGTAGCAAATGTATTATAAGTTATCCAATGAACTGCCCTTTCTCCCTTCTTCCACAACTCCTCCTGCATATCTCCATCCAGGGGCTATTCTTCTGCATCCACAAAACCTGAGTGTCCCTCTCTGCTCGGTACAAAACCCATGTACAATGTATTTCACCAATGAGAAGGCTTTAGCAGTGAGAGGGCTTCATCAAATATTGATCAATGATTTTGTTTAACCATTTTCCAATGCTCCTAGTAACAAATGTATTATAAGTTATCCGATGAACTGCATTTCCTGCCTTGTTCCACAACTCGTCACCCATATCTCCATCCAAGATCTATTCTTCTGCATCCACAAAACCTGAGTAACCCTCTCTGCTCGGTACAAAACCCATCTACAAGATATTACACCAATGAGAAGGCTTTAGCACTGAGAAGGCTTCACCAAATATTGATCAATGATTATGGAAAACCATTGTCCAATGCTCCTAGTAGCAAATGTATTACAAGTTATCCAATGAACCGACCTTCCTGTCTTCGTCCACAACTCCTCCTCCATATCTCCATCAACGAGCTAATATTCTGCATCCACAAAACCTGAGTGTCCCTCTCTGCTCTGTACAAAACCCATGTACAAGATATTTCACCAATGAGATGGCTTTAGCACTGAGAAGTCTTCACCAAAATTGATCAATAATTTTTTTAAAATCATTTTCCAATGCTCCAAGTAGCAAATCTATTATAAGTTATCCAATGAACTACCCTTCCTGCCTTCTTCCACAAATCCTCCTGCATATCTACATCCAGGGGCTATTCTTCTGCATCCACAAAACCTGAGTGTCCCTCTCTGCTCTGTACAAAACCCATGTACGATATATTTCACCAATGAGAAGGCTATAGCACTGAGAAGGCTTCACCAAATATTGATCGATGATTTTTTTAACCTATTGTCCAATGCTCCTAGTAGCAAATGTATTATAAGTTATCCAATGAAGTGCCCTTCCTGCCTTCTTCCACAACTCCTCCTCCTTATCTCCATCGAGGGTCTATTCTTCTGCATCCACAAATCCTGAGTGTTCCTCTCTGCTCTGTAAAAAACACAAGTACAAGGTATTTCACCAATGAGAAGACTTTAGCACTGCGAAGGCTTCACCAAATATTGATCAATGATGTTTTTAAACCATTGTCCAATGCTCTTAGTAGCAAATGTATTATAAGTTATACACTGAACTGCTCTTCCTGCCATCTTCCACCACTCCTCCTCCATATCTCCATCCAGGGTCTATTCTTCTGCATCCACAAAACCTGAATGTCCGTCTCTGCTCTGTACAAAACCCATGTACAAGATATTTCACCAATGAGAAGGCTTTAGCACTGAGAAGGCTTCGTCAAATATTGATCAATGATTTTTCTAAACCATTGCCCAATGCTCCAAGTAGCAAATGTATTATAAGTTATCCAATGAACTGACCTTCCTGTCTTCGTCCACAACTCCTCCTCCATATCTCCATCAAGGAGCTATTCTTCTGCATCCAAAAAACCTGAGTGTCCCTCTCTGCTCTGTAAAAAAAACATGTAAAAGATATTTCACCAATGAGAAGACTTTAGCACTGAGAAGGCTTCACCAAATATTGATAAATGATTTTTTTAAACCATTGTTTAATGCTCCTAGTAGCAAATGTGTTATACGTTATCAAATGAATTGCACTTCCTGCCTTCTTCCACAAGTCCTCTTCCATATCTCCATTCAGTGTCTATTCTTCGGCATCCACAAAACCTGAGTGTCCCTCTCTGTTCTGTACAAAACACATGTACAAGATATTTCACCAATGAGAAGTCTTTAGCACTGCGAAGGCTTCACCAAATATTGATCAATGATGTTTTTAAACCATTGTCCAATACTCTTAGTAGCAAATGTATTTTAAGTTATACAATGAACTGCCCTTCCTGCCATCTACCACCACTTCTCCTCCATATCTCCAACCAGGGTCTATTCTTCTGTATCCACAAAACCTGAATGTCCATCTCTGCTCTGTACAAAACCCATGTACAAGATAATTCGCCAATGCGAAGGCTTTAGCACTGAGAAGGCTTCGTCAAACATTGATCAATGTTTTTTCTAAACCATTGCCCAATGCTCCAAGTAGCAAATGTATTATAATTTATCCAATGAACTGCCCTTCCTGCCTTGTTCCACAACTCCTCCTCCATATCTCCATCCATGGTCTATTCTTCTGCATCCACAAAACATGAGTGTCCCTCTCTGCTCTGTACAAAACACATGTACAAGGTATTTCACCAATCGGAAGGCTTTAGCACTGAGAAGGCTTCACCAAATATTGATCAATGATTTTTTTAAACCATTGTCCAATGTTTCAAGTAGCAAATGTATTATAAGTTTTCAAATGAACTGCCCTTCCTGCCTTCTTCCCAAACTCCACCTCCCTATCTGCATCCAGGGTCTATTCTTCTGCATCCACAAAACCAGAGTGTCCCTCTCGCTCGGTACAAAACACATGTGCAAGATATTTCACCAGTGAGAAGGCTTTAGCACTGAGAAGGCTAAACCAAATATTGATCAATGATTTTTTTAAACCATTGTCCAATGCTCCTAGAAGCAAATGTATTATAAGTTATCCAATGAACTGCCCTTTCTGCCTTGCTCCACAACTCCTCCTCTTTATCTCCATCCAAGGTCTATTTTTCTGCATCCACAAAACCTGAGTGTCCCTCTCTGCTCGGTACAAAACACATGTACAAGATATTTCTCCAATGAGAAGTCTTTAGCACTGCGAAGGCTTCACCAAATATTGATCAATGACGTTTTTAAACCATTGTCCAATGCTCTTAGTAGCAAATGTATTATAAGTTATACAATGAACTGCCCTTCCTGCCATCTTCCAACACTCCTCCTCCATATTTCCATCCAGAGTCTATTCTTCTGCATCCACAAAACCTGAATGTCCGTCTCTGCTCTGTACAAAACCCATGTACAAGATATTTCACCAATGAGAAGGCTTTAGCACTGAGAAAGTTTCATCAAATATTGATCAATGTTTTTTCTAAACCATTGCCCAATGCTCCAAGTAGCAAATGTATTATAAGTTATCCAATGAACTACCCTTCCTGCCTTGTTCCACAACTAATCCTCCATATCTCCATCCAAGGTCTATTTTTCTGAATCCACAAAACATGAGTGTCCCTCTCTGCTCTGTACAAAACACATGTACAAGGTTTTTCACCAATCGGATGGCTTTAGCACTGAGAAGGCTTCACCAAATATTGATCAGTGATTTTTTTTAAACCATTGTCCAATGTTTGAAGTAGCAAATGTATTATAAGTTATCCGATGAACTGCCCTTTCTCCCTTCTTCCACAACTCCTCCTGCATATCTCCATCCAGGGGCTACTCTTCTGCATCCACAAAACTGGAGTGTCCCTCTCTGCTCGGTACAAAACCCATGTACGATATATTTCACCAATGAGAAGTCTATAGCACTGAGAAGGCTTCACCAAATATTGATCAATGATTTTTTTAACCCATTGACCAATGCTCCTAGTAGCAAATGTATTATAAGTTATCTAATGAACTGCCCTTGCAGCCTTCTTCCACAACTCCTCCTCCTTATCTCCATCGAGGGTCTATTATTCTGCATCCACAAAACCTGAGTGTCCCTCTCTGCTCTGTACAAAACCCATGTACGATATATTTCACCAATGAGAAGCCTATAGCACTGAGAAGGCTTCACCAAATATTGATCGATGTTTTTTTTAACCCATTGTCCAATGCTCTTAGTAGCAAATGTTTTATAAGTTATCCAATGGACTGCCCTTCCTGCCTTCTTCCACAACCCCTCCTCCTTATATCCATCGAGGGTCTATTCTTCTGCACCTACAAAACCTGAATGTCCCTCTCTGCTCTGTACAAAACCCATGTACAAGGTATTTCACCAATGACAAGGCTTTGGCAGTGAGAAGGCTTCATCAAATATTGATCAATGATTTTGTTTAACAATTGTCCAATGCTCCTAATAGCACATCTATTATAAGTTATCCAATGAACTGCCCTTCCCTCCTTCTTCCAACTCTCCTCCTACATATCTCCATCCAGGGTTTTTTTCTGCATTCACAAAACCTGAGTGTCCCTCTCTGCTCTGTACAAAATCCATGTAGAAGATATTTCACCGATGAGAAGGCCTTAGCACTGACAAGTCTTCACCAAATATTGATCAATGATTTTTTTAAACCATTGTCCAATGCTTCAAGTAGCAAATGTATTATAAGTTATCCAATGAACTGCCCTTCCTGCCTTGTTCCACAACTCCTCCTCTTTATCTCCATCCAAGGTCTATTCTTCTGCATCCACAAAACCTGAGTGTCCCTCTTTGCTCGGTACAAAACACATGTACAAGATATTTCACCAATGAGAAGTCTTTAGCACTGCGAAGGCTTCACTAAATATTGATCAATGATGTTTTTAAACCATTGTCCAATGCTCTTAGTAGCAAATGTATTATAAGTCATACAATGAACTGCCCTTCCAGCCATGTTCCACCACTCCTCCTCCATATCTCCATCCAGGGTCTATTCTTCTGCATCCACAAAACCTGAATGTCCGTCTCTGCTCTGTACAAAACCCATGTACAAGATATTTAACCAATGAGAATGCTTTAGCACTGAGAAGTTTTCGTCAAATATTGATCAATGTTTTTTCTAAACCATTGCCCAATGCTCCAAGTAGCAAATGTATTATAAGTTATCCAATGAACTGCCCTTCCTGCCTTGTTCCACAACTAATCCTCCATATCTCCATCCAAGGTCTATTCTTCTGCATCCACAAAACATGAGTGTCCCTCTCTGCTCTGTACAAAACACATGTACAAGGTATTTCACCAATCGGATGGCTTTAGCACTGAGAAGGCTTCACCAAATATTGATCAATAATTTTTTTAAACCATTGTCCAATGTTTCAAGTAGCAAATGTATTATAAGTTATCCGATGAACTGCCCTTTCTCCCTTCTTCCACAACTCCTCCTGCATATCTCCATCCAGGGGCTACTCTTCTGCATCCACAAAACCTGAGTGTCCCTCTCTGCTCGGTACAAAACCCATGTACGATATATTTCACCAATGAGAAGTCTATAGCACTGAGAAGGCTTCACCAAATATTGATCAATGATTTTTTTAACCCATTGTCAAATGCTCCTAGTAGCAAATGTATTATAAGTTATCCAATGAACTGCCCTTGCAGCCTTCTTCCTCAACTCCTCCTCCTTATCTCAATCGAGGGTCTATTATTCTGCATCCACAAAACCTGAGTGTCCCTCTCTGCTCTGTACAAAACCCATGTACGATATATTTCACCAATGAGAAGGCTATAGCACTGAGAAGGCTTCACCAAATATTGATCGATGATTTTTTTAACCCATTGTCCAATGCTCTTAGTAGCAAATGTATTATAAGTTATCCAATGAACTGCCCTTCCTGCCTTCTTCCACAACTCCTCCTCCTTATATCCATCGAGGGTCTATTCTTCTGCACCTACAAAACCTGAATGTCCCTCTCTGCTCTGTACAAAACCCATGTACAAGGTATTTCACCAATGAGAAGGCTTTGGCAGTGAGAAGGCTTCATCAAATATTGATCAATGATTTTGTTTAACCATTGTCCAATGCTCCAAGTAGCAAATGTATTATAAGTTATCCAATGAACTGCCCTTCCTGCCTTGTTCCACAACTCCTCCTCCATATCTCCATTCAGGGTCTATTCTTCTGCATCCACAAAACCTGAGAGTCCCTCTTAGCTCTGTACAAAACACATGTACAAGATATTTCACCAATGAGAAGTCTTTAGCAGTGCGAAGGCTTCACCAAATATTGATCAATGATGTTTTTAAACCATTGTCCAATGCTCTTAGTAGCAAATGTATTATAAGTTATACAATGAACAGCCCTGCCTGCCATCTTCTAGAACTCCTCCTCCATATGTCCATCCAGGTTCTATTCTTCTGCATCCACAAAACCTGAATGTCCGTCTCTGCTCTGTGCAAAACCCATGTACAAGATATTTCACCAATGAGAAGGCTTTAGCACTGAGAAGGCTTCGTCAAATATTGATCAATGATTTTTCTAAACCATTGCCCAATGCTCCAAGTAGCAAATGTATTATAAGTTATCCAATGAACTGACCTTCCTGTCTTCGTCCACAACTCCTCCTCCATATCTCCATCAAGGAGCTATTCTTCTGCATCCACAAAACCTGAGTGTCCCTCTCTACTCGGTACAAAACCCATGTACGATATATTTCACCAATGAGAAGTCTATAGCACTGAGAAGGCTTCACCAAATAGTGATCAATGATTTTTTTAACCCATTGTCCAATGCTCCTAGGAGCAAATGTATTATAAGTTATCCAATGAACTGCCCTTGCAGCCTTCTTCCACAACTCCTCCTCCTTATCTCCATCGAGGGTCTATTATTCTGCATCCACAAAACCTGAGTGTCCCTCTCTGCTCTGTACAAAACCCATGTACGATATATTTCACCAATGAGAAGGCTATAGCACTGAGAAGGCTTCACCAAATATTGATCGATGATTTTTTTAACCCATTTTCCAATGCTCTTAGTAGCAAATGTATTATAAGTTATCCAATGAACTGCCCTTCCCGCCTTCTTACACAACTCCTCCTCCTTATATCCATCGAGGGTCTATTCTTCTGCACCTACATAACCTGAATGTCCCTCTCTGCTCTGTACAAAACACATGTACAAGATATTTCACCAAAGAGAAGGCTTTAGCACTGAGAAGGCTTCACCAAATATTGAGCAATATTGTTTTTAACGCATTGTCCAATGCTCCTAGTAGCAAATGTGTTATATGTTATCAAATGAACTGCCCTTCCTGCATTCCTATACAACTCCTCTTTCTTATCTCCATTCAGGGCCTATTCTTCTGCAATCCACAAAACCAGAGTGTCCCTCTCTGCTCTGTACAAAACACATGTACAAGATATTTCACCAATGAGAAGTCTTTAGCAGTGCGAAGGCTTCACCAAATATTGATCAATGATGTTTTTAAACCATTGTCCAATGCTCTTAGTAGCAAATGTATTATAAGGTATACAATGAACAGCCCTGCCTGCCGTCTTCCAGAACTCCTCCTCCATATGTCCATCCAGGGTCTATTCTTCAGCATCCACAAAACCTGAATGTCCGTCTCTGCTCTGTGCAAAACCCATGTACAAGGTATTTCACCAATGAGGAGGCTTTAGCACTGCGAAGGCTTCGTCAAATGTTGATTAATGATTTTTCTAAACCATTGCCCAATGCTCCAAGTAGCAAATGTATTATAAGTTATCCAATGAACTGCCCTTCCTGCCTTCTTCCACAGCTCCTCCTCCATATATCCATCCAGGGTGTATTCTTCTGCATCCCAAAACCTGAGTGTACCTCTCTGATCTATATCAATCACAAGTACAAGATATTTCACCAATGAGAGGGCTTTAGCACTGAGAAGGCTTCACCAAATATTGATCAATAATTTTTTTAAACTGTAGTCAAATCCTCCTAATAGCAAATGTATTATAAGTTATCCAATGAACAGCCCTTCCTGCCTTCTTCCACAACTCCACCTGCATATCTCCATCCAGGGTCTATTTTTCTTGATCTACAAAACCTGAGTGTCCCTCTCTGCTCTGTACAAAACCCATGTACAAGATATTTCACCAATGAGAATGCTTTAGCACTGAGAAGGCTTCACCAAATATTGATCAATGATTTTTTTAAACCATTGTCCAATTTTCCTAGTAGCAAATGTAAATAAGTTACGAATGAACTGAACATGCTGCCTTTTTCAACAACTCCTCCTCCATATCTCCATCCAGAGTCTATTCTTCTGCATCCACAAAACCTGAGTGTCGCTCTCTGATCTGTACAAAAACCCATGTAAAAAATATTTCACCAGTGAGAGGGTTTTAGCACTGAGAAGGCTTCACCAAATATTGATCATTTATTTCTTTAAACCATTTTCCACTGCCCCTAGTAGCATGTGTATTATAAGTTATCCAACGAACTGTCCCTCCTGCTTTCATCCACAACTCCTCCTCCATATCTGCATCCAGGGTCTATTCTTCTGCATCCACAAAACCAGATTGTCCCCCTCCGCTCTTTACGAAACACATGTACCAGATATTTCACCAATCGGATGGCTTAAACACTGAGAAGTCTTCACGAAATATTGATCAATGATTTTTTTAAACCATTGTCCAATGCTCCTAATAGCAAATGTATTACAAGTTATCCAATGAACTGCCCTTCCTGCCTTCTTCCACAACTCCTCTTCCATATCTCTATCCAGGGTCTATTATTGTGCATCCACAAAACCTGAGTGTCCCTCTCTGCTCTGTACAAAATCCATGTACAAGATTTTTCACCACTGAGAAGGCTTTAGCACTGAGAAGGTTTCACCAAATATTGATTAATGATTTTTTTAAACCAGTGTCCAATGCTTCTAGTGGCAAATGTATTATATGTTATCCAATGAACTGCCCTTCCTGCCTTCTTCCACAACTCCTCTTCCATACCTCCATCCAGGATATATTCTTCTGCATCTCCAAAACCTGAGTGTCCTTCTCTGCTTTGTACAAAACCCATTTACAAGGTATTTCACGAGTGAGAAGGGTTTGGCACTGAGAAGGCTTCACCAAATATTGATCAGTGATTTTTTTAACCCATTGTCCAATGCTCTTAGTAGCAAATGTATTATAAGATATCCAATGAACTGCCCTTCCTGCCTTCTTCTACAACTCCTCTTCCATATCTCCATCCAGGGTCTATTCTTCTGCATCCACAAAACCTGAGTGTATCTCTCTGCTCTGTACAAAACTGGTGTACAAGATATTTCACCAATGAGAAGGCTTTAGCACTGAGAAGGCTTCACCATATATTGATCAAAGATTTTTTTAAACTATTGTCCAATGCTGCTAGTAGCGAATGTCTTATAAGTTATCCAATGAACTGCCCTTCTTGGCTTCTTCCACAACTCCTCCTCCATATTTCCATCAACAGTCTGTTCTTTTTCATCCTCAATACCTGAGTGTCTCTCTCTGCTTTGTACAAAACCCATGTACAAGGTATTTCACCAATGAGAAGGTTTTAGCACTGAGAAGGCTTCACCAAATATTTATCAATGATTTTGTTAAACCATTATCAAATGCTCCTAGTAGCAAATGTATTATAAGTTATCCAATGAACTTCCTTTCCTGCCTTCCTCTACAACTACTCTTCCTTATCTCCACCCAGATTTTAGTTTAATGCAACCACACAACCTGAGTGTCCCTCTCTGCTCTGTACAAAACTCATGTACAAGATATTTCACCAATGACAGGGCTTTAGCATGGAGAAGGCTTAACCAAATACTAATCAAAAAATATTTTAAAAAATAGTCCAATGCTCCTAGTAGCAAATATATTATAAGTTATCCAATGAAATGGCCTTCCTGCCTTCTTCTACAACTCCTTCTATATATCTCCATCCAGGGTCTATTCTTCTCCAGCCTCAAAACCTGAGTGTCCCTCTCTGTTCTGTTCAGAACCCATGTACAAGATATTTCACCAATGAGAAGGCTTTAGATCTGAGAGGTCTTTATCAAATATTGATCAACGATTTTTTTTTAAACCATGGACCAATGCAAATCTATTATAAGTTATCCAATGAACTGCCCTTCCTGCCTTCTCCCATCTCTCCTCCTACATATCTCCATCCGGGGTCTTTTCTTCGGCATCCACAAAACCTGAGTGTCCCTCTCTGCACTGTACAAAACCCATGTACAAGATATTTCACCAATGAGAAGGTTTTAGCACTGAGAAGGCTTCACGAAATATTGATCAATTATTTTGTTAAACCATTATCAAATGCTCCTAGTAGCAAATGTATTATAAGTTATCCAATGAACTGCCTTTCCTGCCTTTCTCTACAACTACTCTTCCTTATCTCCACCCAGATTTTAGTTTAATGCAACCACAAAACCTGAGTGTCCCTCTCTGCTCTGTAAAAAACTCATGTACAAGATATTTCACCAAAGAGAAGGCTTTAGCACCGACAAGGCTTCACCAAATATTGATCAATGATTTTTTTTAAACCGTTGTCCAATGCCCCTAGTAGCTAATGTATTATAAGTTATCCATGGAACAGCCCTTCCTGCCTTCTTCCACAACTCCATCACCTTATCTCCATCCACAGTCTATTCCTCTGCATCCACAAAACCTGAGTGTCCCTCTCTGCTCTGTAGAAAACCCGTGTACAAGGTATTTCACTAATGAGATGGCTTTAGCACTGAGAAGGCTTCACATAATATTGATCACTGATTGTTTTAAACCATTGTCCAATGCTCCTAGTAGCAAATGTATTATAAGTTATCCAATGAACTGCCGTTCCTGCCTTCTTCCACAACTACTCTTCCTTATCTCCACCCAGGATTTATTTTTCAGCAACCACAAAACCTGAGTGTCCCTCTCTGCTCTGTACAAAACACATTCACCAGAGAGAAGGGTTTAGCACTGAGAAGGCTTCACCAAATAATGATCAATGATTTTTAGAAAACCTTGTCAAATGCTGCTTGTAGCAAATGTATTATAAGTTATCCAATGAACTGCCCTTCCTGCCTTCCTCCACAACTCCTCGTCCTTATCTCCATCAAGGGTCTATTCTTCTGCATCCAAAAACCTGAGTGTCCCTCTCTGCTTTGTACAAAAATAATGTACAAGATATTTCACCAATGAGAAGGCTTTACCACTGAGATGGCTTCATCAATTAATGATCAATGATTTTTTTAACCCATTGTCCAATGCTGCTAGTAGCAAATGTATTATAAGTTATCGAATGAACTGCCCATCCTGCCTTCTTCCACAACTCCTCTTCCATATCTGCATCCAGGGTCTATTCTTCTGCATCCACAAAACCAGAGTGTCCCCTTCTGCTCTGTACAAAACAGATGTACAAGATATTTCACCAATGAGACAGTTTTAGCACTGAGATGGCTTCACCAAAATTTGATCAATGGTTTTTTTAAACCATTGTCCAATGCGCCTATTAGCTAATGTATTATAAGTATCCAATGAACTGCCCTTCCTGCCTTGTTCCACAACTCCTCCTCCATATCTCCATCCTGGGTCTATTCTTCTGCATCCACAAAACCTGAGTGTATCTCTCTGCTCTGTACAAAACCGGTGTACAAGATATTTCACCAATGAGAAGGCTTTAGCACTGAGAAGGCTTCACCATATATTGATCAAAGATTTTTTTAAACTATTATCCAGTGCTGCTAGTAGCGAATGTCTTATAAGTTATCCAATGAACTGCCCTTCTTGGCTTCTTCCACAACTCCTCCTCCATATTTCCATCAACAGTCTGTTCTTTTTCATCCTCAATACCTGAGTGTCTCTCTCTGCTTTGTACAAAATGCATGTACAAGATATTTCACCAATGAGAAGGCTTTAGCACTGAGAAGGCTTCATCAATTAATGATCAATGATTTTTTTAACCCATTGTCCAATGCTGCTAGTAGCAAATGTATTATAAGTTATCGAATGAACTGCCCATCCTGCCTTCTTCCACAACTCCTCCTCCATATCTCCATCCAGAGTCTATTCTTCTGCATCCACAAAGCTTGAGTATCCCTCTCTACTCTGTACAAAAGCCATGTACATGATATTTCACCAATGACAGGGCTTTAGCATGGAGAAGGCTTAACCAAATACTAATCAATAAATATTTTAAACCATAGTCCAATGCTCCTAGTAGCAAATATATTATAAGTTATCCAATGAAATGGCCTTCCTGCCTTCTTCTACAACTCCTTCTCCATATCTCCATCCAGGGTCTATTCTTCTCCAGCCTCAAAACCTGAGTGTCCCTCTCTGTTCTGTACAGAACCCATGTACAAGATATTTCACCAATGAGAAGGTTTTAGCACTGAGAAGGCTTCACCAAATATTGATCAATGATTTTGTTAAACCATTATCAAATGCTCCTAGTAGCAAATGTATTATAAGTTATCCAATGAACTGCCTTTCCTGCCTTTCTCTACAACTACTCTTCCTTATCTCCACCCAGATTTTAGTTTAATGCAACCACAAAACCTGAGTGTCCCTCTCTGCTCTGTACCAAACTCATGTACAAGATATTTCACCAAAGAGAAGGCTTTAGCACCGACAAGGCTTCACCAAATATTGATCAATGATTTTTTTTAAACCGTTGTCCAATGCCCCTAGTAGCAAATGTATTATATATTATCCAATGAACTGCCCTTCCTGCCTTCTTCCACAACTCCATCACCATATCTCCATCCACAGTCTATTCCTCTGCATCCACAAAACCTGAGTGTCCCTCTATGCTCTGTAGAAAACCCGTGTACAAGGTATTTCACCAATGAGATGGCTTTAGCACTGAGAAGGCTTCACAAAATATTGATCAATGATTGTTTTAAACCATTGTCCAATGCTCCTAGTAGCAAATGTATTATAAGTTATCCAATGAACTGCCGTTCCTGCCTTCTTCCACAACTTCTCTTCCTTATCTCCACCCAGGATTTATTTTTCAGCAACCACAAAACCTGAGTGTCCCTCTCTGCTCTGTACAAAACACATTCACCAGAGAGAAGGGTTTAGCACTGAGAAGGCTTCACCAAATATTGATCAATGATTTTTAGAAAACCTTGTCAAATGCTGCTTGTAGCAAATGTATTATAAGTTATCCAATGAACTGCCCTTCCTGCCTTCCTCCACAAATCCTCGTCCTTATCTCCATCAAGGGTCTATTCTTCTGCATCCACAAAACCTGAGTGTCCCTCTCTGCTTTGTACAAAAATAATGTACAAGATATTTCACCAATGAGAAGGCTTTACCACTGAGATGGCTTCACCAAATATTGATCAATGACTTTTTAAACCATTGTCCAATGCTCCTAGTAGCAAATGTAATATAAGTTATCCAATGAACTGCCCTTCCTGCCTTCTTCCACAACTCCTCCTACTTATCTCCATCGAGGGTCAATTCTTCTGCATCCACAAAACCTGACTGTCTCTCTCTGCTCTGTACAAAACCCATGTGCAAGATATTTAACCAATGAGAATGCTTTTGCACTGAGAAGTCATTATATTTTTAAACCGTTGCCCAATGCTCGTAATTGCAAATCTATTAAAAGTTATCAAATGAACTGCCCTTTCTGCCTTCTTCCAACTCTCCTCCTACATATCTTTTCCCAGGGTCTTTTCTTCTGCATCCACAAAACCTGAGTGTCCCTCTCTGCTCTGTACAAAACCCATGTACAAGATATTTCACCAATGAGAAAGCTTTAGCACTGAGAAGGCTTCACCATATATTGATCAATGATTTTTTAAAACTATTGTCCAACGCTGCTAGTAGCAAATATATTATAAGTTATCCAATGAACTGCCCTTCCTGGCTTCTTCCACAACTCCTCCTACATATTTCCATCAAGAGTCTGTTCTTTTTCATCCACAAAACCTGAGGGTCCCTCTCTGCTCTGTACAAAATGCATGTACAAGATATTTAACCAATGAGAAGGCTTTAGCACTGAGAAGGCTTCATCAAATAATGATCAATGATTTTTTTAACCCATTGTCCAATGCTGCTAGTAGCAAATCTATTATAAGTTATCGAATGTACTGCACATCCTGCCTTCTTACACAACTCCTCCTCCTCCATATCTCCATCCAGCGTCCAGTTTCTGCATCCATAAAGCCTGAGTATCCCTCTCTATTCTGTACAAAAGCCATGTACATGATATTTCACCAATGACAGGGCTTTAGCACTGAGAAGGTTTAACCAAATACTAATCAATAATTTTTTTAAACCATAGTCCAATGCTCCTAGTAGCAAATGTATATTAAGTAATACAAAGAACTGCCCTTCTCGCCTTCTTCCACAACTCCTTGTCCTTATCTCCATCAACGGTCTATTCTTCTGCATCCACGAAACCTGAATGTCCCTTTCTGCTCTGTACAAAACTCATGTACAAGATATTTCACCAAAGAGACAGCTTTAGCACTGAGAAGGCTTCACCAAATATTGATCAATGATTTTCTTTAACTATTGTTTAATGCTGCTAGTAGCTAATGTATTATAAGTATCCAATGAACTGCCCTTCCTGCCTTCTTCCACAACTCCTCCTCCATATCTCCATCCTGGGTCTATTCTTCTGCATCCACAAAAACCTGAGTATCCCTCTCTGATCAGTACAGAACCCATGTACAAAATATTTGACCAATGAGAGGGCTTGAGCACTGACAAGGCTTCACCAAATATTGATCAATAATTTTTTTAAACCATTGTCCAATGCTCATAGTAGCAAATGTATTATAAGATATCCAATGGACTGCCCTTCCTGCCTTCTTCTACAACTCCTCTTCCATATCTCCATCCAGGGTCTATTCTTCTGCATCCACAAAACCTGAAAGTATCTCTCTGCTCTGTACAAAACCGGTGTACAAGATATTTCACCAATGAGAAGGCTTTAGCACTGAGAAGGCTTCATCAAATAATGATCAATGATTTTTTTAACCCATTGTCCAATGCTGCTAGTAGCAAATGTATTATAAGTTATCGAATGAACTACCCTTCCTGCCTTCTTCCACAACTCCTCCTCCATATCTCCATCCTGGGTCTATTCTTCTGCATCCACAAAAACCTGAGTATCCCTCTCTGATCAGTACAGAACCCATGTACAAAATATTTGACCAATGAGAGGGCTTGAGCACTGACAAGGCTTCACCAAATATTGATCAATAATTTTTTTAAACTATTGTCCAATGCTCATAGTAGCAAATGTATTATAAGATATCCAATGAACTGCCCTTCCTGCCTTCTTCTACAACTCCTCTTCCATATCTCCATCCAGGGTCTATTCTTCTGCATCCACAAAACCTGAGTGTATCTCTCTGCTCTGTACAAAACCGGTGTACAAGATATTTCACCAATGAGAAGGCTTTAGCACTGAGAAGGCTTCACCATATATTGATCAAAGATTTTTTTAAACTATTGTCCAATGCTGCTAGTAGCGAATGTCTTATAAGTTATCCAATGAACTGCCTTTCCTGCCTTTCTCTACAACTACTCTTCCTTATCTCCACCCAGATTTTAGTTTAATGCAACCACAAAACCAGAGTGTCCCTCTCTGCTCTGTACAAAACTCATGTACAAGATATTTCACCAAAGAGAAGGCTTTAGCACCGACAAGGCTTCACCAAATATTGAAAATGATTTTTATTAAACCGTTGTCCAATGCCCCTAGTAGCTAACGTATTATAAGTTATCCATGGAACAGCCCTTCCTGCCTTCTTCCACAACTCCATCACCATATCTCCATCCACAGTCTATTCCTCTGCATCCACAAAACCTGAGTATCCCTCTCTGCTCTGTAGAAAACCCGTGTACAAGGTATTTCACCAGTGAGATGGCTTTAGCACTGAGAAGGCTTCACAAAATATTGATCAATGATTGTTTTAAACCATTGTCCAATGCTCCTAGTAGCAAATGTATTATAAGTTATCCAATGAACTGCCGTTCCTGCCTTCTTCCACAACTACTCTTCCTTATCTTCACCCAGGATTTATTTTTCAGCAACCACAAAACCTGAGTGTCCCTCTCTGCTCTGTACAAAACACATTCACCAGAGAGAAGTGTTTAGCACTGAGAAGGCTTCACCAAATATTGATCAATGATTTTTAGAAAACCTTGTCAAATGCTGCTTGTAGCAAATGTAGTATAAGTTATCCAATGAACTGCCCTTCCTGCCTTCTTCCACAACTCCTCCTACTTATCTCCATCGAGGGTCAATTCTTCTGCATCCACAAAACCTGACTGTCTCTCTCTGCTCTGTACAAAACCCATGTGCAAGATATTTAACCAATGAGAATGCTTTTGCACTGAGAAGTCATTATATTTTTAAACCGTTGCCCAATGCTCGTAATTGCAAATCTATTAAAAGTTATCAAATGAACTGCCCTTTCTGCCTTCTTCCAAATCTCCTCCTACATATCTTTTCCCAGGGTCTTTTCTTCTGCATCCACAAAACCTGAGTGTCCCTCTCTGCTCTGTACAAAACCCATGTACAAGATATTTCACCAATGAGAAAGCTTTAGTACTGAGAAGGCTTCACCATATATTGATCAATGATTTTTTAAAACTATTGTCCAATGCTGCTAGTAGCAAATGTATTATAAGTTATCCAATGAACTGTCCTTCCTGGCTTCTTCCACAACTCGTCCTCAATATTTCCATCAAGAGTCTGTTCTTCTTCATCCACGAAACCTGAGTGTACCTCTCTGCTCTGTACAAAACGCATGTACAAGATATTTCACCAATGAGAAGGCTTTAGCCCTGAGAAGGCGTCATCAAATAATGATCAAAGATTTTTTTAACCCATTGTCCAATGCTGCTAGTAGCAAATGTACTATAAGTTATGCAATGAACTGCGCTTCCTGCCTTCTTCCACAACTCCTCCTGCATATCTCCATCCGGAGACTTTTCTTTTGCATCCACAAAACCTAAGTGTCCTTCTCTGCTCTGTACAAAACACATGTAAAATGTATTTCAACAATGTGAAGGCTTTAGCACTGAGAAGGCTTCACCAAATATTGATCTATGATTTTTTTTAACCCATTGACCAATGTTCCTAGTAGCAATCGTATTATAAGTTATTCAATGAACTGCCCTTCCTGCCTTCTCACACAACTCCTCCTCCATGTCTCGATTCAGGGATTATTCTTCTGCATCCACAAAACCTGAGTGTCCCTCCCTGCTCTGTACAAAACACATGTACAACATATTTCACCAATGAGAAGCATGTAGGTTTGAGAAGGCTTCACCAAAATTTGATCAATAATTTATATAAACCATTGTCCAATGCCCCTTGTAGCAAATGTATTATAAGTTATATATTGAACTGCCCTTCCTGCCTTCTTGCACAACTCCTCTTCCATATCTAAATCAAGGGTCTCTTCTTCTGCATCCACAAAACTTGAGTATCCCTCTCTGCTCTGTACAATACCCTTGTACAAAATATTTCACCAATGAGAAGGCTTTAGCACTGAGAAGTCTTCATCAAATATTGATCAATGATATTTTTAAACCATTGTCCAATGCTCCTAATAGCAAATCTATTATAAGTTATCCTATGAACTGCCCTTCCGGCCTTCTCCCATCTCTCCTCCTACATATCTCCATCCAGGGTCTTTTCTTCTGCATCCACAAAACCTGAGTATAACTCACTGAACTGTACAAAACCCATGTACAAGATATATCACCAATGAGAAGGATTTAGCACTGAGAAGGCTGCACCAAAATTTGATCAATAATTTATATAAACCAATGTCCAATGCTCCTTGTCGCAAATGTATTATAAGTTATATATTGAACTGCCCTTCATGCCTTCTTCCACAACTCCTCTTCCATATCTGAATCCAGGGTCTATTCTTGTGCATCCACAAAACCTGAGTGTCCCTCTCTGATCTGTACAAAACCCATGTACAAGATATTTCACCAATGAGAAGGCTTTAGCTCTGAGAATCTTAATCAAATATGGATCAATGATTTTTTTAAACCACTGTCTAATGCTCCTAACAGCAAATGTATTATAAGTTATCCAATGAACTGGGCTTCCTGCCTTCTCCCACAACTCCTCCTCCTTATCTCCATGGCGGGTCTACTCTTCTGCATCCACAAAACCTGACAGTCCCTTTCTGCTGTGTACAGAACCCATGTACAAGATATTTCACCAATGAGAAAGATTTAGCACTGAGAAGGCTAAACCAAATGTTGATCAATGATTTTTATAAACCATTGTCCAATGCTCCTTGTAGCAAATGTATTATAATTTAACCAATGAATTGCCCTTCCTAAATTCTTCCACAACTCCTCTTCCATATCTAAATCCAGGGTCTATTCTTCTGCATCCACAAAACCTGAGTGTCCCTCTCTGCTCTGTACAAAACCCATGTACAAGATATTTCACCAATGAGAAGGATATAGCACTGAGAAGGCTTCACCAAATATTGATCAATGATTTTTATAAACCATTGTCCAATGCTCATTGTAGCAAATGTAATTAAGTTATCCAACGAACTGTACTCCCTGCCTTATTCCAAAACTCCTCCTGCATATCTCCATCCAGGGGCTATTCTTCTGCATCCACAAAACCTGAGTGTCCCTCTCTGCTTTGTACGAAAGTAATGTACAACGTATTTCACCAATGAGAAGGCTTTACCACTGAGATGGGTACACCAAACATTGATCAATGACTTTGTAAACCATTGTCCATAGCTCCTAGTAGCAAATCTATTAAAAGTTATCAAATGAACTGCCCTTTCTGCCTTCTTCCAAATCTCCTCCTACATATTTCCATCCAGGGTCTATTCCTTTGCATCCACAAAATCTGAGTGTCCCTCTCTGCTCTGTACAAAACCGATGTACAAGATATTTCACCAATGAGAAGGCTTTAGCACTGAAAAGCTATCACCAAATATTGATCAATGACTTTTCTAGACCATTGTCCAATGCTCCTAGTAGCAAATGTATTATAAGTTATCCAATGAACTGCCCTTCCTTCGTTCTCCAAAACTCCTATTCCTTATCTTCATCAAGGGTCTATTCTTCTGCATCCACGAAAGCTGAATGTGCCATTCAGCTTTGTACAAAACTCATGTACAAGATATTTCACCAATTTCAAGGCTTTAGCACTGAGAAGGCTACACCAAATACTGATCAATGGCTTTTTTAAACCATTGTACAATGCTCCTAGTAGCAAATGTATTATGAGTTATCGAATGAACAGCCCATCCTGCCTTCTTCCACAACTCCTCCTCCATATCTCCATCCAGAGTCTATTCTTCTGCATCCACAAAATCTGAGTGTACCTCTCTGAGCTGTAAAAAACCCATGTACAAGATATTTCACCAATGACAGGGCTTTAGCACTGAGAAGGCTTAACCAAATATTGATCAATAATTTTTTTAAACCATTGTCCATTGCTCCTAGTAGCAAATGTATTATAAGTTATCCAATTAACTGCCCTTATTGCCTTCTTCCACAACTCCTCCTGCGTATCTCCATCCAGAGGCTATTCTTCTGCATCCACAAAACCTGTGTTTCCCCCTCTGCTCTGTACAAAACCCATTTACAAGATATTTCACCAATGAGAAGTCTTTAGCACTGAGAAGGCTTCACCAAATATTGGTCAATGATTTTTTTAACCCATTGTCCAATGCTCTTAGTAGCAAATGTATTATAATTTATCCAATGAACTGCCCTTCCTTCCTTCTTCAACAACTCCTCCTCCATATCTCCATATAGGGTCTATTCTTCAGTATCCACTAAACCTTAGTGTCCCTCTCTGCTCTGTACATAACCCATGTACAATATATTTCAACAATGATATGGCTTTAGCACTGAGAAGGCTTCACCAAATAATGATCAATGATTTTTTTAACCCATATTCCAATGCTGCTAGTAACAAATGTATTATAAGTTATCCAATGAACTGCCCTTCCTGCCTTCATCCACAACTCCTCCTCCGTATCTCAATCCAGGGTCTATTCTTCTGCATCCACAAAACCTGAGTGTCCCTTTCTGCTCTGTACAAAACATATGTACAAAATATTTCACCAATGAGATTCGTTTAGCGCTGAGAAGGCTTCACCTAATATTGATCAATGGTTTATTTTAAAACCATTGTCAAATGCTCTTAGTAGCAAGTGTATTATAAGGTATCAAATAAACTACACTCCGTGCCTTATTCCACAACTCCTCCTGCATATCTTCATCCAGGGTCTATACTTCTGCATCCACAAAACCTGTGTGTCTCTCTCTGCTCTGTACAAATCCCATGTACAATATATTACACCAGTGAGAATGCTTTAGAACTGAGAAGGCTTCACCAAATATTTATCAATGATTTTTTAAAACCATTGTCAATTGCTCCTAGTAGCAAATGTATTCTAAGTTATCCAATGAACTGCCCTACCTGCCTTCTTCCACAACTCCTCCTGCATATCTCCATCCAGGGTCTATTCTTCTGCATCCACAAAACCTGAGTGTTCCTCTCTGCTCTGTACAACACCCATGTACAAGATATTTCACCAATGAGAACGCTTTAGCACTGAGAAGGCTTCACCAAATATTGATCAATGATTTTTTATACCCATTGTCCAATGCTCCAGGTAGCAAATGTATTATAAGTTATCGGATGAACTGCAAATCCTGCCTTCTTCCACAACTCCTCCTCCATATCTCCATCTATTGCCTATTCTTCTGCATCCACAAAACATGAGTGCCTCTCTCTGATCTGTACAAAACCCATGTACAGTATATTTCACCAATGAGAAGGCTCTAGTATTGAGAATGCTTCACCAAATATTGATCAATGATATTTTTAACCCATTGTCCAACGCTCCTAGGAGAAAATGTATTTAAAGTTATCCAATGAACTGCCCTATCTGCCTTCTTCCACAACTCCTCCTGCAAATCTCCATCCAGGGTCTATTCTTCTCCATCCACAAAACCTGAGTGGCCCTCTCTGCTCTGTACAAAACACATGTACAAAATATTTCACCAATGAGAAGGCTTTAGCACTGAGAAAACTTGACAAAATATTGATCAATGATTTTTGTAAACCATTGCTCAATGCTCCTAGTAGCAAATGTATTATAAGTTATCCAATGAACTGCCCTTCCTGCCTTCTTCCACAACTCCTCCTCCATATCTCCATCTATTGCCTATTCTTCTGCATCCACAAAACCTGAGTGCCTCTCTCTGATCTGTGCAAAACCCATGTACAGTATATTTCACCAATGAGAAGGCTCTAGTATTGAGAATGCTTCACCAAATATTGATCAATGTTATTTTTAACCCTTTGTCCAACGATCCTAGGAGAAAATGTATTATGAGTTATCCAATGAACTGCCCTTTCTGCCTTCTTCCACAACTCCTCCTCCATATCTCCATCCAGAGTCTATCCTTCTGCATCCACAAAACCTGAGTGTCCCTCTCTGAGCTGTAAAAAACCCATGTGCATGATATTTCACCAATGACAGGGCTTTAGCACTGAGAAGACTTAACCAAATATTGATCAATAATTTCTTTAAAATATTGTCCACTGCTCCTAGTAGCAAATGTATTATAAGTTATCCAATTAACTGCCCTTATTGCCTTCTTCCACAACTCCTCCTGCGTATCTGCATCCAGAGGCTATTCTTCTGCATCCACAAAACCTGTGTTTCCCCCATCTGCTCTGAACAAAACCCATTTACAAGACATTTCACCAATGAGAAGGCTTTAGCACTGAAAAGACTTCACCAAATATTGATCAATGAGTTTTTTATACCATTGTCCAATGCTCCTAGTTGCAAATGTATTATAAGTTATCCCATGAACTGCCCTTCCTGCCTTCTTCCACAACTCCTCTTGCATATCTCCATCCAGGGTCTATTCTTCTGCATCCACAAAACCTGAGTGTCCCTCTGTGCTCTGTACAAAACACATCTACAATATATTTCACCAATGACAAGTCTTTCGCACTGAGAAGGCTACACCAAATATTGATCAATGCTTTTTGACCCATTGTCCAATGCTCCTAGTAGCAAATGTATTATAAGTTATCCAATGAACTGCCCTTTTAACTTCTTCCACAACTCCTCCTGCATATCTCCATCCAGGGTCTTTTCTTCTGCATCCACAAAACCTGAGTGTCCCTCACTGCTCTGTACAAAACACATCTACAATATATTTCACCAATGAGAAGTCTTTAGCAATGAGAAGGCTTCACCAAATATTGATCAATGATATTTTTTACCCATTGTCCAATGCTCTTGGTAGCAAATGTATTATAAGTTATCCAATGAATTGCCCTTCCTGCCTTCTTCAACAACTCCTCCTCCATATCACCATATAGGGTCTATTCTTCAGCATCCACTAAACTTTAGTGTCCCTCTCTGCTCTGTACAAAACCGACGTACAATATATTTCACCAATGATATGGCTTTAGCACTGAGAATACTTCACCAAATATTGATCAATGATTTTTGAACCCATATTCCAATGCCCCTAGTAACAAATGTATTATAAGTTAGCCAATGAACTGCCCTTCCTGCCTTCATCCACAACTCCTCCTCCGTATCTCCATCCAGGGTCTATTCTTCTGCATCCACCAAACCTGAGTGTCCCTTTCTGCTCTGTACAAAACACATGTACAAGATATTTCACCAATGAGACGGGTTTAGCACTGAGAAGGGTTCACCAAATATTGATCAATGATTTTTTTTAAACCATTGCCAACTACCCTTAGTAGCAAGTGTATTATAAGAAATCACATAAGCTACCCTCCGTGCCTTATTCCACAACTGCTCCTGCATATCTTCATCCAGGGTCTATACTTCTGCATCCACAAAACCTGTGTGTCCCTCTCTGCTCTGTACAAAACCCATGTACAATATATTACACCAGTGAGAATGCTTTAGAACTGAGAAGGCTTCACCAAGTATTTATCAATGATTTTTTAAAACCATTGTCAATTGCTCCTAGTAGCAAATGTATTATAAGTTGTGCAATGACCTGCCCTTCCTGCCTTCTTCCACAACTCCTCCACCATATCTCCATCCCGGAACTATTCATCTGCATCCACAAAACCTGAGTGTCCCTTTCTGCTCTGTACAAAACACATGTACAAGATATTTCACCAAGAGAAGGCTTTTGCACTGAGAAAGCTGCACAAAATATTGATCAATGGTTTTTGTAAACCATTGTCAAATGCTCCTAGTAGCAAATCTTTTATAAGTTATCCAATGAACTGCCCTTCCTGCCTTCTTCCACAACTCCTCCTGCATATCTCCATCCAGGGGCTATTCTTCTGCATCCAGAATTCCTGAGTGTCCCTCTCTGCTCTGTACAAAACCCATGTACAAGATTTTTCACCAAAGAGAAGGCTTTAGCACCGAGAAGGCTTCACCAAATATTGATCAATAATTTTTTAATCCCATTGTCCAATGCACCTAACAGCAAATGTATTATAAGTTAACCAATGAACTGCCCTTCCTGCCTTCTTCCAAAACTCCACCTGCATAACCCCATCCAGTGTATATTCTTCTGCATCCACAAAACCTGAGTGTCCCTAGCTGCTCTGAACAAAACCCATGTACAAGATATTTCACCAAAGAGAAGTGTTTAGCACTGAGAAGGCTTCACCAAATATAGATCAATGATTTTTTTAAACCATTGTAAAGTGCTCCTAGTAGCAAATGTATTACAAGTTATCGAACGAACTGCAAATCCTGCCTTCTTCCATAACTCCTCCTCCATATCTCCATTCAAGGTCAATTCTTCTGCATTCACAAAGCCTGAGTGACACTCTCTGCTCTGTACAAAACCCATGTACAAGATGTTTCATCAATGAGACAGCTTTAGCATTGAGAAGTATTCACAAAATACTGATCAATGATTTTTTAAACCATTGTCCAATGCTCCTAGTAGCAAATGTATTATAAGATATCCAATGAACTGCCATTCCTGCCTTCTTCCACAACTCCTCCTGCATATCTCAGTCCAGGGTCTACTCTTCTGCATCTACAAAACCTGAGTGTCCCTCTGTGCTCTGTACAAAACACATGTACCAGATATTTCATCTATGAGATGGCTTGAGCATTGAGAAGGCTTCACCAAATATTGATCAATGATTTTTTTAAACCATTGTCCAATGCTCCTAGTAGCAAATGTATTATATATTATCCAATGAACTGCCCTTCCTGTCTTCTTCCACAAATCTTCCTCCATATTTCCAATAAGTCTATCCTTGTGCATCCACAAAAAGTGAGTGTACCTCTCTGCGCTGTACCAATCCCATGTACAAGATATTTCAAAAATGAGAAGGTTTTATAGCACTGAGAAGGCTTCACCATATACTGATCAATTATTTTTTAAACCATCATCCAATGCTCCTAGTAACAAATGTATTATAAGTTATCCAATGAACTGCCCTTCCTGCCTTCTTCCACAACTCCTCCTGCATATTTCCATCCATCGTCTATTCTTCTGCATCCACAAAAACTGAGTGTCCCTCTCTGCTCTGTACAAAACCCATGTACAAGATATTTCACCAATGAGAACAATTTAGCACTGAGAAGGCTTCACCAAATATTGATTAATAATTTTTAAAACCATTGAACAATGCACCTAGTAGCAAATGTATTGTAAGTTATCCTATGAACTACCCTTCCTGCTTCTTCCACAACCCCTCCCACATATATCCATCCAGAGTCTATTCTTCTGCATCCAGAAAACCTGAGTGTCCCTCTCTGCTCTGTACAAAACTCATGTACAAGATATTTCACCAATGAGAAAGCTTTAGCACTGAGAAGGATTCAACAAATATTGATCAATGATTTTTTAAAGCCATTGTCCAATGCTCCTAGTAGCGAATGTATTATATGTTACCCAATGAACTGCCCTGCCTGCCTTCATCCACAACTCCTACTCCATATCTCCATCCAGGGTCTATTCTTCTGCATCCACAAAACGTGAGTGTTCCTCTCTGCTCTCTACAAACCACATGTACAAGATATTTCACCAATGAGACAGCTTTAGCATTGAGAAGGCTTCACAAAATATTGATCAATGATTTTTTTAAACCAGTGTCCAATGTTCCTAGTAGTAAATGAATTATAAGTTATCCAAGAACTGCCCTTCCTGCCTTCTTCCACAACTCCTCCTCCATATCTCCATCAAGAATCTTTTCTTCTGCATCCACAAAACCTGAGTATCCATCTGTGCTCTGTACAAAACCCATATACAAGATATTTCACCAATTAAAGGCTTTAGCACTGAGAAGGCTTCACCAAATATTGATCAATGATTTTTTTAAACCATTGTCAAATGCTGCTTGTAGCAAATGTATTATAAGTTATCCAATGAACAGCCCTTCCTGCCTTCTTCCACAACTCCTTCTCCGTATCTACATCCAGGTTCTATTCTTGTGCATACAAAAACCTGAGTGTCCCTCTCTGCTCTGTACAAAACCCATGTACAAGGTATTTCACCAATGAGAAGGCTTTAGCACTGAGAAACCTTACCAAATATTGACCAATGATTTTTTTTAAACCATTGTAAAATGTTCCTAGTAGCAAGTGTAATACACTCCTGGAAATGGAAAAAAGAACACATTGACACCGGTGTGTCAGACCCACCATACTTGCTCCGGACAGTGCGAGAGGGCTGTACAAGCAATAATCACACGCACGGCACAGCGGACACTCCAGGAACCGCGGTGTTTGCCGTCGAATGGCGCTAGCTGCGCAGAATTTGTGCACCGCCGCCGTCAGTGTCAGCCAGTTTGCCGTGGCATACGGAGCTCCATTGCAGTCTTTAACAGTGGTAGCATGCCGCGACAGCGTGGACGTGAACTGTATGTGCAGTTGGCGGACTTTGAGCGAGGGCGTATAGTGGACATGCGGGAGGCCGGGTGGACGTACCGCCGAATTGCTCAACACGTGGGGCGTGATGTCTCCACAGTACATCGATGTTGTCGCCATTGGTCGGTGGAAGGTGCACGTGCCCGTCGACCTGGGACCGGACCGCAGCGACGCATGGATGCACGCCAAGAGCGTAGGATTCTACGCAGTGCAGTAGGGGACCGCACCGCCACTTCCCAGCAAATTATGGACACTGTTGCTCCTGGGGTATCGGCTAGGACCAGTCGCAACCGTCTCCATGAGGCTGGGCTGCGGTCCCGCACAATGTTAGGCCGTGTTCTGCTCACGCCCTAACATCGTGCAGCACGCCTTCAGTGGTGATGCGACAGGTGTGAATGGAGGGACGAATGGAGACATGTCGTCTTCAGCAATGAGGTGTCTCGTTCTGCCTTGGTGCCAATGATGGTCGTATGCGTGTTTGGTGCCGTGCAGGTGAGCGCCACAATCAGGACTGCATACGACCAAGACACACAGGGCCAACACCCGGCATCATGGTGTGGGGAGCGATCTCCTACACTAGCTGTACACCTCTGGTGATTGTCGAGGGGACGCTGAATAGTGCACGGTACATCCAAACCGTCATCGAACCCATCGTTCTACCATTCCTAGACCTTCAAGTGAACTTGCTGTTACAACAGTACAATCTACGTCTGTATGAATCCTGTGCCACCCAACGTGCTCTACAAGGTGTAAGTCAACTACCCTGGCCAGCAAGATCTCCGATCTGTCCTCCATTGAGCATGTTTGGGACTGGATGAAGCGTTGTCTCACACGGTCTGCACGTCCAGCATGAATGCTGGTCCAACTGAGGAGCCAGGTGGAAATGGCATGGCAAGCCATTCCACAGGACTACATCCAGCATCTCTACGATTGTCTCCATGGGGGAATAGCAGCCTGCATTGCTGCGAAAGGTGGATATACACTGTACTAGTGCCGACATTGTGCATGCTCTGTTGCCTGTGTCTATGTGCCTGTAGTTCTGTCAGTGTGATCATGTGATGCATCTGACCCCAGGAATGTGTCAATAAAGTTTCCCCTTCCTGGGACAATGAATTCACGGTGTTCTTATTTCAATTTCCAATAGTGTAGATCAATGATTTTTTAAAACCATTGTCCAATGCTCCTACTAGCAAATGTATTATAAGTGATCATATAAACTGCCCTTCCTGCCTTATTCCACAACTCCACCTGCATATCTCCATTCAGAGTCTATTCTTCTGCATCAAAAAAATCTGAGTGTTTCTCTCAGCTCTGTACAAAACCCATGTACAAGATATTTCACAAATGAGAAGGCTTTAGCACTGAGAAGGCTTCACCAAATATAGAACAATGACTTTTTTTCAACAAACGTCCAATGCTCCTGGTAGCAAATGTATTATAAGTTATCCAATGAACTGCCCTTCCAGCCTTCTTCCACAACTCCTCTTCCATATCTCCATCCATGGTCTATTCTTCTGCATCCACAAAACCTGAGTGTCCATCTCTGCTCTGTACAAAACCCATGTACAAGATATTTCAACAGTGAGAAGGCTTTAGCACTGAGAAGGCTACACCAAATATTGATCAATGATTTTTTTAAACCATTGTCCAATGCTCCTAGTAGCATACGTATTATAAGTTATCCAATGAACTGCCCTTCCTGCCTTCTTCCACAACTCCACCTGCATATCTCCATCCAGAGTCTATTCTTCTGCATCAACAAAACTGGAGTGTCCCTATCTGCTCAGTACAAAACCCATGTACAAGACATTTCACCAATGAGAAAGCTTTAGCACTGAGAGGGCTTCACCAAACATTGATCTATGATTTTTTTAAGCTATTGTCCAATGCTCCTAGTAGCAAATGTATTATAAGTTATCCAATGAACTGCCCCTCCTCCCTTCTTCCACTTCTCCTCTTAAATATCTCCATCCAGGGTCTATTCTTTTGCATCCACAAAACCTGAAAGTCCCTCTCTGCTATGTACAAAAACCATGTACAAGGTATTTCACCAATGAGAAGGCTTTAGCACTGAAAAGGCTTCACCAAATATTGAGCAATGATTTTTTCAAACAATTGTCCAATGCTCCTAGATGCAAATGTATTATAAGTTATTCAATGAACTGCCGTTTCTGCATTTTTCCACAACTTCACTTAATATCTCCATCGAGGGTCTATTCTTTTGCGTCAACAAAACCTGAGTGTGCCTCTCTGCTCTGTGCAAAACCCATGTACAAGTGAAGTGAAGGCGTTAGCACTGGGAAGGCTTCACCAAATTTTGATCAATAATTTTTTTAAACCATTGTACAATGCTCCTAGTAGCAAAATTATTATAAGTTATCCAATGACCTGCCCTTCCTGCCTTCTTCCACCACTCCTCTTCCATATCACCATCCAGAGTCTATTCTACTGCATCCACAAAACCTGAGTGTCCTCTCTGCTCAGTACAAAACCCATGTACAAGACGTTTCACCAATGAGAAGGCTTTAGCACTGAGAAGCCTTCACCAAATATTGATCAATTATTTTTTTAAGCTATTGTCAATTGCTCCTAGTAGCAAATGTATTATAAGTTATCCAATGAACTGCCCTTCCTGCCTTCTTCCAAAACTCCTCTTCCATATCTCCATCCAGGGTCTATTCTTCCGCATCCACAAAACCTGAGTGTCCCTCTCTGCTCTGTACAAAAACCATGTAAAAGGTATTTCACCAATGAGAAGGCTTTAGCACTGAAAAGGCTTCACCAAATATAGATCAATGATTTTTTAAAACCATTATACTATTCTCCTAGAAGCAAATGTATTATAAGTTATCCAATGAACTGCCCTTGCTGCCTTCTTCCACAACTCCTCTTCCATATCTCCATCCAGGGTCTATTCTTCCGCATCCACAAAACCTGAGTGCCCTCCCTTCTCTGTACAAAACCCATGCACAATATGTTTCACCAGTGAGAAGGCTTTAGCACTGAGAAGGCTTCACCAAATATAGTACAATGATTTTTTTTCAACAAATGTCCAATGTTCCTAGTAGCAAATGCCCTTTCTGCCTATTCCCGCAACTCCTTCTCCATATCTCCATCGAGGGTCTATTCTTTTGCATCAACAAAACTTGAGTGTACCTCTCTGCTCTGTGAAAAACCCATGTACAAGATATTTCACCAATGAGAAGGCTTTAGCGCTGAGAAGGCTTCACCAAATTTTGATCAATAATTTTTTTTAACCATTGTACAATGCTCCTAGTTCCAAATGTATTATAAGTTATCCAATGAACTGCCCTTCCTGCCTCCTTCCACAACTCCTCCTTATCTCCATCCAGGTTCTATTCTTCTGCATGCACATAAAGTTGGTGTCCCTATCTGCTCTGAACTAGACCAATGTACAAGATATTTCATCAATGAGAAGGCTTTAGCACTGAGAACGCTTCACCAAATATTGATCAATGATTTTTTTAAACCATTTTCCAATGCTCCTAGTGGCAAATGTATTATATATTATCCAATGAACTGACCTTCCTGACTTCTTCCAAAACTCCTCCTAAATATCTCCATCCAGAGTGTATTGTTCTGCATCCGCAAAACCTGAGTGTCCCTCTCTGCTCTGTAAAAAACCCATGTACAAGATATTTCACCAATGAGAAGGCTTTAGCACTGAGAAGGCTTCACCAAATATAGATCAATGATTTTTTTAAAACAAATGTCCAATGTTCCTAGTAGCAAATGTATTATACCTTATCCAATAAACTGCCCTTTCTGCCTTCTTCCACAACTCCTCCTCCAAATCTACATGCAGGGTCTATTCTTCTGCATCTACAAAAAGTTGGTGATACTCTATGCTCTGTACAAAACCCATGTACAAGATAATTGACCAATGAGAAGGCTTTAGCACTGAGAAGGCTTCACCAAATATTGATCAATGATTTTTTTAAACCATTGTCCAATGCTCCTAGTGGCAAATGTATTATATATTATCCAATAAACTGCCCTTTCTGCCTTCTTCCACAACTCCTACTCCATATCTCCATGCAGGGTCTATTCTTCTGCATCCACAAAACGTTGGTGGCCCTCTCTGCTCACTATAAAACCCATATACAAAATATTTCACCAATGAGAAGGCCTTAGCCCTGAGAAGGCTACACCAAATATAGATCAATGATTTTTTTAAACCATTGACCAATGCTCCTAGTAGCAAATGTATTATAAGTTATCCAATGAACTACCCTTCCTGCCTTCTTCAACTACACCTCCTGAGTCTATTCTTCTGCATCCACAAAAAGTTGGTGACCCTATCTCCTCTGTAGAAAACCCATGTACAAGATATTTCACCAATTATAAGGCTTTAGCACAGAGAAGGCTTCACCAAATATTGATCAATGATTTTTTAAAAAATTATTAAATGCTATTAGAGGCAAATGTATTATATATTATCCAATGGACTGACCTTCCTGCCTTCTTTCATAACTCCTCCTCCATATCTCCATCCAGAGTCTATTGTTCTGCATCCACAAAACCTGAGTGTTCCTCTCTGCTCTGTAAAAAACCCATGTACAAAATATTTCACCAATGAGAAGGCTTTAGCACTCCGAAAGCCTCACTAAATTTTGATCAATGATTTTTTTAAACCATTGTACAATGCTCCTAGTAGCAAATGTATTATAAGTTATCCAATGAAGTGCCCTTCCTGCCTTCTTCCACAACTCCTCCTTATCTCCATCCAGGGTCTATTCTTCTGCATCCACAAGAAGTTGGTGTCCCTGTCTGCTCTGTACAAATCCCATGTACAAGATATTTCACCAGTGAGAAGGCTAAAGCACTGAGAAGGCTTCACCAAATATTGATCAATGATTTTTTTAAACCACTGTCCAATGCTCCTAGTAGCAAATTTATTTGTAAGTCATCCAATGAAGTGCTCTTCCTGCCTTTTTCCACAACTCCTCCTCCATATCTCCATTGGGGGTATATTCTTCTGCATCCACAAAACCTGAGTGTCCCTCTCTGCTCTGTACAAATACCATGTACAAGATATTTCACCAATGAGTAGGCTATAGCACTGAGAAGGCTTCACCAAATATTGATCAATGATTTTTTTAAACCTTTGTCTAATGCTCCTAGTGGCAAATGTATTATATATTATCCAAAGAACTGATCTTCCTGCCTTGTTCCACAACTCCTCCTCCATATCTCCACCCAGAGTCGATTCTTCTGCATCCACAAAACCTGAGTGTCCCTCTATGCTCTGTACAAAACCCATGTACTAGATATTTCACCAATGAGAAGGCTTTAGCACTGAGAAGGCTTCACCAAATATAAATCAATGATTTGTTTTAAACAAATGTCCAATGTTCCTAGTAGCAAATGTATTATACGTTATCCAATAAACTGCCCTTTCTGCCTTCTTTCACAACTCTTCTTCCATATCTCAATGCAGGGTCTATTCTTCTGCATCCACAAAACGTTGGTGTCCCTCTCTGCTCTGTACAAAACCCAGGTACAAGGTATTTCACCAATGAGAAGGCTTGAGCAGTGAGAAGGCTTTATCAAATATTGATCAATGATTTTTTTAAACCATTGTCCAATGCTCCTAGTGGCAAATGTTTTACAAATTATCCTATGTACTGCCCTTCCTGCCTTCTTCCACAACTCCTCCTCCATATCTCCATCCAGGGTCTATTCTTCTGCATCCACTTAACCATAATGTCACATTCTGCTCTGTACAAAACCCACGTACAAGATATTTCATCAATGAGAAGGCCTTAGCACTGAGAAGGCTACAACAAATATAGATCAATGATATTTTTATACCATTGTCCAAATCTCCTAGTAGCAAATGCATTATAAGTTATCCAATGAAGTGCCCTTCCTGCCTTCCTCCACAACTCCTCCTCCTCATCTCCTTCCAGGGTCTATTCTTCTGCATCCACAAAAAGTTGGTGTCCCTCTCTGGTCTGTAGAAAACCTATGTACAAGATATTTCACCAATGAGAAGGCTTTAGCACTGAGAAGGTTTCACGAAATATTGATCAATGATTTTTTTAAACCATTGTCCAGTGCTCCTAGTGGCAAATGTTTTATATATTTTTTAATGAACTGACCTTCCTGCCTTCTTCCACAACTCCTCCTCCACACCTCCATCCAGGGCCTATTCTTCTGCATCCACAAAACCTGAGTGTCCCTCTCTGCTCTATACAAAGCCCATGTACAAGATATTTCATCAATGAGAAGGATTTAGCACTGAAAAGGCTTCCCCGAATATAGATCATTGATTTTGTTTAAAGAAATGTCCAATGTTCCTAGTAGCAAATGTATTATACCTTATCCAATAAACTGCCCTTTCTGCCTTCTTCCACAACTCCTCCTCCAAATCTACATGCAGGGTCTATTCTTCTGCATCTACAAAAAGTTGGTGATACTCTATGCTCTGTACAAAACCCATGTACAAGATAATTGACCAATGAGAAGGCTTTAGCACTGAGAAGGCTTCACCAAATATTGATCAATGATTTTTTTAAACCATTGTCCAATGCTCCTAGTGTCAAATGTGTTATGTATTATCCAATGAACTGCCCTTTCTGCCTCCTTCCACAACTCCACCTCCATATCTCCATCCAGAGTCTATTCTTCTGCATCCACAAAACCTGAGTGTCCCTCTCTGCTCTGTACAAAAAAATGTACAAGATATTTCACCAATCAGAAGGCTTTAGCACTGAGAAGGCTTCACCAAATATTGATCAATTATTTTTTTAAACCATTGTCCAATGCTCCTAGTAGCAAATGTATTATAAGTTATCCAATGAACTATCCTTCCTGTCTTCTTCAACAACTCCTAAACCATATCTCCATTCAGAGTCTATTCTACTGCATCCACAAAACCAGAGTGTCCGTCCCTGCTCTGTACAAAACCCATGTAAGGGATATTTTACCAATGAGAAGGCTTGAGCAGTGAATGGGCTTCACCAAATGTAGATCAATGACGTTTTTTAAACATGTGTCCAATGTTCCTACTAGCAAATGTATTTTGAGTTATCCAATGAACTTCCCTTGCTGCCTTCTTCCACAACTCCTCCTCCATATCTTCATCCAGGTTCTATTCTTCTGCATCCACGAAACATGAGTGTCCTTCATTGCTCTGTACACCCATGTCCAATATATTTCACCAATGAGAAGGCTTTAGCACTGAGAAGACTTCACCAAATATTGATCAATGGATTTTAAACCATTGTCCAATACTCCTAATAGCAAATGTATTATAAGTTATCCAATCAACTGCCCTTCCTGCCTTCCTCCACCTCTCCTTCTACATACATCCATCCAGGGTCTTTTCTTCTGCATTCACAAAACCAGTGTGTTCCTCATTGCTCTATACAAATCCCATGTACAATACATTTCACCAATGAGAAGGCTTTAGCACTGAGAAGGCTCCACAAAATATTCACCAATGATTTTTTTAAACAATTGCCCAATACTCCTTATAGCAAATAAATTAAAAGCTATCCAATGAACTGCCCTTGCTGCCTTCTTCCAACTCTCCTCCTACATATCTCCATCCAGGGTCTATCCCTTCTGCATCCTCAAACCATGAGTGTCCCTCCCTGTCACTACAAAACCCATGTACAAGATATTTCACTAAAGACAGGGCTTTAGCACTGAGAAGGCTTCACCAAATATTGATCAATAATTTTTTGAAACCATTGTCCAATGCTCCTAGTAGTAAATGTATTATAAGTTATCCAATGAACTGCCCTTCCTGGTTTATTCCACCACTCCTCCTCCATATCTCCATCCATTGTCTATTCTTCTGCGTCCACAAAACCTGAGTGTCCTTCTCTGCTCTGTACAAAACCCATGTACGAGTTATTTCACCATTGAGAAGGATTTAGCACTGAGAGGGCTTCACCAAACATTGATCAATAATTTTTTTAAACCATTGTCCAATGCTCCTAATAGGAAATGTATTATAAATTCTCCATTGAAGTTTCCTTCCTTCCTTCTTCCACAACTTCGCTTCCATATGTCTATCCAGGGTCTATTCTTCTGCATCCACATAACCTGAGTGTCCCACTCTGCTTTGTAAAAAACCCATATACATGATATTTCACCAATGAGAAGCCTTTAGCACTGAGAACGCTTCACCAAATATTGATCAATAGTTTTTTTTAAAACCATAGTCCAATGCTCCTAGTAGAAAATGTATTATAAGTTATGAAATGAACTGCACTTCCTGCCTTCTTCCACAACTCCACCTCCATATCTGCATCCAGGGTATATTCTTCTGCATACACAAAACCTGAGTGTCCCTTCTGCTCTGAACAAAACACATGTACAAGATATTTCACCAATGAGAAGGCTTAAGCACTGAGAAGGCTTCACCAAATGTAGATCAAACATTTTTTCAAACAAATGTCCAATGTTCCTAGTAGCAAATGCATTATAAGTTATCCAATGAACTGCCATTCCTGCCTTCTTCCACAACTCCTCTTCCATATCTCCATCCATTGTCTATTCTTCTGCATCCCCAAAACCAGAGTGTTCCTCATTGCTATGTACATAACCCATGTACAATATATTTCACCAATGAGAAGGCTTTAGCACTGAGAAGGCTTCACCAAATATTCACCAATGATTTTTTAAACCATTGCCCAATACTCCTAATAGCAACTGTATTAAAAGTTATCCAATGAACTGCCCTTGCTGCCTTCTTCCAACTCTCCTCCTACATGTCTCCATCCAGGGTCTATCTCTTCTGCATCCACAAAACTTGGGTGCCCTCTCTGCACAATACAAAACCCATGTACAAGATATTTCACCAAAGAGAAGGCTTTAGCACTGAGAAGGCTTCACCAAATATTGATCAGTGATTTTTTTAAACCATTGTCCAATGCTCCTAGTAGCAAATGTATTCTAAGTAATCCAATGAGCTGCGCTTCCTGCTTTCTTCATCAACTCCTCTTCCATATCCCCATCCAGCGTCTATTCTTCTGCATCCACAAACCCTGAGTGTCCGTCTCTGCTCTGTACAAAAATCATGTGCAAGATATTTCGCCAATGGGAAGGCTTTAGCACTGAGAAGGTTTCACCAAATATTGATCAATGATTTTATTAAACCATTGTCCAATGCTCGTAGAAGCAAATGTATTGTAAGTAATCCAATGAACTGCCCTTCCTGCCTTTTTCCACAACTCCTCTTCCTTATCTCCATCCAGCGTCTATTCTTCTGCTTCCACAACACCTGAGTGTCCCTCTCTGCTCTCTACAAAATCCATCTACAAGATATTTTAGCAATGAGAAGGCTTTTGCACTGAGAAAATTCACCAAATATTAAACAATGATTTTTTAAACCATTGTAAAATGCTCCTAGTAGCAAATATATTATAAGTTATCCAATGAAATGCCCTTTCTGACTTCTTCCAGAACAGATCTTCCATATCTCCATCCAGGGTCTATTCTTCTGCTTCCACAAATCCTTAGTGTCCCTCTCTGTGCTGCACAAAATCCATGTACAAAATATTTCACCATTGAGAAGGCTTCACCAAATATTGTTCAATGATTTTTTAAACCATTCTCTAATGCTCCTAGTAGCAAATGTATTATAAGTTATCCAATGAACTGCCCTTCCTGCCTTCTTACACAACTCGTCTTCCATATCTCCTTCCAGGGTCTATTCTTCTGGATCCACAAAACCTGAGTGTCCCTCTCTGCTCTGTACAATACCCATGTACAAGATATTTCAACAATGAGAAGGCTTTAGCACTGACAAGGCTTCACCAAATAATAAACAATGATTTCTTTAAACCAATGTCCAATGCTCCAGTAGCAAATGTATTATAAGTTATCCAATGAACTGCCTTTCTGCATCTTTCACAAATCCTGCTCAATATCTCCATCCAGGGTCAAATCTTCTGCATCCACAAAACCTAAGTGTCCCTCTTTGCTCTGTACAAAACCCATGTACAAGATATTTCACCAATGAGAAGGCTTTAGCACTGAGAAGGCTTCACCAAATATTGATCAATGATTTTTTTAAACCATTGTCTGATGCTCCTAGTAGCAAATGTATTATAAGTTATCCAATGAACTGCGCTTCTTGCCTTTTTCCACAACTCCTCCACCATATCTCCATCCAGGGTCTATTCTTCTGCTTCCACAAACCAGAGTGTCCCTCTCTGCTATGTACAAAATCCATGTACAAGGTATTTCATCAATGAGTAGGCTTTAGCACTGAGAAGGCTTCACCAAATGTTGATCAATAATTTTTTTAAACCATAATCAATTCTCCTAGTAGCAAATGTATTATAAATTATCCATGAACTGCACTTCCTGCCTTCTTCCAGAACACCTCTTCCATATCTCCATCCAGGGTCTATTCTTCTGCTTCCACAAAATCTTAGTGTCAGTCTCTTCACTGCACAAAACCCATGTACAAGATATTTCACCAATGAGAAAGCTTTAGCACTAAGAAGGCTTCACCAAATATTGATCAATGATTTTTTTAAACCATTGTCCAATGCTCCTAGTAGCAAATGTATTGTACATTATCCAATGAATTGCACTTCCTGCCTACTTAAAGAACACCTCTTCCATATCTCCATCCACGGTCTATTCTTCTGCTTCCACAAAACCTCAGTGTCCCTTTCTGCTCATTACAAAATCCATGTACAAGGTATTTAACCATTGAGAAGGCTTCACGAAATATTGTTTAATGATTTTTTTAAACCATTCTCCAATGCTCCTAGTAGCAAATGTATTATAAGTTATCCAATGAACTGCCCTTCCTGCCTTCTTACACAACTCGTCTTCCATATCTCTTTCCGGGATCTATTCTTCTGCATCCATAAAACCTGAGTGTCCCTCTCTGCTCTGTACAATACCCATGTACAAGATATTTCACCAATGAGAAAGCTTCAGCACTGACAAAGCTTCACCAAATATTAAACAATGTTTTTTTAAAACCACTGTCCAAAGCTAGTAGTAGCAAGTGTATTCTAAGTTATCCAATGAACTGCGCTTCCTGCCTTCTTCAACAACTCGTCTTCCATATCTCCATCCAGGGTCTATTCTTCTGCATCTGCAAAACCTGAGTGTCCCTCTCTGCTCTGTACAAAACCAATGTACAAAATATTTCACCTATGAGAAGGCTTTAGCACTGAGAACGCTTCACCAAATATTGATCTATAATTTTTTAAAACCATTGTCCAATGCTCCTAGTAGCTAATGTATTATAAGTTATCCAATGAACTGCCCTTCCACCTTCTTCCACTACTCCTCCTCCATATCTCCAACCAGGGTCTATTCTTCTGCATCCACAAAACCTGAGTGTAGCTCTCTGCTCTGTACCAAACCCATGTACAGGATATTTCACCAATGAGAAGGCTTTAGCACTGAGAAGTCTTCACCAAATATTGATCAATGATTTTTTTAAACCATTGTTCAATGCTCCTAGTAGCAAATGTATTCTAAGTAATCCAATGAGCTGCGCTTCCTGCTTTCTTCATCAACTCCTCTTCCATATCCCCATCCAGCGTCTATTCTTCTGCATCCACAAACCCTGAGTGTCCGTCTCTGCTCTGTACAAAAATCATGTGCAAGATATTTCGCCAATGGGAAGGCTTTAGCACTGAGAAGGTTTCACCAAATATTGATCAATGATTTTATTAAACCATTGTCCAATGCTCGTAGAAGCAAATGTATTGTAAGTAATCCAATGAACTGCCCTTCCTGCCTTTTTCCACAACTCCTCTTCCTTATCTCCATCCAGCGTCTATTCTTCTGCTTCCACAACACCTGAGTGTCCCTCTCTGCTCTCTACAAAATCCATCTACAAGATATTTTAGCAATGAGAAGGCTTTTGCACTGAGAAAATTCACCAAATATTAAACAATGATTTTTTAAACCATTGTAAAATGCTCCTAGTAGCAAATATATTATAAGTTATCCAATGAAATGCCCTTTCTGACTTCTTCCAGAACAGATCTTCCATATCTCCATCCAGGGTCTATTCTTCTGCTTCCACAAATCCTTAGTGTCCCTCTCTGTGCTGCACAAAATCCATGTACAAAATATTTCACCATTGAGAAGGCTTCACCAAATATTGTTCAATGATTTTTTAAACCATTCTCTAATGCTCCTAGTAGCAAATGTATTATAAGTTATCCAATGAACTGCCCTTCCTGCCTTCTTACACAACTCGTCTTCCATATCTCCTTCCAGGGTCTATTCTTCTGGATCCACAAAACCTGAGTGTCCCTCTCTGCTCTGTACAATACCCATGTACAAGATATTTCAACAATGAGAAGGCTTTAGCACTGACAAGGCTTCACCAAATAATAAACAATGATTTCTTTAAACCAATGTCCAATGCTCCAGTAGCAAATGTATTATAAGTTATCCAATGAACTGCCTTTCTGCATCTTTCACAAATCCTGCTCAATATCTCCATCCAGGGTCAAATCTTCTGCATCCACAAAACCTAAGTGTCCCTCTTTGCTCTGTACAAAACCCATGTACAAGATATTTCACCAATGAGAAGGCTTTAGCACTGAGAAGGCTTCACCAAATATTGATCAATGATTTTTTTAAACCATTGTCTGATGCTCCTAGTAGCAAATGTATTATAAGTTATCCAATGAACTGCGCTTCTTGCCTTTTTCCACAACTCCTCCACCATATCTCCATCCAGGGTCTATTCTTCTGCTTCCACAAACCAGAGTGTCCCTCTCTGCTATGTACAAAATCCATGTACAAGGTATTTCATCAATGAGTAGGCTTTAGCACTGAGAAGGCTTCACCAAATGTTGATCAATAATTTTTTTAATCCATAATCAATTCTCCTAGTAGCAAATGTATTATAAATTATCCATGAACTGCACTTCCTGCCTTCTTCCAGAACACCTCTTCCATATCTCCATCCAGGGTCTATTCTTCTGCTTCCACAAAATCTTAGTGTCAGTCTCTTCACTGCACAAAACCCATGTACAAGATATTTCACCAATGAGAAAGCTTTAGCACTAAGAAGGCTTCACCAAATATTGATCAATGATTTTTTTAAACCATTGTCCAATGCTCCTAGTAGCAAATGTATTGTACATTATCCAATGAATTGCACTTCCTGCCTACTTAAAGAACACCTCTTCCATATGTCCATCCACGGTCTATTCTTCTGCTTCCACAAAACCTCAGTGTCCCTTTCTGCTCATTACAAAATCCATGTACAAGGTATTTAACCATTGAGAAGGCTTCACGAAATATTGTTTAATGATTTTTTTAAACCATTCTCCAATGCTCCTAGTAGCAAATGTATTATAAGTTATCCAATGAACTGCCCTTCCTGCCTTCTTACACAACTCGTCTTCCATATCTCTTTCCGGGATCTATTCTTCTGCATCCATAAAACCTGAGTGTCCCTCTCTGCTCTGTACAATACCCATGTACAAGATATTTCACCAATGAGAAAGCTTCAGCACTGACAAAGCTTCACCAAATATTAAACAATGTTTTTTTAAAACCACTGTCCAAAGCTAGTAGTAGCAAGTGTATTCTAAGTTATCCAATGAACTGCGCTTCCTGCCTTCTTCAACAACTCGTCTTCCATATCTCCATCCAGGGTCTATTCTTCTGCATCTGCAAAACCTGAGTGTCCCTCTCTGCTCTGTACAAAACCAATGTACAAAATATTTCACCTATGAGAAGGCTTTAGCACTGAGAACGCTTCACCAAATATTGATCTATAATTTTTTAAAACCATTGTCCAATGCTCCTAGTAGCTAATGTATTATAAGTTATCCAATGAACTGCCCTTCCACCTTCTTCCACTACTCCTCCTCCATATCTCCAACCAGGGTCTATTCTTCTGCATCCACAAAACCTGAGTGTAGCTCTCTGCTCTGTACCAAACCCATGTACAGGATATTTCACCAATGAGAAGGCTTTAGCACTGAGAAGTCTTCACCAAATATTGATCAATGATTTTTTTAAACCATTGTTCAATGCTCCTAGTAGCAAATGTATTATAAGTTATCCAATGAACTGCCCTTCCTGCCTCTTACACAACTCGTCTTCCATATCTCTTTCCGGGATCTATTCTTCTGCATCCACAAAACCTGTGTGTCCCTCTCTGCTCTGTACATAACCAATGTGCAAGCTATTTCACCAATGAGAAAGTTTTAGCACATAGAAGGCTTCACCGAATATTCATCAATGATTTTTTTAAACCATTGTCCAATGCTCCTAGTAGCAAATTTTTTGTAAGTTATCCAATGAAGTGCCCTTCCTGCCTTTTTCCACAACTCCTCCTCCATATCTCCATTGAGGGTCTATTCTTCTGCATCCACAAAACCTGAGTTTCCCTCTCTGCTCTGTACAAAACCCATGTACAAGATATTTCACCAATGAGAATGCTTTAGCACTGAGAAGGCTTTACCAATTATTGATCAATGATTTTTTTAAACCATTGTCTAATGCCCGTAGTAGCAAATGTATTATAAGTTATCCAATGAACTGCCTTCCTGCCTTTTTCCACAACTCCTCCAACATATCTCCATCCAGGGTCTATTCTTCTCCATCCACAAAACCTGAGTGTCAGTCTCTGCTCTGTATAAAACCCGTGTACAAGATATTTCATCAATGAGAAAGCTTTAGCACTGAGAAAGATTCACCAAATATTAAACAATTGTTTTTTAAAACCATTGTACAATGCTCCTAGTAGCAAGTGTATTCTACGTTATCCAATGAACTGCGCTTCCTGCCTTCTTCCACAACTCGTCCTCCATATCTCCATCGAGGGTCTGTTCTTTTGCATCCACAGTACCTGAATGTTCCTCTCTGCTCTGTAAAAAAAAAAACCATGTACAAGATATTTCACCAAAGAGAAAGCTTTAGCAATGAAAATGCTTAACCAAATATTGATCAATAATTTTTTTAAACCATTGTCTAATGCTCCTAGTAGCAAATATATTATAAGTTATCCAATGAACTGCCCTTCCTGACCTCTTGCACAACCCTTCCTCCACACCTATATCCAGTGTCTATTCTGCTGCATCCGTAAGACCTGTGTGTCCCTCTCTGCTCTGTACAAAACCCATGTGCAAGCTATTTCACCAATGAGAATACTTTAGCACTAAGAAGTCTTCACCAAATATTTGTAAAAAAATTTTTTTAACCATTGTCCAATGCTCCTAGTAGCAAATGTATTATTAAATATCCAATGAACTGCCCTTCCTGCCTTCTTCCACAACTCCTCTTCCATATCTGCATCCATGGTCTATTCTTCTGCTTCCACAAAACCTGAGTGTCCCTCGCTGCACTGTACAAAATCCATGTACAAGATATTTCAACAATGAGAAGGCTTTAGCAAAGAGAAGGCTTCACCAAATATTGATCAACGATTTTTTTAAACCATTGTCCAATTCTCGTAGTAGCAAATGTATTGTAAGTTATCCAATGAACTTACCGTGCATCCTTCTTCCATAACTCCTCTTCCATAACTCCATCCAGTGTCTATTCTTCTGCATCCACAAAACCTGTGTGTCCCTCTATTCTCTGTACAAAACCCATGTGCAAGCTATTTCACCAATGAGAAAGTTTTAGCACATAGAAGGCTTCACCAAATATTGATCAATGATATTATTAAACCATTTCCCAATGCTCCTAGTAGCAAATGTAAAATTAGTTAGCCAATGAACTGCCCTTCCTGCCTTTTTCCACATTTCCTCCTCCATAACTCCATCGAGTGTCTATTCTTCTGCATCCACAAAACCAGAGTGTTCCTCATTGCTCTGTACAAAACCCATGTACAATATATTTCACCAATGAGAAGGCTTTAGCACTGAGAAAGCTTCACCAAATATTCACAAATGATTTTTTTAAACCATTGCCCAATACTATTAATAGCAAATGTATTAAAAGTTATCCAATGAACTGCCTTCCTGCCTTCTTCCAAGTCTCCTCCTACATATCTCCATCCAGAGTCTTTTCTTCTGCATCCACAAAACCTTAGTGTCCCTCTCTGCTCTGTACAAATCCCATGTACAAGATATTTCACCAATGAAAAGGCTTCAGCACTGAGAAGGCATCACCAAATATTGATCAATGATTTTTTAAACCATTGTCCTATGCTCGTAGAAGCAAATGTATTGTAAGTAATCCAATGAACTGCCCTTCCTGCCTTTTTATACAACTCCTCTTCCTTATGAACTGCCCTTCCTGCCTCTTTATACAACTCCTCCTCCTTATCTCCATCCAGCGTCTATTCTTCTGCTTCCACAAAACCTGAGTGTCCCTCTCTGCTCTCTAAAAAATGCATGTACAAGATATATCACCAATGAAAAGGCTCTACCACTGAGAAGGATTCACCAAATATTGAACAATAATGTTTTTAACCAATTGTCCAATACTCCTGGTAGCAAATGTATTATAAGTTATCCAATGAACTGCCCTTCCTGCCTTCTTCCACAACTCCTCCTCCATATGTCCATCCAGGGTCTATTTTTTATTACACTGAACCTGAGTGTCCCACTCTGCTCTGTACAAAACCCATGTACAAGACATTTGACCAATGAGTATGCTTTATCACTGAGAAGGCTCCACCAAATATTGATCAATAATTTTTTGAAACCATTGTCCAATGCTCAAGTAGGAAATGTATTTAAAGTTATCCAATGAACTGCCCTTCCTGGCTTCTTCCACAACCCCTCCTCCATATCTATATCCAATGTCTATTCTGCTGCATCCACAAAACCTGTGAGTCCCTCTCTGCTGTGTACAAAACCCATGTGCAAGCTATTTCACCAAAGAGAAAGTTTTAGCACATAGAAGGCTTCACCAAATATTGATCAATGATTTTTTAAACCATTGTCCAATGCTCATAGTAGCAAATGTATTGTAAGTTATTCAGTGAACTGCCCTTCCTGCCTTTTTCCACAACTCCTCCTCCATATCTCCATTGAGGGTCTATTCTTCTGCATCCACCAAACCTGAGTGTTCCTCTCTGCTCTGTACAAATACGATGTACAAGATATTTCACCAATGAGTAGGCTATAGCACTATGAAGTCTTCACCAAATATAGATCAATGATTTTTTTAAACCACTGTCTAATGCTCCCAGTAGCAAATGTATTATAAGTTATCCAATGAACTGCTCTTCGTGTCTTTTTCCACAACTCCTCCACCATATCTCCATCCAGGGTCTACTCTTCTGTATCCACAAAACCTGTGTATCCCTCTCTGCTCTGTACAAAACCTAAGTACAAGATATTTCACCAATGAGAAAGCTTTAGCACTAAGAATTCTTCACCAAGTATTGATAAATGATTATATGAAACCATTGTCTAATGCTCCTACTAGCATATGTGTTATAAGTTATCCAATGAACTGCCCTTCCTGCCTTTTTCCACAATTCGTCCACCATATCTCCATCCAGGGTCAATTCTTGTGCATCCACAAAAAGTGAGTGACCCTCTCTGCTCTGTAAAAGAAAAAAAAAAAAAAAAAAAAAAAAACCATGTACATTATATTTCAAAAATAAGTTGGCTTTAGCACTGACAAGGCTTCAAAAAATATTGATCAATGATTTTTTTAAACCATTGTCCAATGCTCCTAGTAGCAAATGTATTATAAGTTATCCAATAAACTGCCCTTCCAGCCTTTTTCCACAACTCCTTCTCAGTGTTTCAATCGAGGGTCTACTCCTTTTAATCCACAAAACCTGAGTGTTTCTTTCTGCTCTGCAAAATAAACCAAGTACAAGATATTTTACCAATGAGTAGGCTTTAGCACTGAAATGGGTTAACCAAATATTAATCAATAATTTTTTTAAACCATTGTCTAATGCTCCTAGTAGAATATATTAGAAGTTATCCAATGAACTGTCTTTCCTGCCTTCTTCCACAACCCTTCCTCCATATCTGCATCCAGTGTCTATTCTTCTGCATCCACAAAACCTGTGTGTACCTCTCTGCTATGTACAAAACCCATGTACAAGCTATTTCACCAAGAGAAGGCTTTGGCACTGAGAAGGCTTCACCTAATATTGATCAATAATTATTTTAAACCATTGTCCAGTGCTCCTAGTAGCAAATGTGTTATAAGTTATCCAATGAACTGCCCTTCCTGCGTTCTTCCACAACCCTTCCTCCATATCTCCATCCAGTGTCTATTCTTCTGCATCCACAAAACCTTTGTGGATCTCTCTGCTCTGTACAAAACACATGTATAAGCTATTTCACCAAGAGAAGGCTTTGGCACTGAGAAGGCTTGACCTAATATTGATCAATAATTGTTTTAAACCATTGTCCAATGCTCCTAGTAGCAAATGTATTATAAGTTATCCAATGCAATGCCCTTCCTGCCTTCTTCCACATCTCCTCTACCATATCTCCATCCAGGGTCTATTCTTCTGCATCCACAAATCCTGAGTGTCCCTCTCTGCTCTGTACAAAACCCATATACAAGATATTTCACCAATGAGAAGGCTTTAGCACTGAGAAGGCTTTACCAATTATAGATCAATGAATTTTTTAAACCATTGTCCAATGCTCCGAGTAGCAAATGCATTATAAGTTATCCAATGAACTGCCATTCCTGCCTTCTTCCACAACTCCTCTTCCATATCTCCATCCATTGTCTATTCTTCTGCATCCACGAAACCAGAGTGTTCCTCATTGCTCTGTACAGAACCCATGTACAATATATTTCACCAATGAAAAGGCTTTAGCACTCAGAAGGCTTCATCAAATATACACCAATGATTTTTTTAAACTATTGACCTATACTCCTAATAGCAAATGTATTAAAAGTTAACCAATGAACTGCCCTTCCTAACTTGTTCCACAACTCCTCTTCCAAATCTCCATCCAGAGTCTTTTCTTCTGCATCCAGAAAACCTTAGTGTCCTTCTCTGCTCTGTACAAATCCCATGTACAAGTTATTTTACCAATGAAAAGGCTTCAGCACTGAGAAGGCTTCACCAAATATTGAACAATAATGTTTTTAACGCATTGTCCAATGCTCCTAGTAGCAAATGTATTATACGTTATCCAATGAACTGCCTTCCTGCCTTCTTCCACAACTTCCAGGGTCTATTTTTTGTATACACTGAACCTGAGTGTCCACAACTCCTCCTCCATATGTCCATCAAGGGTCTATTTTTTATTACACTGAACCTGAGTGTCCCACTCTGCTCTGTACAAAACCCATGTACAAGATATTTCACCAATGAGTAGGCTTTATCACTGAGAAGGCTCCACCAAATATTGATCAATAATTTTGTGAAACCAATGTCCAATGCTCAAGTAGGAAATGCGTTTAAAGTTATCCAATTAACTGCCCTCCCTGGCTTCTTCCACAACTCCTCCTCCATATCTCCATCCAGTGTCTATTGTTCTGCATCCACAAAACCTCAGTGTCCTTGTCTGCTCTCTACAACACCCATGTACAAGATATTTCACCAATGAGGAGGCTTTAGCAATGAGAAGGCTTCACCAATTATTGATCAATGATTTTTTAAAACAATTGTCCAATGCTCATAGTAGCAAATGTATTGTAAGTATACCAATGAACATCCCTTCCTGCCTTTTTCCACAACTCCTCTTCCTTATCTCCATCCAGCGTCTATTTTTCTGCTTCCACAAGACCTGAGTGTCCCTCTCTGCTCTCTACAAAAAGCATGTACAAGATATTTCACCAATGAATAGGCTTTAGCACTGACAAGGCTTCACCAAATATTGAACAATAACGTTTTTAACCCATTGTCCAAGGCTCCTAGCAGCAAATGTATTATAAGTTATGCAGTGAACTGCCCTTCCTGCCTTCTTACACAACTCCTCTTCCATATCTCCATGCTTTGTCTATTCTTCTGCATCCACAAAACCAGAGTGTTCCTCATTGCTCTGTACAAAACCCATTTACAATATATTTCACCAATGAGAAGGCTTTAGCACTGAGAAGGCTTCGCAAAATATTGACCAATGATTTTTTTAAACGATTGCCCTATACTCCTAATAGCAAATGTATTAAAAGTCATCCAATGAACTGCCATTCCTGCCTTCTTCTACAACTCGTCTGCCATGTCTCCATTCAGGGTCTATTCTTTTGCTTCGACAAAACTTGAGTGTGCCTCTCTGCTCTGTACAAAATCCATCTACAAGATATTTCAGCAATGAGAAGGCTTTAGCACTGAGAAGGCTTCACCAAATATTGATCAATGATTTTTTTAAACCATTGTCCAATGCTCCAAGTAGCAAATTTATTATAAGTTATCCAATGAACTGCACTTCCTTCCTTCTTCCACAACTCGTCTTCCATATCTCCATCGAGGGTTTATTCTTCTGCATCCAGAATAACCTGAGTGTCCGTCTCTGCTCTGTACTAAAGGCATGTACAAGATACTTCACCAATGAGAAGGCTTTAGCACTGAGAAGGTTTCACCAAATATTGATCAATGATTTTTTTAAACCATTGTCCAATGCTCCTAGTAGCAAATGTATTACAATTTATTCAAGGAACTGCCTTTCCTGCCTTCTTCAACAACTCTTCTTCCATATCTCCATCCAGTGTCTATTCTTCTGCATGCACAAAACCTGAGTGCCACTCTCTGCTCTGTACAAAACCCATGTACAAGATATTTCACCAATGAGAAGGCTGTAGCACTAAGAAGGTTTTCCCATATTTTGATCAATGATTTTTTTAAACCATTGTCCAATGCTCCTAGTAGCAAATGTATTATAAATTATCCAATGAACTGCCCTTCCTGCCTTCTTACACTACTCCTCTTCCATATCTCCATCCTTTGTCTATTCTTCTGCATCCACAAAACCTGAGTGTCCCTCTCTGCTCTGTACCAAACCCATGTACAAGATATTACACATCAGAGGGCTTTAGCACTGAGTAGGCTTCACCAAATATTGATCAGTGATTTTTTTAAACCGTTGTCCAATGCTCCTAGTAGCAAATGTATTATAATTTAACCAATTAACTGCCCTTCCTAACTTGTTCCACAACTCCTCTTCCAAATCTCCATCCAGAGTCTTTTCTTCGGCATCCACAAAACCTTAGTGTCCCTCTCTGCTCTGTACAAATCCCATGTACAAGATATTTCACCAATGAAAAGGCTTCAGCACTGAGAAGGCTTCACCAAATATTGATCAATGATTTTTTTAAAGAATTGTCCAATGTTCGTAGCAGCAAATGTATTCTAAGTAATCCAATGAACTGCCCTTCCTGCCTTTTTCCACAACTCCTCCTCCGTATGTCCATCCAGTGTCTATTCTTCTGCATCCACAAAACCTGAGTGCCCCTTCTGCTCTGTACAAAACCCATGTACAAAATATTTCACCAATGAGAAGCCTTTAGCACTGAGAAGGCTTCACCAAATATTGATCAATGATTTTTTTATATCATTGTCCAATGCTCCTAGTAGCAAATGTATTGTAAGTAATCCAATGAACTGCCCTTCCTGCCTTCTTCCACAAATCCTCTTCCATATCTTCATCCAGGGTCTACTTTTCTGCTTTCACTGAACCTGAGTGTCCCTCTCTGCTATGTACAAAATCCATGTACAAGATGTTTCACCAATGAGAAGGCTTTAGCACTGAGAAGACTTCACCAAATATTGATCAATGATTTTTTTATATCATTGTTCAATGCTCCTAGTAGCAAATGTATTGTAAGTAATCCAATGAACTGCCCCTCCTGACTTTTTCCAAATCTCCTTATCCATATCTCCATCGAGACTCTATTCTTCTGCATCCACAAAACCTGAGTGACCCTCTGTGCTCTCTACAAAACCCATGTACAAGATATTTCACCAATGAGAAGTCTTTAGCACTGAGACGCCACCACCAAATATTCATCAATGATTTTTCTAAACCACTGTCCAATGCTTCTCGTAGCAAGTGTATTATAAGTTATCCAATGAACTTCCCTTTCTGCCTTTTTAAACAACTCCTCCTCCATATCTCCATCAAGGGTCTCTTCTTTTGCATCAACAAAATCTGATTTTCCTCTTTACTCTGTACAAAACCCATGTAAAGATATTTCACCAAAGAGAAGGCTTTAGCACTGCGAAGGCTCCACCAAATATTGATTAATATTTATTTTACTATGATCCAATGCTTCTAGTAGTAAATGTATTAAAAGTTATCCAATGAACTGCCCTTCCTGCCTTCTTCCACAACTCCTCCTCCATATCTCCATCCAGGGTCTATTTTTTGTATACTCTGAACCTAAGTGTCCCACTCTGCTCTGTACAAAACCCATGTACAAGATATTTCACCAATGAGTAGTCTTTATCACTGAGAAGGCTCCAATAAATATTGATCATTAATTTTTTGAAACCATTGTCCAATGCTCAAGTAGGAAATGTATTTAAAGTTATCCAATGAACTGCCCTTCCTGGCTTCTTCCACAACTCCTCCTCCATATCACCATCCAGTGTCTATTCTCTGCATCCACAAAACCTGAGTGTCCCTATCTACTCTGTAAAAAAACCCATGTACAAGATATCTCACCAATGTGAAGGCTTTAGCACTGAGAACGCTTCACCAAATATTGAGCAATGATTATTTTAAACCATTGTCCAATACTCCTAGTAGCAAATGTATTATAAGTTATCCAATCAACTGCCCTTCCTGCCTTCTTCCACAACTCGTCTTCCATATCTCAATTCAGGGTCTATTCTATTGCTTCCATAACACCTGAGTGTCCCTCTCTCCTCTGTACAAAATCCATCTACAAGATATTTCAGCAGTGAGAAGGCTTTAGCACTGAGAAATTTTCATCAAATATTGAACAATAATTTTTTTACACCATTGTCCAATGCTCCTAGTAGCCAATTTATTATAAGTTATCCAATAAACTGCACTTCCTTCCTTCTTCCACAACTCGTCTTCCATATGTCCATCTAGGGTTTATTCTTCTGCATCCACAAAACATGAGTGTCGCTCTCTGCCCTGTACAAAACCCATGTACAAGATATTTCACCATTGAGAAGGCTATAGCACTGAGAAGGCTTCACTAAATATTAATCAATGATTTTTTAAAACCTTTGTCCTATGGCCCTAGTAGCAAATGTATTATAAGTAATCCAATGAACTGCCCTTCCTGGCTTGTTCCACAACTCCTCTTCCATATGTCCATCCAGTGTCTATTCTTCTGCATCCAAAAAAACCTGAGTGCCCCTCTCTGCTCTGTACAAAACCCATGTACAAAACATTTCACGTATGAGTAGGCTTTAGCACAGACAAGGCTTCACCAAATATTGATCAATGATTTTTTTAAACTATTAACCAATGCTCGTATTAGGAAATGTATTGTAAGTGATCCAATGATCTGCCCCTCCTGCCTTTTTCCATAACTCCTCCTCCATACCTCCATCGAGGCTGTATTCTTCTGCATTAACAAAACCTGAGTGTCCCTATCTGCTCTCTACAAAACCCATGTACAAGGTATTTCACCAATGAGAAGGCTTTAGCACCGAGAAGTGTTCAAAAAATATTGATAAATGATTTTTTTAAACCATTGTCCAATGCTCATAGTAGCAAAAGTATTATAAATTATCCAATGAACTGCCCTTCCTGCCTTCTTACACAACTCGTCTTCCATATCTCCTTCCAGAGTCTATTCTTCTGCATTCACAAAACCTGAGTGTCCCTCTCTGCTCTGTACAATACCCATGTACAAGATATTCCACCAATGAGAAGGCTTTAGCACTGACAAGGCTTCACCAAATATTAAACAATGATTTTTTTAAACCATTGTCCAAAGCTCATAGTAGGAAATGTATTATAAGTTATCCAATGAGCTGCCCTTCCTGCCTTCTTCCACAACTCCTCTTCCATATCTACATCCAGGGTCTATTCTTCTGCATCTGCAAAACCTGAGTGTCCCTCTCTGCTCTGTACAAAACCCATGTACAAAATATTTCACTAATGAGGAAGCTTTAGCACTGAAAATGCTTAACCAAATATTGATCAATAATTTCTTTATACCATTGTCTAATGCTCCTAGTAGCAAATGTATTATAAGTATTCAAATCAACTGCCCTTCCTGCCTTCTTTCACAACTTCTCCCCCATATCTCCATTGAGGGTCTATTCTTCTGCTTCAACAAAACCTGAGTGTAGCTCTCTGCTCTGTACAAAACCCATGTACAAGATATTTCACCACTGAGAAGGATTTAGCACTGAGAAGTCTTCATCAAATATTGATCAATGATTTTTTTAAACCATTGTTCAATGCTCCTAGTAGCAAATGTATTATAAAGTATCAAATGAACTGCCCTTCCTGCCTTCTTCCACAACTCCTCCTCCATATCTCCATCGAGGGTCTATTCATCTGCATCCACAAAACCTGAGTGTCCCTCTCTGCTCTGTACAAAACCCATGTACAAAATATTTCACTAATGAGGAAGCTTTAGCACTGAAAATGCTTAACCAAATATTGATCAATAATTTCTTTATACCATTGTCTAATGCTCCTAGTAGCAAATGTATTATAAGTTATCCAATGAACTGACTTCCTGCCCTCTTCCACAACCCCTCGTCCATATCTCCATCCAGGGTCCATTCTTCTGCTTCCACAAAACCTGAGTGTCCCCCTCTGCTCTGTACAAAATCCATGTACAAGATATTTCACCAATGTGAAGGCTTTAGCACTGAGTAGGCTTCACAAAATATTGATCAATGATTTTTTTTAAACCATTGTCCAATGCTCCTGGCAGCAAATGTATTATAAGTTACCCAATGAACTGCCCTTCATACATTCTTACACAAACCCTCTTTCATATCTCCACCCAGGGTGTATTCTTCTGCCTCCAAAAAACCTGAGTGTCCCTCTCTGATCTGTACAAAATTAATGTACAAGTTATTTCAACAATGAGAAAGCTTTAGCAATGAGCAGGCTTCACCAAATAAAGATCAATGGTTTTTTTAAACCATTGTCCAATGCTCCTAGTAGCAAATTTGTTATAAGTTATCCAATGAACTGCCCTTCCTGCCTTCTTACACAACCCGTCTTCCATATCTTCTTCCAGGGTCTATTCTTCTGCATCCACTAAACCTGAGTGTCCCTCTCTGCTCTATACAAAACCCATGTACAAGATATTTCACCAATGAGAAAGCTTTAGCACTGAGAAGGCTTCACCAAATATTGATCAATGATTTTTTTAAACCATTGTCTAATGCGCCCAGTAGCAAATGTATTATAAGTTATCCAATGAACTGCTCTTCCTGACTTTTTCCTCAACTCCTCCACCATATCTCCATCCAGGGTCTATTCTTCTGCATCCACAAAACCTGAGTGTCCCTCTCTGCTCTGTACAAAACCCATGTACAAGATATTTCACCAATGAGAAAGCTTTAGCACTAAGAAGTATTCCCCAAATAATGATCAATGTCTTTTTTAAACCATTGTCTAATGCGCCTAGTGCCAAATGTGTTATAAGTTATCCAATGAACTGCCCTTCCTGCCTTCTTACACAACTCGTCTTCCATATCTCCTTCCAGAGTCTATTCTTCTGCATCCACAAAATTTGAGTGTTCCTCTCTGCTCTGTACAAAACCCATGTACAAGATATTTCACCAATGAGAAGGTTTTAGCACTGAGAAATTTTCACCAAATATTGATCAATGATTTTTTTAAACCATTGTTCAATGCTCCTAGTAGCAAATGTATTATAAAGTATCAAATGAACTGCCCTTCCTGCCTTCATCCACAACTCCTCCTCCATATCTCCATCAAGGGTCTATTCATCTGCATCCACAAAACCTGAGTGTCCCTCTCTGCTCTGTACAAAACCCATGTACAAAATATTTCACTAATGAGAAAGCTTTAGCACTGAGAAAGCTGCACCAAATATTGATCAATAATTTTTTAAAACCATTGTCCAATGCTCCTAGTAGCAAATGTATCATGAGTTATCTAATGAACTGTCCTTCGTGCCTTCTTCAATAACCCCTCCTCCATATCTCGATACAGAGTCTGTTCTTCTGCATCCACAAAACCAGAGTGTGCCTCTCTGCTCTGTACAAAACCAATGTACAATATATTTCACCAATGAGAAGGCTTTTGCACTGAGAAGGCTTCACCAAATATAGATCAATAATTAATTTAAACAATTGTCCAAAGCTCCTAGTAGCAAATGTAATATAAGTTATCCAATGAACACCCCCGCCTGCCTTCTTTCAGAACTCTTCCTCCATAACTCCATCAAGGGTCTAATCTTTTGCATCCACAAAACCTGAGTGTCCCTCTCTGCTCTGTACAAAACACATGTACAAGATATTTCACCAATGAGAATGCTTTAGCACTGAGAAGATTTCTCCGAATTTCGATCAATGATTCTTTTAACACATTGTCCAATGCATCTAGTAGCAAATGTATAATAAGTTATCCAATGAACTGCCCTTCCTGCCTTCTTCCACAACTCCTCCTCCTTATCTGCATCCAGAGCCTATTCTTTTGCATTGTCAAAACCTGAGTGTCCCTCTCTGCTCTGTACAAAACCCATGTACAAGGTATTTCACCAATGAGAAGACTTTAGCACTGAGAAGGCACCACCAAATATTGATCAATGATTTGTTTCACACGTTGTCCATTGCTCCTAGTAGCAAATGTATTATAACTTATCCAATGAACTGCCCTTCCTGCTTTTTTTAAACCACTCTTCCTCCATATCTCCATCGAGGGTCTATTCTATTGCATCAACAAAACCTGAGTGTGACACTCTGCTCTGTACAAAACCGATGTACAAGATATTTCACCAATGAGAATGCTTTAGCACTGAGAAGGCTTCACCTAATATTGATCAATGATTCTTTTAAACAATTGTCCAAAGCTCCTAATAGCAAGTATAATATAAGTTATAAAAATGAACATCACTTCCTGCCTTCTTCCACACCTCCTCCACCATATCTCCATCCAGGGTCTATTCTCCTGCATCCACAAAACCAGAGTGTCCCTCTCTGCTCTGTACAAAACCCAAGTACAAGATATTTCACCAATAAGAAAGCTTTAGCACTAAGAAGGCTTCACCAACTATTGATCAATGATTTTTTTAAACAATTTTCCAATGCTCATAGTAGCAAATGTAAAATTATTTATCCAATGAACTGCCCTTCTGCCTTTTTCCACATTTCCTCCTCCATACCTCCATCGAGTGTCTATTCTTCTGCATCCACAAAACTTGAGTGTTCCTCACTGCTCTGTACAAAACCTATGTACAAGACATTTCACCAATGAGAAGGCTTTAGCACTGAGAAGGCTTTACCAAATACTGATCAATGATTTTTTTAAACCATTGTCCAATGCTCCTAGTAACAAATGTATTATAAGTTATCCAATGAACTGCCCTTTGTGACTTCTTCGATAACTTCTCTTCCATATCTCCTTCCAGGGTCCATTCTTCTGCTTCCACAAAACCTGAGTGTCTCTCTCTGCTCTGTACAAAATCCATGTACAAGACATTTCACCAATGAGAAGGCTTTAGCACTGAGAAGGCTTCACCAGATATTGATCAATGATTTTTTTAAACCATTGTCCAAAGCTCCTGGCAGCAAAAGTATTATAAGTTATCCAATGAACTGCCTTTCCTGCATTCTTACACAACACCTCTTTCATATCTCCATCCAAGATATATTCTTCTGCTTCCATAAAACCTGAGTGTCCCTATGCCCTGTACAAAATCCATGTACAAGATATTTCACCAATGAGAAGGCTTTAGCACTGAGAAGGCTTTACCAGATATTGATCAATGATTTTTTTAAACCATTGTCCAATGCTCCTAGCAGCTAATGTATTATAAGTTATCCAATGAACTGCCCTTCCTGCCTTTTTCCACAACTCGTTCACCATATCTCCATCCAGGGTCTATTCTTCTGCATCCACAAAACCGGAGTGTGCCTCTCTCCTCTGTACAAAACTAATGTACAAGATATATCACCAATAAGAAGGCTTCTGCACTGAGAAGGCTTCACAAAATATTGATCAATAATTATTTTAAACAGTTGTCCAAAGCTCTTAGTAGCAAATGTAATATAAATTATCCAATGTACATCCCCTCCTGCCTTCTTCCACAACTCCTCCTCCATTACTCCATCGAGGGTTTATTCTTTTGCATCCACAAAACCTGAGTTTCCCTCTCTGCACTGTACAAAAAACATATACAAGACATTTCACCAATGAGAATGCTTTAGCACTGAGAAGACTTCACCAATTATCGATCAATGATTTTTTTAACCCATTTTCCAATGCTCCTAGTAGCAAATGTATTATAAATTATCCAATGAACTGCCCTTCCTGCCTTCTTCCACAACTCCTCCTCCATATCTGCATCCAGGGTCTATCCTTCTGCATCCACAAAACGTGAGTGTTCCTCTCTGCTCTGTACAAAAAACATATACAATGTATTTCACCAATGCAAACTATTTAGCACTGAGAAGGCTTCACCAAATATTGATCAATTTTGTTTTTAAAACCTTTGTCTAATGCTCCTAGTAGCAAATGTATCATGAGTTATCTAATGATCTGCCCTTCGTGCCTTCTTCAATAACCCCTCCTCCATATCTCGATACAGAGTCTGTTCTTCTGCATCCAGAAAACCAGAGTGTGCCTCTCTGCTCTGCTCTGCTCTGTACAAAACCTATGTACAAGATATTTCACCAATGAGAAGGCTTTTGCACTGAGAAGGCTTCACCAAATATAGATCAATAATTAATTTAAACAATTGTCCAAAGCTCCTAGTAGCAAATGCAATATAAGTTATCCAATGAACACCCCCACCTGCCTTCTTTCAGAACTCTTCCTCCATAACTCCATCAAGGGTCTATTCTTTTGCATCCACAAAACCAGAGTGTCCCTCTCTGCTCTGTACAAAACACATGTACAAGATATTTCACCAATGAGAATGCTTTAGCACTGAGAAGACTTCACCAAATAGCGATCAATGATTTTTTTAACCCATTTTCCAATGCTCCTAGTAGCAAATGTATTATAAATTATCCAATGAACTGCCCTTCCTGCCTTCTTCCACAACTCCTCCACCATATCTCCATCCAGCGTCTATTCTTCTGCATCCACAAAACCTGAGTGTCCCTCTCTGCTCTGTACAAAACCCATGTACAAGATATTTCACCAATGAGAAAGCTTTAGCACTAAGAAGTATTCCCCAAATAATGATCAATGACTTTTTTAAACCATTGTCTAATGCGCCTAGTGCCAAATGTGTTATAAGTTATCCAATGAACTGCCCTTCCTGCCTTCTTACACAACTCGTCTTCCATATCTCCTTCCAGAGTCTATTCTTCTGCATCCACAAAATTTGAGTGTTCCTCTCTGCTCTGTGCAAAACCCATGTACAAGATATTTCACCAATGAGAAGGTTTTAGCACTGAGAAATTTTCACCAACTATTGATCAATGATTTTTTTAAACCATTGTTCAATGCTCCTAGTAGCAAATGTATTATAAAGTATCAAATGAACTGCCCTTCCTGCCTTCATTCACAACTCCTCCTCCATATCTCCATCGAGGGTCTATTCATCTGCATCCACAAAACCTGAGTGTCCCTCTCTGCTCTGTACAAAACCCATGTACAAAATATTTCACTAATGAGAAAGCTTTAGCACTGAGAAAGCTGCACCAAATATTGATCAATAATTTTTTAAAACCATTGTCCAATGCTCCTAGTAGCAAATGTATCATGAGTTATCTAATGAACTGTCCTTCGTGCCTTCTTCAATAACCCCTCCTCCATATCTCGATACAGAGTCTGTTCTTCTGCATCCACAAAACCAGAGTGTGCCTCTCTGCTCTGTACAAAACCAATGTACAATATATTTCACCAATGAGAAGGCTTTTGCACTGAGAAGGCTTCACCAAATATAGATCAATAATTAATTTAAACAATTGTCCAAAGCTCCTAGTAGCAAATGTAATATAAGTTATCCAATGAACACCCCCGCCTGCCTTCTTTCAGAACTCTTCCTCCATAACTCCATCAAGGGTCTATTCTTTTGCATCCACAAAACCTGAGTGTCCCTCTCTGCTCTGTACAAAACACATGTACAAGATATTTCACCAATGAGAATGCTTTAGCACTGAGAAGATTTCTCCGAATTTCGATCAATGATTCTTTTAACACATTGTCCAATGCATCTAGTAGCAAATGTATAATAAGTTATCCAATGAACTGCCCTTCCTGCCTTCTTCCACAACTCCTCCTCCTTATCTGCATCCAGAGCCTATTCTTTTGCATTGTCAAAACCTGAGTGTCCCTCTCTGCTCTGTACAAAACCCATGTACAAGGTATTTCACCAATGAGAAGACTTTAGCACTGAGAAGGCTTCACCAAATATAGATCAATGGTTTTTTTAAACTGTTGTCCAATGCTCCTGGTAGCAAATGAATTATAGGTTATAGAATGAACTGACCTTGCATCGTTCTTCCATAACTCCTCTTCCAAATCTGTATCCAGTGTCTATTCTTCTGCATCCACAAAACCTGATTGTCCCTCTCTGCTCTGTACCAAACACATGTACAAGATATTTCACCAATGAGAAGGCTTTAGCACTGAGAAGGCTTTACCAGATATTGATCAATGATTTTTTTAAACCATTGTCCAATGCTCCTAGTAGCTAATGTATTATAAGTTATCCAATGAACTGCCCTTCCTGCCTTTTTCCACAACTCGTTCACCATATCTCCATCCAGGGTCTATTCTTCTGCATCCACAAAACCTGAGTGTCCCTCTCTGCTCTGTACACAACCCACGTACAGGATATTTCACCAATAAGAAAGCTTTAGCACTAAGAAGACTTCACCAAATATTGAACAATGATTTGTTTAAACCATTGCCCAATGCTCCTAGTAGCAAATGTAATATTAGTTATCCAACGAACTGCCCTTCCTGCCTTTTTCCACATTTCCTCCTCCATATCTCCATCGAGTGTCTATTCTTCTGCATCCACAAAACTTGAGTGTTCCTCTCTGCTCTGTACAAAACCTATGTACAAGACATTTCACCAATGAGAAGGCTTTAGCACTGAGAAGGCTTTACCAAATACTGATCAATGATTTTTTTAAACCATTGTCCAATGCTCCTAGTAACAAATGTATTATAAGTTATCCAATGAACTGCCCTTTGTGACTTCTTCGATAACTCCTCTTCCATATCTCCTTCCAGGGTCCATTCTTCTGCTTCCACAAAACCTGAGTGTCTCTCTCTGCTCTGTACAAAATCCATGTACAAGACATTTCACCAATGAGAAGGCTTTAGCACTGAGAAGGCTTCACCAGATATTGATCAATGATTTTTTTAAACCATTGTCCAATGCTCCTGGCAGCAAAAGTATTATAAGTTATCCAATGAACTGCCTTTCCTGCATTCTTACACAACACCTCTTTCATATCTCCATCCAAGATATATTCTTCTGCTTCCATAAAACCTGAGTGTCCCTATGCCCTGTACAAAATCCATGTACAAGATATTTCACCAATGAGAAGGCTTTAGCACTGAGAAGGCTTTACCAGATATTGATCAATGATTTTTTTAAACCATTGTCCAATGCTCCTAGTAGCTAATGTATTATAAGTTATCCAATGAACTGCCCTTCCTGCCTTTTTCCACAACTCGTTCACCATATCTCCATCCAGGGTCTATTCTTCTGCATCCACAAAACCTGAGTGTCCCTCTCTGCTCTGTACACAACCCACGTACAGGATATTTCACCAATAAGAAAGCTTTAGCACTAAGAAGACTTCACCAAATATTGAACAATGATTTGTTTAAACCATTGCCCAATGCTCCTAGTAGCAAATGTAATATTAGTTATCCAACGAACTGCCCTTCCTGCCTTTTTCCACATTTCCTCCTCCATATCTCCATCGAGTGTCTATTCTTCTGCATCCACAAAACCGGAGTGTGCCTCTCTCCTCTGTACAAAACTAATGTACAAGATATATCACCAATAAGAAGGCTTCTGCACTGAGAAGGCTTCACAAAATATTGATCAATAATTATTTTAAACAGTTGTCCAAAGCTCTTAGTAGCAAATGTAATATAAATTATCCAATGTACATCCCCTCCTGCCTTCTTCCACAACTCCTCCTCCATTACTCCATCGAGGGTTTATTCTTTTGCATCCACAAAACCTGAGTTTCCCTCTCTGCACTGTACAAAAAACATATACAAGACATTTCACCAATGAGAATGCTTTAGCACTGAGAAGACTTCACCAATTATCGATCAATGATTTTTTTAACCCATTTTCCAATGCTCCTAGTAGCAAATGTATTATAAATTATCCAATTAACTGCCCTTCCTGCCTTCTTCCACAACTCCTCCTCCATATCTGCATCCAGGGTCTATCCTTCTGCATCCACAAAACGTGAGTGTTCCTCTCTGCTCTGTACAAAAAACATATACAATGTATTTCACCAATGCAAACTATTTAGCACTGAGAAGGCTTCACCAAATATTGATCAATTTTGTTTTTAAAACCTTTGTCTAATGCTCCTAGTAGCAAATGTATCATGAGTTATCTAATGATCTGCCCTTCGTGCCTTCTTCAATAACCCCTCCTCCATATCTCGATACAGAGTCTGTTCTTCTGCATCCACAAAACCAGAGTGTGCCTCTCTGCTCTGCTCTGTACAAAACCAATGTACAAGATATTTCACCAATGAGAAGGCTTTTGAACTGAGAAGGCTTCACCAAATATAGATCAATAATTAATTTAAACAATTGTCCAAAGCTCCTAGTAGCAAATGCAATATAAGTTATCCAATGAACACCCCCACCTGCCTTCTTTCAGAACTCTTCCTCCATAACTCCATCAAGGGTCTATTCTTTTGCATCCACAAAACCAGAGTGTCCCTCTCTGCTCTGTACAAAACACATGTACAAGATATTTCACCAATGAGAATGCTTTAGCACTGAGAAGACTTCACCAAATAGCGATCAATGATTTTTTTAACCCATTGTTCAATGCTCCTAGTAGCAAATGTATAATACGTTATCCAATGAACTGCCCTTCCTGCCTTCTTCCACAACTCCTCCTCCTTATCTGCATCCAGAGCCTATTCTTTTGCATTCTCAAAACCTGAGTGTCCCTCTCTGCTCTGTACAAAACCCATGTACAAGGTATTTCACCAATGAGAAGACTTTAGCACTGAGAAGTCACCACCAAATATTGATCAATGATTTGTTTCACACATTGTCCATTGCTCCTAGTAGCAAGTGTATTATAACTTATCCAATGAACTGCCCTTCCTGCTTTTTTTAAACCACTCCTCCTCCATATCTCCATCGAGGGTCTATTCTATTGCATCAACAAAACCTGAGTGTGACACTCTGCTCTGTACAAAACCCATGTACAAGATATTTCACCAATGAGAATGCTTTAGCACTGAGAAGGCTTCACCTAATATTGATCAATGATTCTTTTAAACAATTGTCCAAAGCTCCTAATAGCAAGTATAATATAAGTTATCCAATGATTATCCCTTTCTGCCTTCTTCCACACCTCCACCTCCATATCTCCATCCAGGGTTTATTCTTCTGCATACACAAAACGTGAGTGTCCCTCTCTGCTCTGTACAAAACACATGTAAGAGCTATCTCACCAATGAGAAGGCTTTAGCACTGAGAAGGCTTCACCAAATATAGATCAATGGTTTTTTTAAACCATTGTCCAATGCTCCTGGCAGCAAAAGTATTATAAGTTATCCAATGAACTGCCTTTCCTGCATTCTTACACAACACCTCTTTCATATCTCCATCCAAGATATATTCTTCTGCTTCCATAAAACCTGAGTGTCCCTATGCCCTGTACAAAATCCATGTACAAGATATTTCACCAATGAGAAGGCTTTAGCACTGAGAAGGCTTTACCAGATATTGATCAATGATTTTTTTAAACCATTGTCCAATGCTCCTAGTAGCTAATGTATTATAAGTTATCCAATGAACTGCCCTTCCTGCCTTTTTCCACAACTCGTTCACCATATCTCCATCCAGGGTCTATTCTTCTGCATCCACAAAACCTGAGTGTCCCTCTCTGCTCTGTACACAACCCACGTACAGGATATTTCACCAATAAGAAAGCTTTAGCACTAAGAAGACTTCACCAAATATTGAACAATGATTTGTTTAAACCATTGCCCAATGCTCCTAGTAGCAAATGTAATATTAGTTATCCAACGAACTGCCCTTCCTGCCTTTTTCCACATTTCCTCCTCCATATCTCCATCGAGTGTCTATTCTTCTGCATCCACAAAACCGGAGTGTGCCTCTCTCCTCTGTACAAAACTAATGTACAAGATATATCACCAATAAGAAGGCTTCTGCACTGAGAAGGCTTCACAAAATATTGATCAATAATTATTTTAAACAGTTGTCCAAAGCTCTTAGTAGCAAATGTAATATAAATTATCCAATGTACATCCCCTCCTGCCTTCTTCCACAACTCCTCCTCCATTACTCCATCGAGGATTTATTCTTTTGCATCCACAAAACCTGAGTTTCCCTCTCTGCACTGTACAAAAAACATATACAAGACATTTCACCAATGAGAATGCTTTAGCACTGAGAAGACTTCACCAATTATCGATCAATGATTTTTTTAACCCATTTTCCAATGCTCCTAGTAGCAAATGTATTATAAATTATCCAATGAACTGCCCTTCCAGCCTTCTTCCACAACTCCTCCTCCATATCTGCATCCAGGGTCTATCCTTCTGCATCCACAAAACGTGAGTGTTCCTCTCTGCTCTGTACAAAAAACATATACAATGTATTTCACCAATGCAAACTATTTAGCACTGAGAAGGCTTCACCAAATATTGATCAATTTTGTTTTTAAAACCTTTGACTAATGCTCCTAGTAGCAAATGTATCATGAGTTATCTAATGATCTGCCCTTCGTGCCTTCTTCAATAACCCCTCCTCCATATCTCGATACAGAGTCTGTTCTTCTGCATCCACAAAACCAGAGTGTGCCTCTCTGCTCTGCTCTGTACAAAACCAATGTACAAGATATTTCACCAATGAGAAGGCTTTTGCACTGAGAAGGCTTCACCAAATATAGATCAATAATTAATTTAAACAATTGTCCAAAGCTCCTAGTAGCAAATGCAATATAAGTTATCCAATGAACACCCCCACCTGCCTTCTTTCAGAACTCTTCCTCCATAACTCCAACAAGGGTCTATTCTTTTGCATCCACAAAACCAGAGTGTCCCTCTCTGCTCTGTACAAAACACATGTACAAGATATTTCACCAATGAGAATGCTTTAGCACTGAGAAGACTTCACCAAATAGCGATCAATGATTTCTTTAACCCATTGTCCAATGCTCCTAGTAGCAAATGTATAATAAGTTATCCAATGAACTGCCCTTCCTGCCTTCTTCCACAACTCCTCCTCCTTATCTGCATCCAGAGCCTATTCTTTTGCATTCTCAAAACCTGAGTGTCCCTCTCTGCTCTGTACAAAACCCATGTACAAGGTATTTCACCAATGAGAAGACTTTAGCACTGAGAAGTCACCACCAAATATTGATCAATGATTTGTTTCACACATTGTCCATTGCTCCTAGTAGCAAGTGTATTATAACTTATCCGATGAACTGCCCTTCCTGCTTTTTTTAAACCACTCCTCCTCCATATCTCCATCGAGGGTCTATTCTATTGCATCAACAAAACCTGAGTGTGACACTCTGCTCTGTACAAAACCCATGTACAAGATATTTCACCAATGAGAATGCTTTAGCACTGAGAAGGCTTCACCTAATATTGATCAATGATTCTTTTAAACAATTGTCCAAAGCTCCTAATAGCAAGTATAATATAAGTTATCCAATAATTATCCCTTTCTGCCTTCTTCCACACCTCCACCTCCATATCTCCATCCAGGGTTTATTCTTCTGCATACACAAAACGTGAGTGTCCCTCTCTGCTCTGTACAAAACACATGTAAGAGCTATCTCACCAATGAGAAAGCTTTAGCACTGAGAAGGCTTCACCAAATGTAGATCAATGGTTTTTTTAAACCGTTGTCCAATGCTCCTAGTAGCAAATGAATTATAGGTTATCCAATGAACTGACCTTGCATCGTTCTTCCATAACTCCTCTTCCATATCTGTATCCAGTGTCTATTCTTCTGCATCCACAAAACCTGATTGTCCCTCTCTGCTCTGTACCAAACACATGTACAAGATACTTCACCAATGAGAAGGCTTTAGCACTGAGAAGGCTTCAACAAATATTGATCAATGATTTTTTTAATCCATTGTCTAATGCGCCCAGTAGCAAATGTATTATAAATTATCCAATGAACTGCTCTTCCTGACTTTTTCCACATCTCCTCCACCATATCTCCATCCAGGGTCTATTCTTCTGCATCCACAAAACCAGAGTGCACCTCTCTAGTCTGTACAAAACCCAAGTACAAGATATTTCACCAATGAGAAATCTTTAGCACTAAGAAGCCTTCACCAAATAATGATCAATGATTTTTTTAAACCATTGTCTAATGCTCCTAGTAGCAAATGTGTTATAAGTTATCCAATGAACTGCCCTTCCGGGCTATTTCCACAAATCGTCCACCATATCTCCATCCATGGTCTATTCATCTGCATCCACAAAACGTGAGTGTCCCTCTCTGCTCTGTACAAAACCCATGTACAAGATATTTCACCAATAAGAAAGCTTTAGCACTAAGAAGGCTTCACCAACTATTGATCAATGATTTTTTTAAACAATTTTCCAATGCTCCTAGTAGCAAATGTAAAATTATTTATCCAATGAACTGCCCTTCTGCCTTTTTCCACATTTCCTCCTCCATACCTCCATCGAGTGTCTATTCATCTGCATCCACAAAACCTGAGTGTCCCTCTCTGCTCTGTAAAAAAAAATAAAACCATGTACAATATATTTCACCAATGAGAAGGATTTAGCACTGACAAGGCTTCACCAAATATTGATCAATGATTTTTTTATACCATAGTCTAATGCTCCTAGTAGCAAATGTATTATAAGTTATCCAATGAACTGCCCTTCCTGCCTTTTTCCACAACTCCTCCACCATATCTCCAACCAGGGTCTATTCTTCTGCATCCACAAAACCTGAGTGTCCCTCTCTGCTCTGTACAAAATTCATGTACAAGATATTTCATCATTTAGAAGGCTTCACCAATATTAATCAATGATTTTTTTAAACCATAGTCTAATGCTCCTAGTAGCAAATGTATTATAAGTTATCCAATGAACTGCCATTCCTGCCCTCTTCCACAACCCCTACATCATATCTCCATCCAGTGTCTATACTTCTGCATCCACAAAACCTGTGTGTCCCTCTCTGCTCTGCAGAAAACCCATGTACAAGCTATTTCACCAATGAGAAGGATTTAGCACTGAGAATGTTTCACCAAATATAGATCAATGGTTTTTTTAAACCGTTGTCCAATGCTCCTAGTAGCAAATGTATTATAGGTTATCCAATGAACTGACCTTGCATCCTTCTTCCATAACTCCTCTTCCATATCTGTATCCAGTGTCTATTCTTTTGCCTCCACAAAACCTGATTGTCCCTCTCTGCCCTGTACAAAACCCATGTACAAGATATTTCACCAATGAGAAATACTTTGCACTGAGGATTCTTCACCAAATGTTGATCAATGATATTTTTAAAACCATAGTCCAATCTTCCTAGTAGCAAATGTATTATAAGTTATCCAATGACCCATCCCTTCCTACCTTTTTCCACAACTCCTCCTCCATATCTCCATCGAGGGACTATGTTTTGCATCAACAAAACCTGAAAGTGCCGCACCGCTCTGTACAAAACACATGTACAAGATATGTCACCAATGAGAAGTTTTTATCACTGAGAATTCTTCACCAAATATTGATCAATGATGTTTTTACAACCATTGTCCATTGCTCCTAGTAGCAAATGTATCATAATTTATCCAATGAACTGCCCTTCCTGCCTTCTTCCAACACCCCTCCTCCATATCTCGATACAGAGTCTATTCTTCTGCATCCACAATACCGGAGTGTGCCTCTCTCCTCTGTACAAGACCAATGTACAAGATATATCACCAATAAGAAGGCTTTTGCACTGAAAAGGCTTTACCAAATATTAATCAATAATTATTTTAAACATTTGTCCAAAGCTCCTAGTAGCAAATGTAATACAAATTATCCACTGTACATCCCCTCCTGCCTTCTTCCACAACTCCTCCTCCATTACTCCATCAAGGGTTTATTATTTTGCATCCACTAAACCTGAGTGTCCCTCTCTGCACTGTACAAAAAACATATACAAGACATTTCACCAATGAGAATGCTTTAGCACTGAGAAGACTTCACCAATTATCGATCAATGATTTTTTTTAACCCATTTTCCAATGCTTCTAGTAGCAAATGTATTATAAATTATCCAATGAACTGCCCTTCCTGCCTTCTTCCACAACTCCTCCTCCATATCTGCATCCAGAGCCTATTCTTTTGCATTCTCAGAACCTGAGTGTCCCTCTCTGCTCTGTACAAAACCCATGTACAAGGTATTTCAGCACTGAGAAGGCTTCACCAAATATTGATCAATGATTTGTTTAACACATTGTCTAATGCTGCTAGTAGCAAATGTATTATTAATTTTCCAATGACTGCCCTTCCTGCCTTCTTTCACAATTCCCCCTCCTCATCTCCATCCAGGGTCTATTCTTCTGCATCCACAAAACCTGAGTGTCCCTCTCTGCTCTGCACAAAACCCATGTACAAGATATTTTACCAATGAGAAGTATTTAGCACTAAGAATTCTTCACCAAATATTGATCAATGATTTTTTTAAATCATTGTCCAATGCTCCTAGTAGCAAATCTATTATAAGTTATCCAATGAACTGCTCTTCCTGCCTTCTTCCACAACTCCACCTCTATATCTCCATCCAGGGTCTATTCCACTGCATACACAAAACCTGAGTGTCCCTCTCTGCTCTGTATAAAACCAATGTAAAAGATATTTCACCAGTGAGAAAGCTATTGCTTTGAGAAGGCTTCACCAAATGTTAATGAATAACTTTTTTAAACAATTGTCCAAAGCTCTAGTAGCAAATGTAATATTAGTTATCCAATGGACATCCCTTCCCGCCTTCTTCCACAATGCCTCCTCTGTATCTCTATCGAGGGTCTATTATTTTGCATCCACAAAACCTGAGTGTCCCTCTCTGCTCTGTACAAAAAACATGTACAAGTTGTTTCACAAATGCAAACTATTTAGCACTGAGAAGGCTTCACCAAAAATTGATCAATGTTGTTTTTAAAACCATTGTTTAATGCTCCTAGTAGCAAGTGTATCATAAGTTATCCAATGAACTGCCCCTCCAGCCTTCTTCCACGACTCCTCCTCCATATCTCCATCCAGTGTCTATTCTTCTGCATCCACAAAACGTTAGTGTCCAACTGTGCTGTGTACAAAACCCATGTACAAGATATTTTACCAATGAGAAGTATTTAGCACTGAGAATTCTTCACCAAATATAGATCAATGATGTTTTTAAAACCATTGTCCAATGCTCCTTGTAGCAAGTGTAATATAAGTTATCCAATGAACATCCCCTCCATCTTTCTGCCACAACTCTTCATGCTTATCTCCATCCATGGTCTATTTTTCTGCATCCACGAAACCTGAGTGTTCCACCCTGCTCTGCACAAAAACCCATATACAAGATATATCACCAAAAAGACAGCTTTAGCACTGAGAAGGCTTCACAAAATATTAATTAATGATTTTTTTAAACAATTGTCCAATGCTCCTAGTGGCAAATGTATTATAAGATATCCAATTATTTGCCCTTCCTGCCTTCTTCCACATCCCCTCCACCATATCTCCATCCACAGTCTATTCTTCTGTATCCACAAAACCTGAGTGACCCTCTCTGCTCTGTAGAAAATACATGTACAAGGTAATTCACCAACGAGAAGGCATTAGCACTGAGAAGGCTTCACCAAATATTGTTCAATGATTTTTTAAAACCGTTGTCCAATGCTACTAGTAGCAAATGTATTATGAGTTATCCAATGAACTGCCCCTCCATCCTTCTTCCACAATTCCCTCTCCATATCTCCATCCAGAGTCTATTGTTCTGCATCCAGAAATCGTGAGTGTCCCACTCTGCTCTGTACAAAACCCATGTACAAGATATTTCACCAATGAGAAGTATTTAGCACTGAGAATTCTTCGCCAAATATTGATCAATGATATTTTTAAAACCATTATCCAATGTTCCTTGTAGCAAACGTAATATAAGTTATCCAATGAACATCCCCTCCTTCCTTCTCCCACAACTCTTCCTCCTTATCTCCATCCAGGGCTTTTTTTCTGCATCCACAATACCTGAGTATACCGCTCTGCACAAAACCCATTTACAAGATACTTCACCAATGAGAAGGCTTTAGCACTGAGAAGGCATCACAAAATATTGTTTAAGGATTTTCTTAAACCATTGTCCAATGCTCCTGGTAGCAAATGTGTTATAGGATGTCGAATGAACTGCCCTTCCTGCCTTCTTCCACAACTCCTCCTCCATATCTCCATCCAGAGCCTATTCTTTTGCATCCTCAAAACCTGAGTGTCCCTCCCTGCTCTGTACAAAACCCATGTACAAGGTATTTCACCAATGAGAAGACTTTAGCACTGAGAAGGCTTCACCAAATATTGATCAATGATTTGTTTAACCCATTGTCCAAAGCTCCTAGTAGCAAACGTATTATAAATTTTCCAATGACTGCCCTTCCTGCCTTCTTCCACAATTCCTCCAACCTTATCTCGATCCAGGGTCTATTTTTCTGCATTCACAAAACCTGAGTGTCCCTCTCTGCTCTGTATATAACCAATGTACAAGATATTTCACCAATGAGAAGGCTTTTGGTTTGAGAAGGCTTCAGCAAATATTCATGAATAACTTCTTTAAACTATTGTCCAAAGCTCTAGTAGCAAATGTAATATAAGATATCCAATGAACATCCCTTGCTGCCTTCTTCCACACCTCCTCCCCCATATCTCCATCCAGGGTTTATTCTTTTGCATCCACAAAACGTGAGTGTCCCTCTATGCTCTGTACAAAACCCATGTACAAGATATGTCACCAAAGAGAAGAATTTAGCACTGAGAATTTTTCACCCAATATTGTTCAATAGTTTTTTTAAAACCAATGTCCAATGCTCCTCGTAGCAAATGTGTTATAATTTATCCAATGAACTGCCCTTCCTGCCTTCTTCCACAACCCCTCCTCCATATCTCGATACAGAGTCTATTCTTCTGCATCCACAAAACCGGAGTTTGCCTCTCTCCTCTGTACAAAACCAATGTACAAGATATATCACCAATGAGAACGCTTTGGTACTGAGAATGTTTCACCAAATATTGATCAATAATTATTTTAAACAATTATCCAAAGCTCCTAGTAGGTAATACAAGTTATCGAATGTACATCCCCTCCTGCCATCTCCCACAACTCCTCCTCCATATCTGCATACAGTGTCTATCCTTCCGCATCCACAAAATGTGAGTGTTCCTCTCTGCTCTGTACAAAAGACATGTACATGTATTTCACCAATGGAAACAATTTGGCACTGAGAAGGCTTCTCCAAATATTGATCAATTTTGTTTTTAAAACCTTTGTCTAATGCTCCTAGTAGCAAATGTATCATAAGTTATCCAATGAACTACCTTTCCTGCCTTCTTCCACAGCTCCTCCTCCATATCTCGATACAGAGTCTGTTCTTCTGCATCCACAATACCAGAGTGTGCCTCTCTGGTCTGTACAAAACCAATGTACAAGATATTTCACCAATGAGAAGGCTTTTGCACTGAGAAGGCTTCACCAAATATTGATCAATAATTAATTTATACAATTGTCCAAAGCTCCTAGTAGCAAACATAAAATAAGTTATCCAATGAACATCCCCTCCTTCCTTCTCCCACAACTCCTAAACCTTATCTCCGTCCAAAAATATATTTCTGCATCCACAAAACCTGAGTATCCCTCCTTGCTCTGTACAAAACCCATGTACAAGGTGTTTCACCAATGAGAAGGCTTTAGTACTGAGAAGGCTTAACAAAAAATTGTTTAACAATTTTTTTAAACCATTGTCCAATTCTCCTAGTAGCAAATGTATTATAGGATATCCAATGAACTGCCCTTCCTGCCTGCTTCTACAACTCCTCCCCCATATCTCCATCCAGAGCCTATTCTTTTGCATTCTCAAAACCTGAGTGTCCCTCTCTGCTCTGTACAAAACCCATGTACAAGGTATTTCACCAAAGAGAAGGCTTTAGCACTGAGAAGGCTTCACCAAATATTGATCAATGATTTGTTTAACACATTGTCCAATGCTCCTAGTAGCAAATGTATCATCAGTTATCTAATGAACTGCCCTTCGTGCCTTCTTCCATAACTCCTCCTCCATACCTTCATCCAGTGTCTATTCCTCTGCATCCACAAAACGTGAGTTTCTCTCTGTGCTGCGTACAAAACCCATGTACAAGATATTTTACCAATGAGAAGTATTTAGCACTGAGAATTCTTCACCAAATATTGATCAATGGTGTTTTTAAAACCATTGTCCAATGCTCCTTGTAGCAAGTGTAATATAAGTTATCCAATGAACATCCCCTCCATCTTTCTCCCACAACTCTTCATCCCTATCTCCATCCATGGCCTATTTTTCTGCATCCACGAAACCTGAGTGTCCCACCCTGCTCTGCACAAAAACCCATGTACAAGATATTTCACCAAAAAGACAGCTTTAGCACTGAGAAAGCTTCACAAAATATTAATCAATGATTTTTTTAAACCATTGTCCAATGCTCCTAGTGGCAAATATATTATAAGATTTCCAATTAACTGCCCTTCCTGCCTTCTTCCACATCCCCTCCACCGTATCTCCATCCACAGACTATTCTTCTGATTAGATTAGATTAGATTAGATTAGATTAATACTTGTTCCATAGATCATGAATACGACACTTCGTAATGATGTGGAACGTGTTCTGCTCTGTACAAAACCCATGTACAGGGTATTTCACCAACGAGAATGCTTTAGCACAGAGAAGGCTTCACCAAATATTGATCAATGATTTTTTTAAACCGTTGTCCAATGCTCCTAGTAGCAAATTTATTATGAGTTATCCAAATGAACTGCCCCTCCATCCTTCTTCCACAATTCCTTCTCCATTTCTCCATCGAGAGTCTATGCTTCTGCATCCACAAAACCCGAGTGTCCCTCTCTGTCCTGTACAAAACCCATGTACAAGATATTTCACCAATGAGGAGGATTTAGCACTGAGAAGGCTTCACCAAATATTGATCTATAATGTTTTTGAAAAAACCATTGTCCAATGCTTCTAGTAGCAAATGTATTAAAAGTTATGCAGTGAATTGCCCTTCCTGCCTTCTTCCACAACTCGTCCTCCATTTCTCCATCCAGAGTCTATGCTTCTGCATCCACAAAACCTGAGTGTCCCTCTCTGCTCTGTACAAAACCCATGTACAAGATATTTCACCATTAAGACAGCTTTAGCATTGAGAAGGCTTCACCAAATATTGATCAATGATTTTTTTAAACTATTGTCCCACGCTCCTAGTAGCTAATGTATTATGAGATATCCAATGAACCGCCCGCCCTGCCTTTTTCCACAACTCCTCCTCCATATATCCATCCGGAGTCTATTCTTCTGCATTCACTAAACCAGAGTGTACCTCTCTGCTCTGTACATAACCCATGTACAAGATATTTCACCAATGAGAAGACTTAAGCAAATGAGAAGGCTTCACCAAATATAGATCAATGATTTTTTTAAACCACTGTCCAATGCACTTAGTAGCAAATGTATTATCAGTTATCCAATGAACTGCCCTTCTTGCCTTTTTCCACATCTCCTCCTCCACATCTCCATCCAGTGTCTATTCTTCTGCATCCACAAAACCTCAGTGTCCCTCTCTGCTCTGTATAACACCTTTGTACAAAATATATCACTAATGAGAAGGCTTTAACACTGAGTATGCTTCACCAAATATTGATAAATAATTTTTTTAAAACCATTGTCCAATGCTACTAGTAGCAAATGTATTATAAGTTATCCAATGAACTGCCCTTCCTAGCTTCTTCCACAACTCCTCCTCCATATTTCCAACCAGGGTCTATTCTTCTACATCCACAAAACCTGAGTGTCCCTCTCTGCTCTGTACTAAACCCATGTACAAGGTATTTCACCAATGAGAAGGCTTTAGCACTGAGAACTCTTCAAGAAATGTTGATCAATGATTTTTTTAAACCAATGTCCAATGCTCCTAGTAGCAGAAATGTTATAAGTTATCCAATGAACTGCCCTTCCTGCTTTCTTCCACAAACTCCTCCACCATATCTGCATTCAGGCTCTATCCTTCTGCATCCACCAAACCTGGGTGTCCCCCTCTGCTCTGTACAGAACCCATGTACAAGATATTTCACCATTGAGAAGGCTTTAGCACTGAGAAGGCTTCACCAAATATTGATCAATGATTGTTTTAAATCATTGCCCAATGCTCCTAGTAGCAAATGTATTATAAGTTGTCCAATGAACTGCCTTTCCTGCCTCCTTTTACAACTCCTCCTCCATATCTAAATCCAGGGTCTACTATTCTGCATCCACAAAAACTGAGTGTCTCTCTCTGCTCTGTACAAAGCCCATGTACAAGTTATTTTACAAATGAGAAGGCTTTAGCACTGAGAAGGCTTCACCAAATATTGATCAAATTTTTTATTAAACCATTGTCCAATGCTAATAGTAGCAAATATATTATAAATTATCCAATGAACTGCCCTTCCTGCCTTCTTCCACAACTCCTCCTCCATATCTCCATCCGGAGTCAATTCTTCTGCATTCACTAAACCAGAGTGTACCTCTCTGCTCTGTACAAAACCCATGTACAAGATATTTCACCAATGAGAAGACTTAAGCAAATGAGAAGGTTTCACAAAATATAGATCAATGATTTTTTTAAACCACTGTCCAATGCTACTAGTAGCAAATGTATTATCAGTTATCCAATGCACTGCCCTTCTTGCCTTTTTCCACATCTGCTCCTTCATATCTCCATCCAGTGTCCATTCTTCTGCATCCACTAAACCAGAGTGTCCCTCTCTGCTCTGTATAACACCCTTGTACAAAATATATCACTAAAGAGAAGGCTTTAGCACTGAGTATGCTTCACCAAATATTGATAAATAATTTTTTTAAAACCATTGTCCAATGCTACTAGTAGCAAATGTATTATAAGTTATCCAATGAACTGCCCTTCCTAGCTTCTTCCACAACTCCGCCTCCATATCTCCATCCAGGGTCTATTCTTCTTCATCCACAAAACCTGAGTGTCCCTCTCTGCTCTGTACTAAACCCATGTACAAGGTATTTCACCAATGTGAAGGGTTTAGCATTGAGAACTCTTCAAGAAATGTTGATCAATGATTTTTTTAAACCAAGTCCAATGCTCCTAGTAGCAGAAATGTTATAAGTTATCCAATGAACTGCCCTTCCTGCTTTCTTCCACAAACTCCTCCACCATATCTGCATTCAGGGTCTATCCTTCTGCACCCACCAAAACTGGGTGTCCCTCTCTGCTCTGTACAGAACCCATGTTCAAGATATTTCACCAATGAGAAGGGTTTAGCACTGAGAAGGCTTCACCAAATATTGATCAATGATTGTTTTAAACTATTGCCCAATGCTCCTAGTAGCAAATGTATCATAAGTTATCCAATGAACTACCTTTCCTGCCTTCTTCCACAGCTCCTCCTCCATATCTCGATACAGAGTCTGTTCTTCTGCATCCACAATACCAGAGTGTGCCTCTCTGGTCTGTACAAAACCAATGTACAAGATATTTCACCAATGAGAAGGCTTTTGCACTGAGAAGGCTTCACCAAATATTGATCAATAATTAATTTATACAATTGTCCAAAGCTCCTAGTAGCAAACATAAAATAAGTTATCCAATGAACATCCCCTCCTTCCTTCTCCCACAACTCCTAAACCTTATCTCCGTCCAAAACTATATTTCTGCATCCACAAAACCTGAGTATCCCTCCTTGCTCTGTACAAAACCCATGTACAAGGTGTTTCACCAATGAGAAGGCTTTAGTACTGAGAAGGCTTAACAAAAAATTGTTTAACAATTTTTTTAAACCATTGTCCAATTCTCCTAGTAGCAAATGTATTATAGGATATCCAATGAACTGCCCTTCCTGCCTGCTTCTACAACTCCTCCCCCATATCTCCATCCAGAGCCTATTCTTTTGCATTCTCAAAACCTGAGTGTCCCTCTCTGCTCTGTACAAAACCCATGTACAAGGTATTTCACCAAAGAGAAGGCTTTAGCACTGAGAAGGCTTCACCAAATATTGATCAATGATTTGTTTAACACATTGTCCAATGCTCCTAGTAGCAAATGTATCATCAGTTATCTAATGAACTGCCCTTCGTGCCTTCTTCCATAACTCCTCCTCCATACCTTCATCCAGTGTCTATTCCTCTGCATCCACAAAACGTGAGTTTCTCTCTGTGCTGCGTACAAAACCCATGTACAAGATATTTTACCAATGAGAAGTATTTAGCACTGAGAATTCTTCACCAAATATTGATCAATGGTGTTTTTAAAACCATTGTCCAATGCTCCTTGTAGCAAGTGTAATATAAGTTATCCAATGAACATCCCCTCCATCTTTCTCCCACAACTCTTCATCCCTATCTCCATCCATGGCCTATTTTTCTGCATCCACGAAACCTGAGTGTCCCACCCTGCTCTGCACAAAAACCCATGTACAAGATATTTCACCAAAAAGACAGCTTTAGCACTGAGAAAGCTTCACAAAATATTAATCAATGATTTTTTTAAACCATTGTCCAATGCTCCTAGTGGCAAATATATTATAAGATTTCCAATTAACTGCCCTTCCTGCCTTCTTCCACATCCCCTCCACCGTATCTCCATCCACAGACTATTCTTCTGATTAGATTAGATTAGATTAGATTAGATTAATACTTGTTCCATAGATCATGAATACGACACTTCGTAATGATGTGGAACGTGTTCTGCTCTGTACAAAACCCATGTACAGGGTATTTCACCAACGAGAATGCTTTAGCACAGAGAAGGCTTCACCAAATATTGATCAATGATTTTTTTAAACCGTTGTCCAATGCTCCTAGTAGCAAATTTATTATGAGTTATCCAAATGAACTGCCCCTCCATCCTTCTTCCACAATTCCTTCTCCATTTCTCCATCGAGAGTCTATGCTTCTGCATCCACAAAACCCGAGTGTCCCTCTCTGTCCTGTACAAAACCCATGTACAAGATATTTCACCAATGAGGAGGATTTAGCACTGAGAAGGCTTCACCAAATATTGATCTATAATGTTTTTGAAAAAACCATTGTCCAATGCTTCTAGTAGCAAATGTATTAAAAGTTATGCAGTGAATTGCCCTTCCTGCCTTCTTCCACAACTCGTCCTCCATTTCTCCATCCAGAGTCTATGCTTCTGCATCCACAAAACCTGAGTGTCCCTCTCTGCTCTGTACAAAACCCATGTACAAGATATTTCACCATTAAGACAGCTTTAGCATTGAGAAGGCTTCACCAAATATTGATCAATGATTTTTTTAAACTATTGTCCCACGCTCCTAGTAGCTAATGTATTATGAGATATCCAATGAACCGCCCGCCCTGCCTTTTTCCACAACTCCTCCTCCATATATCCATCCGGAGTCTATTCTTCTGCATTCACTAAACCAGAGTGTACCTCTCTGCTCTGTACATAACCCATGTACAAGATATTTCACCAATGAGAAGACTTAAGCAAATGAGAAGGCTTCACCAAATTTAGATCAATGATTTTTTTAAACCACTGTCCAATGCACTTAGTAGCAAATGTATTATCAGTTATCCAATGAACTGCCCTTCTTGCCTTTTTCCACATCTCCTCCTCCACATCTCCATCCAGTGTCTATTCTTCTGCATCCACAAAACCTCAGTGTCCCTCTCTGCTCTGTATAACACCTTTGTACAAAATATATCACTAATGAGAAGGCTTTAACACTGAGTATGCTTCACCAAATATTGATAAATAATTTTTTTAAAACCATTGTCCAATGCTACTAGTAGCAAATGTATTATAAGTTATCCAATGAACTGCCCTTCCTAGCTTCTTCCACAACTCCTCCTCCATATTTCCAACCAGGGTCTATTCTTCTACATCCACAAAACCTGAGTGTCCCTCTCTGCTCTGTACTAAACCCATGTACAAGGTATTTCACCAATGAGAAGGCTTTAGCACTGAGAACTCTTCAAGAAATGTTGATCAATGATTTTTTTAAACCAATGTCCAATGCTCCTAGTAGCAGAAATGTTATAAGTTATCCAATGAACTGCCCTTCCTGCTTTCTTCCACAAACTCCTCCACCATATCTGCATTCAGGCTCTATCCTTCTGCATCCACCAAACCTGGGTGTCCCCCTCTGCTCTGTACAGAACCCATGTACAAGATATTTCACCATTGAGAAGGCTTTAGCACTGAGAAGGCTTCACCAAATATTGATCAATGATTGTTTTAAATCATTGCCCAATGCTCCTAGTAGCAAATGTATTATAAGTTGTCCAATGAACTGCCTTTCCTGCCTCCTTTTACAACTCCTCCTCCATATCTAAATCCAGGGTCTACTATTCTGCATCCACAAAAACTGAGTGTCTCTCTCTGCTCTGTACAAAGCCCATGTACAAGTTATTTTACAAATGAGAAGGCTTTAGCACTGAGAAGGCTTCACCAAATATTGATCAAATTTTTTATTAAACCATTGTCCAATGCTAATAGTAGCAAATATATTATAAATTATCCAATGAACTGCCCTTCCTGCCTTCTTCCACAACTCCTCCTCCATATCTCCATCCGGAGTCAATTCTTCTGCATTCACTAAACCAGAGTGTACCTCTCTGCTCTGTACAAAACCCATGTACAAGATATTTCACCAATGAGAAGACTTAAGCAAATGAGAAGGTTTCACAAAATATAGATCAATGATTTTTTTAAACCACTGTCCAATGCTACTAGTAGCAAATGTATTATCAGTTATCCAATGCACTGCCCTTCTTGCCTTTTTCCACATCTGCTCCTTCATATCTCCATCCAGTGTCCATTCTTCTGCATCCACTAAACCAGAGTGTCCCTCTCTGCTCTGTATAACACCCTTGTACAAAATATATCACTAAAGAGAAGGCTTTAGCACTGAGTATGCTTCACCAAATATTGATAAATAATTTTTTTAAAACCATTGTCCAATGCTACTAGTAGCAAATGTATTATAAGTTATCCAATGAACTGCCCTTCCTAGCTTCTTCCACAACTCCGCCTCCATATCTCCATCCAGGGTCTATTCTTCTTCATCCACAAAACCTGAGTGTCCCTCTCTGCTCTGTACTAAACCCATGTACAAGGTATTTCACCAATGTGAAGGGTTTAGCATTGAGAACTCTTCAAGAAATGTTGATCAATGATTTTTTTAAACCAATGTCCAATGCTCCTAGTAGCACAAATGTTATAAGTTATCCAATGAACTGCCCTTCCTGCTTTCTTCCACAAACTCCTCCACCATATCTGCATTCAGGGTCTATCCTTCTGCACCCACCAAAACTGGGTGTCCCTCTCTGCTCTGTACAGAACCCATGTTCAAGATATTTCACCAATGAGAAGGGTTTAGCACTGAGAAGGCTTCACCAAATATTGATCAATGATTGTTTTAAACTATTGCCCAATGCTCCTAGTAGCAAATGTATTATAAGTTGTCCAATGAACTGCCTTTCCTGCCTACTTCCACAACTCCTCCTCCATATCTAAATCCAGGGTCTATTATTCTGCATCCACAAAAACTGAGTGTCTCTCTCTGCTCTGTACAAAGCCCATGTACAAGTTATTTTACAAATGAGAAGGCTCTAGCACTGAGAAGGCTTCACCAAATATTGATCAATGATTTTTTTAACCCATTGTCCAATGCTCCTAGTAGCAAATATATTATAAGTTATCCAATGAAGTGCCCTTCATGCATTCTTCCAAAACTCCTCCTCCATATCTCCATCCATGCTGTATTCTTCTGCATCCACAAAACCTGTGTGTCCCTGTCTGCTTTGTAGAAAACCCAAGTACAAGTTTTTCAACAATGAGAAGGGTTTAGCACTGAGAAGGCTTCACCAAATATTGATCAACGATTTTTTTAAACCATTGTAAAATGCTCCAAGTAGCAAATGTATTATTAGTTAACCAATGAAATGCCCTTCCTGCCTTCCTCCACGAATCCTCCTCCATATGTACATCCAGGGTCTATTCTTCTGCATCCACAAAACCTGGGTGTCCATCTCTGATCTGTACAAAACCGATGTTCAAGTTATTTTACAATTAGAAAGCTTTAGCACTGAGAATTCTTCACCAAATATTGATCAATGATTTTTTTAAACCATTGTACAATGCTCCTAGTAGCAAATGTATTAAAAGTTATCCAATGAACTGCCCTTCCTGCTTTCTTCCACAACTCCTCCTCCATATCTCCATTGAGGGTCTATTCTTCTGCATCCGCATAACCTGAGTGTCCCTTTCTGCTCTGTACAAAAACCATTTGCAAGATATATCACTAATGAAAAGACTTTAGCACTGAGTAGGCTACACCAAATATTGATCAATAATTTTTCTTTAAACCATTGTCAAATGCTACTAGTAGCAAATGTATTATAAGTTATCCGATGAACTGCCTTTCCTGCCTCCTTAAACAACTCCTCCTCCATATCTCCATACAGGGTCTATTCTTCTGCATCCACAAGGCCTTAATGTACCTCTATGCTATGTACAAAACCCAAGTACAAGAAATTTCACCAATGAGAAGGCTTTAGCACTGAGAAGGCTTCACGAAATATTGATCAATGATTGTTTTAAACCACTGTCCAATGCTCCTAGTAACAAATGTATTATAAGTTATCCAATGAACTGCCCTTCCTGCCTTCTTCCACAACTCCTCCTCCATATCTCAATTAAGGGTCTATTCTTTTGCATCCACATAACCTGGCTGTCCCTCTCTGCTCTGTACAGAACCCATGTACAAGATATTTCACCAATGAGAAGGCTTCACCACTGAGAAGGCTTCACCAAATATTGATCAATTTTTTTTTTTAAACCATTGTCCAATGCTCCTAGTAGCAAATGTATTATAAGTTATTCAATGAACTGCCCTTCCTGCCTCCTTCCACAGCTCCCCCTCAATATCTCCATCCAGGGTATATTCTTCTGCATCCACAAAACGTGAGGGTCCCTCTTTGCTATGTACAAAGTCCATGTGCAAGATATTTCACCAATGAGAAGGCTTTAGCACTGAGAAGGCTTCACCAAATATTGATCAATGATTTTTTTAAACCATTGTCCAATGCTCCTAGTAGCAAATGTATTATAAGTTATCCAATGAACTGCCCTTCCTGCATTCATTCACAACTCCTCCTCCATATCTTAATCCAGTGTGTATTCTTCTCCAACCACAAAACCTGAGTGTCCCTCTCTGCTCTGTACAAAATCCATGTATAAGATATTTCAACAATGAGAAGGCTTTAGCACTGAGAAGGCTTCACCAAGTATTGAACAAAGATTTTTTTAGACCATTGTCCAATGCGCCTAATATCAAATGTATTATAAGTTATCCAATGTGCTGAGCTTCCTGCCTTCTTCCACAACTCCTCCTCTATATCTCCATCCAGAGTCAATTCTTCTGCATCCACAAAACCTGAGTGTCCCTTTCTACTCTGTACTAAGGCCATGTACAAATTATTTTACAAGGAGAAGTCTTTATCACTGAGGAGGCTTCACCAAATATTGATCAAAATTTTTTTTTAAAAACCATTGTCCAATGCTCCTAGTAGCAAATGTATTATAAGTTATCCAATGAACTGCAGTTCGTGCGTCCTTCCACAACTCCCCCTCAATATCTCCATCCAGGGTCTATTCTTCTGCATCCACAAAACGTGAGTGTCCCCCTTTGCTCTGAACAAAGCCTGTGTGCAAGATATTTCACCAATGAGAAGGCTTTAGCAGTGAGAAGGCTTCACCAAATATTAATCAATGATTTTTTTAATCCATTGTACAATGCTCCTAGTAGCAACTGTATTAAAGTTATCCAATGAACTGCCCCTCCTGCCTTCTTCCACAACTCCTCCTCCATATCTAAATCCAGGGTCTATTCTTCTGCATCCACAAAAACTGAGTGTGTCTCTCTGCTCTGTACAATGCTCATGTACAAGTTATTTTACATATGAGAAGGCTTTAGCACTGAGAAGGCTTCACCAAATATTGATTAATGATTTTTTTAAACCATTGTCCAATGCTCCTAGTAGTAAATGTATTATAAGTTATCCAATGAACTGCCCTTCCTGCATTCTTCCAAAACTCCTTCTCCATATCTCCATCCATGCTGTATTCTTCTGCATCCACAAAACCTGTGTGTCCCTCTCTGCTTTGTAGAAAACCCATGTCCAAGACTTTTCAACAATGAGAAGGGTTTAGCACTGAGAAGGCTTCACCAAATATTGATCAATGATTTTTTTAAACCATTGTCCAATGCTCCGAGTAGCAAATGCATTATAAGTTATCCAATGAACTGCCATTCCTGCCTTCTTCCACAACTCCTCTTCCATATCTCCATCCAGGGCCTATTCTTCTGCATCCACAAAAGCTGAGTGTCCCTCTGTGCTCTGTACAAAATCCATGTACAAGATATTTCACTAATGAGAAGGCTTTAGCACTGAATATGCATCACCAAATATTGATCAATGATTTTTTTAAACCATTGTCCAATGCTCCTAGTAGCAAATGTATTATAAGTTAACCAATGAACTGCTCTTCCTGACTTTTTCCTCAACTCCTGCACCATATCTCCATCCAGGGTCTATTCTTCTGCATCCACAAAACCTGAGTGTCCCTCTCTGCTCTGTACAAAACCCATGTACAAGATATTTCACCAATGAGAAAGCTTTAGCACTAAGAAGTATTCCCCAAATAATGATCAATGACTTTTTTAAACCATTGTCTAATGCGCCTAGTGCCAAATGTGTTATAAGTTATCCAATGAACTGCCCTTCCTGCCTTCGTTCCTTCTTCCACAACTCCTCCTCCATATTTCCATCTAGAGCCTATACTTCTGCAATCGCATAACCTGAATGTCAATCTCTGCTCTGTACAAAACCCATGTGCAAGATATTTCACCAATGATAAGTCTTTAGCATTGAGAAGGCTTCACCAAATATTGATCAATCATTTTTTTAAACCATTGTCCAATGCGCCTAGTAGCAAATGTATTATAAGTTATCCAATGAACTGAGCTTGCTGCCTTCTTCCACAACTCCTCCTCCATATCTACAGCTAGAGTCTATTCTTCCACAAAACCTGAGTGTCCCTCTCTGATCTGTACAAAACCCATGTACAAGTTATTTTACAATGAGAAAGCTTTAGCACTGAGAATTCTTCATCAAATATTGATCAATGATTTTTTTAAACCATTGTCCAATGCTCCTAGTAGCAAATGCATTATAAGTTATCCAATGAACTGTCCTTTCCTGCATTCATCCACAACTCCTCCTCCATATCTAAATCCAGTGTGTATTCTTCTCCATCCACAAAACCTGAGTGTCCCTCTCTGCTCTGTACAAAATCCGTGTATAAGATATTTCAACAATGAGAAGGCTTTAGCACTGAGAAGGCTTTACCAAGTATTGGACAAAGATTTTTTTAAACCATTGTCCAACGCACCTAGTAGCAAATGTATTTTAAGTTATCCAATTAGCTGAGCTTTCTGCCTGCTTCCAGAACTCATCCTCCAAATCTCCATCCAGAGTCAATTCTTCTGCGTCCACAAAACCTGAGTGTCCCTTTCTACTCTGTACTAAGGCCATGTACAAATTATTTTACCAGGAGAAGTCTTTATCACTGAGAAGGCTTCACCAAATATTGATCAAAATTTTTTTTTAAAAAACCATTGTCCAATGCTCCTAGTAGCAAATGTATTATAAGTTATCCAATGAACTGCAGTTCGTGCCTCCTTCCACAACTCCCCCTCAATATCTCCATTGAGGGTCTATTCTTCTGCATCCACAAAACCTGAGTGTCCCTCTCTTATCCGTACAAGATCAATGTACAAGATATTTCACTAATGAGAAGGCTTTAGCACTGAGAAGTCTTCATCAAATATTGATCAATCATTTTTTTAAACCATTGTCCAATGCGCCTAGTTGCAAATGTATTATAAGTTATCTAATGAGCTGAGCATCCTGCCTTCTTCCACAACTCCTCCTCCAAATCTCCATCCACAGTCTATTCTTCTGCAGCCACAAAACCTGAGTGTCCCTCTCCGCTCTATACAAAGCCCATGTACAATGCAATTTTACAATGAGAAGGCTTTATCACTGAGAAGGCTTCACCAAATATTGATCAAAATTTTTTTTTAAAACCATTGTCCAATGCTCCTAGTAGCAAATGTATTATAAGTTATCCAATGTACTGCCCTTCCTGCCTCCTTCCACAGCCCCCCTTCTATATCTCCATCGTGGGTCTATTCTTCTGCATCCACAAATTGTGAGTGTCCCTCTCTGCTCTGTACAAAACCTACGTGCAAGATATTTCACCAATGATAAGGCTTTAGCATTGAGAAGGCTTCACCAAATATTGATCATTCATTTTTTTAAACCATTGTCCAATGCGCCTAGTAGCAAATGTATTATAAGTTATCCAATGAGCTGAGCTTGCTGCCTTCTTCCACAACTCCTCCTCCAAAACTCCATCCACAGTCTATTCTTCTGCATCCACAAAACCTGAGTGTCCCTCTCTGTTCTGTACAAAACCCATGTGCAAGATATTTCACCAAAGAGAAGGGTTTAGCTCTGAGAATACTTCACAAAATATTGATCAATGATTTTTTAAAACCATTGTCCAATGCTCCTAGTACCAAATGTATTATAAGTTATCGAATTAACTGCCCTTCCTGTGTTCTTCGACAACTACTTCTCCATATCTCTATCCAGTGTTTATTCTTCTGCATCCACAAAACCTGAGTGTCCATCTCTGCTCTGTACAAAACCCATGTACAAGATATTTCACCAATGAGAATGCTTTAGCACTGAGAAGGCTTCACCAAATATTGATCAATAATTTTTTAAACCATTGTCCAATGCTCCTAGTAGCAAATGTACTATAAGTTATCTAATGAGATGAGCTTCCTGCCTTCTCCCACAACTCCTCCTCCAAATCTCCATCCAGAGTATATTCTTCTGCATCCACAAAACCTGACTGTCCCTCTTTGCTCTGTACTAAGGCCATGTACAAATTATTTTACAAGGAGTAGTCTTTAGCACTGAGAAGGCTTCACCATATATTGATCAAAAATATTTTTTTTAAAACCATTGTCCAATGCTAATAGTAGCAAATGTATTATAAGTTATCCAATGAACTGCCCTTCCTGCCTCCTTCCACAACTCCCCCTCAATATCTCCATCCATGGTCTATTCTTCTGCATCCACAAAACGTGAGTGTCCCTCTCTGCTCTGTACAAAGCCCATGTACAAGATATTTAGACAATGAGAAGGCTTTAGCACTGATGGTTTATTTAAACCATTTAAACCATTGCCAATGCTCCTAGTAGCAAATGTACTATTAATTATCTAATGAACTGCCCTTCCTGCCTTATTCCACAACTCCAACTCCATATCTGCATCCAGAGTCTATTCTTCTGCATCCACAAATTCTGAGTGTCCCTCTCTGCTCTGTACAAAACCCTTGTACAAAATATTTCACCAATGAGAAGGCTTTAGCACTGAGAAAGCTTCACCAATTATTGATCAATGATTTTTTAAACTATTGTCCAATGTTCCAAGTAGCAAATTTATCCAATGAAATGCCATTCCTGCCTTCTTCCAAAACTCGTCCTCCATATCTCCATCCATACTCTTTTCTTCTGCATCCACAAAACCTGAGTGTTCCTCTTTGCTCTGTACAAAACTCTTGTACAAAATATTTCACAAATGAGAAGGCATTGGCACTAAGAAGGTTTCACCAAATAATGATCAATGATTTTTTTAAACCATTGTCCAATGCTACTAGTAGCAAATGTATTATAAATTATTCAATGAACTGAGCTTCCTGCCTACTTTCGCAAATACTCCTCCATATCTCCTTCCATGTTCTATTGTTCTGCATCCACAAAACCTGAGTGTCCCTCTCTGCTCTGTACAAAGCCCATGTACAAGATATTTCATCAATGAGAAGGCTGTTGCACTGAGAGGTCTTCACCAAATATTGATCAATGATCTTTTTAAACCATTGTCCAATGCGCCAAGTAGGAAATGTATTGTAAGTTATCCGATGAACTGAGCTTCGTGCCTTCTTCCACAACTCCTCCTCCATATATCCATCCATGGTCTATTCTTCTGCATCCACAAAACCTCAGTGTCCCTCTCTGTTCCGTACAAAACCCATGTACAAGATATTTCACCAACGAGAAGGGTTTAGATCTGAGAATACCTCACAAAATATTGATCATAGATTTTTTAAAACCATTGTCCAATGCTCCTAGTAGCAAATGTATTATAAGTTATCCAATGAACTGCCCTTCCTAACTTCTTCCACAACTTCTCCTCCATATCTCCATCCAGGGTCTATTCTTCTGCAATCGCAAAACCTGAGTGTCCCTCTCTGCACTGTACAAAACCCTTGTAGTAAATATTTCACCAAAGAGAAGGCTTTAGCATTGCGAAGGCTTCACCAAATATTGATCAATGATTTTTTTAAACCATTGTCCAATGCTCCTAGTAGCAACTGTATTATAAGTTATCCAATGAACTGCCCTTCCTGTCTTCTTCCACAACTCATCCTCCATATCTGCATCTAGGGTTTATTCTTCTGCATCCACAAAACCTGAGTGTCCCTCTCTGCTCTGTACAAAATCCATGTAGAAGATATTTCGCCAATAAGAAGGCTTTAGCACTGAGAAGGATTCACCAATTATTGATCAATGAATTTTTTAAACCATTGTCCAATGCTCCTAGTAGCAAATGAATTATAAGTTATCCAATGAACTGCCCTTCCTGCCTTCTTCCACAACTCCTCCTCCATATCTGCATGCAGGGGTTATTCTTCTGCTTCCACAAAACCTGAGTGTCCCTCTCTGCTGTGTACAAAACCCATGTACAAGATATTTCACCAGTGAGAAGGCTTTAGCAATGAGAAGGCTTCACCAAATATTGATCAATGATTTTTTTAAACCATTGTCCAATGCTCCTAGTAGCAAATTTATTACAAGTTATCCGATGAACTGCCCTTCCTGCCTTCTTCCACAGCTCCTCCTCCATATCCCATCCAGGGTCTATACTTCTGCATCCACAAATCGTGAGTGTCTCTCTCTGCTATGTACAAAATCGGTGTTCAAGATATTTCACTAATGAGAAAGCTTTAGCACTGAGTAGGCTTCACCAAATATTGCTCAATAATTTTTTTAAACCATTGTCCAATGCTCCTAGTAGCAAACGTATTATAAGTTATCCAATGAACTGCACTTCCTGCCTTCTTCCACAACTCCTCCTCCATATCTCCATCCAGTGTCTATTCTTCTGCATCCACAAAACCAGAGTGTCCCTCACTGATCTGTACAAAACCTTGTACAAAATATTTCACCAATGAGAAGGGTTTAGCAATGAGAAGGCCTCAGCAAATATTGATCAATGGCTCTTTTGAACCATTGTCCAATGCTACTATTAGCAAATGTATTGTAAGTTATCCAATGAACTGAGCTTCCTGCCTTCTTTTACTAATACTCCTCCATATCTCCATCCATGGTCTATTCTTCTGCATCCACAAAACCTGTGTGTCCCTCTCTGCTCTGTACAAAACCCATGTACAAGATGTTTCACTAATGAGAAGTCTTTAGCACTGAGAATTTTTCTCCAAATATTGATCAATGATTTTTTTAAAACTATTGTCCAATTCTCCTAGTAGCAAATGTATTATAGGTTACCCAATGAACTGCCCTTCCTGCCTTGTTCCACAACTCCTCCTCCATATCTGCATCTAGGGTTTATTCTTCTTCATCCACAAAACCTGAGTGTCCCTCTCTGCTCTGTACAAAATCCATGTAGAAGGTATTTCACCAATAAGAAGGCTTTAGCACTGAGAAGGATTCACCAATTATTGATCAATGAATTTTTTAAACCATTGTCCAATGCTCCTTGTAGCAAATGAATTATAAGTTATCCAATGAACTGCCCTTCCTGCCTTCTTCCAATACTCCTCCTAAATATCTCCATTCAGGATCTATTCTTCTGTATCCACAAAACCTGAGTGTCCCTCTGTAATCTGTACAAAACCCATGTACGACATATTTCACCAATGAGAAGTCTTAAGCACTGAGAATTCTTCACCTAATATTGATCACTGATTTTTTTAAACTATTCTTCAATGCTCCTAGTAGCAAATGTATTATAAGTTACCCAATGAACTGCCCTTCCTGCCTTCTTCCACAACTCCTCCTCCATATCTGCATGCAGGGGTTATTCTTCTGCTTCCACAAAACCTGAGAGTCACTCTCTGCTCTGTACAAAATCCATGTAGAAGATATTTCACCAATAAGAAGGCCTTAGCACTGAGAAGGATTCACCAAGTATTGATCAATGAATTTTTTAAACCATTGTCCAATGCTCCTAGTAGCAAATGAAATATAACTTATCCAAAGAACTGCCCTTACTGCCTTCTTCCAAAACTCCTCCTAAATATCTCAATCCAGGGTCTATTATTCTGTATCCACAAAACCTGAGTGTCCCTCTCTAATCTGTACAAAACCCATGTACAAGATATTTCACCAATGAGAAGAATTTAGCACTGATAATTCTTCACCAAATATTGATCAATGATTTTTTTAAACTATTCTCCAATGCTCCTAGTAGCAAATGAATTATAAGTTATCTAATGAACTGCCCTTCCTGCCTTCCTCCAAAACTCCTCCTAAATATCTCCATCCAGGGTCTATTCTTCTGTATCCACAAAACCTGAGTGTCCCTCTCTAATCTGTACAAAACCCATGTATGAGATATTTCACCAATGAGAAGTTTTTAGCACTAAGAATTCCTCACTAAACATTGATCAATGATTTCTTTAAACTATTCTCCAATGCTCCTAGTAGCAAATCTATTATAAGTTACCCAATGAACTGCCCTTCCTGCCTTCTTCCACAACTCCTCCTCCATATCTGCATTTAGGGTTTATTCTTCTGCATCCACAAAACCTGAGTGTCCCTCTCTGCTCTGTACAAAACACATGTACAAGATATTTCACCAATGAGAAGGCTTTAGCACTGAGAAAGCTTCACCAATTATTGATCAATGATTTTTTAAACCATTGTCCAATGTTCCCAGTAGCAAATTTATCCAATGAAACGCCCTTCCTGCCTTCTTCCAAAACTCCTCCTCCATATCTCCATCCATACTCTATTCTTCTGCATCTACAAAACCTGAGTGTAGAAGACTCATGTACAAATTATTTCACAAATGAGAAGGCATTGGAACTGAGAAGGATTCACCAAATAATGATCAATGAATTTTTTAAACCATTGTCCAATGCTCCTAGTAGCAAATGAATTATAAGTTATCCAATGAACTGCCCTTCCTGCCTTCTTCCAATACTCCTCCTAAATATCTCCATCCAGGGTCTATTCTTCTGTATCCACAAAACCTGAGTGTCCCTCTCTAATCTGTACAAAACCCATGTATGAGATATTTCACCAATGAGAAGTCTTTAGCACTGAGAATTCTTCACCTAATATTGATCACCGATTTTTTAAAACTATTCTTCAATGCTCCTAGTAGCAAATGTATTATAAGTTACCCAATGAACTGCCCTTCCTGCCTTCTTCCACAACTCCTCCTCCATATCTGCATGCAGGGGTTATTCTTCTGCTTCCACAAAACCTGAGTGTCCCTCTCTGCTCTGTACAAAATCCATGTAGAAGATATTTCATCAATAAGAAGGCTTTAGCACTGAGAAGGATTCATCAAGTATTGATCAATGAATTTTTTAAACCATTGTCCAATGCTCCTAGTAGCAAATGAATTATAACTTATCCAATGAACTGCCCTTACTGCCTTCTTCCAAAACTCCTCCTAAATATCTCCATCCAGGGTCTATTCTTCTGTATCCACAAAACCAGAGTGTCCCTCTCTAATCTGTACAAAACCCATGTACAAGATATTTCACCAATGAGAAGAATTTAGCACTGATAATTCTTCACCAAATATTGATCAATGATTTTTTTAAACTATTCTCCAATGCTCCTAGTAGCAAATCTATTATAAGTTACCCAATGAACTTCCCTTCCTGCCTTCTCCCACAACTCCTCCTCCATATCTGCATTTAGGGTTTATTCTTCTGCATCCACAAAACCTGAGTGTCCGTCTCTGCTCTGTACAAAATCCATGTAGAAGGTATTTCACCAATAAGAAGGCTTTAGCACTGAGAAGGATTCACCAAATATTGATCAATGAATTTATTAAACCATTGTCCAATGCTCCTAGTAGCAAATGAATTATAAGTTATCTAATGAACTGCCCTTTCTGCCTTCTTCCAAAACTCCTCCTAAATATCTCCATTCAGGGTCTATTCTTCAGTATCCACAAAACCTGAGTGTCCCTCTCTAATCTGTACAAAACCCATGTATGAGATATTTCACCAATGTGAAGTCTTTAGCACTAAGAATTCCTCACCAACCATTGATCAATGATTTCTTTAAACTATTCTCCAATGCTCCTAGTAGCAAATCTATTATAAGTTACCCAATGAACTGCCCTTCCTGCCTTCTTCCACAACTCCTCCTCCATATCTGCATTTAGGGTTTATTCTTCTGCATCCACAAAACCTGAGTGTCCCTCTCTGCTCTGTACAAAATCCATGTAGAAGATATTTCACCAATAAGAAGGCTTTAGCACTGAGAAGGATTCACCAAATATTGATCAATGAATTTTTTAAACCATTGTCTAATGCTCCTAGTAGCAAATGAATTATAAGTTATCCAATGAACTGCCCTTCCTGCCTTCTTCCAAAACTCCTCCTAAATATCTCCATCCAGGGTCTATTCTTCTGTATCCACAAAACCTGAGTGTCCCTCTCTAATCTGTACAAAACCCATGTACAAGATATTTCACCAATGAGAAGGCTTTAGGACTGATAGGGCTTTACCAAATATTGATCAAAGAAATTTTTAAAGCATTGTCCTATGCTCCTAGTAGCAAAGGTATTATAAAATATCGAATGAACTGCCCTTCCTGCCTTCTTCCAAAACTCATCCTAATTATCTCCATCTAGAGTCTATTCTTCTGTATCCACAAAACCTGAGTGTCCCTCTCTGCTCTGTACAAAACACATGTACAAGATATTTCACCAATGAGAAGGCTTTAGCACTGAGAAAGCTTCACCAATTATTGATCAATGATTTTTTAAACCATTGTCCAATGTTCCAAGTAGCAAATTTATCCAATGAAATGCCCTTCCTGCCTTCTTCCAAAACTTCTCCTCCATATCTCCATCCATACTCTATTCTTCTGCATCTACAAAACCTGAGTGTTCCTCTCTGCTCTGTACAAAACTCATGTACAAATTATTTCACAAATGAGAATGCATTGGAACTGAGAAGGATTCACCAAATAATGATCAATGATTTTTTTAAACCATTGTCGAATGCTACTAGTAGCAAATGTATTATAAATTATCCAATGAACTGAGCTTCCTGCCTTCTTTCGCAAATACTGCTCCATATCTCCATCCATGTTCTTTTGTTCTGCATCCACAAAACCTGAGTGTCCCTTTCTGCTCTGTACAAAGCCCATGTACAAGATATTTCATCAATGAGAAGGCTGTAGCGCTGAGAAGTCTTCACCAAATATTGATCAATGATCTTTTTAAACCATTGTCCAATGCTGCAAGTAGCGAATGTATTATAAGTTATCCAGTGAACTGCAGTTCCTGCCTTCTTCCACAACTCCTCCTCTGTATCTCCATCCAGGGTCTATTCTTCTGCATCCACAAAACCTGAGTGTCCCTCTCTGCTCTGTACAAAACCCATGTACAAGATATTTCACCAATGAGAATGCTTTAGCACTGAGAAGGCTTCACCAAATATTGATCAATAATTTTTTAAAACCATTGTCCAATTCTCCTAGTAGCAAATGTATTATATGTTATCCAATTAACTGCCCTTCCTAACTTCTTCCACAACTCCTCTTCCATATCTCCATCCATTGTCTATTCTTCTGCATCCACAAAGTTGATTGTCCCTCTCTGCTCTGTACAAAACCCATGTACAAGATATATTACTAATGAGAAGGCTTTAGCACTGAGTAGGCTTCACCAAATATTGATCAATGATTTTTTTTAAACCATTGTCCAATGCTCCTACTAGCAAATGAATTATAAGTTATCCAATGAACTGCCCTTCCTGTATATACATCTCTGTGAAAATTAAGTTCCAAACTCCTACTCTCAGTTATGTTCTAATGTTGCCCAATGGGCTGTTTTTCAATTGGAACTTTGTAGGTAATGGTGTCTGGAACTTCCACTGACAGATATTTTTCTAGCTTACCCAATGAGCTATTTTTGAACCTTGGAAATAATAATAATAATAATAATAATAATAAAGTAAAAAAAAAATTCTCACTCCACCTGGAGTGATGCACATCTTCTGTGCTTCCTCCCCCACTGAAGGAGAAGAAAAAACTTTTAACGATAGATGGCCATCGAGCTTCCCACAAGAAAGCAGGAATGAATATCTCTCAACCAGCCTGGCACCCTCCAGTTTTTTATAAAAGTGTTACCAGTGGAAACAATATCCCACCAATGTGTTCTTTGAAAAGAGAGACCAACTTGTAAAAATAATTTATTCTCCACTGGCCAAACACACAATATGATTAATTATAGTGGGTTTTTTAGCCAGAATCCAGGACTGCAGAGTTCATGGGTCACATTTTGTGAAATCTCGGCTGCATGTGCTCAGATGATGTTGCATCAGACAATAGGGGACCTGTAAACTTCTACCTGGTGGTCAATACCCATAACACTATCCTCCACTTCATGGGAGTTCTAGGGGCTGGTCATCAGTGGCCCTTGCCTTTTCCTACCAGGTGTCTCATGCAAAATTCTGGCAAGGTCATACAGTATAACAAATATGAAACATGAAATTAACTTTGCATGTAGAGAGAAATTAAGACATGTTAGCAGTGTGACCGTTGCATGAAATATTCACGGACTGGTAGAAAAATTAAATTGATTATGACAAATGGAATTGGTAGCAGTGATAGATGAAATGTGTCAGTCCACTACTTGACTGATGTGTTTCAAAGGTTTTGGCAAGATGATAAGTAAAGTAACTTAAGACTTCTGACGCTGTAGTGTGTGCCAGTTTCATTCACAGAAAAGTAACAAAAAAATACGTCATACTTAAGTAAGGCCTACTTCAATGGCTTTATGACACTTCAAAAGGATTTAAAATCACTTATTCTTGTACAAAAAGATGTGTGCATTATTCAGGAACACACATTTCAATAACATGCCAACAGCCATAAAAAGCTTAACAATCAACAAAATTCATTTTAAGAGAAGCCTATAGGTTTTATTGGTGGCGAACTACTTCTACTCCATTGATGAATTTCTCAGTAGAACCAACTGATCTTATAACTCTCTCTCTCTCTCTCTCTCTCTCTCTCTCTGTGTGTGTGTGTGTGTGTGTGTGTGTGTGTGTGTGTGTGTGTGTGTGTGTGTAAAGTACAATCTAACTTCTGCACCATTTCATTCCAACAATGTGCTCATTGTAAATAAGTATTGTAGTAATTATATTATATGTTTATTACATTATAAATAAAAAAACCTTTTTTTAAAAATTTTAAATTCAATGCATTAATGTGATCTTAGTAAATGAGTGTTGTAAAAGCATCCTTTCATATAGCATTCATTAAAAATAATCCACTTGGGACTTGTGGAAGATACATTAGCTTATTTATTTCAGTCTTAAATACTTGTCATGTATTATTGTTTTTCTGACATGTTCTACATCCTGGAGGACCTCCTCACTAAGGATCAATATGAATGAAAGTAAATCTAATCTAATCTAATCTTGATGCTTGAGCAAATCAAGTGATTAATGACAGAGCATGTGTTTGTTTACATGAGAGTTCTACTTGTATTTAAATGAACAGAATACATATACCTAAATAAAGGTACTACAGCTAACAACTCCCAAATAGTATTAATCAGCCACAAAGTTTTATTCTTGACTTATTTTCTATTTGCATAGCAGATTGTGTCAACCACACTTACATAGCTCCACCTCCATCTTCCCCACTTCTTTCCTCCACTGTCATGTCTCACTCAAACCTCAATTCAGTGGAAATCGGTAAAAATTAGCAGCCTTCAGTCAGATCATAGGCATCTGCAATCTGCAAGCAGCAAGAGTTGTTATTCATATATTTAGCAGTTAATTATCAATTTTCTAAGCTATAATACGTTTTTTGTGACACTTGTAACATTTAATTCTTAATGCATGACATGTGTTAAAAACAACCATCTAGATTATATAAAGGATGACAATATTAGAGCCTTATCACCTCCTCCCACTCCATCCTCCTGGAAAAATTTCTGCGTATGTCCATGAGTCAAATACCATATTTGATTGAGTACTGGTATTTGAGATCCTATAATACCATGATAAAATAGCAGCAAGAACTTCATTGTTAAACATGAGGGAGTTGTTTAGATGGCAGCTGTATGTACCAAGTGGAGCAATAGATGTCAGTTAAATAGTATTCATTCCTTTATTATGACACTTGGATGAAATGACATTTTAGAAGTGACACTGTTACAACTGCATGCATCCACAGCCACGGTCCAAGGAAAAGACTTCTTCTCATAGGCACAAGACTGGTACAGAATGGGCAGAATAACTCATTTACCTTTCATGATTAATTCACACATTCTCTCACTTTTTATTTTTCTATTTTTCACCATCAGTTTTTGTACCCCTCTGTGCTTGTGCCCTTGACATGGCCCAGTCTTACCATATCATCAGTATGGCCGTCTGAAGTTGAAACATTTGCCAATGCCAACACAGTATAGATATTTTTTGATGCATTTGGGAAATGTTAATTAATGTTGGGTTGTGTTTATGAAACTCTCAGAAAAGAAAATGTGTTCTGTTAACAACAGTAAATTCCAGTTCTTACTTGTCATGTCAAAATATTCCACACTCCCATAGATCAACAAAGGACCACCACATCATGTCACGTCACATCATGTCACCATCAAGGTTTCTCACGATGGAAATTTTGCAGGTTTCAACATCTGTTAACATCAGAAGTTAACATATTTTTGCCACACTCAGTTATGTGATTTTGTGCTTTTGTCTCTTGTTAATCCTTGTTTATTTTTTGCCTTGATTTTGTGGCAGCTTGCAGTGTTTAATGATGTTTTAGGTATTTTTTCTATTGAGTATTCTTCCGTAGGAAAGATCGGATACATAAAAGAAAAAATTATTTATATTTTACCATAACAAAAAAACAGCTGATACTTACACTGTTATAAATAAGAAAATAAATTTATTAAACAATTTTTGTTAAATAACATTTTCAAGTCAAAAAGTCAGCTCAATTGAAAGAAGAAAATACAGTTGTTTAGGATGTTATTAATTACATAAAAAGAAAGAAAAAAAAAGAATTGGATGACGTAAACAGGCTCCATTTGTTCCCTTATAAATACTGTTTGATATTTTGTTGTATTATATATTTTTACTGGCAAATAAATATTGATGTTTTGAACTGTTGTTCTACTTCTCAACAATTTACCACACAAAATGAATCAAGAGTATATGCTATGAAGTTTGCTTTAGTCATTAATAAACTTTATTGTTGTCAGTTGCTTAATTTTGATTCTGTACTCTTGACTTTTTGTATCATGGACAGTAATTCATAACCTCATATCTTGTAACCTCATTTTCACCATTGAGTACTGTTCTTAATCAAACTGACTTGACATGATGCCTGGTGTGGATACACACTGACATGATGTGACAACCTAGTGTGAAGCAGCCTTTAAGATGATATAGTAGTGAAATATGAAGAGATTTTGCCCATAGTTTATAATAATGTATTATATATTATTAAGGCAATTGTTCTCCTTTCCCCCTTCCTTTTCAATTTGAGAGTAATTTTCCAGATCCAGAGTAAGCAGTAGTGAAATATGAAGAGATTTTGCCCATAGTTTATAATAATGTATTATATTTTATTAAGGCAATTGTTCTCCTTTCCCCCTTTCTTCACAATTTGAGAGTAATTTTCCAGATCCAGAGTAAGCAGTAGTGAAATATGAAGAGATTTTGCCCATAGTTTATAATAATGTATTATATATTATTAAGGCAATTGTTCTCCTTTCCCCCTTCCTTTTCAATTTGAGAGTAATTTTCCAGATCTAGAGTAAGCATATTTCCCATACATGTGATTGCCTTGTCTGTTCTGTTCTCTAACCTCTGATAGAGAACTGTCCTAAAGTCATGTGGGTATGCATCTACAACCAATATCAATAACAAGTGGGTCTGGTAAAGCACAAAACTGTTTGGAGGTCCAATTTTCACTCTTCAGATTATTGAAAAAGCCCTCCTTTTTTACGGAGACTGTTGAGTGAGTGGGCTGTGGAGGCTGCCTGGGAAATAAATTGTGCACAGAAGTTCACTTTTGCTAGAAATAATAGGTGGTCCTTAATAGATTTAGAGATAGTGATATACTGAATAGCCTCTACCCTCTTCACTGAGGATTTAACCTAAATAAGAGACTGAAGGCTGCAAGAAGGCACAGTTAGAAAAGTTACACTTAAGTCGCGTGCACAAGGGTCACAAAAACCAGATGGAGACTACACAAAAGTTCATCTGTTGTACAATCAGTGACCAGAATATCAATGAGGTAATCTACACATTACAGAATTCTGGCAACAGTGTTTTCAACAAACCTCTGGAATATGGTGGGGGTTCTACTCATGCCAAAAGGCAATCTGTTGCATTGACATAGTCTGAATGGCTTGTTCAAGACTAATTTCTTCCATGACACATTGTCAAGAGTCAACTGAAAATACATATCTGTAAAATCAATTTCAAAGAATTTTGTAACTTAAGAAAAGAGTTCATTCAAATAAAGCAAGGGACAAGAATCAATATCCACTTGAGTATTAATGATTTTCTTAAAATACCCACACAATCGAAGAGAGCTCCCAGGTTTCCTAACCACCAGTAATGCCAAACCCCACTGACTGTAGGACATGGGGAACAGTACTTGTTGTCATTCCAGTTGGTCTAGTTCACCATTGACCTCCTCCTTAATACCCAACAGGATTGAAATGGCTTTGCAGAATCTCAAATTTTTTGTCAGCTTTTAGATAAGGCAGTCCTGAAAATCAACTGCTTTCCCCACATCAGTGTCATACAGTAGTGTAAACTGCATATGTAGTGATCCAGTGTCAGCATGGTGTGCAGGTGAGCTGAAAGAGTGCCCCACATGATATAATGAAATTCTGTAAGTGGGATATGCATGTCATATATATTCTTGAGCAACAGATCTGTGACAGATTACAAGTGACCATTAGTTGCACATGAGCCAGAATTGGCATCTCATGATGACCATTATAACTACCTATTACAATGTTGGCATATAAAGAACTCAAAGAATGATACAAATTGTTAACTAAGGACACAATTACTTTTGTGCAATTGTGATGAAAGTTTTATCTCACAGGCAGTGTATATATAATAAACGGTACTTGTCTTGATTCCTGGCAACAATGACTAGGATCTGCAATCTTGTTGAAAAATTCTCTAATATCAGGTCTAATTTTTGTTGTTGGAACACTATTTTCATTATTCCACTTAACATTTATTTCATAGACAAACCACAATAACCACATTATCAAAACAATTTTTACAGATATAGGGAAAAAATGTTCACACAATCTAGTGTACGCTTCATAAAACTGTTACATCAAGGTAGCTCTTAATACATCACAACTGCCATTTTCAGACCAGACCACCAATGAGGCACTTACCAATATTGTTGCAAAGATGAACATTGAAGTCTTCATATCAGTATAAATATTTTCTATGATTTTCATTGTTAACAACAGAATTCTTATTTATGTATTTATCTGTTACAGTGAATTATTTTACTTTACAAAATATATTTTTAGATCTGTACAGTGTTGGTGTTGTGGATTATATATCCAACTTGATACGATATGGAAATAATACTTTATTACATTCAAGCAGTACATAGTGAATGAACATGACTGATCAATTTGAAACCATAGAGCACACTGTCAATACACAGTCAACACCAAATATCATTCATTGTGAAGCTGGATTGATTGTGAGGTTACACAACAGCATTACCATTGAGGAACAAACATTGTACCATAGAATGGGACTGAACACTCAAAATCATCACATAATTATTGGCAGTAATGCTAAATTACAGAATAACCATGGGGACTGTAGAATATCATGACATGGCTGCCTGAATCATCACCAAACCCCTACCATGTTTCTCTCTTAGTATGTAAACTCGGCCAGAAAATAGAAACAGTGTGAAACAAGTCTCATCCAACCAAATAATATTCTTTCATCTCTCCATAGGCAGCAGCACATTTTCCTGGTACAGGCATTTGCATCACTGATGTGTGATTCTGGAATTCGAGCCCGCCCTGCAGTTCCCTGCTTTTAGAGCTCCCTTTATGTTGTGAGTACTCTCTGGGAAGAGTCGGACAGTATACTTCTTCCTCCCACAGGCGGTTTGTGAAATGACCATGATGAGGAAAAATGAGAAATTAGAGCTTATACAGAGGTTACCGACAATCATTTTCCCCATGCACCATCTGTGAGTCGGACAGGGAAAGGAAGATCAGTTAGTAGTATCAAAAGTACCCTCCACCACACACAATTAGGTGGCTTCCAGAGTATTGCTGTATATTTAAATACAGATGTTGTCTTGGTGCTGACAGGGTTTGCTAGTGTGACATTCAGTTCCACATTGATTTCACACCTTTCATCCTCTTATTTCTCATCATGATCCTCTTCAATAACTATCTGTCATGATCACTCAATATGCTGTTTTGTCTGCATTGTGACTTCTCATATGATGCTTTTCTGCTTTCCCTATATGCCGTGTAAAGCTTTGATTCTGGATCTCCTGAAACACCAAACACTTTGTTTACCTTGTTTAAGAAAGTACCTACCATACGAGCACTAAAAATTTGCCGACATTGGAATTCACTTAGCTTTGGTATAATGCTCTTACAACTACATAGAATACTGTTCTGAGTGTGACTGACACTTAAAAAGTGTAGAGCACATTGCATAGATGACGTTTGTAGTCAAATACAACTGTGTAACCTGCAGCTTGGCTAGCAACTGCATCTATATTCAACTGTGCATTTCTCATAGTGTTTCCATGTTTTTGTCCAATTCCTGAATGTATTACATTTTGTGATGCTATGAGACCTACTACTTCCTAAAAATATAGTCATCCAGTATAGTAGAAGAAATTATAAGAAGAGTAGTTTCATCTCATGAAATCTTAATTGCAAACTCTCTCTCTCTCTCTCTCTCTCTCTCTCTCTCTCTTGTTAAAGTGGTGTATGGGAAACAGATAATTTAATTGTCTTTGTTATGACAGTACAAACCACAATTTTTTACTGTGAAGCAAAAGGTATGAATTTTGACAAAATGTTTGTAAAATTGACTGTGTTACAGAGTACAAGCAAGATGTAAAACTATCTGTTATCAAGAGTCTTGGACTTTTCACAATATGACATGACTGTTTGTTAAATGGCAAGTATGTTTGAACATACAAAACACCATCAAAAGTTATCTTAAAATGAGGATGCAAAATACTAGTAATGCAAAATGAAACTACATGTAAGTTACAAACAAAAGTTACTATCGTTCTTTAGCAAAGAAAATTTTTCAAACCTTATTTCATACTTTTAATTAACATCAATGAAGACAATTTGAATAAGAAAATAAAATTAAGAAAATTTTTTAAAATGTCCATCTAATATTACTTACAATCACTTGTTTGTCAAACAGTGAAGAAATAAACTGTGAGTTTGCAATGTAGTGTAAAATGACACATATGTGATTAGACAGAGTATGAGATAATTATTATAGTTATTTAGTAATTTTAATATTGTGTGCAGTCTAGTATCTGCTAACTGAAAGCTTATAAGACAAGTTCAAACATTGATGACATTAACAGTTACTTTTGAGAAAATAGTCATAAAAGCATTAAACTATCTGTGCATACATTTTTGTATGATAATTTAGTTGACAGATAATACCGAGAAAGCATAAATTAAAATGCTAAAATGGCATGTAAATTTTCACAAGTTTGTACTCCACAGACTGCTTTTATGTAAAATTCTTCACTGGTTCTACTCACTTTTTCCATGTAGTGGAGATGCTGAGCATCTCCGCTATGTGCTGAGTAGCAACTTTCCTTCTCATGAAATTGTTAGATTCCATCCTGGATTTTCCATTGTTTTATTTTTCTCCATGATCATTTATTGTTGAAGACCTAATTCTTTTATGAGTCACATCTTTGGTTTAGTGTGGCTCTTGTTCTCATCAAGTTACAATCTGATTTGTGATACAGTTCTCTCATCCAGATTACACCCTCATATTGTTTCTGTGAGACTAGTTGAACTCTGGTGTACATAAATACATATGAGTTAAAAGGCAGTTATGTATTCCAGAATCATGAAGCTAATACGTAGAAAATGAATATACCTCCCACAGTCATTACGTGTGAATGTGATGTAGTAAAACTAACCTACTCCAAGATATACATTTGACAACATAAGTATAAAAGTATAAAAAAAGTCCATATCGTACATATGTGATCCAAGGTCTAATTTTTCAGGTATACAAGTTTTGAGTTTTAAGATTCATTTAAGGGTATTACATTATTATGTTAATAGTATACACATAAATTAGTGGTCCACACAACTTCAGTGACTCTTGTAATCTGTAGTTAATAGAATGTAACTGTTATTGCCTAGATAAATTTTATAAAAATATTGTAAACAACTAAGAGTGAGAAGCATTTGATCTGCTGAAGGAAATATAGTTCTGTGGTTTTATGCAGCTGTTGTGACAGGTGATTACACTGGAGGGCATTTAGTGGCATGGGAACTGGGGAAGTAAATGGGTCTCTTCCATGGTATTATATAGTATATTCAAGGGATAGGAAAATAGCTGAACAGGAAGGGAAGATTAGAGCCCTTAAGGCTGAACTGGATAGTACTAGGGAGGAATTGATGAGGTTAAGGGGGAAGAAGGGTGAGGAGAGGTGGGAAATGGTAGCAAGGAACAGGGGCCACAGAAAGAGAACAGTGTCAGACAATTTCATCGTTGGCACAAACAACAGATTTACCTTGCTACCTCAGCTAATTAAGGAAGAGGCTCCAGTAAAAATGTTAGTGAAGTCAGCACTCAACAGACTTTCATTGAGAAACCAACTCTTTCAAAAGTAGGAGGAAGGTCCTGTTGCTAAGTAGTAACCATGGAAGAGGTGTGGGCCAGATCTTGCATGAAAACTTTGGTGACAGGTACCAAGTCACAAGTTTTTTCAAGCCCACTGCATATCACAGCCAAGTGATAGAGGATGTAGGATCATTGTGCAAGAGTTTTATGAAGCAGGATCATATTGTGGTAGTTGGTGGAGCAGGAAAGAGTATTGATAGGGATCAAGGCTACAATATTGAGTGTGACCTGGTAAAAATAGCATCCACAAAGAACCATACAAATGTTGGCTTGGTTCCTGCTCTAATGCTATATGATCAGCTGCAATTGAACAGCTCTGTGAGGAGGATCAAAATGGAGCTAGATTAGCTGCTTTGGGTGGCTTCTTTGTCAGTCACATGTTTGGTTCCTGTTGATGGTATTGGTAGGTGGGACTTCACAAGACATGGCCTGCATATCTATAGGAAATGGAAGGGTAAATTGGCTGGGATGACAGAAGAATCTTTGAGGGGGTTGTTGAAACTCATGGGAGTACTTCTTTTTTAGGCTAAGATCAGTGTCCAGTGATTCAATATTGAATGAAATGAAGCTTAAACAGAAGCTCAGATATGCAGGTACTAGAGACGTTAAAATATCACAAGATTCTCATAAAAGTACAGTAAAAAATAATGTTAGTATGTCACAAGATTCTCACAAAAGCACAGTGAAAAATAATGTTAGTATATTGCATCAGCATATCATGGGATTAAAAAAAAAGCAGATGAGCTTCTTGTTTGCTTGGAAGATTTATAAACTGAGGATGGAATAGATGTACTATGTCTGTCTGAACATCATATAGTCACAGATATGGAAAATGTAAATGCAAGTGATATAACCTTTAAGCACATGTAAGTAGAGACACTAGGGAGAGAGCAAGAGTTGTCATATATGTTAAAACCTGTCATAGTATGAAAAATTTAGACACTAAACTTTTTGTGTAGAGCGATGTATAGAAGCATGTGCGTGTGAGATTAAACTAAGTAATGGTACTTTTATAATTGTAGCCATGTATAGATCCCCACTGAGAGATTTTCAGCTATTTTTGAAAAAACTTGGATTCTTTGTTGTGCTATCTGTCAGACAGAGGGAAGAAAATTATTGTTCATGGGGATTTCAATGTAGATTTTCTAAAAGAGTCCAATAGAAGGCTCGATCTTTAAGTATTACTTGTTTCTTTCAATTTGACATCAATTATTGATTTTCCTACTCAGATGGTATAGGAGAGTAGTGCACTGATAGATAATGTTTTTATAGACCAAGATAAATTTAATCAAATAAAAACTTTTCCTGTTAAGAATGTTCTGTCTGATGATGATGCACAACTAGTTACAGTAAGTGATATAGCTCCATACAGTAACGCAAAACAGTCCTCCAAAGTAGTACACTCAATTAATGATTTAACAAGTGAAAATTTTAGGGTAATATTGCAACAGTTAGACTGGGATGATGTGTACAGGGAAATTGGTGCCAATGTAAGATTTAACCTATTTCATTGTACCTTTGTGAGTGTATTTGAAAACAGTTTTCCTAAAAAGTGAAATATGATTATAAGAAACCATGTAAAAAGCCATGGCTTACTGAAGGCATAAAAATACCTTTTAAACAGAAAAGGGAAATGTATGTTAAAGCTAGAGGGAGTAATGATCCAGAAACAGTGAAACATTATAAAAATGCTGCTCAGCATTGAGAAACGTCCACAAATTATGTCTGAGATTTGCACATCTGATAATAAAATTAAAACAAGTTGGAATATTGTTAAAAGGGGAAAAGGGTGTGGCGTTGATAGGTAATATCGACCATAAACAACATTAATCTTTGCGACTCAGGTCACTCATCCGAGCTGCCATGTTAATTCATTCTGTTCTTAACCTTGTACTGTGTGCATGGGTATGATGATTATCAAAACATATGTATGTGCAGATATTAGTGGGCACAGTTTGTTCCGTATATTGCTATTCTTATCCTGTTCCCATACTGGTGACCCCAGAGTTTCTACATCTTCCGCGACTTCCGCGCTGGGTGTTGTAAATCAATAGGTTATGTGGCTGCATGCCACCATGGCCACCTCACCCTATGCTTGGTTCAAAGATTTGGATGCCCAACTACGACTGACAGGCCCCTTCAATCCTTTGCCAATGGCCAGCTCTCCATTACTCCATAGTGATTCACTACCTGCAACCATATTAACCTCCAACTTTGATGTTCTGCAATGGTCGAGTGCTACACCGTTAACTCAAACAAAGGACTCAGGTTTTGTGTTGCCAGACCGTGCTCGCCAACATATGAACATGGATAATATTGAGAACTGTGTACCTACCAATCGATCATATAATGTTCAAAGTGATCTACATTCACACACATACTATGACTCTCAATAGGCTGCAACAACAGTTACTGTCATGCCATGTGCAATGCCATCATTTGCGCAAAATGCACCCAGCTGCTATCAAACATGACCTGTTCTGGTTTTGCCTCAGTTTCAGACTAACAATGGCCATTCTCATGCACAAAATTCTCCTTGCTCAACCCCCAGACCTATTGCTCAACTTTTTGACCATGTGGGTTCAAGTACATCTTTTGGCATTTTGCCTTCCAGGAGCATGTTACCACACTGCAGTGACCTTTCACAAGTTCCACTGGTAATTTATAGTCCAACCCCATGGGGTGTGTTTTCAATGTGTGCGGAGAACTCACACCATTGTCACATGAGTTACCACCCCCCCTTCCCCTCCCCTCCCCCTCACACTTGCAGTGGGCCCTGGTTCTGGCCACTCAGCTGCTCGCTTCTCCAACACATCTGCCAGTGTCTGCTGCGCTGGCCTTCTGCTTTATTTCTGTGGTGGGCAAATTCAAATCAGTACCTGTAACCTATGGTCCAGTTTACGGGACCCCTACATGTATCGTGCAACCACTCATACCCATGGTACAGACCGTGCCAGCTGTGTCATGTTTTTGTGACACGTCAAGGACAATGCAATCCACCATTGCTATGGACGTTCTTACCAGTAACACACCCACGTCTACTGTGCGGGCCTGCTGTACAGCCCCTCCTGCCACAGACCAGTCAGTCAGTTTTCCAAGGGACACGAAAGCTGCAGGACCTAAAAGATGCCAAGTCCTGTGGGGAACCTCACAGGAGTCCTCATCACTGCACTCTGTCAACTCGACCGCCCGGCCAAGTGGTCGTTTGTACATGACTGGCATTTCGTCATGGCTTGTTTTCCTATTCGACATTGGTGCTGAAGTGTCTATCATACCTACATCATGGCTCCTTCCATCTTTTCACCAATGAAGTCACTTCTATGAGCTGTCAACGCATCAACGTTACAAACCTCAGGCTCTGTCAAAGTTACGGTGCACCTCTCTCCTCTGTGTTTTTCGTGGACTTTCTACATTGCCGACATCAATGAACCAATTCTCAGTATGGATTTTTTGTCGCATTACTAACTCTCTCCAAATGTAGTTCAGGACTGAGTACTACACCATTCCACTAACACTCAGATACTCAAGCACTTATGTTCCATGTTCTGTTTCTCTAGTGACGTGTGAGTTGATATGCGAGTGCTCCACCATCGCGGGTGACATTGTGACCTGTGTCACTAACCTGCTGTCAGAATATGACTCAACAGCACAACTCTGCCAGGAAAACAATGAGCTGAAACAACGAATAGCACACACGTACAACGAGCTTGTCATGGCTCATACCTTGCTGCTGACACTGCAGTCCACACTCCCACCACCTAATCGGGTTTCTTCAGTAGACACCAGCTTGGACATTCATCAGTTTAGTCCAAAAATATTAATTGCATGTGATGATTTGTGCTTGGAAGACTCCACATTCCCAATGCACTCGCCACTTTCACTGCCATATGTGTCAGACAGTGCTTCTAATAACAGTCACATGCGCAATACAAAACACGCCCACAGTACGAGCAGCCACCCCACCTGTTGATAAGCATTCCCCCTCTCTCACTCGTCAGCCATCTGACTTGGCGCCCGTCACTGTTCCAAATGCAATGCCAATGCAGCTCTCACCTGAGCTGGGTACCAAGTGCATGGTTGACAGCAGACAGTTGTGCTTTCCAACCTGCTCCGTACTGCATGCACAGATGCCATCTTCAAACAAGTGCACGCCGTACTCACATACTAGACATGTGACTTTCTTGCAGCCTTTTCCCACTCACACTAACGGCTACTCCTTGTCACGCCCTACCCATCAAAAAACTCTGCATTAGGACACTGATCAGTCTCATGTGCAGTTCTCAGTTTCTTCCATCACTGATGGAACAACACACAAGAAAGTTACCACTGCTAACCCTCCTATTAGGCACAAGGGTAGATGCCTCAATCCTATTAAGTTGCGCGCAGCCCGGCAGCAAATTAATGAACTTTTGGAGGCCGGTATCCTGCAACCTTCAGACAGCAACTGGTCTTCACCGATCCACCTCGTCCTCAAACATGACAGTTCTTTCTGAACGTGCGGTGACTACAGATGTTCAAACGCTCGTACTGTCATGGACAATTACCCCATGCCTAACATAAATGATTTCACTCATATGTTATCGGGCACTACAATCTTCAGTGTTATTGACTGTAAACGTGCCTACCACCAGATTCCTGTAGCACTGGATGACATCCCTAAAACATCTATCATCACACTGTTTGGTTTGTTCCAATCCAACTTCATGCCCTTCGGCCTAAAAAATATGGTGCAAATGCGACAGCGTTTCATTGACCCGATCTTACAACAGTTTGAGTTTTGCTTTGCATATCTGGACGCCATACTCATTTTCAGCATGTCATCCAAGGAACATGAAAATCACTTATTCATGGTCCTCCAGACCTTGAACTCCAAAGGCATTGAGGTCAACAAAGGAAAATTCCAGTTGCGTCAGCCTTCAGTCACTTTCTTGGGTTACACCATCTCCACCGATGGAATACATCCTCCCAAATCTCAGGTGGATGCCATCATTTCACTGCCACCCCTGGCTACTTACAAAGAACTCATATGTTTCCTGGGCACAATAAATTACTACCATCTTCACCTGCCCTCTACCGCCCCTGTGCAGTCACCGCTGACAGACTCACTGTTGAGTAAACAGACTTCAGGACTCAAACCCGTTCACTGGACTGCACCTATGCTGGAGGCTTTCAATGCATTAAAGACTTCTTTAGCACACCCTGTGACACTTGCCCACCCCAACCCCTCGGCCAAGTTGTTCATCACTATGGACTCCAGTGACATCGCAGTGGGAGCAGTACTACAGAAACGCAAGGCAGACACGGTTACCCCTCTTCATTTCTTCTCTAAAAAAAACTATCAACAGCTCAGAAGAACTACTCCACTTTTGATAAATAACTCCTTGCAGTCTACAAGGCCATCAGACACTTCCGCTCTGACGTGGAGGGTCGCTCGTTCTTCATCCTCACGGATCACAAACAACTTGCAGATGCTTTCTGCAACCCCGCAGAGGACCCACCCCTCGGCGTTTCCGTCACTTTGATCTAGTCTCCCAATTCGCAACCGACATTTGCTACATCAGAGGCATGAACAACATCGCACAGATTTTGTTTCATGGATCAATGCTATTTCACGCATCATTGACTTATCCAACCTGGCCGCCTTACAAGCCTCCAATGAGGAATCTCAAGCTCTCTTCACGGACCTTCAAACATACCTTATGTTGTTTACTAAAGCTAAATTCTCCAGTGTTGTGGATGAGGTGTGGTGCGACTCTTCTACCAGTACCTTACACCTGTTACTCCCCCTCCCCCCCCCCCTCTGGCCCCCTCCCCCATGCATTGGCAGGCCTTCGACACTCTGCCTAACCTCACTCACCCTGGCATCCATGCCACTACATGGCTTGCCTCCGAGAGTTTTGTGTGGAAAAATATAAAACGGGACTGTCAGACCTGGACACACAGCTGCATCCCCTGTCAGTGCAACAACATTGGCTGCCACACCACCCCACCACTGGTCAAGTTCGATATCCCTCCAGGATGATTTTGTCATGTACCTATCAATCTTATCGGCCCTTTTCCACCATCCGAGAGCCACAGATACATTCTATCCACAACTGACCACACATCCTGCTGGGTAGAGGCAGTCCCCTTACCTAACATTACTGCCGAGACTATGGCCAAGGGTTTTATCTCCTCATGGATTGCTAGGTTCAATTGTCCGACCACCACCACCACCGACCAGGGTTGGCAGTTTGAGTCTTCCCTGTTCACCATTTTATGTAAAGTTTGTGGCATAAAGAAAATTCACACCACAGCCTACCACCCACAAAGTAATGAGTTAGTGGAATGGTGGCATTACACTCTAAAAACGGCGCTTGGGTACCACGACTTCCTCTGGTCCAAAGCATTTCCATGTGTACTGCTCAGCCTCTTTTCAACTTTCAAGCCCGACTTACAGGGAACTGTCCCAGCATTCATTTTCAGGGAGAATCCCATCCTACCAGGAGAACTCATTCAGCCTCAAGTACCTGAAGACTTCCCCCCTTTCCAGATTTCATAAGTTGCATGTGCACCCACTTCAAACATGCACACCTGCACCCAACTATCAGCCATTCCCCATCAGACACTTATGTGCCACTGCTCTCAACACTGGCCCCCATGTAATGCTGAGAGATGATTCAGTCCAAGAACCTCTGCAACCACTTTATTTTGGCCCCTTTAAAGTCCTCCTGTGGGGCGATACAACTTTCAACATCATCATCAAAGTCCCCAAACTGTTTTGTTACACCAACTCAAACCAGCATTCGTGGATGCCGACATCCCTCTGCTGGCTCAGTCTGATTCTCCTAACTACTCTCCCGTGTCTTGCTCCCACTGTGGAGTCTGACAATGTTTCTCCTTGGGCCACCTGGCGATTTTGTTGACCCGGAGCCTCCCCATCACCTTTCACGGGTTTCTCAGACACGTCACCCTCCATCCCAGGTGCAGGTTTTGCTGCTACCTCATCGACTATGCAGACACACTCTCCCATAGTCACCCTGCTCTGCAATGTACCCCCACACCATGTGGACGACTTTTCAGTCTTCACTCTTGACGAACGCGTTCTCATTGTACTCACAACAACGTGGTCTCACCACCCAACGACCGGTTAAACGTCAGCGTTGTGCATAGCCTCTCCCTCACCAGACAGCTCGATTAGCATCCAGGCTTGCCATACGTACACCCTGTCACACACCATTCAACTTGCCTGGTCTCGGGCTGGCCACCGCATTGTCCATCCTCACTGGCGCAACGACTCTGAGGTGGACCTGCCTCCCGTCGCTCCTCCTCCACACCCCAGTTGGGCTGGAGGTCCCAGTCTGTGTGTCTACCAGCTCGTACAACCACCAACAGTGTCGATGCCCACATGGTCTTCCCTCAAGACTCACATGTGGTACTCCATACTGTGGGAAAGGGGGGAGGGGGGGGGGGTGCTTTGTGTCATCAATAGGTTTTATCAACCATAGACAACATTAATCTTTGGGACTTAGGTCACTCATCCGAGCCGCCATATTAATTCAGTCTGTTCTTATACCTTGTACTGTGTGCACGTGTATGATAATTGTCAAAATATATGTATGTGCAGATGTTAGTGGGGACAGTTTATTCTGTGTACCGCTATTCATATCCTGTTCCCATAAGGGCAACCAAGAGCACAAGAAGACTGTATTTCTATCAAGCTCAATGAAAAGTTTGTTAACTAAAAGTCAGAAGTAGAAAACATTTTTAATAATCATTTTTAAGTGTTCTATAGAAAATAGTATATAGCTAGCCATTAAGCAGTACATTGAAGGGGCAATACCTATGCAATTTGATAAAATTTAAATTCAGCCCACCTCTCCTACTGAAATTAGTAAAGTAATACATTCACTCAAAAGTAAAGCTCACATTGAATTGATGGCATTTCCAACAAAGTAACAAAAGCTTGTTTATAACATATAAGTAGGATTCCCAACCACATATGTAGTAGCTCACTGAATCTGGGCATTTACATGATCATATACATGATCTATGGAAGAAGTACTAATGTAATGTAATGTGTGATGTCCGGAATTAAAAAAAAAAGGAGGGTGGTAATTTTTTTGTTTTTTTTTCGGTTTGTTGTAAGGAAAGAAAGAAAAAAGGGTGAATAAAGGTGAAGGGAAGTGGTTCTATTTTCACTGGAATGAACTTATTGATGGACATCACAAAAATTTATTTTACCTTTTTTTTTTTTTTTACTCATCGAAGAAGACAACACAACACATATAAAAGAAATCATCACACTAATATTATCCACAGAATGATCGTTTCACAAGACACTTTCTAGCTCGACTGACTCTTAAGACTGAACAAGACTCGACTGACTCTACTCTCTCTCTGGACCACAGCCTCTTCACGTCCCTCTGGACCAGAGATTTCAACTGTGATTAGCACGCCGATTATTTAATTAATCGTACAGCCGCTGGGCGCGCGCTTGGCGCGTCATTTAAATGGGGTTAAACGCACACCGCGAGAGGCGTGGGCTAGCGGTGTCTTACAGGTATCGCGACACGGCCCCCTCTACTGGTGCGTAAGTTTTTCAAACTTCGCGGCAGTACCAGATTTGAGTTGACGAACAAGGTTGGGCAGTGTTTGCACCAGCATTATACAACATTTTCAAACATATGACAAGTACATACATATATAAAGAATTATAGCCTAAAGTACAAAGTTTAAGTAAATATACATAAATTGTTGCACATTACAAAATAGCCACTTTGAAATTGATCAATGGATGATTCATTTTTTTTAGAGAGATGCCTGCACCGTTGGCAGTCCTGTTATTAAAACAATAGCTGCTACCCTGTATTCACAGTTCTTATTGTGTCGACCAGTGAGCACTATGCTTTGCCTCAGTTCAGTGTGGTGCGTCGTGCGAAGCACAGTAAAAGTCACAGCACCACAACTTTGTTTACTTTACAGTTTGCACATCAGGACAATAGGTAATGAATCTGCTTACGACAAAAGAACACAAAAGGTCATACAATTTGGTTTTAAGTTGTCGATGACAACAAAGTTCATGTCAGTATTGTTGGTGTTTAAGAGTGGCTGTGCGTGCACGAGTGCAGTAATTTTGATAAAGTGGTCCATCCACCACGCATCGCGGCACTGCGTACAGCCTCGCGCTCGGGTCCGCTGTTGAGGTATAATAGGCGGTGACACGTCTGGCGGCGCCACCCCTTACGACGGACGCGACAGTACTGGTAGCCGCATCCGAAGACCGTACAACGCAGACTTCCAAGCACTTTCCAAGGTAGGGATCACTGTGATACGCATCATTGCACTTTATCGTAGAATTTGAGATTAAACTTATCACTTTGTACGGAAAACACTTTTCTATCATATTTTTAATCTTGACTGGTTGATTTCTCTTTATCAACACTATTTGATTTTTTTTACACTGTTCAGAAGGGAGGTTCAACGCCCTGTTCCTTCTGAGAACACATTTTCACAGACACTTCACTTTTGAGCAAAATTACATTTTGCATCTTTTCTCCTTTTATATTAGGTGCACATAGTAAGACTGTTTTGTGTGTAGCCTTCACAAGAGGACATTTAAGTTTTGAATAGGCAAGTTCAAAATTACATAGAAAAAATGGACATGTACATATACATAAAATGATTACCTACTATAGACATGAAATTCAATATACATAATACAAATGAACTTCTTCGTAGCTAAGTTGCTACATAGCCATTGAAATACTTTGCTAGTCGTGACCTGTGAAACTCTCCCAAAATTCATATTTATATAGAGAATACTAGTTGTTTACATCTTCAAAAACTTACAATTAGACATGTTTTGCTAGTCGTGTCCTGTGAAACTTTACAAAATTCAGATTTATATTGAGATTGCTAGTTGTTTACATTTACAAAATTTTACAATTAGACATGACATGACATATTTATGTACACGAAATTCAGGTTGTGCCCTCTATTTCTTGCTGTGCACGTGCACTAACGGAGTACTATCTCCTTCTTTACAGAATATTGAAATCTATGGCATCTGCCATCAAGAATTCTGCAAAACTCGACGAGAGACCCTAAGTGCTGCAAATTATGAATGGACAAAATATACAAAAGAATAGTGCAAAAACCTCACTACCCCACTATCCATCGTCCAGCAGTGGGCAAGGAGGTGGGAGTAGGATCAAGATAGAAGGGTTGGGTTATATTCATATTTACAAAATCTTCATCAATACAGTAGTGTTTTCACACATGTGTGCGACGAATAGTGTATCTGTTTGCGTAACGTATGCATCATAAACTTTGCCATTGCGCAAGTGTCACTGACTTTAAGCCAATTCATGTTGTATTCAGTTTCATCCTTTAAAGTTGATCCGAATTGCTGTTTAAGCAAAAAGAAATTCAATGATCATTGTCAGTCACTTCCTGTAAATCAGTCAAAGATTTTTGCAAGAATCAATGTGAGTACCGTATATGGTTTAATTCACTCGTTGAATCAGTCATGTTTAGGTAAATACGCGCTTAATGACACGGTAGTTTATATTCCTGAAAAAAATTCGGTCAGTAAACGTACTAATAAATGACTATAGGATCCTTCCATAAGAGGTGTACTTTAGTGAGTATCACGTAGTAAAATAAATATATGAATTTCCTGTAGGTAAAGGAAAATGAATGCGCTTTAGTTTCCATAAAGACAAGAAAATCGCTGTGTCCACGAAGACAGCTGCGTCGTACTGCTTCACACACAAATCTTCAAAGACTTATCCACTTTGCTGAAAGAGAAAGAAAAATCTCATACACTAAAGTATGTTTTCTTGTAATCGTGAATTGTACGTCGTACCGGTAGTCGTGTAGTTTTTGTTTCCTGGTCGAGAACATGAGCAGAGAGCGGGAGACTTCGTATCCTAGCAATTGTTTTATGAGAGTCGCATTTTCTTAACTCTGGTCCAGACAGAACGACATAAAATTGCATAACTTATATACTATCTCACTTACACAAATACATATGTCCATGTCCTCACAGTATCAAGTAATGAGTGCTAGATTTCACCTAAATTACTTCACAGGATAAAAACATTTTTTTAAAATAGTGTTAATGTTAGTGAGTTCATAAGTTCGTAACCATTAAACACGACCTTCGTAAATGTAGAATACGAATCTTACGAAGGCAGCCTGAATGCATGGTACTACACAATTAGCCTGTGTAAAGAATGAGATTCTATAACGACAGCAATTTTTATTCGCTACGTAAGCAGATTATTTATTTCGCTGTGGCTGATAAACATTTTTCCTCCACAATGACCTATGTACAAAATTTACGTTTGTTACGATGGAGAGCACACAAACTCTTTATGCCAAGCGTGAGATAATGGTTTTTTAAATAGGGCACATACCAAATAAGTTTTTCTTTCTCCTTTCTTATTGCCTACACGGCGAATCATTTCTCATTAACATCTATCAGTATTCATACACACGTATCGTTTTCATTCATACAGCTTCATATAATTAATATACACCTTTCTTCTCATAGAACAGCTTCAATATAAATCGCAAACCATCAAATAATACTACGTGGTGGCATCATTGGCTCACACACAACGAAATCCTCATCATCATCATAAAAACTACCTTATAAACTAAAATTCACATTCATTCTTTCACACTCATTTCAGCACAATCATTAACTCATGCTGGCGTATAGTATAGCATTCTGGTGGCTCTCAAATTCATCACAGTTATTAACATAATAAAAATCTTTTTTCTTGTACATAGTTTCCTGTTCTAGAAAATGCCTGTTTAAGGAGTAAGTTTGGTCGCTAACTTCGTTGTCCTTGGCTAGTAGTCAAATTATTCGTAGCATAGTAAATATAACGTAGATTAAATAGTTCTTGGATTGCATGTAATGTTTAACGTAGATTTGCTATAGTTTAATGCGTTATGATTCTTTGCATTGACTAACAATTAACACTAACATTTTAGCTGTAACTAGCACATCCTTTCTCTTTCTCTTACTTTACATACTGCTTTAAGTGGTGGTGGGCGTAAAGTCCTTTAACTTTCTGTGTTGTAGGGTATGCTAATAAATAACATCCAGGGTGAGGAATATCGACGATCCGGTATGGACCTGAGTAAACTAATTGCCATTTCTTAAGCAAACGTTTTAGCCTCGTAGATTTGGGATGGGTTGTGAGCAATACCAAATCATCAATTTCGAACACACGTGTCGGTCTGACCCGTTTATCAAATTTTTTCTTCCGGAGCTCCGCAGTGTGTGCCAGGGTAATGGCAGCTTGCCTTACCTTTTCCTGCAAAGAAATATTGTTCGAAGACAACTTAGGCAGGGGACTTGACCATGAGTTTTTTTCTGGTTCGTCTGATAATAACTCGGCAGGTGAGAATCCGGTTGAACTATGTGGCAAATTGTTCACAATGTACTCGAACGGAGCGAGGTATTCTATCCATTTGGAATGTTTTGTAGAAGAATGGATGCGCATAAATTGATTAAATTCTTTAAAAATTCGCTCAACGGGGTTACCCTGTGGGTGAAATCGGGAAGTAAGAACATGTTTAATATCGGAATCTTGCAGAAATGATTTCCACTTTGCACTCGTAAAGTACGATGCATTGTCCGTTAGAACAGCGACAGGTTTTCCGACGCGGGCTAGGTAGTCGGCCGAAAAGCGTCGAATGATAGCCGCAACAGTGGCTGTGCGCAAGGCGTACAATTTCACATACTTAGTAAAAACGTCCAATATAGCCAAAATGTATTTAGCACCACCGCGGGATTGTGGATAGGGTCCGCCAATGTCTACGGAAATCAAATCAAGCGGTTGCTTTGGAAGAATGGGATGCAATACAATTGATGCATGTTTGTTCAAATATTTTGCCTTCTGGCAAATGATACATTTGCGAATGACCTGCAGGACTGTACGTCGCATGTTAGGAAAATAGCAGAAGCGTAGGATCTTGGCGGCACATTTATTAATGCCATAATGTCCCCAGGTTTTGTGGGTGAACAAAATGAAGTCGTCAACATAAGCTTCCGGTAAACATACCAACCAACGCTCTGACACGAGATGGGAACGATGAAACAGTACACCATTGTTGATCTTGTAGTAATTTTGAAGATTAGAATTTGAATTCTGACATAATTTTGTTTTTACTGTAGACCACCTAGGATCGGCATCTTGTAACTGTGCAAAATCCCTGCAGATTCGGTGATAGTAGCGGTTGTAGGATTCGTCATACATTAACATGACCTGAAAGTCGGAAGTTTGCTCATGCAAATCTGAAAGATTTTTCGCATCGTGCGGAAGACGAGAAAGAGCGTCCGCAACAATATTGGTTTCGCCGGAGATGTAAATAATTTCGAAATCGTATTCTTGTAACGACAAACACCAACGAGTGAGCCGGGAATGAAGTAATTTGCAAGACAGTAAAAATGATAAAGCTTGGTGGTCTGTATAGATGCGTGTATGTTTTCCCCAGAGAAAATATTGAAATTTTCGCATAGACCAAATAATTGCAAGGGTCTCGCGTTCCGTAACTGAATACGATCTCTCGCATTCAGTTAAGGTGCGACTGGCAAAACTGATAGGTTTTACTATTGTTCGATCATGTTCAACAGACAGTTGAAACAAAAAGGCCCCAAGTCCATAAGATGACGCATCGGTCGATAGGCAGAAGTCTTTTGACATGTCCGGATGACAGAGGAGTGGTGCGTGGATTAATGATTGTTTAATTTTTTCAAAATCGGCTCGACATTCTGTAGTCCATCGCCAAAGGGAAGTTTTCTTTAGAAGATTTAGAAGATGTGGGCTGTTAAGAGCTTGCTGTGTCACGAACTTTCTGAAAAATGACGAAAGACCCAAAAATGCTTTAAGTTGTTTTTTGGTTCGGGGTGCAGGAAAGTTGCGAATTGCTTCAGTCTTTTTAGAGTCCGGCCTGATGCCTTCCGGCGTGATGATGTGGCCAAGGAACTTAATCTGTTGTCGGGCGAACCTTGATTTTTCCAAATTGATTGTCACGCCTGCATCGGCGAATTTAATCAAAATTTGTCTTAGAAGATCGACATGTTCTTCCCAGGTGGCAGTCGCCACAACTAAATCATCCACATAGGGAGTGATTTGTGAAAGTAAATCTGGCCCGAGGACGTCGTCAAGCGCCTCGATAAAGATTCCTGCACTTATTCGTAACCCGAATGGCAAAACACGGAATTGGCATGATCGTCCTTCGCACAAAAATGCGGTATATTTACGTGATTCAGGATGTAGAAGAACCTGGTAGTAGGACGATCGTAGGTCGATATTAGTCAGAAATTTGGCGTTGTGAAATTTCAGGAGTTGTTCGTCCAGATTTACAGGGCGAGTATTTACCGGTATAATAATTTTGTTGATTTCGCGTGCATCGAGAACAAGACGCACGCTTCCATCGGGTTTCGAAACTGACAACAAAGGGTTCCAATACGGCGAGTGCGAATTTTCTATGATTTTCCAACGTAGCATTCTGTTAATTTCCTGCATAACCGCTGGTTTTTTAGACCACGGTATATTGTAGTGTGTACGACAAAATGTTAGGTGGGGTTTGACATCCATCTTGTACACATACCCACGTATGATACCAGGTTTATCTTGAAAGACTACTGAAAATTGTTGAAGAAGGTGAAACAGATTCTGTTTTTGCAAATCAGTTAGATGGTAGGCTTCGGCACACTTTTCCCACAGAGTTTTACTATCAGCATTGTAAGAAGAATTGCAATTGTTTGTCATAGAAAAATTAGTGATGGGCACAGATTGTACTTTCAAGTGACGTACGTCCCGATAAGAATTGTTGTTATTAATTGTTTTAGATAAAGGTATCAAAATTCTTTGCTTTTCAACCGTCAATTGACAGATACCATTCCCTAAGTCAATCACTGCTCGATACTGATTTAAGAAATCGATGCCGAAAAGACATTGAACTGTTAAATTATCCACAACAAGGAAATGATAACGAACATGCACGTTGGAAACAACAAAAGTTAGAAGAACTTGTAATTTGACATTTTTTGATTTGTTTCCAGTGGCACCGATGATTCGGCAGTTCTGCACTGGAAACGTCGGAAGTTTAGAACCTTTATCTAGATCCAAGTACAGGGAACTAGAAATCACGCTTGCTGACGCTCCAGTGTCGAATAACACTTCTACAATGGATTTCTCTAACGATAAAACAGCAGTTGCCTGAACCGTTACCTTTACTTTGTCGTTATTACTAGACTTATTATTCTCGGCAAGAAGGTCATGTTCCATAGTGTGTCCGTCTTGGAATCTCAAAAAACAATTTGCAAGATTATTTCGCCCGTGCTCACGTTCTCGACCGGGGGTTGGGCGCTTACGCCGGTCTGCTCATGTTTTCCGCCGCGTTATTAGGCGACGCATTTTGGTCATCACTTACCTCAATAATATTTATCCTTTGTTCATGGACATGTTTGGTATTCGGTGGAGTTTGATTACCGCAGTCCTGATTATTAGCATTGTTTGTTGGTACAAAGTGTCGTGCATTCGGAAACATATAATTGTAGTTGTGTGGTGTATAGTTCGGGTTTCCCCACTGCGGGGGTGGATAACTGACTCTAGAATTTTGACAATTTGAATTATTCTGCTGATATGGCGAATTTCTCTCAAAATAACCAGGGTTGTATCTTCCATCCTGACGTCTGTTTTGATTGTTGTTGTTTTGGTTACGGTTGTTGTTGCCTCTGGAGTACTGATTGTTGTTGAAACTACCATTGCGTCTGTTGCCATTACTATTACTTTTTCGGTAAAATGGACAATTACCAAAACTGTTGTAATTGTTGGAATTTTGGAATCGGGGATCGCAAGATTGCTGCGAATATTGTGTGGAGTTGGGCTGTTGTGATTTTTGCCCCTGATTTTGAGGAAGCGGGTTTGCATTCCACATGTTACCGCTGTTGTTATTTTGATTGAAATTATGGCAATTGTTTTGGCTAGAGTTGGAATTAGCATTATAAATATGTGGAGTGTTCCCTGAATCTCCTCTAAACACAAGGTCTACTTCATTCAAATAATCTAGAAATTTCTTGATGTTAGTTTCCGGAACACCAATTAATTGTGTCCGGTAATGCAGGGGTAAATGACTTTTTAAGGTGTTAATCACATCGGCAAGATCGGACGGTTTTGACCAATAAAGTGTTTTGTCCAGGTATCTTTCAAAATATTGACGCAAAGTTTCTTTACGAGGGTTGTATGGTTCGGGATTGTGAACTTCACGTCGAAGTTGTTTTTGCTCATGTTCTGACCAGAATTCCTGCAGAAAAGCCTCTTCAAATTACTTGAAAGTTAAATTTTGCCTTTTTATTTCAGCTCCCCATCTGGATGCTCGCCCCCTCAACAGATTACTTTCAAAAAAAATCTTTTCCGCATCTGACCAGTTGTGCGGAAACATTCCGTCAAAAGACCTAATAAAAACAATCGGGTGCACCGCTTGGGTATCATCGGAACTGAACGTTGGACAATAGGCATGTTTAATCATGTTACCGTCAACAATACCGGCTGGCACTATAGGGCCTGAACTATTGTTCCCTGGTGAAACTTCATGGCACAAGGGTGGTTGAGAATTACTGTTTTGTGCGATCACTGAGAGCGGCTCTGTTTGATGTTTTTCGCTCGCAAGTGATTCGCTGTTAGACTGTGGAACAAACTGCACAGTGAAATTAGGCGCTGAACTCGTTGTGAGCGGGGTTGTAGGCGGAACAGTAACTACGTTAGAATCGGGAGTTAATAACTGAGAAATTTGGTTTTTTAAAGTGTTGGTCTCGGTTTGCACCTGCGACATGGCCTGGTGTAAAATCTCTTTTGTAGCGGTTTCTACCCTTTGCTCAATGAGCTTGTTGCAAATACCACATTCGTGCACTAATTTTTCTGCAATGTTTGCGTTACACTCTAAAGAAAGCGATTCTGTTTTTTCCTCCAAATGGGAAATTTTTTCTTTCATTTCTAATTGTTGTAAGCATACTACGCTAACTTGTTGAGTAATACCTTCGATATCCATCGAAATTTTATTTTGTGAGGTGGTTTGATTTTGCACGAAATTCTGAACTAGATCATTGACCTGAGCCTGAGCGTTCGTGACCTGATCCAACTTGGTTTTACATGACTGCAAATACGGAATTTGTCACTGTTTGATATTTAACAAAGGAATTTTCGTGAGTGTTTACACGACATGACAATTCGTTGAAACTTTCGGTCAATTGTGTCGTTTTTGAATTAAGTTCTGAGATTTGGTTAGCCTGTTTTTCCAGAGTAGATGTTACCTCAGAAGACAATTGATCGATTTTGCTGTTTAATTCTTTTGTACTCTGCTCCTGTTTATCAAATCTAGTGTCTAGTTTATCAAACCTTTCATTAAGGATGCTATCCATACTTCGCGTAAGAAGTTGTATTAAAATTCCGTACTGATTCGGATCAATGTTTGGATCATTGTTCCTTTCACTAGAGTTGTGCAAATTAGGATCGGAGTGGGAAATCCCTAGTTGGACACGTCTACTATCGTTTTCCATAGGGTCAGGATTATTGGGTGTGTCACCTGATGAATTACTTTCGTTACTTAGTATTATTTGATGTGATACACCTGCAGTAAATTCCATAGATGCTGGGCTGGAAAAGCCTAGGAAAGGGGATGCTGATGATACAGTAGCATCACCGTTATCAGTTTGCTGTTGCTGTTGTTCCATTTTTGCCAATAATTAACAAACGTGAAATATACAAATAGTACACCCAGAATGGCGATGGCTTGCAAAGTACAAAAGATAAATAAAATTTAAATAGTTAGACGGTAATAACTATTACTTGATTGAATTTCCAAAAATGTCTGAATTATTATTGTGGTTGTAACCGTATTCGCGTAGCTAATCTGAAAGTGGTGACATGACGTAACAAACAGGATTGACTCATAACAATGACTTCTGCATATCTTACTGTTGAATTTCAATGTTACAATAATAGAAATTCCATTGACAAAGGGTATGATTCTTGTTTAGGGAAAGGCATGGGAAATGGGAATAAAAGTTAGCATAGGCGGGAGGCGCACGCTGGACAATGGCATAGCAGAACAAATGCTTTTGCACTACTCACCGCGCTGCGTTGAAGCTTGCAGAAATCTTGTTAATCTTGAAACAACGTTAGCTCTCGTTTTCATATTGGGCATGAAAGAGAAAATTACAGTTTTTTAGCCAATGTACAAGACAATAAATATTACTACACGTATGATTTTACTTTAATTTGCCCTTGTTAAGTTCATTCCAGTAAAATCCGAAGATTGGCGTCCTGTAAACGGTCGCCAGTGTGATGTCCGGAATTAAAAAAAAAAAAAAAAAAAGGGGAGGGTGGTAATTTTTTGTTTTGTTGAAAGGAAAGAAAAAAAAGGGTGAATAAAGGTGAAGGGAAGTGGTTCTATTTTTACTGGAATGAACTTATTGATGGACATCACAAAAATTTATTTTACCTATTTTTTTTTTTTTTTTTTTTTACTCATCGAAGAAGACAACACAACACATATAAAAGAAATCATCACACTAATATTATCCACAGAATGATCGTTTCACAAGACACTTTCTAGCTCGACTGACTCTTAAGACTGAACAAGACTCGACTGACTCTACTCTCTCTCTGGACCACAGCCTCTTCACGTCCCTCTGGACCAGAGATTTCAACTGTGATTAGCACGCCGATTATTTAATTAATCGTACAGCCGCTGGGCGCGCGCTTGGCGCGTCATTTAAATGGGGCTAAACGCACACCGCGAGAGGCGTGGGCTAGCGGTGTCTTACAGGTATCGCCACAAATGACATTTTGTATAAAGCCCAACTGGTATGCTGTGAGCATACTCTTTTTGTCACTGAGACAGAAGAACTTTGTACTCAGAATTATGAAATTGATATTCTCAGTTTTAATAGACACCTTACAGTCTAGAGAGGAAGAAAAATTATATATTCAGCTTCTTAAGTATAGCCTTTAAATAAATGTATCCTTGAAAAATGCAAGAAATGTAGTCTGTTTGATTTCCCAACCTAACAATACTGTTTTCTATCTACAGAGACATTTCCTTCTGCCAGACGTAAAAATCATACAGCCTAAATTGTTACTGACTAATAGTCTCTACTAGTCTCTACTAGTGAAGAAAATAAAAGACACTACAATGAGTTTGCTATACACAGTTACCCATGGAGCCTCGCTCAAGAAAACAATAAAATGTTGATCCTCATATTTGATATATACAGTTTCCAAAAGTATTCCTCTTTCAAAATTTAAAAATGACAACAAATTCTAGCTATTATATTCAACCTTTATACATCTTATCTAACCTAACAGTGGTATTCTACTTCATCAAACTGGGAATCGGATGGCACAGGCTATGAAGCACTTGTTAAAGTGGAGCATATTGTGTTGGGCAGTGTGTTCAGCAGCTGTTTGGTGCAGTTGTCTCTTGGCCATAGTCTGTCAGTGTCCATTCATGCAGACAGACAGCTTGTTAGTTGTCACCCCCATGTAGAAAGCAGTACAGTGGTTGCAGCTTAGTTTGTAGATCACATGACTGTTTTCATAGGTGGATCTGCCTTAGATGGGATAAGAGATGCCTGTGACCACACTATAGTAGGTCATGATGGTGGGAGGATGTATTGAAAAAGTCTTGCACCTAAGTCTATTGCAGGAATATGAGCCATGAAGCAAGGGGTGGGGGACAGGTGTGGAGTAAGGATGGACAAGAATATTGCACTCGTTTGATGGGTGATAGAATACCACTGTGGGAGAGGTGGGAAGAATAATAGGTAGGATATTGCTCACTTCAAGGCATGATGAGAGGTAGTCAAAACTTTGGCAGATAATGTTATTCAGTTACTCCAGTCTTTTGTGATGCTGAGTCATGAGGGGAGTGCTCTTTGCAGCTGGACAGTGGGTTACGGGAAGTGGTAGGTGACTGGATAGACAGTGCATGGGAAATCTGTTTCTGTACAAGGTTGGGTGGACAATTTCACTCTTTGCAGGTCTCAGTGAGACCCTTGGTATGTCTGGAGAGGGACTGCTCATCACAGCAGATGTGATGACCACATATGGATTGACTGTATGGAATGGACTGTGGATTGGGTGGCAGTGTCAAAGTGGAGGTATTGCTGAAGGTTGGTATTTTTAACATGAATGAATATACAGATGTACCCATCCTAGAGGTTGGGGTCAATATGAAAGAATTCGGATTGTTAGGTTTAGGAGAAACAATTGATGCAAATGGAGGAGAAGATGCTGGGGTTCTGGAGGAATGTGGATATGGTGTCCTCACCCTTGTTCCTGATCACAGACATGTCACCAGTGAATCTGAACCAGGTGAGGGGTTTGGGATTCTAGATTCATTGACTTTTTTTTAATGTCATCAACCATCAAAACAATAATGACCAAATGTTCATCTTGGTAAACTTGTTTCTTTGAACTCTGCAACATCCAGGAGGCACTCCTTTACAAATTTATCTTCACAAAGAGACTTGAAGGATTTGGCAATTTTCGTTTCACTATAAAACTAGCTGTCACACTGTATCTTGGTTCAGCAAATATTTGCTACTGCTTGTCCAAATTACAAATGAATATTTTAATTTTGTGTTTCCACTGTTGTAGAAAAATGCATCTTCATATTATATTCCTTCACAACAGATAGTTATTCACTACAAAACAAGCTAACAGGTTTATCTGTGTACACAGCAATGAAATAATCATCCACCCATTTCTCCTGGAATAAAAGGCATTCAGTAACTGCTTTTACTTTTGATATTGCCAGACATAAATAAAATCAGTAAACATGCACAGAAACACTTGCACAAAATTAACGTACAACAAGCACAGAACTTTACACATAAAGTGACAACAGATAAGCAGTTTGTTCACAAAGTTATGGCTCTTGTTACCATTGTACAAACTGTCACATTTTGAAAATAATCAGTAGCTTTTATACCATTTTTGCTTACTACCACAGTTTGCGATCTATCAGTGTGCAATACAGACATGGGCAGTAAGCAGTAAATAATGTGTCTGTGTTGGCAGCAGTTGGCAGCACTCATCTACAGACGAAAATACTTCTCCCCACATCCATAGTGAGCTGATTCCCCCTTTCCCCACAACACATATGGGTTGGTTGATTCAGGGAGGAGGGGACCAAACAGCAAGGTCATCAGTGCCATCAGATTAGGGAAGGAAGTCAGCCATGCCCTTTAACAGGAACCATCCCAACATTTATCTGAAGTGATTTAGGGATACCACGGAAGATCAAAATCAGAATGGCCGGACACGGGTTTAAGCATTTGTCCTCCCGAATGCGAGTCCAGTGCTCTAACCACTGTGCCACCACACTCAGTGACACATGCATGGGCCATAACTCCATGCACAGACTGGTAATGTTTTATCTTTGTTATTCAAATCCAGCAGCAGCAAAACAGAATTCTGGATGCTCAAAATACACTAAACTTTCACTGGTATGAGGTATTGGCAAAAATATCTGCAATTGCATCATGGATACAGAGTACAGTGCAAGTACCTCTTTCTCTCCTCTATGAATTTCTTCTACAAGAAAGACTGAAAGCAACTGTGGGCAGATCCAGCCCATGGGCCACTGTCACACACCCCTGGTTTAAGGAGTCTGTAGGTTTAAAGTAAAAGACAATAAGCCACTTATTTGTGAGTCCCATCCAGCACCAATGAATCTTCAGACTGCAGTGAGAGTGGAGCTACAGCAGATGAATGACAACACTGTAATTGAACACAGTCTTAGAGTCTACATTAATCTGTTTTTAATTGTTAAGAAAGCTGCAGGAAGTGCTTGTGTTGTTTTGAATGCATGAACTCCAGTGTACACTTGGAAACTGAACAGTATAGACTCATGAGCAAAGAATATTTATTGTTTAGGTTTGAGAAATCTGAATTCTTTGGTTCAGTGGATTTAACATACAAATGTTCCATTAAATGGAATATCAAGACCAAACAAGGGTTTCTTATTAAAGGGTAAAATGTTACCACTTGGGTTGAACATTTCAGTGGTAGTTTTCATTGGTGCACTAGATAAATCGCTAGGAAGGGAATTAGTACAAGGACTAACAATGTGTGTAGATAATTTATTGCAAGTTTCTGAGATTAGGGAAGAATTCAATGAATTACTAACATGAACTCTAACGGATTATAAGAGCAAGGAATACCAATAAAACTTTGCAAGCCACGTTTTGAGCAGCAGGAGTTGAAGTTTGTGGATGATGTTGATGGAGAAAGAACACAAGCTATAAATGTCTGTCTGGAACTAATGAATTTAAAACAATTGTGATTTTTCTAGGTTTATCTGGCTCCTACAGAAGATTTATAAGGGGCCAGGCAATGAAGTATCCTCGTTTATTGTAATTATTAAAACAAAGACGCACGTGGCTCTGGGACAATGGTACAGCTGAAGCTATTAGTAATATTATACAAGCTCTTGTAGAAGCTAAGATTTTGTGTCATCCTCCATTGAATCAAGCATTTAAACTGTCCTCTGATGCAGCAAAATATGGCTTGGGTTGTGAATGGTTCTGAGTAGAACAGATCCTCAAGATGGAGTATACTGGAATAAAGCCTTTTTTAATTGCAGTGTTAGTATACATAAGGTGAATTACTTATCTTCTGTTAAAGAGTTTTTATTAATTGTTTGTAGTCTATAGATGCTCCAGACTCTAATATGGGGCTCAAAATTATTAATATATACACAATACTAACTTTGTCTCCCACAATCGAAAGTAGATTGTCACATAATGGAGCCAGACTGCTGGTGGTAGTGGTCATGTATGCATGAAGTGTGCTTGCTTTGGTGAAAGTATGTGTGTTTTCTTTGCTGAAGAAGGATTTGGCTGAAGCTATAATGTATAACAGTCTTTTCACTCTGCCTGTCTCCAACTCAACAGGTAATCTTTACAGTCAGTAACAATCTACCTACTCCCGCTATTGTTGATATTCCAACCTTGAGTTTCCATTGTTTCATTTACACTGTCAAATATGACAAATGTGAAAGTTTCTAGGCAGGGGCAAACAGGTAGATGTTTCTTCGCTAGATTGAGAGAGCACACAAACATAGGTGAGTATTGTAAATCTTCATTTAGTGGACATCTCTAAAACTACAGTCATAATACCAACAGCATTGAGGAATCTTCAACCATACTACATAGTGCACAGAGTGGCAGAATAATGGACACTTTAGAAGAAACAGAAATTCAAAGTGCCTTCAAGGAACAACCAAAATACATGTTCAATGAACAAACAGACCTCAGAATTAAAATTTTTCACTTACTTTAATGTACTTTAAGTGCATACTTTTAGATGTCCCAATCTGTTGTGATGCATAAAATCTACTCAGAATTGTGGTATATAAAAGGGATCACTGGCAAGTTGTTCTTTGATGTATAGTTTATGTTGTTATCTCTGACTAATGTCAACCTATATGTCGCAAATTTTGTGAGTATGATAATGTCAACAAACTACAAAACTGATTTTACATACTGTTAATCCCACTTTACATTTTCTCATTACATTGTATTATGTGTTGTAGGCACTTGAAAATGCTGAAATTGCAATCATAAAATAAAACATTAACAGTTAAAAACATGATTACATCATTAAAAAAATAATATAATAAAATAAAACAAAAAAGAGATAAAAGTCAAAGAAGCTATGGTCCCATATTACAAGAACTAAAATACAAGCTGGTTATGATTACAGTTTCACTATTTGCACAAGTATAGATGGAACACTATTTACCATATAGTAATACAACTTTATAGAAATGATGTTCAGACTGTGTATTCCAGGATTTGCATTATTAGCAGTGTTAGCATGAAGATCTGTCTTAGGTGCTGGTACTGGTATGGCAATGTAGGGTTGAAACACAGGCAACAGTATGAATTATAGTTGCAGATAGGCAACGTGGGTCTGGGCAAGGTGAGCAGAGCTTTACTCATAAGGTCATTTCATCAAAATAGCAGCAATAGTGTCACTGCTCTTCATGAGTATTGATCCATTAAAGGAATATGGAAAAGTCCACTTTCTATATAGGGGATCAATGTGATTCAGTAGTTTGAATTAAAACTAGTGGTTTTGGAATTGTTCCTGGGAGAACCAATGGCCAATTGTGCCAAACATTGTTGAAGAAGTTGCTGTTGTCTTGGCTGAGAATGCTGGATGCAATGTGCGATGTTCAAGCCATACATGAGCTGTGTTATGAAAGTTAAACATTCGATGGTCCACCATTGCTTTGGGCAGCAGTAGAGTAATCTCTGGTATGTTACCAGGCTGCCATGGTTGCAAATGGGTGTGACATTGAGAAACATTTTTAACTTGGATTGTAACACTGGTATGCAATTAACAAATGTTACTCCTCTCATGTGGAAATTAAAGTGTGTTTCTTTCTATGGTTTATTTATTATTTCTGTTCTGCATTCCTTACAAAGAGGAGCTTCAATGCCCTATGATCACTCATTTGCCACAGTGAAAGTTTAATGATAGCCACCCTGTATTAGAGATCTTGTTGGTAGTTGATTTTCATCCTTTGTAACTAAGAGGATATGGTGTGTTGTATTATGAAACTCAGTGGGTGTATACAATAAAACAGCATTCTTTTGGTCATCTCCAAAAGAACAGACACCATGCATGCATATAATTGGTATGTCTAGGTGAGCAATGGATCCACCTTCTTCAGTGAAGATGCACAAATATGTCTGCCCTCCTGTGGGAATCTCAGAGTAGCGAATGTGAGCACAATTGACAGGGACATCGGATAGGTGGTGCTGCAGAGGAACATGGATCAGTGGTGAGGCATGCTGAGATAGCCCATGCAGTTGTGATAACACTGTATTTTGGATGGCACAATGGTTAATGCTGGTGCCTAGTAAGTGATCATGGATACGAATCCCAGTCTCGTACACAGTTTCACTCATAGCCGCTGATTCCACATAATGTCCTGCTGCAGCTGACAGTAGTAATACCCCTTCAATTTACATATATCTTAAAGAATATTGATGAAAAAATAGTTTTTACTACATTATAGAGATAGTGCAACATAAAATTAATACAAATAAATTAGCAGGATGCTCAATTACAAAGTAGACAAAGAGGATGGTGTATGCCTGTAAACAACACAATACATTGTAGTTTGTAATTTACTTCATGCAATACAAAACCAAGGTGTATTGTCTATTTCCATTTAAGGCCTTGTTGGCCAAAAGCTCACTTTCTGACAGTCTTTTTGTTGTTCCTACCTGTGACTTGGCATCTCTGCTATACAGTGAGTGGCAACTATCCTTTTTCTAATATTGTTACATTCCATCCTGGATTTTCCATTGTTTAACCGCATTTTCATATATACAATAAACATTTGTTTTGAAATGTCACTAAACTTGTGATGTTGCATTTACCTGTTGATCTGTTGCTCTAGATTTCAAAGAATCTTGAAGTCAAATCTCAATGAACTGGAATTACATACTGAAAACTGCCATTAGGTAGAAGAGACTGCAACCTTTTCAACTGGACATGAAGTGAGTTTTAAACATGGTTAATCCACATATATTTGAGCCATATAAAGTTGGTGGGCAGTTCCAATTTCACAATTCACAGTATAGATGAGTAAATTAAAGGGAAATATCATTCTTAGTAATCTCATAAGGAAGGAGAATCAACTGACTACTACACAACATCATAGAATTGGTTAAAGTTTATAATGGAAGAATATACAATGACAGAAATATAATGTAACAGTGCAAACAAAACAGTTAGTAAGAGGATCACATAATTAACAACACTTTCCCATAAATGTTGTTAGGAGAATACTAGCACTCTGAATCACATGTTTACAGTTTCAGATGAGATGTTGTGGCCTTTATCATGTTCCCTGGCGCTGCTGTGCTTCACCATATTTGACACCAAGTGTAATGCAGCTTTCTCTTTAGCTAGTTGAATGCACAATATGTTAACATTGGATTGACAGTTACCTATAATAACAATTGTGAGCTGGACCCGCTAGTCAGTTCCAACTTGGCTTCTTGCCATACTTGGTAACTTCTTTTCCAAAGTGCGACTGCTTCACTGAAAGAGAGGGGCATTTCTGCTATCTTCAACTACTAAATTATTTTCAATGGCAGATTTTCTTAAACAATGAATTGTCTTCCACAGACTTACACAATTACAATTTGCAATAATACAACCATACTTTTTTAGTCTGGACCTTCACCCAAAATTATCTGGTCTCTTTTGTGTCTTTGTTAGCATTGACATTCTTGGAGAAGTCTGCTTGTGTATTCTATGGGCAAAGCACCTTCAGCTGGTAGCAACATGGAATAGCGCATTCCATCAGCAAGTGTAGATGCTGGCCCACAGCTCAGACCGCTTGCTCAGGTTGTGCCTTCATCTCACTTGACTCTGTACAAAGACGGACCATTTGTCAGTGTACTATTTTTACAATGCCTATCTAAATAATCTATAGTGTTTTGCATTTCATTCATGTGGCTGTCCACTGTACTTTGAAAACCTAATGGTGTGCCATGGCCTTCCCCATGGAAATTCCATTGGACATCCCATACTCAACTCCTAACAGAGGACAACACTTTAATGACTTTCATACTTCTTTATATCACTCACTAACACACCTAACAATGGAAAATCGAGGATGGAATATAACAATACCAGAGAAGGAAAGTTGCTACTCACCATATAGTGGAGATGCTGAGTTATGATAGGCACAAGATTCACACACTCAGAGCTTTCAGCCATTAAGTCATTTGTCAGCAGTAGACACACATACACAGACACACACACACACACCCTCATGCAAATGCAACTTGCACACACGTCAGCAGTCTCAGAGAGCTGAAACTATGCTGCAAGCAGCAGCACCAGTGCATGATGGGAGCGGCGGCTGGGTGGGGGTAAGGAGGAGGCTGTGGCGGGGAGGGGGAGGTCTAGTATGGTGGGAGTGGCGGCCAGTGAAGTTTAGATGGAGAGCAAGAGAGAAGGTGTGGATGGGGGAGGGGGTAAGTAGTGGAAAGGAGAGAAATAAAAATAAAAATAAAAAAAAGACTGGGTGTGGTGGTGAAATGATGGCTGTGTAGTGCTGGAATGGGAACAGGGAGGGGGCTGGATGGGTATGGACAGTGATTAATGAAGGTTGAGACCAGGAGGGTTATGGGAATGTAGGATATATTGCAGGGAAAGTTCCCACCTGTGTCTGGTACTGTGCACCACGGAATTTGAATCTGCACCAGAAGTCATGGACGTCGAAGACCCATAGAGGTCTCTGCACCATCACGCCGTAAGCTGTGGTGGCACACACCTCATGGCCCGCTTTTAGTGTGAGGGCACCACAGTGGAACAAGTGGTCCCAGCGGTCAATAGCGGCGCCCACGATAGCATACTTATGCACCTGCCTCGTGCTCAGCCGGCAGTCTGACATTGCGTTGTGCCTCAGGACATATCGTCTCAGACAGTGTATTAACTTCGCGTTTCTATTCCAGTGGACATGATTGTCTTGTTTGGGTCGTTACTCTGTCGTCTGTTCTTGTTATGTCGTAAGGTGCTCTGTTGGTAGTGTCTGTCCTCTCCCATTGTGTTGTTGTTTGTGGGCCGCTCCACGGGTCCCTCTGCGTTTCCGTCACAACTACCCCGTGACCGTCCTGGTCGCTGTTACAACACTGTGCAATTCAGAAAAGCTGGTGTTGGTGGGAAGGATCCATATGGCACAGGCTGTGAAGCAGTCATCGGGATGAGGGGTATAATGTTTGGCAGTGTGTTCAGCTACAGCGTGGTCCACTTGTCTGTGGACAGACAGCTTCTTGGTTACCATGCCTACACAGAATGCAGCACAGTGGTTGCAGCTTAGCTTGTAAATCATATGACTGGTTTCACATGAAGCCTTGCCTTTGATGGGATAGGTGACATTAGTGACTGGACTGGAGTAGGCGGTGGTAGGAGGATGTATGGGACAGGTCTTGCATCTAGGTCTATTACAGGGGTATGAGCCATGAGGTAAGGGATTGGGAGCAGGGGTTGTGTAAGGATGGCGGAATACCACAGTAGGAGGGGTGGGAAGGATAGTGGGTAGGACATTTATCGTTTCTGGGCACGACGAGAGGTAATAAAAACCCTGGTGGAGAATGTAATTCAGTTGCCCCAGTCCTGGATGGTACTGAGTCACAAGAGGAATGCTCCTCTGTGGCCAGACTGTGGGACTTTGGGAGGTGGTAGGAGACTGGAAAGATAAGGCACAGGAGATTTGTTGTTGTACAAGGATGGGAGGATAATTACAGTCAGTGAAGGCTTCAATGAGACCCTCAGTATATTTAGAGAAGGACTGCTTGTCACTGCAGATGCGATGACCATGGGTGGCTAGGCTGTACAGAAGGGACTTCTTGGTATGGAATGGGTGGCAGCTGTCGAAGTGGAGGTATTGCTGCTGGTTAGTAGGTTTTATATGGACAGAGGTACTGATGTAGCCATCTCTGAGGTGGAGGTCAACATCTAGGAAGGTGGCTTGTTGGGTTGAGAAGGACCAGGTGAAGCAAATGGGGGAGAAGTTGTTGAGGTTCTGGAGGAATGTGAATAAGGTGTTCTCTCCTTCAATCCAGATAGCTAAGATGTCATTAATGAATCTGAACCAAGTGAGGGGTTTAGGATTCTGGGTTTTTAGGAAGGATTCCTCTAGATGGCCCATGAATAGATTAGCATAGCCATACTGTGGATTTGTTTGTAGGTAATGCCTTCAAAGGAGATGTAATTGTGGGTGAGGATATAGTTGGTCATGGAGACTAGGAAGGAGGTTGTTGGTTTGGAATCCATAGGGCGTCTGGAAAGGTAGTGTTCGATAGCATTAAGGCCATGGGCATTAGAAATGTTAGTGTACAGGGAGGTGGCATCAATAGTGACAAGCAAGGCACCATATGGTAAAGGGAAAGGAACTGTGGAGAGTTGGTTGAGGAAATGTTTGGTATCTATGAGTGTGTGAATCTTTTTATTGTGCCTATCATGACTCAGCATCTCTGCTATATGGTGAATAGCAACTTTACTTCTCTGGTATTGTCACTAACACATCTATTAGTCTCATAACAACAAAAACAATCAATTATTGATCAAATTAATTAATTGGATAGATAAAAAATCTACTCACCAAGCAGCAGCAGGACTCACACATAAAAGACTTTTGTGACTGGCAAGCTTTTGGAGCCAAAGGCTCCCTCTTCAGGCAGAAAGGCTGAAGGGGAAGAAAGAATGGCGAAGGAAAAAGACTGGAGAGGTCTATGAAAAGAGGTAGATTTTGGGAAAGTCACCCAGAGCTGCAGGTCAGGGGAGACTTACTCCATGGGATGAGAAGGAAAGGCTGATTATTGGGGACTGCATTGGATGAGATTTGAAAACCTGAGAGCTTAAAGGTGGAAGACAGGGTAATATGCAAGACAGAGATTACTACTAAAACATCATGCATGATTTAATAAGAGTGAGAAGCTAAGAGCATTTTACATAATGAAGGTGGGAGGGAGCAGTGAAAAGTAGATGGGAAAGACAATGAAATATGTAGAAAACTAAAACGGAGTGAAACAAAGAGTAGTTACAGTGAAGAAAATCTGAGAAGGAAGAAATTAATGCAGATTGAGGCCAGGTGGAAGGCAAGAACCAAGGACATGTAGTGCTTGTTCCCACTTGCATAATTGTGAGAAACTGGTATCTGGGGGAAGAATCCAGATGACACGTGTGGTGAAACAGGCACTTAGATCATAAATGTCATGTTGTAGAGCATGCTCTGCAACAGGATAATGTGAGTTGTCAGTATATACCTTCTGCCTATGCCCATTCATCCTAATTGATAATCTGATGGTAGTCATGTCAATGTAGAAGGCAGAACAGCCTTGGGATGAATGGGCATAGGCAGAGGGTATATATTCTCAACTTGCATACTCTACAACATGACATTCATGACCTCAGCACCTGTTTCACCACATTTGCCATCTGGATTCTTCCCCAGACACCAGTTGCCCAAAACTCTGCAAGTGGGAACTAGCACTACAAAATGTCCTCAATTCTCGCCACCCACTTGGTCTTAATTTACATTAATTCCTTCCAACTCAGCTTTTCATCATTGTAACGACTCTTGCTTCACTCTGTTTTAGTTTTCTACATCTTTCATTGTCTTTTCCATCTATTTTTCACTGCTCCCTCCCACCTTCATTATGTAAAATGTTCTTAGCTTCTCACTCTAATTAAATCGTGCATGATATTTTAGTACTAATCTCTATCTTGCTTATTACCCTGTCTTCCACCTTTAAGCACTCAGGTTTTCAAATCTCATCCAAATGCAGTCCACAACAATCAGCCATTCCCTTCTCATCCCATGCAGTAAGTCTCCCCTGACCTGCAGCTCTGGGTGACTTTCCCAAAATCTACACCTTTTTTTAGACCTCTCCAGCCATTTTCCTTCACCCTTCTTCCTTTCCCTTCATCCCTTTTGGCTGAAGAAGGAGCCACTGGCTCCAAAAGCTTGCCAATCACAACAGTCTTTCATGTGTGAGTTCTGCCGCCACTTGGTGAGTAGATTCTTTATCTATTGAATTAAATAATCCTACAGATTCACCATTGAATATTTTCTCTAATACTTAATAATACTCTGCATTTGTTTTCTTTAAGTATCTTTTGAACATTTTCATAATTATTTAAGATGGAAATTGATCATATCCACTTTTTTATCTTTCTTTATAATTAAAATTATTCATTAAATTTCATTGTGTTGGCCAAAGGGAACTCACAGCTCCAAAACCAATAATATTCCAAAAATTATCTATACTTCTCATATAAGAATACCGAGTTCAGGTAACCATCGCATTTTAACTCAGATATGGTGGTTCAGAGATGTGCCAGCACTTCAGTCTTACTTTTTAGCACCAGACCTCAGAACACGGTGCAGCCAGCATAGTGCATAGTGAAGCACAGAAAAAGGTAAGTCTCATAATTTCCTTATTACTGTCATGTCATACTTTCTTCAGTCTGGAGGAAAACTCATTTCAGATAAAACATTTGCCCTTTACTAAGCTTTCTTTCCTCTACAGCAATTTCAGGGATAATTTCTCTTACCCCCCTTGTACACAAGCTTGATGGAATGCACAGCTCTTATCTTCTTCTCTCATCACCCTAAAAAATGTGGTTGGGCCATCCCTCCTTCGGGTCCACCCTTGCTCGACATAGGTTCGCATCAGTGGGGTAACCTACTCTATAAATTTCCCTTCTTTCTCTCTTCATGAGATGCACATATAGAATAACTACTACTGAATACTGAAGTATCCCAACCCTTTCATTGCTCTTCAACCTTCTTGCCACATCTCCTGGTGCCTTCTTATCAGACCTGTTGACTTCCTGTTAGTTTCACTATACACCTTGTTCATGTCTTCCTTTTGGTTCTCAACATCTCCTTCACTTCCCTGTGGCACATTCTCTTCCCATTTCCATCTTGTGTGACTGTGTTCTCTCGTATTCCAGTGTTAGCATGTCATCTATTTCTTTATCTCCATAGTCACTTACTTTATAAATCATTTGTATCATAATACATGTAGCTGGGTGAGTAAACATCATTTATGTCTTCTGACACTAATCAGACAACATGTTACTTAAATACAGCGTAATTTTTGTGTCTACTACTAAAACAATCTTGTTTTATTTATCATGCATTCTGTGTTGCCAATTAATCAATTTCTCACTAGATGGCACTGTTATCTGCTACTCCTTACACTCATGTTAGCATATCCTATTTCAGACTGTTGTGCTGCATGCATGGGGTTTCTCCTGATATTTTCCCCACAATGTGTGATGTGCCTAATATGTGGTATACTGATGTCATACACAATAGAAGTAATGTGTGTGGCACGAAAATTATGTCCACTTGTCCAAGTCATGTCATCACACATGTGTTGCTTCCCTTGGCCATCCTGTGACAACAGGTTGAGATAGAAACATGTTGAAAAGAAATGGTTTCACCATAAGAAACTTATGAAAATGGAGAGAGGGAAAGACAGAACTGGTATTCCTGGCAGAGAAGGAAGAGAGGAAATTAAAGAATGGATTTGTTAAGGTCAAAGAAAGGAATAAGACAGCCCCAAAAGACACAATCAATCTCTTACCACCCTGACCCACTCACCCTCACACCGCCCCCCTCCCTACCAACTCTAAGGAATTCCCACTTCTCTTTAATATATGGATCATCAGGTACAACCTCCCTTATTTTTGTCACCATGTTCCATACAGATTTATTGGTATAACTAAAGGATAAAAATTTGTATTGAATGTTACTCCAGGACCCTCGGTTCTCACAATAGCATTCATATCTATAGGTAGGCATGACAACACATCAGGAACCACGTTCTGTGAAGCTTTTGCGTAATTTATCACTATGTGATACCCTGTAGGAAAAGTAGCTGTCTTATGAATCTCCTTGTAATAGATGACTTTCTGTTAAGAAGGACAGGGCTTGAAGGTTGGCATAAATCATAATTTTAGACTCCCAAATCAGAGCCTGAAACTTCTTTATATTCTGTACTGTGCCTAATAACTCTTTTTCTGTTGTAGTATAATTTAACTCATGTTTGTTCAGTGGATTGGGTTTTATCCAATTTATGCTTACCAGGTGTCCAATAAATTTTAGTTCTTCTTATAAAACTGAACTATAATACCTTTAACATAAAATTTTTCCAAAGTTATTGTTAATGGATTACAGTATTCCTCCCATGTTTTTGATACTAACAAGACATGATCTACATAAACAATTAACTCTTTTAGTAGAGCCTTACCTAATGCTGCATCCAAAGCTCTAATGAATACAGAAACACAAATATTCAGATAAAATAGCAACACTTTAGATTTGTAAGACTTATCTTTGTACAAAAATGCTCTATATTTTCTTGAATTGTCATCAATTTTGACCTGTCAATACCCCAAGGTCAAATTCAAGGAGCTAAGATACTGTGCTTGTTCAAATTTTGTCTGAAATTCGTCAATACAGACTGGTCTATCTCATTCCATTTTTTTATGTTTATTCGCCATACATAGGTTCAGGATAAACCTGACTCCTACAGTAAGCATGTGTATCACTGTCAGGGGATTATTATATATATTAAGACTACATTCAGTAACATCATTTGCAAGAATCCTGTCTATCTCCTCCAGCACTGATGGTTGCATATGCAGTGGTATGGAATGAGGTTTACAAAAAAAATGGTATCATCCTTTGTCTGAAAGCTACCTACATAATTTCCAAGTACCCCTGGTTTACCTGAAAACACTTTTCTGTACCATAACAATATTTTGTATAAGTCATCTTTTGTTTGTCTGTTAACAAATCTGATTCAAATGCTTCTAGCTTCATTTGCAAGTGTAACAATTCTTGCTGATCACTGGGTTCCTTACAACTCAATGTGCTTTATGTGGCCACTAACCTTATCTCATATTTTACTTTACTTCTTACTCCCCTATTCTTAAATGGTCTCACATAACACTGATTGTTGTAAGTATATGTCAATACAAAGTTACTTTACACACAATAAGCCAATCAATGCCAAGCAATAATTCCAAATTGACCCTGGGCCCTACTAAAAGTGTTTGCATAGCTATAATATTCCACAGTGTTAAAGATAACCCTATTTCTTGTTTTATTTGTATTGTTTTAGAACCTGTAATACCACCAGCACTGAAAGCATAGGGTATACCATCTTGGGTCTTAACAGTAATAATAATGACACTGAAAATACTGTTGCTTTAAAATTATCCTCAGTTTCTTCTAATTGTCATTTTTCTAAAATCCACTCTTTCACTGGTATAATTTACACGAAATAAACTAGCTTTTGATGTATGGGCCTTGCTTTGCATTGACACATCCTGGATCTTGGCCCCAATTCCAGGACATTGTCTGTTTCCCACCACTATCATTGGTTGTGATGAAATAATTGAATTGTTCTGTAGATTACTATCTGTTACAGAATTTGGATCCAGGGCATGCATGTTTGAGTTTTTCAGTAGTTGTTTTGTTTGTTGCCCCTTTTTTGGGTTATTTATGGCTAACCAACAAAAATTCACTTCTCTTTTCTTTTGAAATCTGTTGTTATTAGTTCCTACTCTATTTATGACTCCATTTCGATACCCATTCAAGCTCTTTGACTAAAATCCCCACACTCTTTGTTCATTGCATCTAAACTTTCCACGAACATCAACAGATCATCCACTGTGGACCATCCCTAGTACAAAATCTCTTTTTATACACAATAAGTCAATCTCCTTACCAAAACCTTTGGGAGATGAATCTCCCTACTAGATTATCTAAATACTTTGATCGTGTTAGGTGCCATTTAATACATTTTTGGAAAAGTGCTCCAGGAACTGTTATAGTATTTGGGCTCTAACAGTCCTAATGTTAACTTCTCCTGAATTGCCTGAGACCATTACTTTTTCTTAAACTATTCATGAAAACTGGGCCAGGAAGCAAACTCCTCAGAATGGTGTGTTTCCCATCCCACCACATCACCTGTCAAATAACTTAGTGTGAAGTCTATTCTTTTTGCATCTTCCCATTTTTGTGGCAAGGATCTTGAAAATACTCTCAAGAAGTATGTTGGGTATACATCCATATCTGGCTTGAAATTAGGGAAATGCTTAGACAAATTCAAGGCATTCCCTAACTGCAACTCTTCTAATAGATTTAGTTTTCGGATACTATCCTCTTGTTCACCTGTTTTTAGTGTCTGCTGGGTTTTTGCAATTTCATCATACAATTATTTAAATTCCTCCTTTTTCTAGTAGTATCATTCCCACATGAGTTAATATTACACAGATTTCCTATCTTTTCTTGAAACTTCTGGTCTACTAAAGCCTGTACCTTTCCCTCCAAACTATTTGTGGATTTATTTGATGCAACAGTGTCACAGAACTCATTATCTTATTCCAACACTTCAATATGTGTACACACTTCTGAGATTCATTCTTTATTCCACAAATTGTCTGACCTCCTCCACATTTCTATGAAGCTCCTTAACATATCCATACTTCCATGTGCGCTAAACTACACTGTGAAAAAATGGTAACCTTCTGATGTAATTCTTAAAACTGCTGACTTTGCTCCTCAATAACTTCAATCACTTCTTCCTTATGTAACCTAAAACTTTCATAGATACTTTTATGTAAATTTTGGATGTCCTCACTTACCACAAGTTTCACATTTGTGTTATTTCTTTTCATTTCCTTGATGCTACGTTCGAAGTATTGTAACAGACTTTAATCCCTCTTCCTAGCCTCTTTGTCTCCCTTTCTAGCCTCTTTCTGAAATATGTGGAACCATTCAGGAATTTCTGATGCCATGTGTTGTTGTTGTGGTCTTCAGTCCAGAAACTGTTTTGACACAGCTCTTGATGCTACTCTATCCTGTGCAAGCTTCTTCATCTCCCAGTACCTACTGCAACCTACATCCTTCTGAATCTGCTCAGTGTATTCATCTCTTGATCTCCCTCCACGATTTTTACCTTCCACATTGCCTTCTAATACCATATAGTAAAGCTGCATGCCCTCGGGAAAAATTACAACTGATGCCATATTCCTCATAATTATAGGCATACACTAATTGTAAGTCACCAGTTGTATAAAATCTCAAATGCTTTTATGACATCTTTCATAAAATACTCTCTTAAACAATACTGTGTTCCACAAAGATATGCCATTACAAACAAATGTCAGTCTAAAACTGTTCACTCAGAGTGGTGGGAGGAAATTGTGTCACAGCATCATCAGCCCACAAAACATTGTCAGCAGATTGAACATAATGGTGACAGACATCGGCATGACATGTAGCTTCTTGTATCAGCAGTTCACTGTGTTTGCACTCAGCTTGATGTGGTGAGTGTCCATGTCACCACAGTGTCATCAGCCACCAATGAACCACCTAATTGTGCACGCTGTCTTTCAACACAGACTACAGCCATCCAGTATTTGCAGCCACCACTCTTCTTCATAATTTTGTGTATTAAAAAAAATACCTTCAGTCTCACTTCTGTGAGTGACTTCTTTGAGCAAAAACCACTGTTTATTGATCACTAGCCTCTTATTATTTTGTAGCCAATGGTGGTGGTTGTTCTTGGCAATGCCGTATCTCTCCAAATCGCCCACTTAAAACTGTTTAAATTCTTCAAAATTTCATTTTTCTACTCTCATTCACTTATCACCATCTGTTCTGGCCATAATGGTCAACATATGCGGTGTTTGTCATGTTCCCTGGTGCTGCTGTGCTTCACTGTACTTGATAGAAGGTGTAACTGCTGCCTTCTCATTAGCTAATTGAATGTACAATATGTTAACACTGGATTGATGGTCACCTGTAATAATAATTATGAGCCCAATATGTTAGTCAGTTCTAATTTGACTTCTTGCCATGCTCGGTAACTTCTTTTCTGAAGTGCAAGTGCTTCATCAGAAGAGAGTGGGGTTTCTGCTATCCTTAGCTTCATTAATTATTTTTGCTAACAGCATGCATTAAACACTATATTTTCTTCCATAAACTTGCACAATTACAGTTAAAAATCATATAACAATAATTTCAAATCTGTACCTTCACCCAAATCAACCAATCTCTTTCATGTCTTCACTAGTATCGACATTCTTGGAGAGGTCTTCTTGCATATTCTATGCTGGCCCCTCCAAAGCACCTTCAGCTTTTTGTAGCATAGAGTAACACACTCCATCAGAAGTGTAGATGCCTGCTCACTGCTCAGGCCATGCACTCAGGTTGTGTCTTATCTCACTTGATTCTCTGCAAAGAGACACCTCTTTTTGATGTACTATTTTTACGTCTACATCTGCATGTACAATGTCCATCTAAGCTACGAGGACTATCCACAAAGTACATTACGTTTTGGAATTAAAAATAAATAAAGGATTGGAATTTTTTATTATATACAGATGAAAGCCACACTTAAATACTACTTTTCTACATAGTTGCCATTTAAATTAAGGCACTTATCGTAGCAATGGACGAGCTTGGAAATTTCTTAGTTGTAAAATTCGGCCGCCTGTGCCTTCAACCACGTGCTTACCTCTTCTTGAAGCTGTGTGTCGTCATCAAAATGCTGCATAGCCAACCACTTCTTCATTGCTGGGAATAAGTGGAAGTTGCTCGGTGCCAGGTTGGGACTGTACGGTGGATGAGGAAACAACTCCTACTTAAAAGATTCGAGAACTTCACGAATGGCATTTGCTGTGTGGGCCCGGGCATTGTCATGAATCAGCAAGATCTTTGAGCCCAACTTTCCCCTGCGCTTGTTTTGTATTGGTCTTCTGAGGTTGTGCAGAGTTTGGCAATACCTTTGAGAGTTTATTGTAGTGCCTCTTTCCAGGAAATCCACAAAAATCACACCTTTTCTGTCCCAAAAGACAGTCGCCATCACCTTCCTTGCCGACATTGTCTGCATGCATTTCTTCGGTTTTTGGGGGGAATTTGTGTGCCCCCACTGCATTGACTGCAATTTTGTCTCGCAGTTCACATGCTTAACCAACGTTTTGTCACCAGTAACAATGCGATCGAGTAATGAGTCGCCATCTTTCTCGTAAGCGTCCAAAAACATTAACGCTGCAGCCATTCACTGATTTTTGTGAATCTCTGTCAAGATTTTTGGTATCCATCTTGCACAAATCTTGTGGTAACCAAGCTTTTCGGGAACGATTTCATGCAACAAACTTTGTGAAATTTGTGGCAAACTCATAGAGAGTTCCGTTATTGTGAAATTACGGTTTTCACGGACCACAGCATCGACCTTTTCGACAAGTTTGGCAGTCACTATGCTGGGTCTTCCACTTCGCTCATCATCGTGAACGTTAGTTCAGCCATTTTTAAATTTTATGACCCATTGATGCACTTCACCTTCAGTGATTATGTTGTCCCCATACACTTCACAAATCTGCCGATAGATTTCTATTGTTGTACAGTTTTTTGAAATCAGAAACCTTATTACAGCAAACACTTCACACTTTGTGGCATTTTCAATTAACGCTGACATTTAAAACTGTCACAGTAACTCAGCGGAGTACAGCACAAGCCTCTCACTAGCACGGCAGGATGCAGACTGAGCGGCTGAATGCCATGACACCAAGATGGCCGCGCTAGCCCCGCCCCTAATGGACACAAATGAAAACGTAATGTACTTTGTGGATAGCCCTCATTTATACAATTTATCTTTATTTTTATTTATTATATATATATATATATATATTAAAAACAAAGATTCCAAGACTTACCAAGCGGGAAAGCGCCGGCAGACAGGCACATGAACAAAACACACAAACACACACACAGAATTACAAGCTTTCGCAACTGGCAGTTGCTTCGTCAGGAAAGCAACTGCCAGTTGCGAAAGCTTGTAATTCTGTGTGTGTGTTTGTGTGTTTTGTTCATGTGCCTGTCTGCCGGCGCTTTCCCGCTTGGTAAGTCTTGGAATCTTTGTTTTTAATATATTTTTCCCATGTGGAAGTTTCTTTCTGTTTTATATATATATATATATATATATATATATATATATATATATATATATATATTTCTCCACCTGGCTATCCGCCATACTTTGAAGAGGAAAACAGTGTGCCATGGCCTTTCCCACAGAAATCTTATAGTACACTACAATGTTCAGGGGACATGGTATTACACAGTTTTATACTCTTTACAAATGTACTTGTTGTGTGTATTACACTGAAGCACCGAATTGCACTTTAACTGTCATGGAAATGTGAGCTTTAGGTTAGTAATATGCAGATTTTCACATAACTCAAAATATTGATGCTGTCTAGTAAGTGCTGGCCACGAACTTTTAATGTTAAGTAACACATAATTGTTAACTGTGTATGACTTGCAAGTAGCCTCTCACATGTTCTGGCATACAGATATTAACTTTACATTGGCCAACCATGAACTGCAGACTTTGTGGTAGGGCTATGTAAAGACTGGTGTAAGAACATGATGTGAATTCTGAAATTACATAATGCTTTGAAATTCAGGTAGGATGGATTTAACTATTTTGCATGGACTTAAAGACTGTTTATTGTTTGAAACTTCCTGGCAGATTAAAACTGTGTGCTGGACCGAGTATCGAACTCAGGACCTTTGCCTTTCACTGACAAGTGCCCTACTGGCTGTGGCTAAGCCATGTCTCAGCAATATCCTTTCTTCCAGGAGTGCTAATTCTACAAGGTTCACAGGAGAGCTTCTGTGAAGTTTAGAAAGTAGGAGACAAGGTACTGGCAGAAGTAAATCTGTGAGGACAGGCGTGAGTCATGCTTGGGTAGCTCAGATGGCAGATCACTTGCCTGCGAAAGGCAAATGTTCCGAGTTTGAGTCTCGGTAGGGCACACAGTTATAATCTGCCAGGAAGTTTCATATCAGCGCACACTCTGCTGCAGAGTGAAAATCTCATTCTGTTTATTGTTTGGTTCATGTAAAATGTTTCAGGTTAGCAATTCAGAATATTAAATGGAACATTAGTGTGTGGTTTTTTGAATTCTGTATTTATAAGTATGGCATCCATCTTGAAATAACTTGTTTATGATTATTAATTACTCAAAATCTTAATTACTGATTGAATTAGATAGTGAGCAATGTTGTCTGATTCAGAAGAAATACAGCACTAAAATTATATTGTAAGAGTTTGAAATCTTGCAGTCATTAAGGCAAAATAGCCTGTGGTAGCTATTGACCACCTCTGGGTTTTGATATATAGACTCTAAGCTCTACATTTTTTGCTTCACATTGTGTAGGTTTTCTCATGTTTGTTCATTGTGTGTTCTACAGCATATCATATGTTGGTGATTTCTATCCCTTCATTATACAACTAAGGGACCAAAACTACCACAGTGGTGATCCTGGACTCACTTTTGTTTCTTCACATGTTCTTCCAGTGAATGTTTACTGTAGTAATGTGTGCATGTTATGAACTATGAGCTTTTTGCTGCACAACACACTGAACCCCATGTTCTCTCATCATGTTTTGCCTTTGAAATGTGAATCTCAATGTACCACCCATCACATACCACTGTCAAAATGGATCAGGAATGATTCCTTCCTCGTGCAGCATAAGTGAGCTCTTTATCCTATCCAAATTCATGATGGTGTGAACCATGTGCAATGTCTTCAGTATTTACACAAGGTCATTTTGATCTTGGCACACCACAAGTTCCACAACTGATGAATGCATGTTTTTCTGGACCTGATATTACCACCTAATGTGGGACTGATTTGCTACATACATTTCCATTGATGCTCAGTGGCCACCAAACTAAACTACTACACCCAGCATGCCCCGCAAGGTACTGTATGTTCTCCGATTCTGTATGCTATACATCTTCTGTGGTTTGCCTTTCATAGCCATGGCTGTATCACTTGCAATGGCCAACCATGCTTTTGCACCTTCAGTGTCAGAAAATCTCCCACCCCCCTCCCCCAACCCCTCCATGGGGGCCTCGAGTGACACACACATCATGTTCTTGCTCCGCATGAAAGCATACTGTTGCTGGATATGAAGACCATGGCTGTCCCTGTCACATTGGAAAATGATCACTCTGTGATTGAGATCGATATGCAATAAATGTATATAACCAATGCTGGAGTTTTCCTTGTTTGCAATACTTGTTGTGTGGTGATGGTGTACAATTTTTCTAATGGAATCCAGTCTCAAGATACGTCAATAGGCACAGTTTTGCAACAGCACATCAGTATGCACCGGTGCCTCTCTGATTTTCTACAAAAACTTTTGTCTGCACAATACAAGTGATCGTTGTTGAACTGTGAACTCCTCATGGTCTATGAGGCAGTCAGACACTTCCATGATGATATCGAACATTGTAAGTTTACTATTTTTATGGATCACTGGCCCCTTGCAGATGCCATCTGCAATCATGGAAAAGATGTTCAATCCTGAAGCTTGTGGCACTTGGGCCTAATCAGCCAGTATTCTACATATGTATGCTATATACATGGTTCTGATAGTGCTGTTGTTGACTATCTTTCCAGGATAAACATTATCATGTCCTCCACTGACATGGATGAGTTGGCCCAGCTGCAATCCAACAGTACCAAGATTACAGACACGCTAAAGGACACAAAATGTGCACTGACTCTCGAGTCGTATCTACTACCACGGTTGTCTGCCCCCACTGTATGCGACACCTCAAGGGGTATTCTCTGACTAGTTGTGCCGCCCTCTCTCTGATGAACAGTGTCTGTATCCCCACATGTTCTTGCTCACCAGACTTCAAGATCACTAGAAACTGGTTACCAAATGATTCTTCTGGCCAGGAATTAAGAATGATTGTCATGATTGGATGTTTGCCTGTATCCCTTGCCAGATAAGTAAAGTCAGAAAACATGTGCAGCCCTCCTAGGACAATTTAGCATTCCCAAAGGCTGCCTATGTTATGTACTTATTGACATTATTGCCTTGCCCTCTCCCTCTGAGGGCTTTTGATGTGTACTCTCATTCACTGACCACATCATGAGGTGGGGTGTAGCCGACCCTCTATCCAATATTTGATTACCCGTGCCTTCATCAACTCCTGGATGTCTTGCATCAGGTGTCTCTCATCTGTAACCAACAGTCAGGACCATCAATTATGATCATCTCTATTTGCTCAACCATGCAAGCTATGAGGGTCACTCCAAAAGCAATGCACACTATTTTTGTAAAAATACAGTTTTCATTCTGCATGTGTGATAGTTTTACAGTGTGTAGATACATACTTCCTGCTTGTTTTCAAACTTAGTTCAACCTGCTCCTGTGAGTGATGCCATCACAGCATGTCTTCAAGATGGCTGCTACACTTGATGTTCGCCAGAAGCAATATGCTGTCATAGCATTCCTGTGCTGTGAAAATGGGACAGTGGGAAACATCCACAAGAGGTTGAAAAAGGTGTATGGAGAGGCTGCTGTCGATCACAGTACAGTTAGTTGGTGGACAAGCGGGTAATGAGATGAAAGCGAGCACGGCAATATTGAGGATTGTCCTTGCAGCAGCAGGCCTCATACTGCACACACTTCAGTGCAGAGAGTTAACAAATTGGTGACTGCAGATAGACGCATCACAGTGAACAAATTGTCATGCCATGTTGGGATAGGGGAAGGCACTGTTTGCAGAATACTGAAAGTGTTGGCGTTAGAAAAGGCTTGTGCCAGGTAGGTTCCCAGGATATTGACAGTGGCTCACAGAGAAACAAGAAAAACAGTATGCAGCAAAATTTTGGAACAGTATGAGAATGGTGGAGATGAATTTCTTGGAAGACTTATGAAGGGTGATGAAACATGGCTCCATCATTTTTCACCAGAGATGAAGAGGCAATCAGTGGAGTGGCATCAAGCAAATTCACCCAAGAAAAAGCATATTCAAAACCACACCTTCTGCTGGAAAAGTTATGGCTATGGTGTTTTTCAATTCCAAAGGACTCTTGCTCGTGGACATTATGCCAAGTTTTTTTTTAATTCACCAAAAACAGTAACAAAAATGGCCACAATGAAATAACATAAATAAGGTGACAGATAATTGCAGTCATAAATTACAGCATTCAAAAAATTAGTCTTTAGCAGTTGCACAATTTAGCACCTTCACTGTCACCTTCAACTGGTGGCAGATCAGCATGCACATTTTCTTCTTCTGCAGCCAGTTCCTCATCATCATTTCCCAGACCCAAATTAATCATTCAGTAAATCCTTGATGTGTGTTTCTTCCAGGGTAAATTGCATGGACAGAAGAGAAGTCCCGATCAGCGACATCGCAAAATATTTCACTGCCTTGTTATTTTTCTCAGTTCCAGCCTTATAAAGGCATCTATAGGGAGTTCAAGATCTTCCTTTATATCGGACACCAGATGTTTCTTGCCATATTCTTGTATCTGCTGTACTACTGACTTATTTTTCATGTGTGAATTGAAAGTTAGGTTAGGGTTGGGAACGTGACCCAACCCATTCCCTCTCTACTAGGAATTCAGTTCCTAACCTATACTCATTTGGTTGAAGACAATTCAGAGCATGTTACCATATTTATTATTGTGATTCTGATATTTAAGTATTTTCTCAAATTCATTTTCCATATACATCTTGTATTCAATATGTTCATCGCTCCCAATATTGTTAAGAACATAACTTGTATATTTGCCCATTAACCAAATCACCGCATTATTTTTTGCCTGAGGGTAGTAACTTTCCTCTGGTCTGAAGAAAATGTTAGTCGGTACATTGTTTGCTGAAGTTCTTGTTATTTGAGCAATTTTCTTCCTGGTCCACCTTCAGTTGATAATCTGATCTCCAAAACTGTAACAATGAGGCACACTATCAATGAGGTTGCATTTTCTGCAGAGGTTAGTGTCACTTAAACCGATCGCAAAAAGATGCTCATTAGTGCTGATGATGTTATTGACGACCTTGTACCACGCTGTTCTCACGTCAGATGAAAGAACATCACTACTTATGTTTTTCCAGACCACATTCGATGCTATCCCAGCATATTTGGTTTCTATGTTATTTTTCCTTTCATGTTTCCGTCTTTCAGCTAAAATTGCCTTTGCTGTAATGTTTTTGGAGTTTAAAAGCTTTTTGCTGAGATAACTTAGTTCAAGATAATACTCCCTTATGTGTTTCAGCTTAAAACTTATTTTTTGTATATTTATCGGCGGCTCTACACTTTCTGGCCTGACAATATTGTATAGTTTTGCTGTAATGCACCCTGGATAATTACACATTATGCTCCATGTTTGTTTGACATACAATGCCATCACTTTAGACTTGATGTCGGTTAGACTCATTCCTCCATTGCTTGGATCCAAAACTGCTGTCTTCACCGGCACTCGAAACAATTCCCCTTTCCACAAGAACTTTGCTAAGGTGGACATGATCATCTGCACCACCATTGATGGAATGGGGAGAACCTGTGCTATGTAGTAGGCCTTGGATAAAATATACGTGTTGATAAATAGTATTCTCTGGAACTGGTCTATGCTATGTTGACAGTTTTCAATCAAAGCTCCCTTGATTTTTCTTGCCACCTCTCGCCAATTTACTGCTATTATTTTTAAAAGGGACATTGCCAATGCCATTCCAAGAACTTTGTGTTCATTAACGTGGTTCGCCCACTCAATGCGCAAGTTAGCAAGCCACTTTATATTTAGAAATTTACTTTTATTTTCATTTACCCTCACACCTGATGTGGAACAGTATTTTGCAAGTATCGTCTCTAGTTGTATCACATCTGTTTGGTCTCTGATGATTACACCTACATCGTCCACGTAAGCACCTACCACGGCCTTTGTTCCTTGAATGGTAATGCCTGTCAGCCTGTGCTGTAGCTGTCTCAAGAAAGGTTCCAGTGATATAACGAACAGGAGCGTGGATAAGGGGCTTCCTTGGGTAACACCCCTTTTTATTTCAATTTTTTTGTCAGTTGACAGTTAACGGAGATTTGTGCAGTAACACCCATTGCCATGTTCTTGATGATGTCGATGGTTTTTGGCAGGAAGTCCATTCAGCACATTGCCTCTATCAGGTATTTGTGATTAATTTGATCAAATGCCTGGAACCACCATAAATTCTGATGCATATGTGATGACACTGAAGAAACGTCAAGCTCAACTGAGTCGAGTTCAACCACATTGGCAAAAGCAGGACATTTTGCTGTTGCACGACAATGCACGGCCACATGTTAGTCAAAAAACCATGGAAGCAATCACAAAACTCGGATGGACAACTCTGAAACACCCGCTTTACAGTCCTGACCTGGCTCCATGTGACTATCATCTCTTTGGGAAACTGAAAGACTCTCTTCATGGAACAAGGTTTGAAGATGATAACTCCCTTGTGCTTGCTGCCAAACAATGGCTCTGACAGGTTGGTCCAGAATTTTACTGTGAGGGTATACAGGTGCTGGTTCTAAGATGGCGTAAGGCAGTTGACAGGGATGGAAATTATGTGGAGAAATGAAAATATTGTTTCTAAAGGATGTATCTACACACTAAAACTTTAAAACATGTAGAATAAAAGATGGATTTAAAAAAAAATAGTGTGCATTTCTTTTGGAGTGACACTCGTATGTTGTTTTGACAAGTTCCATACTACTGCCTACCACCTGCAGAGCAGTGGCCTTGTGGAGTGCTGGCACTGCACTCGTAAGGCAGCACTTATATGTCACAACATTTCCTGGCTGGAGGTCCTAGCATGGATCCTCCTGAGAATACATGCCACACACAAAGAGGATCTACAAGCATTGCTTGAGACATCCTCTATGGTGAACCGCTCATTCTTCCTGCCGAGTTTGTCATGGACTCTTACTTCCTGAACAATGTCGAGCTCTCAGTTCTAGCAGAGTGAGTTCATGAACATTTTTGCACATCCATACTCCTCCACCAAAACCACATTTAGTACCATGAGTCACCATTCACAAAGAGCTCTCCCTCAGTGATAATGTTATGCCTTGTGATGACTTTGGCTCTGCATCTCTCCAGCCCACCATACTCAGGCCCTCACGAGGTCCTCAACTGGGGACAGAACACATTAGACTTACTACTAAATGGCAAACACCAAACAGTATCAGTGAATAGACTAAAGCAAGTCTGGTCATTTGCTAATGGCCTATACATGCCTTTTTCTACAGATTCACCAGCCACAGTCAATGACATCTCTCTCTCTCCAGCAAGGCATCTCTATGAGATGCAGCTCATGAAGTGTGCTTTGAATTTGCCCTTCTGTGTGTAACTCCCCTCTCTACCTCTTCACCCCCACCTGATACACTGTTTACCACCAACATCACAAACATTAACCTTGACAACTTCCCCATTAAGATCTGAGATGGCACTGTCTTCATTTTCATTGTCTCTCTGCCAATGAAACATGATGCCCCAACAACTCACACACAGCTACTGAACTACTTCAAGCTCCGTCCAAATGCTGAGCAGGACCACAGCAGCCTAAATCTATTGTTGTTTCTTTCCGCCCACAGTTCATGAATATCACTCCATTTGATGAACTTCCTCACTCTCATGCAGGACCTCAGCTTCATTCACCTACACGGCTTCAAGATTTTGTCACAGATAGCATCTTCCATTCAGTTATTCAGTTCCTCCTCCATGTTCCGCACTATCTAGGGAAGTGTTCCCTGTAAGTTTTATCTTGCAGACTCTTAGTTCTATGTTCATTGCCAACTTCACATTGTGTGGGTATCTCACATTTGTTCAGTGTGTGTTCTTGCAGTTAGTGAATGAATTGTGCACAATGTATCTTGTGTTGGTGATTTATATTCCTTCATTGTACAACAAAGGACAGAAAGTACCACAATATGACTGAAATTTTGAACATCTGAACAATAGATATCTATTATTTCATAAGTTAACAACTTTTACATAATTTCAAATATTTTCTTGGAAATTCAGGGATGTCTGCTTTCAGATGATTGGTAACAATAACTCCCCTGTTGCTTCTTAGCTCACAATTCTTTCACTGTTGCTTGACAGGTCATAACTTTAATTATCTTTTCTTTTAATTTCCATATCTTTTGGTAACACTAATTACATTATTGCAATTAGGAACATAACTGCAAGCAACTGAGCTACAATTTCCAATAAGATTTTGCATAAATAACAATTTTATATATTCCAAATCAAACAATTTAAAATCCAGAACAGAATATTGATAAGACCTCAGTGGCCTAGGACAGTGGTCATTTGTGTGCCAGTTGTGTTTGTGTGAATGTGTGTGTTGTCTACTCCAGAAGAAGGTCTTTTGTTGAATAGCTTACCGGTACTTGTTTAGCAGTTCTTCTGTTTAGCCTGTTTGCAACACAATTTTACATATTTCTGTGCTTATGGCATATTATGGGTGCACCTGCTTAGTAGTTCTGCTAGTTTGTATCTAATTTGTATTTAGTGGGATGTATATGCCATAGAAGTAGGAAACATTGTTATTTGATATATCAAAGCCATCTTGAAATTTTATACCGAAAATTTATGTGCTGTATTTCATGTTTTCCATTGTCATGAGAATAACTGTATTTTGGTGCTGATTTGTTATACTTTTTGTAATATTTACTATCATGATTAATCAATACAGAAACAAAAATTTAACTTTGAAAGTCATAGGTTCAAAATCATTCAGCTTAAAATTCTTTGGTAATGAAAATGTATTATTGATCATAACAGGGGACAGTTTTTGACATTTTATTTTCCAAGTACATAAAAAATATGTTTCAACTATGGAAGGTTTAAACAGTTGGGCATACTTTCAACATCATCACACCAAATTTACTTCCTTATTAAGTTTGTTGCCAACATTCAGTCGCAGTTTGTAAACAACAGTTACATTCATAAACATAATACTTTACTAAAAGGATGAATAATTTATCCTATCCAACGGTGTGTGAGATCCGATGCCCTCATTTTAGCAGATTTGTTGTTGTGATTGTTTGTAAAGAAGTACATTTGCATAGGTGTATTCTTTGCCCAAAACAACATCATGAAGCCTATTGTCACAGAAGAAATATATAGCTACCACAACAGACAGAAGTCAGATGTATTCCAAGGCACAGGTTTACAAAAAATTGAGAACTGTCTGAATTCTTGGAAATCTGCCATAAATTGCCACAGTTTGCTCAGTTCTTGACATTAAAAGATCTCGAAGTAAGACATATAACTGGTTGACATGTAACTTAGTTTACACTATAAAAGAATTCTGTGAACTAAACAATGCCGATAATTTTTCAAGGTAATAACTATAGTTCAAGCTTCCTATGGCTATTAATGGTTACTGGTTGGTAAGACAATGACTATATCCACTATTGTAATAATCTCCATGTAAATAAATATGTATTAATTTATTAACTGTATTTAAAATTAATTAGTGTGTTTAGTAGCTTTGCATATTAACTGTATTTTCTAATTGTGTTACTGATTTTTAACATGCAGCAATGATGGAGCTTTCATCATTTTATAGTGTCAATGACTAATTGAGATTGTTGATGTGAAGTGTGTAATGAGAAGAAAAAATGCTGTGATCATCAGATCATGGCAATGGAAATTTTTTTATACATTAATTTTTATTGTTACATAATGATACAGTCTTCTTATTTTTAATTCCTCTTCAACAACAAAATGACTATAATTGCATTTATCAATGCATAAAACCATGGGAGTCTGTGAATTCCAGTTGTTCCACTTCTGTTCATATTGCAGAAATCCAGATTGCATTTTTCAGCTATATCAGCATATTTTGCTTTCACAGTATCCCATGAACAAAGGCCTACTTGACAACCTTCAATGTCTGCCACATTTTCGGCTACATAGAACATGATACGATATGTATCTCCTTCAGTACACCTGCAAAAAAGAGCAGTGTCAAGTGATTTACTTTCACATGCTAATCTGTGGAATACGTATACCGTAAACATATATAATAAAATAGGACAGTAATAGACAGCTAAAAACATACCCAGAAGGAAAATTTACGAGAAAGTTATTAGCAAACGCTTTAGCAATTTTATGAAGTTAAACTATGCTACACCCCAAATGAAATTTGTACAACTGTATTGCATTCCTAAATGAAAATTATCGAATGTGGAAACTACAGAACCAAGTAGCTACTCAAAAAGTTCTGTGGTCTGATGCTGAAGGAAATATATGAATAATATTCTTTATGTGAGTGTTATGATTTGTGTGATTATCACTGCATTGCTTCCCTTCCCAATTCCAATAATCTAACAGGTTTACTATAATGTTTGACTAGTGTATAAATATTAACTCTCTGGACAAGACATATGCTTTATTTTAACTGTTTTATGGAAAGCTGTGGCTGATTATTATACAAAGCAAATTCAAACAGTTTTGTGAGTCAATGGCCAGGCATGAATAGATAATGCAGCATCAAAACGTCTGGTCAGGGCAGTCCTCATAACCTCACCCTACTGCTCACTAGGGCAACAATGTCTGTAACAAATCAAACCCAAAGTCTCACTAGGGCAACCATGTCTGTAACAAATCAAACCCAAAGTCTCACTAGGGCAACCATGTCTGTAACAAATCAAACCCAAAGTCTATCTCCTACCATCAGTATGATTTCTATATCTGCCCCTGCTTACAGTGATGTAAGGGGTTTACAGCAACCAGAAATGGAAGTGGAACCTTTGCCACTGCCTAAGCCACTTCTGGCAACCCACAATCACCTGTGACCCCCATCATGAATTGCACATAACAATCAATCTGTGAAACAGTGAGGTGTCACTTGAGGTTGATCCATTTCCAGTCCCCTGCACCTCTGCCCCACAGGAAATCTCAAGCAGCAGAATTGAGTATATGATTGGTCAGTGCAAATAACGGCACCACTTGTTCCATTACATGCTGATCATAATGGAGATGCCACAGAATCCTCTAGTGGGGATCACAGCATCCCTCCCTCCCTCCCTCTCTCTCTCTCTCTCTCTCTCTCTCTCTCTCTCTCTCTCTCTCTCTCTCCTCTAGTGGGGATCACAGCATCCCTCTCTCTCTCTCTCTCTCTCTCTCTCTCTCTCTCTCTCTCTCTCTCTCTCTCTCTGTCTCCACCTCTCCCTTTCTCAGTGATCCACACACAGACCTGGCCACTTGCAGTCCCCTGTGCTTAGTAAAGCAGGAAGGGTCCTGTAACTGATAATTTTCAGGATTAATTTCAAAGCTGCAGTATTGATAAAGAGTCTGAGCTACTGCAGTTAGCAAATAGACCTAGATGTAAATTTTTGAGACTCGCAGATGGAGCAAGACAAGTGTACATCTACATCTACATCTACACAGATACTCTGCAAGCCACCATACAGTGCATGGTGCAGCGTACACTGTACTATTACCTGTGATTTTCACTCACGTTCCACTCACAAACGGAGAGGGTAAAATGACTGTCTGTATGCCTCCATATGAACTGTAATTTCTCATATCTTATCTACATGGTTCTCACATGCAGTGTATGTTGGCTGCAATAGAATCACTCAGCAGTCACCTTCAAATGCCGGTTCTCTAAATTTTCTCAATAATGTTTCTCGAAAAGAAAGTCACCTTCCCTCCAGGGATTCTTATTTGAATACTGAAGCATCTGCATAACACTTATGTGTTGTTCAAAACTTCCGTCAGTCTGACTTGGTATGGATCCAAAACACTCAACCAGTGCTCAAGAATAGGTTGCACCAGCATCCTACATGCAGGTTCCTTTACAGGTGAACCATTCTTTTCTAATATCCTCCCAATAAACAAAAGTCAATCATTCACCTTCCTGACCACAATTCTGACATGCTTGTTCCACCTCATATAGCTTTGCAATATTAGGTCCAGATATTTACATGACTTGACTGAGTCAAGCAGGACACTAGTATGCTTACATTACAGGCTTGATCTTCCTACTCATCCACATTATTCTCTCTTTTGATATTCACTCTGGACTGATCTTGTATGCTTACAATGAGCTTGGTGTGTTTTGGAGTTACATCTAGCCAGGTGCACGCTATGTGAACTGAAGTCATTACCAATCACACAGAACAGCCATTTGTTCCACAGGTTACTACATCAAAGTGTGTTGAGTGATACTGAACTGCTGCTACATGCAATTGTTTGGATGGTAAACATATGTTAATTCAGATAACTTCTTGAATATTTGACTCTGCCACTTCACACATATGACTAGGATACCTTGCCCTTCCTAGTGCCAACAGTTTTAGCTCCTGAATGAACTGGCAGTGATAGTTACTGAGCACTCAAAAAGTTAATTCCAATTGATGTGGCTTGAAAACAAGAAGATACCACACTGAAAAACCTGGTAATGGAAAAAAGTTTGAACTAATTCTGTATAACGGGTAGAGCTCCCCCCATGAACCATGGACCTTGCCGTTGGTGGGGAGGCTTGTGTGCCTCAGCGATACAGATAGCTGTACCATAGGTGCAACCACAATGGAGTGGTATCTGTTGAGTGGCCAGACAAACATGTAGTTCCTGAAGAGGGGCAGCAGCCTTTTCAGTACTTGCAGGGGCAACAGTCTGGATGATTGACTGATCTGGCCTTGTATCACTAACCAAAACAGCTTTGCTGTGCTGGTACTATGAACAGCTGAAAGCAAGGGGAAACTACAGCCATAATTTTTCCCGAGGGCATGCAGCTTTACTGTATGGTTAAATGATGATGGCGTCCTCTTGGGTAAAATATTCCGGAGGTAAAATAGTACCCCATTTGGATCTCCGGGCGGGGACTACTCAAGAGGACGTCATTATTAGGAGAAATAAAACTGGCACTCTACAGCTCGGAGCGTCGAATGACAGATCCCTTAATTGGGCAGGTAGGTTAGAAAATTTAAAAAGGGAAATGGTTAGGTTAAAGTTAAATATAGTGGGAATTAGTGAAGTTTGGTGGCAGGAGGGACAAGACTTTTGGTCAGTTGAATACAGGATTATAAATACAAAATCAAATAGAGGTAATGCAGGAGTAGGTTTAATAATGAATAAAAAAAATAGGAGTGTGGGTAAACTACTACAAACAGCATAGTGAACGCATTATTGTGGCCAAGATAGACACGAAACCCACACCTACTACAGTAGTACAAGTTTATATGCTAACTAGCTCTGTAGATGATGATGAAATGTATGATGAAATAAAAGAAATTATTCAGGTAGTGAAGGGAGACAAAAATTTAATAGTCATGGGTGACTGGAATTCGTCAGTAGGAAAAGGGAGAGAGGGAAACATAGTAGGTGATTATGGTTTGGGGCTAAGAAATGAAAGAGGAAGCCGCCTGGTAGAATTTTGAACAGAGCATAACTTAATCATAGCTAACACTTGATTCAAGAATCATGAAAGAAGGCTGTATACATGGAAGAATCCTGGAGATACTAGAAGGTATCAGATAGATTATATAATGGTAAGACAAAGATTTAGGAACTAGGTTTTAAATTGTAAGACATTTCTAGGGGCAGATGTGGACTCTGACCACAATCTATTGGTTATGAACTGTAGATTAAAACTGAAGAAACTGCAAAAAGGTGGGAATTTAAGGAGATGGGACCTGTATAAAATGAATAAACCAGAGGTTGTACAGAGTTTCAGGGAGATCATAAGGGAATGATTGACAAGAATGGGAGAAAGAAATACAGTAGAAGAAGAATGGGTACCTCTGAGGAATGAAGTAGTGAAGGCAGCAAAGGATAAAGTAGGTAAAAAGACAAGGGCTAGTAGAACTCCTTGTGTAACAGAAGAAATATTGAATGTAATTGATGAAAGGAGAAAATATAAAAATGCAGTAAATGAAGCAGGCAAAAAGGAATACAAAGTCTCAAAAATGAGATTGACAGGAAGCCCAAAATGGCTAAGCAGGGATGGCTAGAGGACGAATGTAAAGATGTAGAGACATATATCGCTAGGGGTAAGATAGATACTGCCTACAGGAAAATTAAAGAGACCTTTGGAGAAAAGAGAACCACTTGTATGAATATCAAGCGCTCAGATGGAAACCCAGTTCTAAGCAAAGACAGGAAAGCAGAAAGGTGGAAGGAGTATATAGAGGGTCTATACAAGGGCGATGTACTTGAGGACAATATTATGGAAATGGATGAGGATGTAGATGAAGATGAACTGGGAGATATGCTACATGAAGAGTTTGACAGAGCACTGAAAGACCTGAGTCGAAACAAGGCCCCCGGAGTAGACAACATTCCATCAGAACTACTGACAGCCTTGGGAGAGCCAGCCCTGACAAAACTCTACCATCTGGTTAGCAAGATGTATGAGACAGGCGAAATACCCTCAGACTTCAAGAAGAATGTAATAATTCCAATCCCAAAGAAAGCAGGTGTTGACAGATGTGAAAATTACCGAACAATCAGTTTAATAAGCCACAGCTGCAAAATACTAACGCAAATTCTTTACAGATGAATGGGAAAGCTAGTAGAACCCAACCTCGGGGAAGATAAGTTTGGATTCCGTAGAAATATTGGAACACGTGAGGCAATACTGACGCTAAGACTCATCTCAGAATCTTGATTAAGGAAGGACAAACCTATGTTTCTAGCATTTGTAGACTTAGAAAAAGCGTTTGACAATGTTGACTGGAATACTCTCTTTCAAATTCTGAAGGTGGCAGGGGTAAAATACAGGTAGCGAAAGGCTATTTACAATTTGTACAGAAACCAGATGGCAGGGAGCGAAAGGCTATTTACAGTTTGTACAGAAACCAGATGGCAGTTATAAGAGTCGAGGGACATGAAAGGGAAGCAGTGGTTGGGAAGGGAGTGAAACAAGGTTGTAGCCTTTCCCCGATGTTATTCAATCTTTATATTGAGCAAGCAGTGAAGGAAACAAAAGAAAAATTCAGAGTAGGTATTAAAATCCATTGAGAAGTAATAAGAACTTTGAGGTTTGCTGATGACATTGTAATTCTGTCAGAGACAGCAAAGGATTTGGAAAGCAGTTGAATGGAATGGATAGTGTCTTGAAAGGAGGATATAAGATGAACATCAACAAAAGCAAAACAAGGGCAATGGAATGTAGTCGAATTACGTCGGGTGATACTGAGGGAATTAGATTAGGAAATGACACACTTAAAGTAGTAAACGAGTTTTGCTATTTGGGGAGCAAAATAACTGATGATGGCCGAAGTAGAGAGGATCTAAAATGTAGACTGGCAATGGCAAGGAAAGCGTTTCTAAAGAAGAGAAATTTGTTAACATCGCATATAGATTTAAGTGTCAGGAAGTTGTTTCTGAAAGTATTTGTATGGAGTGTAGCCATGTATGGAAGTGAAACATGGACGATAAATAGTTTAGACAAGAAGAGCATAGAAGCTTTCGAGATGTGGTGCTACAGAAGAATGCTGAAGATTAGATGGGTAGATCACATAACTAAAGAGGAGGTATTGAATAGGATTGGGGAGAGGAGAAGTTTGTGGGACAAGTTGACTAGAAGAAGGGATCAGTTGGTAGGACATGTTCTGAGGCATCAAGGGATCACCAATTTAGTATTGGAGGGCAGCGTGGAGGGTAAAAGTCATAAAGGGAGACCAAGAGATGAATACACTAAGCAGATTCAAAAGGATGTATGTTGCAGTAGGTACTGGGAGATGAAGAAGGTTGCACAGGATAGAGTAGCATGGAGAGCTGCATCAAACCAGTCTCACGACTGAAGACCACAACAACATCAACAACAACAACGGGTAGAGCTATGTAAAATTTGCATATGCTATCAATACTAAATGCTTTGAAAGTGTAAAGAATGTTTATTCCAGTGGTTACTGGGTATAGTGTGTCATGTTTTTGGTCAATTTCAATGTGCAATAAAATGCAAAATAAGTATATTTCAGCAAAATTTTTTAATAATTAATACATTTCAGCAAAATTTGTTACATAAGCCCCAAAATATCTGAATATACAGGTGTTCTAAATATATTAATGATTGTGTGTGAGATAATCACATAAAGACGACAAAAAGTGCAAAAATTATGACTGCAAACAAAAACTTGTTGTGTGACTATAGATGTGCTAGACACAACATTCTAATAACCTCTCCAACACACATATTTATGGCCTATTGTGTTACCATGGAATAGATAAAACATGTCCTGCCATATTTTACCTCACTGAAAAACGAACACTAAACCAAGGATGTTTTGTTTACACCTGGATAGAATAATGAAAAAAATAAAAGTGAGGCAAGAAAAAAGCAGCAGATCTGAGATACATAGTAGAATATTTATTTATTTATTTATTTATTTTCTGCCCATATAACAAAAAGTTTTCAGACATTGTCAGGAAAATTTAGATTACATTACATTACTTGATGCTAACAAAACTTTGAACAGTATATTTCTTGCTTTGTTGCATGTGAAAGTATAATACTGTAGATTTTTTTAGTTTGATACTTACAATTTTTTGCTTCAATTTTATTTACTTCATTCCCTATCCAAATATAAATATAGCATTCTTACACTAACACAGCAGTTTTCATCAGGAAAGTGGCAAACATATGTCGGTCAATTGAATTTTTGAAATAGCTGTTTCTTTATTTTATATTTATTGAACAAGATTTTCTAAAGTATGAGTAAAGCTACATTTTTTTGTAAAAACTTTCACCGGGTTGATATGGTATTATTGGAAAATAACACATTGGGAAAAAAGCTAAATTCTAATTTTTAAATGCTAAATTTTCAAACTTTATTTGCTGATTTCATGCAACTCCAATAAGGATAGGCATCATACATCAAGTAAAATGAGTAATTACTGTGACTATTTTATAGGTGACAGATTGCATATAAAATATTGAAACAATTTTAATACTTACTTCAGAAAAACTGCAGCAATGTTAGTTGCAAATGATCCAATCTTAGAAATTCTCCATTTCCGTTTTTGTGTTGTGTTATAACCATCATGTGTTAGAGGTTCACTGTCTTTGGCTATACCCATACGTGATTGCATCATGTGCAACATACTTGAATGTGAGAAGTAAAAAACCCCTTTAGCACTAGTTTTATTAGACTCAAGATTTCTGAAACAAAATTCCTGGTTAGTAGTTTATACATTGGCAAAAATACTTATACTATTTAATATTCGGAATGGTTTAAAACAAAAAATTCTTACAGCATTCATACTTTTCTGTTTCTTATACTACCTTCAACAATCAGTAACAAAAATACTGAACAATAATGTACTAAATATTGATATAAAAAGCTATTCCTAAGACTCCACAATGAGTATTTTTTCTGTACATGACATTCAGGAGTTGCGTAGTAAATAACATCAGCAGAACGAACAGTGATTCTTTTTGGAAACTTCTTTTTATTTGAGAAGGAGAGGGAAGCAGTAACAGAGATAGGCGAAAAAAAAATCAGACTGAAACAAAGGAATATATTAAAGGGAACAGAGTAAAATGTAATGAAAAAAATAATAGTGGAGAGACTATTTATTTTATCATTTCATTGGTGAGCATAGTCCTTCACATTATTGCTTTTATTTCTAGAATGGATCTCCATTGTCATAAAAACTTTTGAAATGTGTTAAACAGAGGGCATGTTCAGCTCATATATGTAGCTAACGGGTCAGAAAACATAGCTGTAATTTAATTTCAATATTGCACTTAAATAGCCTGCATTACATTCAAAGAACGTAAGAGTAGAATACTGTTACATCAAAATATGTATGTTCCATTGTATAGTGGAAATTATAATCCACAACTAATGTGGAAACTGCACATGATGCTCTAGTCTATACTGTGTTTCAAATGAAGAATGTTGATTGCATAGCAGAAGACTAAATTACTGCCATTGTTACTGTTGTATCATAAGGCTTTGACTAAATTCAAAACAAACACAAACAACTTACTGAAAATGATCCATGAGATCTTTAAGAGTAGTGCAACCCAGTTCAACATTTATATCGTGGCCATATCCACTTTTGTAGTAGTACTTGAGGTCTTCCTTGTATTCCATAACCTTAATAAAAATTTGACCATTAGTGGACAATTCATATTTTCATGATGTGCTTAACTTGGGATGTATTTACACTTAAATACACTGCAAATAATATCATGGTATCACATAATAATTTTTGAACTGTCATTAGAATTTCTCGAAAATTACTGAATATAGTGGCACTAATGAGACAAGCTCGTAATTCTTTACTCTTGTTTCATTTCCTTTTTGTGAAGTGGCTTACCACCAGCATGCTTAAATCCCTCTCAAAAAGTGCCACTGTAAAAGAACCAATTACTTTTAGAGAAAACCTTAGCAGTATGGCATCTTGGATAATATGCCAGAATCCCATCTCAAGAACAAAAGCAGAAAATAATTTTTGAAGCTGAGGATTGTATGTTGGGAGTAGCTGCTACATCATGTAGGTGTTATTCATCATAGACTCCCACAGCATTCTGTACTGGACCCTTAAATGTTTTTTACTGATGCAGCTAGGAATCATAACGAGTGCTATGTCACTATATTTGCAGATGACACCTGCAAAATCTGTCAACGATAGCCATGGACAACATTTTATCAAACAATTTTAACTGTTTTATGTTTAAATTCCTTTCTGCCTACCCAAGCAAGATAAGTTGCATGACATTTTGATCAAGTTACAAAAGACTCAGAGGAATACTCTGATGTTTGATGATCAAGAGTTACAGAGAGCTGAGCGCACAAAGTTCCTGATCCTTCATGTAAACAGCAAACTTAACTGGAAAAATCACATACTTTTAATTGTGAAAATGTTGAGCTTAGATGCTTTTGCACAGCTTATTTTGCTAATGTGCACTCATCCTGTCATACAGAATTAATGACTCATGTGGTTGCAGCACAATGTATAAAATCATATGATGGCAACAGAATGCAGTATGTGACTACAGGGTCTGGATGTTGACCTGAAACCAAGGCCATTAGAGAGGTGTACCTCAAGGATCTATATTTGGTCCACTTTTGTTCACTCTTTTTATAAGCAATATTGAAGTCAGTGAGAAGGAACAAAAAAGTACTACTGGCTGATGACATATGTAAATGTATAAAAAATTAAGGAAATGGAAAGCAACATGTTTATGTCAATAAACAATACAGAGCATTGACTCAAACAGAATGACTTAATTATAAATCTTTATTTTTTTTTAAAAAAAAGACAATGTTTATATGTCCTTGAATAGAAAAAAGATAGATCACATACTTAGGTGAAACAAGACTGGAAAAGGTATCACTATAAATATTTTGGGAACTATATTAGATAACACGCTCCAATAGGGATAGCATACAGACAATGTACCCTGATCAGCCACAACATTATGACCACCGACCTATTATAGACATAAACCCAATCCAAGTGATAGCAGCATCGTTGGGTTGGGCAACCACCCCTCATTACAGATGTTCGACATTTTAGGCAGGACAGACTGGTAAAACAGGACAGGCAGTGAACTGTGGTGGAATTAACATCAGACTTCAATGCTGGGTAGAGTACAAGTGTGTCTGAACACACACTACACCGAATACTCCTAATGATGGGCCTCTGTAGCTGATGACCCACATCTCTGCCAATGTTAACAGTACAGTTTTGGCAATTATGACTGCAATAGGCACATGACCATTGGCACTGGATGTTGGTACAGTGAGAGAGCATTGCATGCTTTCACAAACCCTGGTACCTTCTTCACCGTACTGATGTGAGGGCACAAATCAATCATCCTCCAGGGAAACAGCTGCTTGATAACTGTACTGTGGGATGGATATAAGCTGGTGGCAGCTGCATTATACTTGGGGAAATTCATATGGGCATCCAAGATTCCAGTGGAGCTTGTGTAAGGCACCATGATGCCCAAGGAGTGTAGCAAACTGGTTGCAGTCAACGTATACCTCTTCATGATGATCATGTTTACCGATGGCAGTGGCATTTTTCAACAAGATAATGCGCCATGTTACAAGGCCTAGAATGTGATGGACTGTTTTGAAGAATGCATTGGTGAGTTCTAATTGATGTGATGACCCCCCACCCTGCTGCTCCGCCCCCCCCCCCCCTCCCCCGTCCCTCCCCCAGAATATATGGGAATTAGGTGACTTCTGTGTGCAGATGTGGTGCCAACTCCCTCAAGCGACCTACCAAGGCCTCATTGCTTCCATGCCATGATGAATTGCCACTGTTATCTACGCAAAATCACAATGTTCTAGCTGATCAGTGTGTGTGTGTTCCTTTACAAAGGAAATCCCAAATCCTTGTACCACTGAAAATATGAATGTAATAAGTGTCAGTGGTGTTGAGAAACAGCTGAAATAGTTACAAATGAACAAACCTCCAAGATCTGATGAAAATTCTGACAGTTTCTATAATGAATATGGGGCTGAGTTAGATATATTGGACCAAAAACTGTGCTCAATATTTGGAAGAAAGCACAGGACACACCAGCCTGTACCAAGGCTAGTAAAAGTGATCCACAAAACTGCCACCCAGTATCCTTGACTATGATTATTTGTAGAATCTTAGAACATATTCTGAGTTCAAACATAATGAGATATCTCAAACAAAATGATCTGCTCTATGCCAACCAGTGTAGATTCTGAAAATATGAATCATTTTAAACCAAACGCACATTCTTATTACAGACACTCAATTCAATTTATTGCTCATAACATGTAATTTTACATGCATGTGCTTTTTCAACTAAGCATAAAGTTTTTATAATTACAATTTTTTTTAGTTTACATTATTTCTTATTAAATTTTAATTCATTATAAATTCTGGTTATAAGGGCATTTTTGAATAAGCCACTGCTTGACTCACTTTTTAAAAATATCCCCTGTCAATATCTTAACTTCATTTCATAATAAGTTATTAAAAACAGCTCCTTTGATATAGATGCTTTTCACTGTTGAAGTTAATCTTCTGTTAAGCATATGAAAATCTCTTCTATTCCTTGTTTCATAGTTGTGAATATCCATATTTCTTTTTGTGATCTTAGGGTTTTCTTTCACTAGCATTATAGTTTCTAGTATATACATGGCATTAACTGTGAGAATATTGTGTCTAATGAATATGGGTTTGCAAGAAGTTCCTGATTTACTTTTGCTAGAATCCTCAAGGCTCGGTTCTGCAGTATGAAAACTATTTTCACATTAGTTTGGCATGTCCCACCCCACAGTACTATTCCATAAGACAAGAAAGGATTCACCAATGCATAATATACAGTCCTTAGGATTTCAGAATTAAGATATGGTGATAATCTTCTGGATTGGGTCTTATATTTTTACAGACATAATCAGCTTACTGTTTCCATAAAAGTCGATCACCTATGCACAATCCCAAGAATTTACATTCTGTACAGGTTGTTGGTAGAATTTCATCAGTCACAGTATTTTGTCTTTTAGTTATTATTTATTTATTTATTTTCGAGTTCTGTGGATCCTTGATGCGAATGTATCACTAGGATGTAGAACGTGTCAGGTTATTACAGAAATAGCCACATGTAGATGATCATGAAGCATCCAATTTAACATATATAAGCAGATGCATGAAAAAGGACATCCACATGTCAAATAATTACACACAAAAATTCAGATAACAGCACAGATAATAGTACAGTAATGACATAGATGATTGCATAAATAATAGTGCAGTAATGACACAGATGATTACATAAACAAATTTAAAGTAATTCATCTAAAAATATCCTGCCAACAAGTGATATGCTAATCTACATAATCAGTTCTATTAGAAATGCATAAAATTAAACACAAATTCAAGAAGTATTACACATTATCAAAGAATTACTGTAAAGAATAGAAAGAATTAGCCAAAAGATAAAGTTTTAGTTCTGCTTTGAATTTAGTAAGATCCCCAATGACTGATTTAATATGGCAGGGAAGTTTATTGAACACTTTTATACTTGAATAATGGTCTCCTTTCTGTACCATGCTGATATTTTTAAAATCTTTGTGAAGATCATGTTTTCTTCTTGTATTGTGAGCATGGTACGCACTATTCATTTTGTAAATTGCATAATTTTTGTTCACGAAGCACAATAGTGACAAGATGTATTGACAAGGGATGGTGAGGATCCACAGCTGTTTGAATAAATTTCTGCAAGAAGATCTAAGATGCATTCTACTCATAACCCTGATAACTCTCTTCTGTGCAACAAAGACTTTATTTGCTTGTGGTTGATTTCCCGAGAAGATGATGCCATATGTCATAAGTGAATGGAAATAACCAACATATGCAGCTTTGATTCTTTCCATGTCACAAACAGATGCAATCGACCAAATGGCAAATGATGTTGAATTTAGTCTTTTACATAGGTCAGTCATGTGGGCAGACCAGTTCAGTTTGTTATCAATATGTAAACCCAGAAATTTGGAACTTTCACTATTTCCTTGTCTCCACATTTTATTTCAGCATTTTCCAATTTTTTGTTTACTGTTTGAAACTGAATGAAATGTGTCTTATTAACATTGAGGGACAGACAATTTGCAATGAACAAGTGTAGAACTTCTTGGAATATAGTGATCACAGCATTCACCAGACTGCAGTTGGGTACCTTGTCAATCATAATGGTTGTGTCATCTGCAAATGGGGTGAAGTGTGCTTCTTGGGTCACACACCATGGGAAGTCATTTACAAAGATTAAGAAAAGTAAGGGACCAAGCACTGAGCCCTGCAGCACTCCACGTTTTAATGTCCCGCAATCAGAGCTGGCAGGTGCCTTTGCACAATTGTTTAATACTACCTTCTGATTTCTGTCATCTACATATGACTCAAGCCACTTCCCTACTTTATCTTTTAAGCCATAATGCTCAGCCTTTCTTAGTAGAATCTTGTGATCTATACAGGCAAATGCTTTTGACGGATCACAAGAGATTCCAACTGGTGACATTTTCTGGTTTATTGATTCAAAGAGGTAAATGACAAATGAGAAAATGGCTTGTTCAGTTGACACCCTTTTGGAATCCAAACTGATTTTTACTAAGGATGTTATAGTTATTAAGGTGAGCCATGACTCTATTGTACATAAGTTTCTCAAGGATTTTTGAAAGACTTGTTAACAATGAAATTGGGCAGTAGTTGGAAACCTCTGCTTTATCACCCTTTTTGAAGAGTGGTTTAACAACTGCAAATTTTAGTCTATTAGGGACAGTACCTTGATTTAGAGATTCCTTAAATATGTGACACAGAACTTTAAGAATATATTTGTGGCAATGTTTCGGTACTTTGGTAGATATATTGCCCACACCAGTGGAATATTTGTTTTTCATTTGGCATATCATCTTCTCAATCTCATCTGCTGTGATGTAGGGTATATACATCAGGCTAATTTTTCTCTGCACTGCTTTTTGTAGAAGGTTCATGGCTTCATCCATAGACCCTTTATATCCAATTTGATCCACTGCTGTCAGAAAATGATTGTTGAAGATACTGGCCACTATTTCCCTTCATCTACCATGCTTCCATTGTGACACACTTGGATACTGTCTGTATCCTATGAAACTTTTCCTGTCTCTCTTTTTACCACCTTCCAGATTGTTCTTATTTTATTATTTTATCTGTCAGTTTCAGATTTGATAAACATACTCTTGGGTTTTTTAATAACATTTTTAGGATGTTACATTACAATCTACAGTGTTTCCTATCCTGAGCTTTATCAGAATTTCTGAGTGAAACATAAAGCATTCTCGTTTTCTGCATGAAGTTTTTATTCCCTTAGTGAGCCACTGTCTCCTACAATCATTCTGGTTTGTACTTTTTGAAATTTTCTTAGGAATTAAAGCTTCAAAAAGAGTAACAAATTCATTTAGGAAAAGGTTGAATTTATCATTTATATTTTTAGCCTGATATAGTGCCTCAAAATCTAACTGCTCCAAATGCCTTCTGAAGGTTTCCAGATTCTCACTGTTGATTAACCTGTATGGTCTACTGATAGATCTGCTCTTGTTAGGAGGGCTTACATCATGTATTTCCAACAGCTGCCAATCATGGTATGAGAGACCATTTAAGATTTTTGTTACAAATATATTTTCGATTCTATTATTATCTACAAAAATATTGTCCATCAGACTTGTACAGTTCTTTGTTACCCTGGTGGGAAAGTCAACAACTGTCCTCAGATTGAAAGAATTCATTACATTCTCAAACTCTGTTCTATCATTGTTACAGGTAAGAAAATGTACATTAAAATCACCAAGCATTATTATTTCTTTGGTTTTTGAATTCAAGTAAGTTAAAAGTGATTCTACTTGCTCGAAGAATACACTGACTTTTCCTGAGTGAGCTCTTTAGGAAGCAATAACATAAATAGGCAATGTATTGACAAGGACGTCAATGCAACAAACCTCAAAATGCTGGTCAACACAATATTTTTTTACATCCATAGATTTGTACACTGTATTATTTCTAAAATACATTATCATTCCTCCTTTGTCCATTTTACTTCAAATATAAAAAGTTGCTAAGTTGTACTTATATAGTTGCATCATTTCAATCCTTTCCTTCATGTGACATTCAGTAAAACATAAAATATGGGCATTGTTTATTGCATCACTGTCATAAATGCAAACAGACAACTGGTCCAGTTTGTTCCTTAGACCCATAATATTTTGACGAAATAAGTGAAGTTTGTCATTTCCTAAACTCTTTGATTCAATGGCACTTCTTTGTTGCGAACTGGAATTAGAGATTATTGCAGGTCTACCTGAAGGTATCTGCCTTATGTTAGTCTTGGAACTTTGGCCAGGTACCAAAAATCCTGTAGAGTTGTATGTTTCCTGGTTCTTGTGCTTCTTCTGTTACTGCTGATGATGGTGAAGCTGCTGCAGTCTTTCACTGTTGAAGACTGAGGAGTGGCCAATACTGATGAAAGGTCCTGAACCACTGATAGTTTCATTTAGGAAAAGTGAAAAATGCCACAACTGATAATATAACCAAATTCCTTGAGAAAATCTTTCCAGGATATAGCAACTTTCATGTAGAAAAACTGGAATCAAAGGGTGTGAACAGCAGCTTCAAGATTGGTGTGGACTTCCATCTAAAGCACAAGGTGATGGACACAACACTATGGCCAAAGAATATTGTTGTCAGGTGTTTTTTGTTTCGGAGATTGACCAGTGACCCAGTAAAATAGTGCCTGAAATAAAAACCCAAGGCCCCATAATATCTCACAGAAGTAACAGTAGAGATATTAGTTATATGCCCATAGTTATAACAGTTGTTAATATACAGTGTTTAAGAACCAAGGTGGACCTTCTATCATTCTTTGTAGAAGAAGTCAAACCAGATGTTTTATGTATCTGTGAACACTGGTTAGATGAAGCAGAAGGTGACTATTACAGAGCCATTGAATATTTGGACATGGTAAATTGTTGGTATTGAACTACCACAATTCATGGTGGTGTATCTGTATATACAAGCAAGACTCTTAGTGTAAAGGAAATAGACTTAAAAAACATTTCCACAGATCTAGATCTAGAATTAGCTTCACTAGTGTTAACAGATAATGACCTTATTATTGTCTCTGTGTACCACTCATCAGTTGGTAATTTTGAAAACTTTATTGCACAAATGGAAACCTGTTTGTCCTACCTAACACATCTTAAATCTAAAATTTCACTGTGTGGAGATTTCAACATTCATATAAGTGATGGAGGCACTAAAGAGAGAGTCTTCATGACTTTGATAAATAGTTATGGGCTTTTTGTTGCAAACTGACTGCCAACAAGAGGTGATGCCTGCCTAGACACAGTTATCACTACCTCAATATCTGGGACTATAATATCAGTGTAGTTGCTGACCATAATGCATTGGTAATGGAAATAAGTGTGAAATGCTTGAGTCAACTGCAACGAAGCTCATGGCACTCCAGTCCTGTGTTAAAGGATCATAAAAGTAGAAAGACTAAATTACCTTAAAATAGCCCTGTCAAGTGTAAACTGGCAGCAAAAAATTGCAGGAATGGGGGCCAGTGCCTCATTCAAATGTCTGTGCCAATGATTAAAAGCTAAATTTGATGATTTATTTCCAGAAATCCACAAGAAGTATCCTACAGGCAAAGTTAAAGGAAGGGACAAATGTACTACAGGGAAGATGTGGTATACCCCTGAGCTAAACAAATTAAAATGCATTGTGCTGATTTTCAGGGACATTATGAAAGCAGCTAGAGGTCTCCCATCTAAAGACCTGCTTCATTGCAATTATGTAAGAGCCAAACGAATTTACAGAAAGCAAAAGGAGGAGGCAAAAAAGAGATACAATGAGAGGTTCATTAAAGAGGCTCAAAATCCATGCAGAGCAGCTTGGAATCTGGTAAACGAGTGCAGAAAAAAGCCCACCTCAGCCTTAAATTCTGGTAGCCCTTCAATCAGCACTTTGTTAGGATAGTGAAAGATACTATTAATGAAATACGTGACTCAGGCTTAGTCCCGCAAGTAACATGAGAAATGTAACCAGTAGCACTTTTGAAATCTGGAAGGAAGTGTACCCTAAGGATATCATAAAAATAGTTAAGTAATACAAGAACTCAGAGAGCAAATATATCTATGGTATGTCTTGCACAATGCTGAAGAAAATTATTCTAGAGCTTGCTCAATCATTATCTATAGCAATTAACAAATGCTTATCCTCTAGTGTCTTCCCAAAATTTCTTAAACTAGCACGGACAGTATCAACCTACAAAAAAGGTGACCCGTATGAAGTGTCCAGCTACAGACCAATTTCCATCATTCCTACTTTGCTAAAGTTATGGAGTCTGTTATGAAGCTCCAGTTACAGAATTATTTTGAAGAAAATAAGCTCTTCCAGGACACACAGCATGGTTTTCACAAGGGAAAGTCAACGTTTACGGCAGCACTGGATTTAACCAGAAAAATAAGGCAAGGATTCGAAGACAGAGAAAGTGTGGCACTGGCACTCTGTGATCTTAGCAAGGCATTTGACTGCATCCCACAAGATACTCCACAATAAATTGAAGTGTTATGGTGTCGGAGGTGTTGTTCTAGCAACTTTTCAGTCTTATCTAGAAAATAGGAGACAAGTGGTATCAATTCATGGAGCAACATCACAAGAACAAAAGCTGGAATTTGGAATACCCCAAGGGTCCATCATAGGGCCTCTCCTGTTCCTTATTTATGTCAATGATATGGGTTATAACAACAATATGTTACAGTTTGCTGATGACACCTCCCTTTTTGCCAAAGGAGGAACTGCTGCAGAATCAGTCCAAGAAACAGATGTACTCTTCCAAAACATTAAAGAATGGTTAATCGAAAATAAAATGAAAACGAATGAAGGAAAAACACAACTTCTGATATGAGCCCTTGCCTTTTCAATAAAGTTATCTATCTCTTCAACTAGGCTGGGCTCATTGTCTGCATAGGAAACACCAGATGTATCATTTGCATGCATAGTGATCAATTGCTTATTGTGAAGAGAACTTGGGAAATTATTTACACAGCATATGAATAGGAGCGGACCTAAAATAGAGCCCCGAGGAACACCAAAATATATATTTCTTATACTTGACCTTCTCCTCTCCCGTATTTCTCCATTAGGGTACATAATCTCCGGGTACTGTTGTCTACTCTTTAAATATGTTTCTAGCAGTTGCACGAGTTTTCCAGTGATACCACTCTTCACTATTTTTGATAAGAGCATGTTATTATGTACTCTGTCAAAAGCCTTTGAGAGGTCCAGGAATACTCCTGATGCTTGGGATTTTTCATTCATTTTTTTCAAGTACACTATGAACAAATTTTACTGCTGCTGACATGGTACTTCGATCTATTCTGAAACAATGCTGGAAATCACTTAATATGTCAGCATTATTGTAATGTTCCAAGATTTTTTTAAAAAATATTATTTTCTCTATCAGTTTGCTGGAAGTTTAGATTAGGGCAATGGGTCTGTAGTTCTGTACATGCTTCATTGCCTTCTTTTTGTGTATTGGTTTCACCACAGATAGTTTCAACTTGTCAGTGAACACACCATCCTTGAGAACACAGTTTATTAGAGGAACTACTGGTTTCATTACAAGCTTTGTATCAAGATATTCAGGTAGATATAGCATTTCATAACTACCTAAAAGTATTTGACATCTATGCTTTAGAGGGACCACTTTTTTCGCTTTGTGATAGATGGCACTGTAATAGTCACAAACATATGGCTCACAATTTTAGACTAACAGTAGGTTTTTTAAATTAAAATACAAATGTAGGTAGGTTTGAACATTTTATTGTGGTTGTTCTAATGTGATACATGTACCTTTGGGAACCTATCATTTCTGAGAATGCCTGCTGTTACAGTGTGATTACCTGTAACTACCACATTAATGCAATAAATGCTCAAAATGATGTCCGTCAACCTCAATACATTTGGCAGTACGTGTAATGACATTTCTCTCAACAGTGAGTAGTTCGGCTTCTGTAATGTTCACACATGCATTGACAATGCACTGACGCATGTTGTCAGGCATTGTCAGTGGCTCTCGATAGCAAATATCCTTCAACTTCCCCCACAGAAAGAAATCCGGGGACATCAGATCCGGTGAATGTGTGGGCAATGGTATGGTGCTCTGATGACCAATCCATCTGTCATGAAATATGATATTCAATACCGCTTCAACCACACACGACCTATGTGCTGGACATCCATCATGTTGGAAGTACATTGTCATTCTATCATGCAGTGAAACATCTTGTAGTAACATGGGTAGAACATTATGTAGGAAATCAGAATATATTGCACCATTTAGATTGCCATCGATAAAATGGGGGCCAATTATCCTTCCTCCCATAATTCTGCACCATACATTGACCTGCCAAGGTCACTGATGTTCGACTTGTAGCAGCCATCATGGATTTTCTGTTGCCCAATACTGCATATTATGCCGGTTTACATTACCGCTGTTGGTGAATGATGCTTCATTGCTAAATAGAATGCGTACAAAAACTCTGTCATTGTCTCATAATTTCTCTTCTGCCCAGCAGCAGGACTGTACATGATGTTCAAAGTCATTGCCATGCAACTCCTGGTGCATAGAAATATGGTACGGGTGCAATCAATGTTGATGTAGCATTCTCAACACCGATGTTTTTGAGATTCCCAATTCTCGTGCAATTTGTCTCTGCTGATGTGCGGATTAGCTGCGACAGCAGCTAAAACACCTACTTGGGCATCATCATTTGTTGCAGGTCATGGTTGATATTTCACATGTGGCTGAACACTTCCTGTTTCCTTAAATAACATAACTATCCGGCGAACAGTCTGGACACTTAGATGATGTCATCCAGGATACTGAGCAGCATACATAGCACAGGCCTGTTGTGCATTCCGATCACAATAGCTATACATCAACATGATATCGACCTTTTCCGCAATTGGTAAACGGTCCATTTTGACACAGGTAATGTATATCGAAGCAAATACCGTCTGCACTAGTGGAATGTTACATGATACCACGTACTTATATGTTTGTGACTATTACAGTGCCATCTATCACAATGTGAAAAAAGTGGTCCAACTAAAACATTTATATTTCTTTATGAACTACACGAATATGTAATAAAAAATGGGGGTTCCTATTTAAAAAGACGCAGTTGATGTCCATTTGACCTATGGCAGGCCAACCATAGCACCATCTGGTTTCCCCCTTCAAGTTAGATGAGTTTCGTTCTTTGTAGTTTTTTCATTTGATACTTATTTTGTGAGATATTTGGCCTGATCACTATCAATGGACCACCCTCCATAACGTAAGTCCAAGATCATACCTGTCACAAATTGTCTAGTCAGACAAAAATTCATATAATTGTTTCTCAATACATTGTTTCTCTGGCACACTTCATTATAAAGAACACTACTCTTTTTGAAAGCAACTCAACAGTCTACATGTATGACACCAAACATAACAATGACATATACTACCAACATAAAATTCTGTCCTTGGTGCAGAGAGATGCTACGCATGCCAGAACAAATATGTTAAGCTTTCTTTCTACTGAGCTTAAAAAGTTAAGAAATAGAAAATTTACATTCACAGCTAAACTATGCCAATTGTTCTTGAATCTATCTTCCTATTCTACTGAGGATTTTGTAAATGAAAGCTTACAAAGATCAAGGTTATAGACTGTGGTCACGAGTGTGTGACTTGTGCTTGTGTGTATGTTATCCACTTTAGAAGAGGCCCTTTTTGTTGAAGGTTCACATCTCACATGTTTATGGTGACTTACAAAAGAAAAGATATAGTTAAATAGATTTATGATCATCAAATGTCAATAGAGGTACCATATTTTATGTAGATGAGCTTATTTTCTTTCAGTTACTGTGCCGTGCAAATATAGAGAATGTTTCATTGTTGCCGTGACAGGCCTCTTAGGGTTGTGGAGTGAACTTAGTAGATTAAGTTTTGATAAGGAACCCTTGTACAGAAATGCACTATTTGGATGTAACATATGTTTGTAGACTAAATCAATTTAAAATATCCTGCTTCATGGTATTCAGAAAGTGGGAACAATAATCTCTGACCTGTGTGCTCTACAGCAGCCCATGGCATGAAAAAACTTTTAAGTACTCATCATTGGTTTCTCTTCAACATGATGTAGGACATCTTCTTCAAACCTGCGAGTGCAACTCATTGATGGAGTACCACAATCAACCTTCCTCATTGCAAACATACCAGTTTCTCACAGCTGTTGCTGTGGTCAGACAAAAGTGGTATGTGATGTCGTAATGCCAAAATAGACTGATGATGGTGCCCTCTTTTCAGTTTTTGTGTGACCTGTGAAGTGGTGGATCTGAAAGTGATCCAAACTTCAAACTTATTTTCCATCCATTAGTACATTTCTGGACATCGGTTCCTTATCAAAACTTTATCTATTATGTCCTGCATACAGCCCTAGCAGCCTGTAATAGGAATTGTGAAACATACTGTATATTTTTATTATGTATGTATTGATGAGCTGATTGCCCAGATGTGTGATAACAATAGTTTTGTCAAACTATTCTGATGAAGCCATCATTGAAGTGTGAAGATAAAATTCATTTTTTTATTTGTAATAGTGAACCATCTGTTTATAGTTCTGTTGAGTAGTAAATTGTAATTGAATATGCATGTAAATATATGTAAACATAATCTGGATATTTTTGACATCCACAGCATGCTCATAACTTTATGGAACATGCATAAATAAATAAAAATCTGGATAAGTGCAAGTAGAATTCTTGCATCAAGGGTTCCATACAAACTTTATTATGTTTGTAGATAGAATGAGAATTTTACAATTTTTGCCTGTTATCAATATCAATTCTAATAAGATAGCAGAATATGTGACACAGACGACCAAACATTTTGATAGCACTGATGTAGAAGCTTACATTTTTTTACTCCACCAAGACTTTGTGTGATATAAATTCCAACTTGGTGCAACAAGCTTTCCTGAGAAAAAGGGGTCTTAACAGACGGACAGACAGACAACAAAACCTACCCACCTCATTTTTCTGATTTTGGTGCTATCTTTGATCATTCGATTGTCTGTCTTTACAGAAATGTCATCTTCATGATTCATATTTCTTGTCTCACTCTTTGCTATTTTCCAAATTGTCCTCATCTTGTTACCAGAGGAATTTACTCTTTCTTGAAAGTACACTTTGATGAACAGATGACTTGCTTAGAATTTCACAATAAACTTTGTAACATGGTTTAACTATGTCAAGTCTTTTCTGAAGGTATTTGTCTGGAGTGTAGCCATGTGTCCCAGTAAAACACTGGCAGTAAACAGGTACTGAATAGAAATAGGGAGACAAGTACTTTGTGGCATAACTTGAATAAAAGAAGAGATCAGTTGATAGGACATATTCTGAGACATCAAGGAGCACCAATCTGTTACTGGAGGGAAGTGTCAGGTAAAAATTGTAGAGAGAGCAAGATATAAGCAGATTCAAAAGGATGTAGGTTGCAGCAGCTATTCAGAGATGGAGAGGCTTCCATAGGATGGAGTAGCATGGAGAGCTCCATCAAACCATTCTTTGGACTGAAGAACACAACAACAACAGTAAGTATTTGTGCAACCTCACAGACTTCATAGAATACAGTGAATTACTCACTGAAGTGCCAACAAGACTGGTATAGGAAAGCATATTCAAATACAGAGATATGTAAATAGGCAGAATACAGTGCTACCAACATCCTGGCCATGGTGGTAACACCGGTTCACGTCAGATCACCGAAGGTAAGCACTGTTGGGCTGGGTTAGCACTTGGATGGGTGACCATTTGGTCTGCCAAGTGTTGTTGGCAAGCACGTTGCACACAGCCCTTGTGAGGCAAAATTGAGGAGCTACTTGATGGAAAAGTAGCAGCTCTGGTCTCAGAAACTGAAATACGGCCAGGAGAGCAGCGTGCTGACCACATGTCCCTCCACATACACATCCAGTGATGTCTAGGGGCTGAGGATGACATGGCAGCCAGTTGGTACTGTTGGGCCTTCATGGCCTGTTCGGGAGGAGCAGAATACTGTGCTGTGGTCAGCAAAGCCTATATAAGGCGACAAGTGTGTGGCACAGTTCTTAAATCAGTTACTGCTGCTACAATGGCAGGTTATCAAGATTTAAGTGAGTTTGAACATGGTGTTATAGTTGGCACAAGAGTGATGGGCCACAGCATCTCTGAGGTAGTGATGAAGTGGGGATTTTCCCATATGACCGTTTCACGAGTGTACCATGGATATCAGGAGTCCAGTAAAACATCAAATCTGTGACATTGTTGCAGCTAAAGATCCTGCAAGAATAGGACCAATGATGACTGAAGGGAATTATTCAACATGACAGAAGTGCAACCCTTCTGCAAATTTCAATTCTAGACCATAAAAAAATGGTAGCATGTGAACTATTCAACAAAACATCATTGTTATGGGCTTTTGGAGCCTAAGGCTAACTCATGTACCCTTGGTGACTGCATGACACAAAGCTTTACTCCTCACCTGAAGCCCTCAACACCAACATTGGACTGCTGATGACTGGAAACATGTTGTGTGGTGGGATGAGTCTGTTTTCAAATTGTATCAAGCAGGTGGATGTGTACAAGTATGGAGACAACCTCATGAATCCATGGACCCTGCATGTCAGCAGGGGACTGTTCAAGCTGGTGAAGGCTACGCAATGGTGTAGGGCATGTGCAGTTGGAGTGATATAGGACCCCTGATGCGTCTAGGTACGACTCTGGCAGGTGACACGTATGCAAGCATTCTGTATATGATCACTGCATCTATTCATGCCCTTTGTGCTTTCTGATGGACTTCGGCAATTCCAGCAGGAGAATGTGAGACCCCACATGTCCAGAATTGTTACAGAGTGGCTCTAGGAGCACTCTTCTGAGTTTAATCACTTCTGCTGGCTACCAAAATTCCCACACACATGAACATTATTGAGTATATCTGGGATGCCTTGCGACTTGCTATTCAGAAGAGATCTCCACCCCCTCATACTCTTACACATTTATGGACAGCCCTGCAGGATTCATGGTGTTAATTCCCTCCAGCACTACTTCAGGGTTTAGTCAAAGTCCATGTCATGTTGTGTTGTGGCCGTTCTCCTTGCTCAGAGGGCCCTACATGTTATATATACATATATATATGATGTAAATAAAATAGAAAGAAACTTCCACATGGGAAAAATATATTAAAAGCAAAGATTCCAAGACTTACTAAGCGGGAAAGTGCCGGCAGACAGGCACATGAACAAAACACACAAACACACACACACAGAATTACTAGCTTTCGCAACCGATGGTTGCTTCTTCAGGAAGGAGAGGGAAAGACGAAAGGATGTGGGTTTTAAGGGAGAGGGTAAGGAGTCATTCCAATCCCGGGAGCGGAAAGACTTCCCTTAGGGGAAAAAAAGGACAGGTGTACACTCGCACACACACACACACACACACACACACACACACACACACACACACACACACACACACACACATATCCATCCGCACATACACAGACACAGGCAGACATCTGCTTGTGTCTGTGTATGTGCGGATGGATATGTGTGTGTGTGTGTGTGTGTGTGTGTGTGTGTGTGTGTGTGTGTGTGTGTGTGCGAGTGTACACCTGTCCTTTTTTTCCCCTAAGGGAAGTCTTTCCGCTCCCGGGATTGGAATGACTCCTTACCCTCTCCCTTAAAACCCACATCCTTTCGTCTTTCCCTCTCCTTCCTGAAGAAGCAACCATCGGTTGCGAAAGCTAGTAATTCTGTGTGTGTGTGTTTGTGTGGTTTGTTCATGTGCCTGTCTGCCGGCGCTTTCCCGCTTGGTAAGTCTTGGAATCTTTGCTTTTAATATATATCTGTGTGTGTGCTCAGAATAATGCTTTGCACTCTCAAGTAATTTCTCATTAAGTTGTCAGTGGACATTAGACAGGAAATTGTAATATCCCATTTATGGAGATTTACAATTTCCTGTCTGATGTCTACTGACAACTTATGAAAAATTTTGCTTCAGAGTACTAAGCACTATTCTGAACATATCTATAGACACATTGAAGAGCCAAAGAAACTGGTGCACCAGCTCAATATCGTGTAGGCCCCTATGAGTGTGCAGAAGTGCCGCAACACGATGTGGCATGGACTTGACTAGTGTCTGAAGTAGTGCTGGAGGTAACTGACACCATGAATCCTGCAGGGCTGTCCATAAATCTGTAAGAGTATGAGGGGGAGGAGATCTCTTGTGAACAGCACTTTGCAAGTCATCCCAGATATGCTCACTAATGTTCATTTCTGGGGAGTTTGGTGACCAGCGGAAATGTTTAAACCCAGAACAGGGTTCCTCTAGCCACTCTGTAGCAGTTCTGGATATGTGGGATGTCACACTGTCCTGCTGGAATTGCTCGAGTCCACTGGAATGTACAAAGGGCATGAATAGATGCATTGATCAGGCAGGATGCTTACATACATGTCACCTCTCAGAGTTTGATGTAGACATATCAGGGGTCCCATATCACTCCAACTGCACGTGCCTTACATCATTACAGAGCCTCCACCAGCTTGAACAGTCCCCTGCTGACATGCAGGGTCCTTGGATTCATGAGGTTGTCTCCATACCCATACACGTCCATCCACTTGATACAATTTGAAATGAGACTCACCCAACCAGGCAACACTCCTATCTTTTTCTGCTCCCAGCTCCGGATCTATACAAAAATTATTTTTACTTTTAGTAATTTGTTTGTCAGTTTCCTATAGAAACTTATTATTAACCTGAACTACATTTAGGATGTAAATGATTTGGTGCCTGAGTGTGAGAATCCCTAGTTTCTCAAAGAGGCTTCTGCAAGATGTTTGGTTATTAATTTTACATAAAGCTTCTCTGTTTGGTGTTTCCACACTGAAACACATATTGTTTAATAAAAATAATATGAGAGTGAACCCTGGAGAATAACTGACAATTGAAATAAGTTGAGTGATGGTTGTAAAGCATTTGCATTGTTTGAGGCAGAAAGTGAATGTGGGGACTGGCCATCTAGCCTTGCCCATTCATACTGTGTGTGGACAGGAGGCCACTCCTTCAGCTGGTTATGAGCAGGCACATGGAAAAAGGGGTGTACTAGGTACTGGGCACTCTAATGTTATAGAGCATGTTAGAGAGCCCCTTAGGAAAATAGCACACAGGGCTGGAAAGAAATGCAATGTCTGCTCAGTGTGTCTGCCAGGGCGGCTCGTCTGAGATGTGGAGGAGACCCAGCCTGCAGCTATCAAGCATACAGAGCTCAGTCATCTTCAAGATGTGGTAGTGACCCCTATTGCTTGGGTTCTGAGGCCATTCTCAATTTCTACAGATGGATGTAAGAAGTAGTGAAGACTGCAGCCTAGGTCATGGGGTGCAAGTGGAACTCACAATTTGCAGTATCATTCCATGAACTGATTGGGTTCCATTGATCAGGAGTCAACTGGTGCGCCTCTAACAGAGGATTTGTTGATTCTGTGATGGTATAGGCTGCAGTTTTCTGGACCTTCATTATGGGGAGAAGTTATGTAGAATTGCCCTTGATAAGTCAGGGATGCACTACCAGGAAGCAGTTACTTGGACAGAAGGTTACTTGTGGAGTCCACATGGTTTTTCTTTAGGATAGGTGATAGTTTGTGGTCCACCAATCACTTCCTATTCCAGTCCTGTCACTGGCTTATCCTGCCCTATCAGAGGCTGGGCAACCTGTGAAAGTGGTTACGCTGTATGCTGTCTCTGCTGCAATCATTGTGCAGCTTTTTATGTTGATATGACTATCAACCAACTGTCCAGCACGATGAATTGTGACTGCATAACTGAAGCCAAGAGCAAAGTAGACCACCCTGTGCACAACATGCAGTTGAACTCAACATGCTTGATTTCAATACCTAAGCCATCTGGATCTTCCCCTCCAGCACCATCTTTTCAGAACTGTGCAGATGAGAGTTACCTTTACAATACGTTCTCTGCTCCTAAAATTATCCTGGTCACAGCCCACAGTAACCTGGTGTCACCACACCCTCCACCCAACAGTTTTCACCCACTCTGGCCTATCACCTTCTCTCTATTCTCATCTGCCATCCTTTTTGTGTGTAAACACACCCACCCATATTTTCCCTTCCCCACTCCTCTCTTTTTTGCTTCCTGTTGACCCCTCCCCCTTTCCCCATCTCCCTTCCCCAAAGGGACCTCCCAATGCTGCATCTGTTGGCAGTCTAGTCCCGTACACTCTGCCAGACAGTGATCTTCTCTCCCCCCACCCACACCCTCCTATCCCTTTCCCTTACATATCCCCTTCAGTCTGCTGCTTCCATTCTGTGTGACAGTTGCACTCTGGTACAAACTGCCAGAGATGACAGCCATGTGTGAGTGAGGTGCAATTACTTGGTGTGAATGAATGTGTGTGTGTATGTGTGTGTTTCCTTTTCCAATTAAGGCTTTGGCACAAAGCTAAAATGTAAGTGTCTTTTCATTGTGCCTATCTGCCACCTAACGTATTATATTGATGGTAAGTGACAATCTATCTTTTCCTTATATTGCTGAATGGATCCATCTTCTTTTTAACACCTGACTATGTCCCCTGCAAACAACTGACCACAAAATGTCACATGTCTGTTCCACCTGTCTACCAGGTCTTGTTTCACACTGCCAATAGAGTTCAATGCCAAATTCATTGCACCAGTACACTGTGTTTCTTTTTTTTAATCTGGTTTAGTAGTTACAAATCCGGTGGTCCTGTTACAGTGGTGACACCAGTTTCCATCAGGTCATCAAAGTTACATGTTGTCAGGCTTGACTGGCACTTGGAAGAGTGACAAACAAGGTCTGCCAAGCAGAGTGTACTCAGGCTTGTGAGGGCAGCTGAGGAGCTACTTGACTGAGAAGTAGTGGCTCTGGTCATGAAAACTGGCAGTGGCCGGCAGAGCAGAGTAATGTCCATATGCTTCTCATTATCAACTTCCTATGACTCCTATGGGCTGAGGGTGACACAATGGTCAGCTGTTAGTGTTGGGCTTCCAAGTTTGTTTTAATTGTTTCCAGTGATATAACAGCCCAGTTTTACTAGGGGAATCCTGTTACAGCTCCAATTTCAAGTGTCTTCTCCTCAGGAACTGTGCCGAATGTTATTGCAGGCCATGTAAATTACAATACCTGAATCACTGCTATGGACTTGGCTATCTCAGTGTCCAAGGCTGCCAAATATTTATTAACAGACCTGCTACATGTTTGTGTATTGTTTCTGTGAGTGATCCCATCCTCCAAATAAACAACATGTTGTATGTCATCAGCAGTGACATCAAGAGTTTATGAATTATGCTAGTAGAGTATGCAGTCTGAACTTATGCAACTCATACATTATCTGGGAAGTCAGCAATATCAGCAGCTGGCACAGTCAGTGAAATATGTAAGAATGGCAACAGCAAAAGCAGATGTTGTTCTTGTTAATAAAAAGCTCAGTGACAATACATTCTTCTCTGCCAGCACTCACTCCTTTCAATGAATGTTCAGGAATGGAAGTTCTACCTCTGACATTTATAACACTGTGGTCAAGCTTTTTATGTAACGTGACCAAGTCTTATTATAATATACTATGCTTGTTACAAAGACTAAAATCATTACCTGAACCTAATTCTTTGCATTTGTGTGAAGTTTGTGGCTTACTGACAGCACATTTCATCCATAAAGCACATGTCATAATTACACTCATCATACATTCTGGTCCTGATGGTCCATCTGGTGCCGACTGGCCACCATGTCATCTTATCCCTTATGGCATCCTCTTGATGCAGTATGGTCAAGGTGTCAATACACTATTTTTCCAGCCACTGTTGACTTCCCAGATCTCAAACCTGAGATCTCAGAAAGCTGAGTGCACCATGTGACAGTCGTCCCACCAGTGCAAAATTCCTGACAGTACCAGGAATTGAACCTGGGTCCTCTCCATGGTAGTCAGACATACTGACCTCTCAGCTACGTTGGTTACAGGTTGTAATAAATAGGTCAGAATTTCTACAGTGTCATAAGTTATCATTACAGACTTATAAGCCTTGGTTTGATAACTTGAAAGGGCTTAGCTTCCCTTGTCATTTTGTCAGAGCTAACCCTTAGTGCAAGTAATTATGCAGGTTTTTGCTCCATGACACTGTCTGCAACACAAAAGATTGAGAGATACAGATGGAAGTGTTAGTGATTTTGGCACTGTCCTTCTATGAAACTGTGGCAGTAGCTCAAGTACATGAAGTTCCCATAATTGCAGAGCAATATTCACAGTATGGATGGCAGATTGCAGCATTGAGTATGACACAATAACATTCTGGTTAGCTCTAAGCAGCTCTGTCAACATTGACACAAGGTGGATTTGGTCCTCTGTGTAACAAAAGGACAATTCTTAAACCACACAAAACTTCCCAATCTCAATCATTATCATCTGATTCTACTTAATAATCACCTACTTCTTCAAGGCTGCTATTGTATCTAATATGTTTTGAGACTTGTGCTTGGCATAGCTGCCATCATAACTGTACTGAATGCATTTACTGTCACAGAATTGGGCATATCCGCAATGTCTGCCAGACAGTAAAATGAAAATGCTCTGTATCTAATATGTATCTGATTTCATCTCCTTGGAATCCAGCATAAGGAACAGCACATAATTTATTTATTACATTGCATATTAAGAAATGATGATAAGCATAGAACCAAATGAAAGCAGAAAGTAGAGATTATGTGGTAAATAGTGTTGTGTTGTCCATATCACATATGACAGATCCATACCCTTCCAAGTTTTGAAAAGATCTTTGTCAAGAATTATCAGAATTATTTGCCCCCAGATTGGTTTGTGCTTCGTCACTACACATCTCTTTCCTTCCCTTAGCAACCCCATGATTTTTTCATGCCTGTTTATAGATACAGTCAAAGTTAAAATGCAGTTATTAGTGGATATTTGTGTCAGAAGTAAATTGCATCTGAATGATGATTTCAAAGATGCAATAAATTCTTAGTCAGAGATGGAAGAACGAAGGAAGGAAGATTAGATTTAACATCCCATCAACAGCAAGGTCATTAGAGTTGGAGAACAAGTTTTTATTGTTTTAAGGAAGGAGAAGGAAATCAGTCATGCCCTTTCAAAGCAAGCATCCTGGCATTTGCCTGGAGTCATTTAGGGAAATCACAGAAAACTATATCTGAATGGCTGGACTTGGATCTGAACCATCATCTTCCTGAATGCAAGTCCAGTGTGATAATCACTGTGCCACTTCACTCAATCAGAGATGGAATCATACCCTCTCTTTGCTTAGAAGATATTTTATTGTGGTGGAAAAGTGTATGTGCTTTTTGCAGAGAGATTTGTCAGACATATATTAACAACTGCCATTTGATGTCAATCACAGAATTTGGTGATGGTAAATATGATTTTTTAGTTATATAGGTATAAGTGCTTATTTCTGGATGCAGCCAGTGCACCAGCAATTTTACATACTTATTCAAACTTTAAGTTGCACCATTCTGCATATATTACTTGGATATCATTGTTAAGGGCCAGAATTATATGCAATGGGACTACTGATTAGAAAGTTGATTTTTTTTGTTCTATCAGTATTTTCAGTTGAATGAAACAACTAACTGAAACTGATCTCTGCAACCACATTACCTCTATGACTGTTTCCTATTCAGTCTCCAGGTTTGAATGCTTTTGCTTAATGTCAGATAACTGACTGACAAGTCACTGATGTTTACATCACTCAGTCTCCAGTTAGGAGTGCCCTTGCATGTATACTTTTTCAGCCTTTTCAATGATATATGAGAGCTGACTAGTATTGTCTATTCATTTAAAGGCAAAGAATTTATATTGTTTCAAGAAGAGGAATAGAAAAGTATATTTCCATGAATGAAGTACTTTTAAAATTTTGCATTTATTTATTTAAATACAAAATATCCATACTCCTTTCATTAAATATCAATTTTTGGTTGGTTTTAAAAGTTTAATAATTGGTGCTACATTGTACATTTATAGCTACATAAATGAACAATTACTATCGTAATTTAAATTTATTGGGTCTCGGTCTCTCTCTTTCCACTGGTTTGGACCCATCACCGAAATCATCTTTTGGTAAATGGTGAGGTGACATGAACAGATAGTATAGAAGATACTTCTTTTTAGAATTGTTTGGTGACTTAATCACCTGCTTTTTAACCATATAATTTGACCAAGTCAAAAGTATGCTTCATTTTGTGTTAAGGTCTTACTCTAATATATTACGCTTGTTACAAACACTGAAATCATTAACTGACCCCAGTCCTTTGCATTTGTGTGAGATCTGTGGCCTACTGGCAGCACATTTCATCCATAAAACATATGTGATAATTACCATTGCTCCACATTCTGGCCCTGCTGGACCATCTGGTGCTGACCGGGCACCATGTCATCTTATCCTTATGATGAAAAGGTCAATACACTACTTTTACAGCCATTGTTGACTTCCCATATCTCAATGCATCAATGCATGGGGTGCACTTACTTGTGGCCGTGTGTGTGTGTGTGTGTGTGTGTGTGTGTGTGTGTGTGTGTGTGTGTGTGTGTGTTTTGGCCTATTTTTGAGGAAGACCTTGTTGGCCAAAAGCTAACTTTCCTACGATCTTCTTGTTGTACCTCTCTACGACTCAGCATCTCCACTATATGTGAGCAACAACTATACATTTCATTATATTGTTATATTCCATCCTGGATTTTCCACTCTTTGTGTAGACTCTAAAGTTCTATAATTTGTAATGTACTGCTAATAAATTTAGTCACTGTAACTAGTTTTTAAACAGAATACTAGACTAATAGCTTGGAGCAAAAAATATTAAAATGGAATATCTTGTTAATTGGGTCTGCTTGTCGTACTTTGATTATAATTATTTCCATTTTCCTTATGTGTATCTCTGTATATTGTCCTCACATAATTTTTATGACCTTGTGGCATTTCTGAAATACTAGAAAGATAGTATAGCAGTTTCTGTTATGAGTATATCATTTCATGCACAAGTATGCATAAATTGTTGTTCCATAATTAATATACTCATTGTCATTAGTGTACTTACTTTTAACTCACTGTCAGAAAATGCTGCACACCAAGGAGAAACTGCAACCAGATTCCATGCTTTGTCATACCGACACATGTCATATATTGTAGATATATCATCTGTAACAAAATGTTGTGATTTATTTAACCTGACTTTGTATGTTGCTATTAAAAAAATTGAGATGCATTAATGATATTTTACCATATTTCAGTTGATAACGAAACCCCAGTCTCTGGCTAACATTAGCTATCACTTCCTCCATCCATGGCCCCTCTTCAAACAGTGTTTGTTCAATTTTTGCATCAGGGTTATCATCTACCATTGTTTTCCATGCATTGCAGGTGTCATATGGCTAGAAGAAAATTATGTCTTGTCATTTGTGGAGTAGGTAATACAGAACAGCAAAAAACTTAAAATTTAGATCATAGCATCTGTGTTTCACTAGTGAATAAAATGTTGCAAATTTTAAAGATGTACAGCAATCTTTTATAATAAATGAAACTCTTACATTCTTGTTTGTTGCTTGACATATGGCTATGGTGGTTAAATGGTGAATTAAAGCAATTTACTTTTGATAAAAGTGGTCTGTCTGAAACTATATTTCAGATGATTTATACATAATTAATGTAGTTTTTCTGCAGATGCCCTGTCTATTGGTGGTGAGCAAGCTCTTGCTCAGTACACAGAAGGTGTTAGTAAGAAAGATTTTCATAGCCAGGCATTGCCCCTTTCCTCCTCCCCTCCCCCCCCCCCCCCCCCCTCGAAACCTTGTCCACACATGCCCCTAATCTTCTGAACACCCCCAGCAACCATGAAAGCCATGGCTTTGACTACTTCTCATTTTCCTCAGAAATTGTATTATGTCATGCTAAAAGCAAAAGGACTAACGTTATTCAATCAAAAGTACATAACACTGGAATACTCTCTAACTGAGCTGTATCAGAGTGCCAGGATTACAAACTTGTTCTCCATGACAGTTTCAGTCACTAAAGGATGTATGGTCTACAACCAATATGTTGCGTAGAATTACAATTTTTTTATATTTTGAAAATAAAGTCAGTATTAGAAAGAAGAAAGTTACAGCTATGGAATAATTTGATTAAAAAAACTGAGCTTTGGTGCATAGTCAAGTTTGTCATTCACACTCCACTTGCATGTTTTCTAATGTCATCTACCCACCATCCATTACGTCTCCATCATGGTCTTTCCTTATCTCCTGGAATCCAGCAAATACCTTCCTTGATCTAAGATCTGTTCACCTAGCTGCATTTCATGCCCATTTCCATTTCATTTTCTTTATGGTCTCAAATCTAAAAACAAAGATGATGTGACTTACCAAACAAAAGCGCTGGCAGATCGATAGGTACACAAACAAACACAAACATACACACAAAATTCGAGCTTCGCAACCAACGGTTGCTTCTTCAGGAAAGAGGGAAGGAGAGGGAAAGACTAAAGGATGTGGCTTTTAAGGGAGAGGGTAAGGAGTCATTCCAATCCCGGGAGCAGAAAGACTTACCCGGGATTGGAATGACTCCTTACCCTCTCCCTTAAAACCCACATCCTTTCGTCTTTCCCTCTCCTTCCCTCTTTCCTGAAGAAGCAACCGTTGGTTGCAAAAGCTTGAATTTTGTGTGTATGTTTGTGTTTGTTTGTGTGCCTATCGACCTGCCAGCAGTTTTTATTTGGTAAGTCACATCATCTTTGTTTTTAGATATATTTTTCCCACGTGGAATGTTTCCCTCTATTATATTCATATCTTTATGGTCATAGTTAGATCTGACTATCTATACTGACTCCTGTTCCACTTGTTTGTTTTTCTGTCTCTCCTGACAGCTTCCAACATGCAACTCTCTACATCTACAGCTACACCCTACATCCACTTACTGCAAACCACCATGAAATGCAAGTCAGAGACTACTTCCCACTGCACCATGTATTGAGGTTTCTTCTTGTTCCATTTTCATGCTGAGTGCAGGGAGAATAACTGATAAATGCATCTGTGTTTGCTAAAATAAGTGTAATCTTGTCTCTGTGGCTCTTATGGGAGTGATACATAGAGCGTTGTAGTCTGTTTCTTGACTCCTTACTTAAACCTCTATAAGTAGGCTTTCACATGATAGACAGCATCTACCAGTTCTCGTTTTTCAGAACTTCCATAACACTCTCGCTTGGGTCTAACAAACATGTTCATGCTGCTCTTCTTTGTATACATTAAATGTCCCCCATTAGTCTTATTTGGCATGTGTCTCCACACACTTGAGGAATATTCAAGGATGGGTTGTGTGAGTGTCTCCTGTTGTAAGTGATCTGCTTTGCACATTAACTGCATTTTCCTAGTATCCTGTCAACAAACTGAGGTCTGCTACCTGGTTTACCTATGGTTCAGCCTATGTGGTCATTCCACTATGTATCCTCACAAATTTTTACACTGTAGGATATGTAAGAACTGATTGATTCCACTTGTGATATTCTCACTGAGTGACTTTCAGTTTTAAATTTGTTTCACATTATCAGTTCACAAAACTTTTATCCATTATGGATGAGGAGTGGACTCCAGAAGATATGGGGATCTTGTAAAATATGAATTCTTTATCCTGATGTCCAGTAGCACAGCACTTCCGGAGCACATTAAGGCAGGTTTTCTTCACCTAAGCATGTGGCTTTATGTTCCCGACAGAAAGTGCTGCTTGAAATGACAGTGCTTTTGGCATACTACTCTTGGGCGTAAGGAAGAAGCCACTTGTGATAAATGTGGTAAGGCCATCCATGAAGAGTCGGCCAGTGTGGCCGAGCGGATCTAGGCGCTTCAGTCTGGAACCGCGCGACCGCTACGGTCGCAGGTTTGAATCCTGCCTCGGGCATGGATGTGTGTGATGTCCTTAGGTTCATTAGGTCTAAGTAGTTCTAAGTTCTAGGGGACTGATGACAAAAGCAGTTAAGTCCCATAGTGCTCAGAGCCATTTGAACCATCCATGAAGAACTCACATGTTCTTCACCTCTGATGTGTGTAAATTGCTCTGGGGCTCACCCTGTCTGGGGTCAGGATTCCAGCATATACCTTAAATAATGGAAGATACAAGAGCTTAAGATTATGAAGTGTATCCCATATGGTGACGCCAAAAAGAAGTATTAAGTCATGCTGTCTCCATTGTTCACTACCTCCTTTGCTTCAGTTACGAAACAGCCAGCGCAGAAGATCAATGACGTTACACAAACAGAGGTTACTAGTGTCAGCACTAACACCTGCATTTGTCGATGCACTTGTGTTGCAGCAATTATTTCACCACCTGTACCTCCCTCAGAACATCAGAAAAGGTGGTGGTTGCTGATGTTGCAGAGCTCCATGCCTCTCTAAAGATTCTGTCTGCTCTGCTGCCCAGTGCTGCTACTACCACAGCCATAGTTGTGGCTTGGAAGCCTACCCAGAGCAAAAAATCAAAGATCAAGCATCCACCACTGACAGAGTGGATAAGTAAACGGTCCTATGATATCAGTGTCATCCTCTCTGTCATTTCCAATGAGTCTTCTCTTTTAGAGCTAATGGATCTCAATTTTGGACCGGGGCAATCATCTCACCCAAAGTCTGAACGTCCTCCCATTATGGACTCCCCTCCACAGCAGAAAGACAGTATAAAAGTACTACTCCCATGATAGATGGCTCCCATCCTACATTGGAATGTTAATGGGTTCAGGACACATGTTGAGCAACTGAAACCCCTAGGATAGGAAACCACTTGTGCTTGTGTTTACAAGAAATGCATTTCTAAGCATCTGATGCCCCTGTATTATGCAGCTATATGCACTAACAGAAAGATGACCTGACTCAGGAAAAGGCATAGAGAGGGGTAGCTGTGTTCGTCAATAATATGCACTACTCCTTTGCTCTTTCCCTAGTTATTGGTGTGCAAGCAGCTGCAGTTGAAATTCATGCATGTCAGAGGATCACCGTTTGTTCATTGTACACTCCTGGAAATTGAAATAAGAACACCGTGAATTCATTGTCCCAGGAAGGGGAAACTTTATTGACACATTCCTGGGGTCAGATACATCACATGATCACACTGACAGAACCACAGGCACATAGACACAGGCAACAGAGCATGCACAATGTCGGCACTAGTACAGTGTATATCCACCTTTCGTAGCAATGCAGGCTGCTATTCTCCCATGGAGACGATTGTAGAGATGCTGGATGTAGTCCTGTGGAACGGCTTGCCATGCCATTTCCACCTGGCGCCTCAGTTGGACCAGCGTTCATGCTGGACGTGCAGACCGCGTGAGACGACGCTTCATCCAGTCCCAAACATGCTCAACGGGGGACAGATCCGGAGATCTTGCTGGCCAGGGTAGTTGACTTACACCTTCTAGAGCACGTTGGGTGGCACGGGATACATGCGGACGTGGATTGTCCTGTTGGAACAGCAAGTTCCCTTGCTGGTCTAGGAATGGTAGAACGATGGGTTCGATGACGGTTTGGATGTACTGTGCACTATTCAGTGTCCCCTCGACGATCACCAGAGGTGTACGGCCAGTGTAGGAGATCGCTCCCCACACCATGATGCCGGGTGTTGGCCCTGTGTGCCTCGGTCGTATGCAGTCCTGATTGTGGCGCTCACCTGCACGGCGCCAAACATGCATACGACCATCATTGGCACCAAGGCAGAAGCGACTCTCATTGCTGAAGACGACACGTCTCCACTCGTCCCTCCATTCACGCCTGTCGCGACACCACTGGAGGCGGGCTGCACGATGTTGGGGCGTGAGCGGAAGACGGCCTAACGGTGTGCGGGACCGTAGCCCAGCTTCATGGAGACAGTTGCGAATGGTCCTCGCCGATACCCCAGGAGCAACAGTGTCCCTAATTTGCTGGGAAGTGGCAGTGCGGTCCCCTACGGCACTGCGTAGGATCCTACGGTCTTGGCGTGCATCCATGCGTCGCTGCGGTCCGGTCCCAGGTCGACGGGCACGTGCACCTTCCGCCGACCACTGAAGACAACATCGATGTACTGTGGAGACCTCACGTCCCACGTGTTGAGCAATTCGGCGGTACGTCCACTCGGCCTCCCGCATGCCCACTATACGCCCTCGCTAAAGTCCGTCAACTGCACATACGGTTCACGTCCACACTGTCGCGGCATGCTACCAGTGTTAAAGACTGCGATGGAGCTCCGTATGCCACGGCAAACTGGCTGACACTGACGGCGGCGGTGCACAAATGCTGCGCAGCTAGCGCCATTCGACGGCCAACACCACGGTTCCTGGTGTGTCCGCTGTGCCGTGCGTGTGATCATTGCTTGTACAGCCCTCTCTAAGTGTCCGGAGCAAGTATGGTGGGTCTGACACACCGGTGTCAATGTGTTCTTTTTTCCATTTCCAGGAGTGTATTTAACTCCACGAGATTCAATAGGCTCTTGTAGATCTTATGGAACAACTCCCCTGACCATTTATCCTAATGGGAGACTCCAAGACCCTTCATGTCTTGTGGGGCTTGACCTCTACTTGCCCTTGGGATTGGGCTTTGGAGAACCTCATAATGTCTCACGAGCTGTGCATCCTCAACAGAGGTACTCCCAGTCATTTCTGTGCTGCTTCTGGGTCATTCTCAGGCATTGACCTCTCTTTCTTCTCAGCAGCCCTCATGGACTCTGTTCAGTGGAAAGTCACTGATGACATTCATTCCAGTGACCATTTCCCACTCCATATGCACTTACAATGGGGTATTATCTGAACAGAAGCCACCAAAATGGATGGCCAGAAGGGCTAACTGGATACTGTTCCACCAGCTTGCTATGTTTGGACATTGCATTTATGTAAAGGAACACTGCAATGGTGTCCAGGAATGGGTGTACCACATCACATGAGTTATCTGTAATGCTGCTGAATTATCCATTCAAAGTCGTCAGGTCATCTTACGAGGCAACCTGTCCCTTAGTGGACTGATGATTGACATTCAGCTATCAAGGCAGGTGTGGAGCTCTTTGACACTTTAAATGTTGCCCAAAAGCAAACAATCTCATAACCTTTAGAGTCGTGAGAGTCGAGGATCAATGTGTAATTAAGGAGAGAAACTATGGGAATCCATCCAGGGGATTTCCAGTAAACATGGTAGGTTGCTAACAGGTGCAGTGCTGAAACAGGGGTGTCTCCAAACAACGCCTGAGACATTGTTCTGACACTGGCAAAGCATTTTGCAGCAACTATTGCTGATGCTAGCCAGGATATGGCGTTTTGACACTACCATGTGACTGCAGAGAGGGGCAAGCTGGATTTCAGATCACACATTTATAAGTCATACAACTGCCCTTTTTCAGTTTGAGAACTGGAATTGAAACTGTCTGAGACTCCTGATACTGCGTCCAGTCAAGACCAAATCCAATACAGCATGCTTCAACATTTGCCAGCAGAATCAAAGGAACTCCTCTTTGAATGTTTTAATCTTGTATGACAGACATGCAGCTTTCCCATCTTGAGGAGAGAGGATATTCTGATACCTCTCCTGAACCCAGGAAAGGGTCATACACATCCCAGTAGTTACCGTAACATCGCATTAATGAGCTGCGTAAGAAAGATCCTGGAGTGAATGGTTAACCAACATTTTATCTGGTTGTTAGAGACCAGGCAACTCCTTAGCTGCTTTCAGTGTGGATCCTGGAGATTTTGGTCCACTGTCGAAAACCTGCCCCTACTAGTGGCAGCCACTCAGCAGGCTTTCCTGTGTAAACATCAGTGTCTTGCTGCATTCTTTGATATCAGAAAGGTGTATGACACTACTTGGAAACACAGTATTCTCATGCAACTCCAATGATTGGGCTTTCATGGCTTCCTCCCCATCTTCATACAGTCCTTCCTGTCTAAGCACTTTTTTAGGTCCCAAGTTGGTGATGTTCTGTCAGATCATTTTGAGTAGAAGAATGATGTAGCTCAGGGCAGTGTTTCAAGTTTTACCCTGTTTGCCATGGCCACAACCAGTATCTCAGCTACTGTAAGGAGTACTTTACAGCACTCCTTATTTGTGGACAATTTTCTGTTTCTCCTCCAGTTTTGGAACAGTGATCTGTCAATCACAACTTACAGTGCGGGAGTTGGAGGAGTGGTCTGCGAAGACAGGTTTTCAGTTTTCTACAGATAAGCATGTGTGCTTGTTTGTTTTAATCATTCTCATCATATTTTTGATTCACATGATTTGCATATGAGAGACACCATTCTACATTTTAAAGACTCAGTGAGGTTTCTGGGCTTCATTTTCAACTTCAAATTGTCACAGTTACCACACCTGAGAGACCTGAAAGCCAGAACAAGGCACTGAATATCATACAAAACCTTGGCCACAGGTCTTTGGGAACATACAGGGTGTGTCTGCTCCAGTTTTGTAGGGCTTTTGTGCATTCACACCCAGACTATGGAGGCACAGTGGGGTCAGCAAGGCCATCTTACCTGAGGATTTCTGATGCTATCCATCAGGGGGGGGGGGGGGGATTAGGCTGACCATGGTTGCTTATAGGACCAGCCCCATACCCAGTCTCTTTGCTGAGACTGTGGAACCACCACTCAGCATCCAGTGGTAGCTGCCCGTGGTGCCTCAGACATGTAAGTTCCTCACAGCTCCAAATTCGCCTGCATAACATACTGTTGCTTGTCTGCCTCTGGAAAGCCTTTTTCCCCATTGTCAATGAGCAACAATGGTGTTTGGAATTCACTTTCAGCATGTGCTGAAGTCACTTAGTGTGTAGCAAGTGCAATCCCAAATCCAGTTGTTTGATTGCCTGGCACATTTGTTACTGCAGAGGGGCATGGTAATTTTAGGTTTAGTGCACTCCTGCATATGTTTTAATACTTTATTTTATGACATTTTAACTGGGCATCATAACTTAACAGTGGTCTTTACAGATGCGTCAAAACAGGGGGACTCCATTGGTTGCTCTGTTGTTTTCTGTAATCTTTTTCTTGAGGTCTGACTATTTTGAGACTTTATTGTCTTCAATGCAGAATTGTATGTGATCTTGCAGGCACTGAAGCAGATGAGAAGTTCATCAAGTGCTAAATTCCTTACATGTCCTAATTTTCTGAATGCCCTTCACTCTCTATAATACTTGTACCCAGCAGATAAAAGTAGTCCATAACATCTAGGACATCCTTATCCAACTACAATGGCTGGGGGAGGAGGTTTGTTTCTGTTGGGTACCAGGACACATGGGTAAGGCGGGGAACAAATGGGCAGATGTAGCAGCCAAGGAAATGTGTCATGATGCTCAAATGTTTCAGTGTGCCATTCCCCTACGTGCTATCTCCTTGCTGCTGAGGTACAGAGTCATGCATCAATGGGAAAATAAGTAGCTGGAAGTGACAGATAATAAGCTGCATCTAGTAAAAGCCACCACATGGCCATGGCATACCTCCTTTCAACCATGAAGATGAGATGAGGTCCTTCTTACTTGTATTCACATAAGCCAGAGCCCTCTGACACATAGCTTCTTGCTCCAGTATAATGACACTCCAATGTGCGGTGCTTGTTGCAAACAGATCACTGTGGCCACACATTACTAGACTGTGTTTTATTTTTGAACCAGGGGGCTGCAGCAGCCCTCTATTTTAAGTGACATTGAAACAAATGTGGCAAAACTTTTAAGGATTTGTGATTTGTCCAACTTGTTTCCAAACATTTTAGGGAAATGTTCTCATTGTGTTAACAGGGGTGACTGGCCACTCATGTTTTTTTGTAAGTGGTCAGCTGGTCACATATCCTTGGGTTGTTGTTTTACCTCTTCTGTCAGTTTACTTCTGCTTTAATCCCTGGTGCAGTATCTTTCACTCTTTCTCTGTTGTCTTAAAGCTTGTCAGACAGAGTGATTGTGTGAGTGAATGTGAGTGTGGTGGGAGTGAGTGCGTGGAGTTATATTGTAGGTTTCATTCTTACTGTGTGCAACAATTTTCAATGTTAGCACTTTAATTCACATTTGTGTCATGGTGCTGATAACCTTACCACTGAGTGCCCATAAAGTCAAAACACACACACAGTGGTATTCTTCTCTGCAATTTTAAGATCTGATCTTAAGTTTTTCACCATTTCTTACTATCACAACTTATTTTCTATTTACTTAAATAGCTACACAGATCACTTACCTTCAACAGAGTGTCATTTTCCAGAGGGGTAGGAAAATATACTCCTTGACTTGAACCAAATAATCCTTCAGCAAATTTTTCTGCACTTGCTTGGGTTCTCTGCGTGTTGGTGTAGCGAAACTAGTGGCAAACAAATTATTGTAAGTAACTGTTATTCAGTGAGATTACCACTGGTCAAAAAGTATGCATATTTTTATTTTACCAGAAGACATATTAACATTAAAACAGTGCACTTTTATCAACCTTGCTATGCAAACATTTTATATTGTTACACAGTAAGGCGACATAGTTTCTGAGATTCACAGCATTTGCTGTATTTGCACAAACTACTAAATACAGCACCAATAGTTTAACAATAACAGAAAATGGACCATACTTATTAACTTGATCATAGTTGAGTATCACTCTTAAGAATAAGTATCTCCAAAACTAACGCATTTCTGAAGAAGAGAAATTTGCTAACATCAAATAGGTATCTGAGTGTTTGGAAGTCTTTTCTGAAAGTTTTTGTATGGGGTCTGTGGAAGTGACTCATGACCAAAAACATTTTTGACTACAAGTTTTTGAAATGTGGTGCTTTGGAAGAATGCTGAAGATTAGCTGGGTAGATCACATACCTGATGAGAAAGTACTGAATAGAATTGGGGAGAAAGGAAGTTTGTGGCACAATCTGACTGCAAGAATGGACTGGGTGATAGGACATGTTCTGAGACATCAAGGGATCATCAATTTAGTACTGGAGGGAAGTGATGGGATGAAAATTGTAGAGGCAGACGAAGAAATGAGTACAGTAAGTAGATTTAGAAAGATGTATGTTGCAGTAGTTATTCAGAAACAAAGAGGCTTCCACAAGATAGAGAAGCATGGAGAGCTGCATCAAATCAGAATTTAGGCTGAAAACCACAACAAAAACAACAACCAACAGCAGACAAAGGGGAAAATTAGTGGTAGTGTTTGGAAGCAGAGCTACCTACATTTCACAAAATGGAGAAAAGGGTTGAGGAAATTAATCTGCTCTGAGATTAAGAAGCTAATTAGTTAGTTAGTTAGTTAGTTACTTTCATGTTTCATGTATCATTTTGCATGATAAATTGTCATGGTGTGGAACAAGTCATTTTACATTCATTATGCAAGTTAACTTGTGCATCTATTTGTGCTCTAAACACCACCATATTATTATTATCATTATTTTCCCTGATATGAAAACAAGATATATAGATTGAGTTAGCAATTCCTACCCATCACCTTTTACACATTACAAACAGAAATTCTTCTATGGAATAGGAGGAGCTGTCAAGGAGAAACTTTTTCAATTTATTTTCAAATTTTACCTTGTTGTCTGTTAGACATTTTATATAACTGAGTAAGTGGTCAAAAATTTTTATTGCAGCACTGTGCATCCCTTTTCGTGCTAAAGACAAACCTAATGTTGAGTAATGAATGTCATTTTTTTCCTCTAGTATTTTAATTGTGTACCACATTGTTCCCTTTGAACTGTAATGGATTATTTACAACAAACTTCGTGATGGAATAAATATACTGAGAAGCAATAGTCATAATGCCCAACTCCTTAAACAGATTTATACAAAATGATTGTGGGTGAGCACCACATATTATTATTACAGCACGTTTGGGCAATGGAGACCTTCTTTGTTAAACATTATTCCATATGACATTACTGAATGAAAATACCTGTTGGTGTATTTTGTCACTTAATGCTTGTAATATCTGGTGTGTAAACATATAAATGGCATTCTCAGTAGAACAACCCTTCTGAACCCCAAACAGTGATTTCATGAGGATATTGTTGCCAAGGTGAGATACCATTCTAGAACACATCACCTTCTAAAAATTTTGGAAAATGATGTCAGCAGTGAAATAGGTCAATAGGTACTGACGACTCTCTTATCACCTTTCTTAAAGAAGCCAGCATAGGCACTGAAAAAAAGGACAGGATGTGAGGTAACACTCACCCTGTTCTGTACTACCTCTTCGGGTGCCTTCTCGGAACAGCTGAACAGTAAATCGTAGACAACGGACTACATACATTATTGCATTCAATGGATAAAACACACACACACACACACACACACACACACACACACACACACACACACACACACACACACACAGAGAGAGAGAGAGAGAGAGAGAGAGAGAGAGAGAGAGAGAGAGAGAGAGAGAGGGGGGGGGGGTATAAAACGTTCACATAATTTTTTTTAAAATTTGGAGCGCATTGGAATGGCTTAGCCCAGCAGAATCATTTCTGTAAGTACTGAGGCAGTGAATGCTGTATGTGTTCTATGTGTAGAATACTTACTGTGATATGACATTTTGTTCATCAAACAATTCTATATTTTTCCTACAAAAGCTTTATGGAATACCATCAATATCATACAGACTGTAATCACCTAGCAAAATTTATGGTTATTGGGGATAGCCACAGATATGGAAATGTTTCTTGCTTAAATGAAGCACTGGCTGTGAGAGCAAGAGCTTTTGTGAAGCTTTGCATTTCCCTATTAGAAATATATTACCCTGCTCATACGGTGGAAGCAAGTAAGTTGTCATCATGTTAGTGTTACACTGTTTGATGGTTCCCTTTATGAATACATGAATGAAGCATGAGTGGCCTGCCAAGAAAGTTTATTCTAGTTATAAATATCACTTAACCAGGGCAACAGAACTGCAAAAAAGTAAAGATGCCCATAGCCACAACATGGAAATAAATTTGATATGATTTCATGATTAGAATGAACTTTACAAATCATGTCATCTAAATGAGTCATAATTCACAATTCCCAAAAAGTGTTGTTGCAGAGAAGTGTTTCAAGCATAACATTTCAATTATTTAAAGCTTAACTTGTCATGTGAAACAACAGAGAAATAAAAATTCCTTCAAAAATAAATATAAATAATTTCTTATTGAACATCTCTTTTATTCTATAAAAAAAATTATTGAATTTTGAATCATAGCACTTGTAAATTATGCTTATAAATGGAGACTCAAACTATTTTAAGTTCACACTGCTTAAACAGTGTTATTAACCATTACTAATTTATGACTGTAATTTACAAATTGAAATTAAAACTGTTGGAAATTTGATATTCGCATTGAATTGGTAATGAAACATTATTTGGGTTATAAAGAAGGATTTTGAGTAATATATCTCTCATCTCAGGGTACAACAGCTAGCTGAAGCTCTAGCAAAGAATGTGGTTGATGTTTTTAAGGTCTGGGTGATATTCAGTGAAGAGAGGAGAACCAATTAGTGGTTGGTTCACAGTTGTTATGTGTTTGTTAGTGTCACACCAAATTCTGGCACAGGAAATATGTTTCTTAGACTAGATGCTGACTCAGTTTTTCAGACAGACTGAACGAGAGGCACGAAGAAATGCATGGGATGTAGCTACAAGTTTACAGGCCTAGAGTCAGTTTTATAAAAAGAAAGAAAGGTGGGAGGGCAGGGGCATGATAGCACGTTCATCATTCAAGAACCACCAGCAGGTGTCCATAGTGTGTGCTGTGTCAAGCTATGCTTTATATTACAGATTATCTGGTGCAAACTGTGAATGATCAAAATAACATTGTAGTATAGGGACCAACCGAATGATGCAGTGGAGTTGTTTAGACATCGATCTCATTTTCAAGAGGATGGAGTTTTCTCTGTCTGGCTATCCTGATTTAGATTTCCATGGTTTTCCCAAATCATTTCAGCCAACTGCTGGGATGGTTCCCTCTGCTAGGCCACCACTGACCACTTATTCTGTTCTTGTAAAACATGCTGATATATTTTATATGTATGTGTATTTTGAGCTCTTTATTTTCATTGTATTATGATGTTGTTGTGGTCTTCCATTGAAAGAATGGTTTGACGCATCTCACCATAATACCCTGTCTTGTGCAGACCTCTCCATCTCCATATAAGTACTGGAAACTACATTCATTTGAAACTGTTTACTGTATTTCTTTCTTGGTCTCCTCTACAATTTTTAACCCCCCCTCCCTCCACTCCAATAGCAAATTAATGATTCCCTGAGGTCATAGAATTTGTCATATAGACCAGTCTCTTCTTTTAGTCAAGTTGTGCCATAAATTTCTTTTCTCTTTAATTCTGTTCAGCATCTCCTCATTAATAACATGATCTAGCCATACAATTTTCAGCAGTCTTCTGTAGCAACACATTTTAAAAGCTTTTATTCTCTCCTTATATGCAATGCTTATTGTCCACATTTCACTTTCATATAAGGCTGCACTCCAGACAAATTTAATACTTAAATTTATATTCAGTGTTGACGCATTCCTCCTCTCCAGCAATGCTTTTCTTGTCATTGACAGACTACATTTTATATCTTCTCTATTTAGGTCATCATCAGTTATTTTACTGTCCACATAACAAAAGATACTGACTACTTTTAGTGTCTCATTTCCTAATCTAATTTCCTCAGCATCACCTGATTTAATTTACACTACATTCCACCACCCTTGTTTTGTTTTTGCCGATGTTCTTCTTATATTCTCCTTTCAAGTTACTGTCCACTGCTTTCAACTGTTCTTCCAAATCCTTTGCTCCTCTGGTAGGATTACAATGGTATTGGCAAACCTCAATTATTTTTTCTTTCTACTCTCTGCACTCTAATACTTTCACCAAATTTTTCTTTTGTTTCCTTTGCTGATTACTAAATGCTCAGACTGAACAGCATCAGAGACAGACTACAGCCCTGTCTCGCTTCCTTTCCTACCTCTGTTTCCCTTGCATGCCCTCTGAATCTTGTAGCTGCTGTCTGGTTTCTGTATAAGTTGTAAATAACCTTTAGCTCCTTTCTACATCTACATCTACATCCATACTCCGCAAGTCACCTGACAGTGTGAGGTGGAGGGTACCTTGAGTACCTCTATCGGTTCTCCCTTCTATTCTAGTCTCGTATTGTTCATGGAAATAAGGATTGTCGGCATGCCTCTGTGTGGGCTCTAATCTCTCTGATTTTATCCTCATGGTCTCTTCATGAGATATACGTAGGAGGGAGAAATATACTGCTTGACTCCTTGGTGAAGATACGTTCTCAAAACTTCAACAAAAGCCCATACCAAGCTACTGAGCATCTCTCCTGCAGAGTCTTCCACTGGAGCTTATCTATCATTTCTGTAACGCTTTCACGATTACTAAACAACCCTGTAATGAAGCGCGCTGCTCTCTGTTGGATCTTCTCTATCTCTTCTATCAACCATATCTGGTACAGATCCCACACTGCTGAGCAGTATTCAAGCAGTGGGTGAACAACTGTACTGTAACCTACTTCTTTGTTTTCGGATTGCATTTCCTTAGGATTCTTCCAATGAATCTCAGTTTGGCATCTGCTATACCGACAATCAACTTTATATGATCATTCCATTTTAAATCACTCCCAATGCCTACTCCCAGATAATTTATGGAATTAACTGCTATATTGTAGCTAAATGATAGGGGATCTTTCTTTCTATGTATTCACAGCACATTGCACTTGTCTACATTGAGATTCAATTGCCATTCCCTGCACCATGTGTCAATTCGCTGCAGATCCTCCTGCATTTCAGTACAATTTTCCATTGTTGCAACCTCTTGATGTACCACAGCATCATCTGCAAAAAGCCTCAGTGAACTTCCGATGTCACCCACAAGGTCATTTATGTATACTTTGAATAGCAACGGTCCTACGACACTCCCCTGCGGCACACCTGAAATCACTCTTACTTCGGAAGACTTTTCCCCATTGAGAATGACATGCTGCGTCCTGTTATCTAGGAACTCTTCAATCCAATCACACAATTGGTCTGATAGTCCATATGCTGTTACTTTATCCATTAAATGACTGTGGGGAACTGCATCGAACACCTTGCGGAAGTCAAGAAACATGGCATCTACCTGTGAACTCGTGTCTGTGGCCCTCTGAGTCTCGTGGACGAATAGCGCGAGCTGGGTTTCACATGACCGTCTTTTTCGAAACCCATGCTGATTCCTACAGAGTAGATTGCTAGTCTCCAGGAAAGTCATTATACTCTAACATAATACGTGTTCCAAAATTCTACAACTGATTGGCATTAGAGATATAGGTCTATAGTTCTGCACATCTGTTCGATGACCCTTCTTGAAAACGGGAATGACCTGTGCCCTTTTCCAATCCTTTGGAACGCTACGCTCTTCTAGAGACCTACGGTACACTGCTGGGGGGCAAGTTCCTTTGCGTACTCTGCATAAAATTGAAATGGTATCCCATCAGCTCCAGCAGCCTTTCCTCTTTTGAGTGATTTTAATTGCTTTTGGCAGGCAACAATTTGTGCATAACCAGCAAACTGTCTGTACTTGGGGCCAGTTTTTTGTGTGCTACCCTGTATTAGTTAAATGATCTGTATAGATGAAAAATATTGCACACGACAAATTAAGTGTATCATTCTAGCAAATATATTACAAATTGTACAAACTTTCTAAAAATCTTAAAGTAAAACAAAATCTATCTCTTACTGTTAGTGGCAGCTGCTGCACATTGATTTTTATTTGCTCCTATTAAATTATTAACAGTTTATGAATCATTAGTAGAAACAAAAATAAAAATGGTTTTAATTAAGCACAGAGAACACATTCCTTTACAAGAGGTGTGTTCTTATTATGATTTTACTGTCCTTTTCCTTAGCATGAGTGTAGCAAGTCCATTGATAATGTCACAGAAGTCCAATTTAGCAGCTGCGTCATATTATATCAACGAAATAGCTAAACTGGATTGTTTGCTTCACCTATATTTGACTTTAGTTTTTTATCACTTTTAATTTTCTGAAACTGCATTGAAATTGCCTTAAGTAATAATAAGATACAGAGCTCTCATTTAACACTTTCCCTGACAGGAACTGAAAGTGAGCTGAAATAGAGAGTTATATGTGAGATCTGTTTCTCATTTCACTTATTATTCTATCAAATATTTTGAAGCAGTCTAGCTTAGAAAATTTCTCTCCAGTTGGGAGAAACCAGAGAAAATAGGAAGCCTTCAGTTTAATAGCGTAATATTGACTTCAAGACACGATGAGCGACCTTGAGTTCCTACAATATTGTAGCGAAACTGCAGCAAAAACTCCATTGCTGAACATGAGCAAGTTGGGTAGGCAGCAGCTATACGAACAAAATACACTGTTGACATATAGCCCAAGTAATGCAAGTTTGTTAGCAGTCATTATTTTACATGCTGCTTGGATGAAATGACACTGTGACAATGGCATGGGTTTTCAGTCTCATGTCGAGGCAGATTTCTTGCACAGGCAGAAGATTGGTGCATGGGGTAAGAGAGCTCATGTGTCTCTCCCAGTTAACTCTTAAATCGTCTCTCTCTCTTTTCTTTAACTTGACAGCCTTTGCACCCCTTCTATGCCTGTGCCCTTGGTGCAGGTCTAACTTGCCAGGGCCTCGGTACAGCCCCGATGGTAGCTCATATTTTTATTTGCATCACTTTATGCATCTACTTGTAGTCACTGTCACTTGACTTACTGCATTTCTTCCCCCCCCCCCCCTCTCCCCCCTCCCCATGACACCCCCCCCCCCCACTCCACACACACATATATACTGCCACTCGTCAATGGGAAATGTCTCAAATAGCTAGCGGACCATCTCTTAGTAGTATTCCATAGTCTGGAGCTGTGTTGAAGCTCATATATTCTTACAGTGATTTTAAAATGAATAAAGTAGACTGTTTGCTAAATATTCCCTTCAATTTATTAATTATGGAAGATAAATTATAAATCAAGCTGTTAAGCACAGGGAAACCAAATGCAATATTCATAAATCCATCATAAAAATATGGATTGAGGAACAGTGGCCAGCCGAACAGATTTCTTTCTTTTTTTTAAAAAAAAAAAAAAAAAAAAAAAAGCAGCATAACATAAATTAAGGTTATACGAGTAACACTTCAGAACATTTCTGTTATAAAGTTCGACTTTTTATTTGGGCCCACCAATGAAAATGAGCCTCAGATAACACTGCTATCCATAGAAGCATACCCACATTCTTATTTTTTCATTCATTATTGGACTTCCTCCTACTTGATTTGGTATTTGTAGCTCCTTACTAACCTGATCTGAAGTCCTTTTCCTCTTGTCACTCAATTTCACTAGCTCCCACTATATCTAACTTTAAATTTTCTAACTTACCTATCTAATTAAGAAATCTAATATTCTGCATTCTGATCTGTGGAATGTGTTGAAAAATTCTGGTTAAAACTGGTGTGTAGTTTTTCAAGACTGATCCAATGTGTCTTCTGCATTGTGTTGTTCTGGATTTTTAGCACCAAGTAAGTAAATGAATACTGAGTAATATAACACAATTATCATACTACATATGAAGATACGAGTGCAATGGGAAAACCATTACACAAACAAAATTGGATTCAGTTAAACAGCCTCTGCCACCCCCCCCCCCCCTTTTCTCTCTCTCTTAAAAAAAATTGATTCTGTTTTATAACATTACACACAGACATGAAATTTATTGAAGTTTACAAAAAGGAATACTTAGAAACACAGTGCATTAATATTAAATGTCTCTTCTTTTAGCAATGACAAGCAGTATTGATATTTATTATTTTATTTTAGGTAATTACAGTAAAATAAAATACATGATACTTACTTTTTTGTTTTTCTGCTTTTTCACTTTCACTTATTTTCCTCATTACTATTATGAAAAAAACTGTCTTGTTGAAACACTGGAATACTATTGTCCCAATTACTTACCTCATATAAATCTTGCCTGTAGCCTTCACTAAAAAGGGATGGATAACGGTTTTTGAAACGTTGTGCCATCAGTCTCATATCATCCTCCCCTTGCTTTGTAAGAACATCTCCCATGTCAGCAGTGAATTTAAGTGTCCAGTTTCGGAGATTATCTAGATCCTTGTCACAGAGGTCACCTTCTGCAAGATAAATGGTTTATTTATTATTTGTCCCATAGATCAAATCAGTACAATGGCTTGTACAACTGATATGGGATAAGTCAATACAAATATACAGTTTACAGGAGTCTAAAACAGTAAACAAGAACACAGAAGAATGATTATTTTACATTAGTTACAAAATTATGTTACTTAAAGTTACGGCTTTACAGAGAATTGTTACATGATGTGACAAAATTGACTTAACAACATTCAGCTTTGATACATTATCATGCACTAAGACAATTTTGATTCCAAATATTCCTGGATGGTATAAAAGCAGTCTTTTATTAAAAGAGACTTCACTGTCTGTTTGAATTTATTTATTACTTGGATTTCTTGTATAAAAGTTGGAAGATGATTATATAATTTTATTCCCATACACTTGACACCGTCACTGTACAGTTTTGTTGAGTGGGTAAATATTCTTAGAGAGGTTTTTGATCTTGTGTCATAATCGTGGTAATCCATATTTTTGCTAATTTTGTTGATACTTTTTTTGGTAAAGAATAATAATTCTAGTATGTATTGGCATGGGAGGGGCAAAATATTTAGTTTCTTAAATAATGGTTTACAAGTGTCTCTTTGTTTTTTGAACATAATTGTTCTGACTATCTTCTTCTGCAGTTTGAATATCTTAATTGATTCAGAATTTTGGCCCCAGAAGATGATTCCGTAGCTAAGTACAGAGTGAAAGAGTGCATGGTACATTGTGGTTAGGGTACTTGTGTTAGTGACATTCCTTATTGATCTAATCATGAAGCATACTTTACTAAGTTTTGTGCTGGTAACATCAATGTGCCTTTTCCATGTGAGCTTTTCAGTAATAGTGACGCCCAAAAATTTTATTTCATTTTCAAGTTTAACATTATTTTTTTCCAGTGATATAGTTGGTAGTAATGGATTTCTGTTTTGGGCCGTGTGGAAGGTTATTCCAATTGTCTTTTTTGCATTTAGCAGCAGCCTGTTACTTTGAAGCCATCGACTTATTTGATCTGTGGTCCTATCTATATGAGATTGGAGAATTTGTTCAGGTGCAGATATGAGTATAGAGGTGTCATCAGCAAACAAAAGGGTTTTTGTGTTTGGTAGGCTGTGAGAAAGGTCATTTATGTAAAGTAAGAACAGCAAGGGGCCCAGGACGGAGCCTTGGGGAACGCCTTGCTTTATGGTATGCATGGAGGAATGTACAGTGCTAGCTGTACCTGAGAGCTTAGTTTCATTTAATTCGACATACTGCTGTCGATCTTCCAGATAGCTTTTAAACCAGTCATAGGCATTTCCTCTTATTCCATAGGAATGCATTTTTTGCAAAAGTATACTATGATTAACCATGTCGAAGGCCTTTGTTAGATCAAGGAAGACACCTATGGCTGGGAGTTTTTTTGTATACAAGCTCCAGTGCATGATCTAGAAATTCTTGTATTGCATCAGTTGTAGCTTTCTTACTTTGGAAGCTGAACTGAGCAGGTGACAGGATATTTTCTTTGTCTAGAAAGGACATGATTCTTGTGGACATTATATATTCAAATACTTTACTAAAAGTTGAAAGCAGTGCAATGGGTCGATAATTACTGGGATCCTCTCTGCTTCCTTTTTTGTGGACAGGTATAATTTTTGCAATTTTGAGCATACCAGGAAATACACCATTCAGGAATGAGAAGTTTATTATATGGGCTAGGGGTTTACTGATAAAGTTACTGCAATTGTGAAGGAGGAAGCATGGAATTTGATCTTGTCCAGCAGATGATTTTTTTTTTAATTCTGCTGTGAAGTGTCTTTTCTATTTCAGTTTCAGATGTAGGTCTTAAAAATAGAATCTCAGAGCATAAGTTTGGTTCTAGTTGTAAGGGACAGCTATTTTTAAGATGGTTAGCCAGGTTTTCTACTGTTTCTGTAAAGTAGTTATTGAATTCCTCTGCTGTTTCTTTCCCACTGGAGACTAATTTTCCATTTATTTTTAAGTTAATATCACTTTGTAGTTGTTTTCCTCTATTAGTATTCATATTAATAAGTTGCCACATGCTTTTGCTCTTATTTGATGACAATTTGAGGCACTTATCATTCTGTAGCTTTTTGGCTGCATTTACTACGTTCCTTAATATCTTTTTATATAGAGTAAAGTATGACTTAAATGCTTCACTACTGCCTAGTTTGGATTTGCTAATGTAAAAAAGTTCTCTTTTTCTTTGTGATGATCTAATGATTCCTGGGGTGATCCAGCTGGAGAGTTTCCTATCTTTGTTCATACGTTTTGTTTGTAAGGGAAAGTGGCAATTAAAATAATAACAGAAAATATCCAAGAATGCTTCATATTTGCTGTCTACTGTTTGAGCCTCATATACATTTTGCCAGTTTTCATTTTGTATATCAAAGAGGAAAGTATGCATGTGGGTTTTATTGAAGTTTCTCCTCTGTACAGTGATTTTATTGTGTTCATGACTGTTATTTTGCAACCAGACCTGCACAATTAATGCACTGTGGTCTGAAAATCCTAGTTTGACAGAGGATACAGTACAATTTATATTGCTTGCCACTTGATCCAGACAAGTTAAAATGCATGCATTCCAATAACTAGCTTCTTTACATTTATCTAGTTTTCTATTAAATGAGTAGTGCTAAGTGATAAATTTCCTTTTTGTATAAAAAAATAGAACTGTTAACACTGTATGCACTTACAGCTAATCTTATTTATATTACAGGCTCCTACCAAAATCTATATAAAATAATATGTGATTCCAAGCCAACCCATCCCCCTCCCCCCCCCCCCCCCCCCACACACACACACAACGAAGAGGAAAGAAAGAGAGAGAGAGACTCTCTCATTACTGTGGCCTCACTGGCACAGTTGTTATCTTACATAAGTTAAAATATGGAAAAGCCAAGGGGAAGTGGTAGTAAAGTGCTAGCAAGATGGAAGGACAATGGGGAAAGAAGTATGAATATGGGACCAGCAAACATTAGCCCAGGTACTGACACAGTTAATGGATTGCTTCCACAGGTCCAGTGATGTTATTATTTCCATTTTATACACAATATTTTGATTATCAACCTAGTCTGCAGATGCTGTAAATGCACAACTGGTTGGAGACCAGGCAGCGAGTACATATACAAGCATAACTTGCAGCACCTGAAGAAGATGACTGGTCAATTGTGTAAGTGTTTTGCATAAAATGGAAATAATAACTTGGCTGAACAACTGGAAGCACACCCATCATGCTGAAGAAACCTGAGAGATTGCTGACATATGTACATGAGGCCAGGGCTGATGCTGTGGATGGTCAGTGGGAAGGTGGGGGAAGTGGGGTAAAAGTACTCTGGCCCACTACCACAAACCACTTTGCAGCTAAGAAATATACATACATCTTATTTTGAGTCTGAGCCATTTCCCTCTCTGCACCTTCTCAATGCTATTCATAAGTGCAATTTTAATGAACCATGCTATTTCCAAATATAATGATAGCCTTACAGATTTTGTGCACTTTGCCTGTTACTGTTGTCCAAGCAGAGTCGTTATTCAGATTTCTGACAAGAGTTAATAACAAATTGTTTGAGAACTACAGAGGGGCAAGAATGGCTTGTTGGATTAGCTCTGATCATAATAGAGTCAGAGCTAGCCCACTTATTAGATTATACTGAGGTTACAGAAGAATTCACATCTAAGAAAGTTAGAAAGAAAGTATAATTTTGTAAAGCATAAAATTTATGTAAATAGTAAACATTAAAAAAAGTTTCTTAAAACATGTTTTGTTTGATTTTTTTACTTTTTATTTTTTCTGGATTAATAAAAAAAGTGTAAAATAAACAGTTTTGGGGAGGGACCTAAGAATGCTTATTCGAGGCTTGATTATCATATCATGTACGATGGTAGTCAGGAGAATTGTTGGGGAGTGGAGCTGCAGGACAGGGGCAGACTGCTAAGAAAATAGTATGGATGAGGGTCTATGGATCTATATCCAGTGCGAGTCAGGAGGAAAGGTAGATGCTTTGAGATGTGGTATTACTCATGATATTCAATAAAAAACTTCATATGGACTTATGCCCTATTCTGAATGGTTTCCAAGATAGAACACATTTAATATTCATTGTTATTTATTTTCTGTGCTATCAAAGATTGCTACTGCTTACAATGTCCACAGTAGTGTGGAGCAAGTTGAGATGAACAGTTTGATACGGGACACTTGCCGTCTATTAAGTTGGGAAACTACCTCAAATTGCCCTACAAAAACTACACAAGACACAGCACATGCATGCCGTGTGACCTTTTCAATATTCTCATGATCTCTTTGCATAAACTGTTAGTTCTAGAGCAAAAATGGCTAGGACTTTTTTCATAGAAAATTTAATATAGTTTGATTTTGCACTGCGGCACATTTTTGCTGGAGGGTGTGGTTTTCGCACTATTCAGGAAAAATGTACAAAAGTGATATTAAATGCGTTCTATCTCGGAAACCATTTGAAATAGGGCATATGTCCATACAAAGTTTTTTGTTCAGTATCACGAGTACTATCACCCCTTAAATCCTACACCTTTCCTCCTGACTCACTCTGTATGTGTCTGCTGTGATAACTATGGAGAGTTATGAATCTGTTGAGATAGGAAGGTGGGGAAAGAAAGGGGGTTAGGATGGGAATAACATTTGATCAAGAGCAATGATTAGCACAGATAGTGTCAGGAGGTCTGAATGTAATGGTTATGAAGCTACACCACAACTTGAGTAACATCATTTCTGCTACATATCATATGTTACATGACTTCCTGCCAGTTTCAATAGCCACTTCTATAAATGCTGCAGTGAAGGAATCCTCATAGGCTTTGCTTCCACTCAGACAGAAATTTTCACAGTAAGTATGCAGTTCTCATTGAAAGAAGAGGTGAAGGATATAATGGACAGGTATTCTTCCACTAAACACATAGTAACAGCTAAATTGTTACATAGACCCCACTACTTGATTCCCTAATTAATAGCCTTTTAAGGTTAGAAGGATTCTGTCCAATTCCCAAATTTCCTTCTTTGTAAATAAAAAAAAATTCTCCTAGGAGATATGAACCACATTAAAAAATATACTAAATAATTAATAAATCAATTCAGGGGTAGATTTCGTATGATGGTTAAAGAGAGTTGTTCTTATTACAATTCTTAACTGAGAAGTTTCATCAAGCAAGAAAAGGAAAAACGAAAACTTTCACATTTTGCCTTCTTTTATCCATGCTCTAAATCAGCAGGCATAAAATTTTCAAATAGTTTTCAATAGTTACTGGCTATTTTTATTTTGAGATACTGTGTCCATAAGTACAACAGATATGTGACAGGATCATTGACTTGCAGATCTATAATGGCACTAACTGTGTGGCCTACCAGTGACACTGTAGCATTGTGCATCACTTTTGGGAATGATTTGAAATCCAGCACAGTGACAGTTTGACAAGTCATGTTTGCAGGAGTGGACCTATTGATGAATGCAATCATTTTTCTATAGAGTTCTCATGCTACTGGGACATCGTTCCACTGGAAATGAGTGTCAGGGGAATTACATTTTTCACACTTGGCTGAAATGAGCAGGTTAACGCCAACAAGATGCTGGTTAGTTGGGAACATGTTATTTACTAATTTATACTACAATGCAGAAGCATCTGTTGTCATTTTTCCAATTCACTGTGGATACTTGGGATGGTAACTACTGTACTGGAGATCATCGTAGCAGGTCAGCATAAGGCCTTGAGTCATGGTGTGTCAATCCATAGCTGTTCGTAGGACATAGCTTCTGTTGAGGAAGTACTCTTTAACAAACAACAGCTGATATGGAATGTCAGCTACTGTCACAGGGGCTTGCTTGGAGTGTGGCCAGTATGTGCTCAATAGTGTTGCTGTCAATCCATTTGAGCTGCTGGGCTGTATGGAGGCTGTGTGGTGCACCACCAGAGCTGTGCACTTACGTTTAAGAACTACAAGTCCATGACCACTGAGTCACTTCTCCAATATGCAGGTGGCTGTTCCTACTTTGTGCCACCACAGCAACCAATAAGTTATTTGTGAGACTGGTCTACTTGTGTGTTTTGGCACACTTAGCAATTGTGCAACATGCCAGGTCTTGGAGAGAATGAAGGTGTTTATTAGGGTCACTTTTTGGTTGAGATTAAGCTGCCAAGAGGGCTGACTTGTGCAGAGACCTTATGGTAACAAGGTATTTCATCAAATTTCCTGTCTTCCTCTGTTGCAGGCGTTTGAGTCCTAGGATCTTACATTCTCACAGAACCCATACACTTGATTGTAGCATTGTGTATCCGAATAGCATTAACAGTGTGGACTATAACCCTCAGCCTGGGTCTACCGTAATGGCATACAAAACACAGACCTATCAAACAGACCGAAATATTGGAATGGTTTTGTTTCCCAACCACCGATCATCACCACTGACCTGGCTCCTGTAAGAAAGTCTTGAATAATGTCAGGGGACTGGGGCCTGAATGCCATGTTATCTATCACACATAATAAATGGGTGTGGTTTATGTGGTCAAAAACATGTGCAAAGTTAGCTGACAATATTCCTGCCAAAAGTCTGTTAAGTGTGGGTGACACTAAGTCTCTATAAGCAGAGGCTGTGTGAAAAAAAAAATCTTTGAGTCACTACAAATGCCTAGTACATAGTGATTACTTTGTCCATAACTAGTTTCATCTTCCATGCAAAACACCTTGCAGTGATTTTATAATCTGAATTCAACAGGGTTATGGGTCTGAAGTCTTGGATATGGCATGTTACCTGCATCTTAGGGATGATCACGATTCTCCCATCGAGAAATTTGAACGGAACTGCAATACCATCAATTTCTATGAATTTGTCCCCAATGGCTTTCCATAAAACCTGATAGAACTATTGGGGTCTATCAGGTTCTGGAGACTTCCCTTTTGAACATGTCTTCAACACAGATTCCATGCCCCGTGTCGACAGAATCATATATGGTACCCACTAGCTCATCAAGCAAGGTGTGTGGCAGTTTTGGTGCCTTAAATATTGCAGAATAAGGTGTTACAGTCTTCTGTGTTGTACATGACATTCTGTGTCCTCTCAGAGAGCAACATGCTTCCTTTGCACCAGTCGGTTTTTGCCCACCTGGTGGTAAGCTGTATGTTTCTTGCCATCCAAGTCATACAGAGGATGGCTCCAAACCAAAATATCTTCTGCCTTTTCATTGTGGAAATGAAGGACATTGTTCTTAATTTTATTTAGATGCTGGCAAAGGTTTCCATTGTTCCTTTCAGGAGTATTGAGTGCATCTTTTAGTTGTTGCTGATAAAAATCTAGTGTGCATTGTATTCAAAGGATTCCTTGTGATTGTAGTATTTCTCAGTTGTGGCTTCGTGAGATCTGTCCACCATTTAAGACTTGAGCTTCCATGTGGATTGCACTTGGAAACGGAAACCAGTTGCAGCAAGATGATGCGTACTGAGCTACCAACAATAGGAACCAGTCACCTGACTAACACCCTGCAGGTGGATGGCGCATTCCAAGAAACAGCAATCACTAAATGCCACTGTGAGCACTTTGACACCTTGTAGACTGTCAGTAAGATATTTAGAGACATAAATTCGATCTATTCTGCTGGCACCACTATTATGTATATGAGTGAACTGCATAGAGATTGGATAAAAATGACTCCATGTGTCCCATAATTCTTTGGTAGCTATGAGGGCCACGATTTCTGGACATTTCATAGGCATAGGGTATTGATCCACTGCAACTGTTACACAATTAAAATTGCCACCAATATCTGTGTGGTGGAACCTGGGCAGAGTTCGTGGTTGAAAATAGCAGACCTTACTCAACTTTGGTCATTACCAGAGGGTGAATAAATGTTAATAAACCACCCCCCCCTCCCCCTTCGCCCTTTCCCTCCCATACAACACTCAGTAATCCTGAATTTTTTTGGGCACGAAAGTGTCTTTAAATAAAATGGCTGTGCTACAGTTAGTGTTGGAATCAATATTGTAAATTACCGTACAGTCAGTTATGTTAATAAAAATTATGGAAATCACTTCCTAAGGAAGACTGACATCAAAATTGCCATACTTTACAAAATCAGTTAAAACAGAATTTTATGGAATGCTGATATGCAGGGTGGGGCAAATAAAAGTGGCCCAGATGAATGGATGCAATTGGATGTGAATGTATGCATATAACTATACCCCGAGACATGCACACCACCACATGTACACCTGCCAAGAGATCCACTCCAGTTCAGAGTGTAGTGAGTGGAGCAGTGCAAAGGGGACAATAATATTTACAGTGGAGACAGGTGTTCATTGTGAAAAGATATGTGACACCAAAGCTGCGAAGACAGTGTGAAAAAACATTCCAAAACATTCTTGCACACAAGAAAATGTGGCTGCAGTTCATCAGAAAATGCTTCAGAGTCCTACCAAATCAAACTGACACCTGTTGCAAGAGACCATCATATCATGTTGATCATTCAGATGAATAATCCACCTGAAACTCTGTTCTTCAGAGACACTTTCATTTCCACACCCACACATAGTGTTTATGTTTAATGTTAAGACAGGAAACACTCCCATCTTCCTATTTTTGTTAGAAATTTAGGAGCCTATAGAACAAAATAAGGTGATATTGCAGATGATAGTGGTTATTCTTTGCCATTGCTTCAATGACATAAAACTGAATGAGGTGGTGCAGTGGTTAGCACACTGGACTCGCATTCAGGAGGATGACAGTTCAAACTCATGTCTGGCTATCCTGATTTAGGTTTTCCATGGTTATCCCAAAATCACTTCAAGCAAATACCAGAATGGTTTCTTTGAAAGAGCACAGCTGATTTCCTTCCCCATCCTTCCCTAATCTGATGGGACCAATGACCTCCCTGTTTGGTCTCCTCCCCCAAATCAACCAACCAACCAATGGCATAAAGCTTAAGTTGTTAGGTGCTGCATATACTAAGTGGACACTAGTTGAAGCACGCCTCAAAGTGTGACAAATAAATATGATCAGCTTATTTTCGACCATTTCGTGAACAGAATATGAAATTAAATACTTTTGCATTGCCAGTATTTTAAAGAAATGTGAGATGTTCCACAATCACTAGACAAAGGAGATGACATTTTGCTAAATATTGCTCTTTTCTTGGTATTAATGATGTTGAGACAAAGGAGAGGACAGTCTTTTAAATCAGAATTTAATTATTCATAACACAATCGAAACAGACAAATTTACGTGTGACCATACATTACTGAGAATTTTTTTCTTTTTTTCTGGGCATAAAGAAGGACAGGTTGTTTACTGAGGTCCTGCTCCATGTTCTCCCACCAGAAAGGAACTTTGGCAGACTCTGTGTGAACGGGAGCTTTGATTATCTCCTTGCCAACGTGATTATGGTGCATCATGGCACCACCATTGGCAGACATACTGTCTGATATTACAGAGTAAAAGTCAACATGCATGTTGTGATGTTACTGAATCATTACCATCAATTTTGCATTTAGTTGGGCCTCAGTTTCGTCCTTGTTTGTTTTGAGCACGAGTTTGAGTTGCTTGACCCTTTGTTTGTTGTACTGCTTTTTCTCAACTGCAGAAATAGACAGCAGGGTATGAGAGGCACATGCCAGCAGCATGTTGCACTCATTTTGGCTTCCCTGCATTTTTGGGACAAACTAGAAGTTTTGCTTTTTCCCTCTGTCTCCCTTTCCCTTTTCCTCTAGGTCTTATCATCTGTTGCATTAGTTGCAGGTGACGATGGTGGGTTTGGAACTGTCTCACTCGACTGAGGACTATGAGAAACAGTTGGGCTGTCCATCAATTTGTTTCAGATCTGCATTACTTCTTGTGCGGCGGCTGTCGCAAGTGCACAGAAACATCCTGGGGCTTTCTGGTTTTTAGTTAAATTTTTGTATGCGGTGTTAGACTGTCTGTTAGTACCAACAATTTCTCCAGTAGCCATGGCCATGCGCTGCGGCTGTGTCGGAGTCGTACCTAATGTAATGGATGCATACATAATTTCATTTGGTAATTTCATTTTGCCATCCCCTACCTGACTATTTGCAGGGAGTTGCAATGGCAGCCATCAGTTCAGACAGTTTTGTCTAAGGTGCCTGTGCAGTTACAAGATGAACATATCTGGGGTTGGTCGTTATATGATACTAAAGACCTGTAGCCACCAATGACAAGGAGGAGGTTAGGGTTTAACATCCTGTCGACAACAAGGCCATTGGAGGTGGAGCACAAGACCAGATTAGGGAAGGATGGAGAAGGAAAGAAGCTGTGCCATTTTGAAGGAACCATCCTGCCATTTGCCTTAAACAATTTACGGAAATCACAGAAAACCTAAATCAAGATGGCCCAAGCAGATTTCATCTGTTGTCATCCCGAATGTGAGCTCAGTCTGCTAACCATTGCACTACCCCCCTCGGTGATGATGAGCAAAAACAGAAAGTCCTGAGTGACATATGGACACTCCAAACACTGTTGTAAAATTTCAGTTTGAAACCAGTACCCCATGTTTCATTAATGATTGAGACTATTTTTCCATAAGGCATCAGACTGCACAATCATCTGGTTATGTATCCCAAACGGCAAACACGCAAACCCGGCTAATTCCGTAACCTGCATGAGACAAAACCACAATACACACGCTCCCATCATGATATTTCAGTTTACGTCTACCCTGTTTTTGCTCTCTATTCTGTAGCAAGTATCCAGATTCATAAATCTCATGAATAATGTGCTGGTTATGAAGTCCTATTGTATACCACAAATGTCATCTACAGTTAGACTGAGACCCATGTTTCTCTTGATGGTATGTCCACAACAGTTATTAATAATCAATGATAAAATCTGATGCAGTTGTAACAATTATTTATTTCTAAAAAAGAAAGCACAGCGATATTTCAGTACATATGTCCCATCTTCAGAGGCATTTGCAGAATTCTATCCACATCTTTAAGATAATCAAAGCTAGAAAGGACCAACAGAAATTCTTAGAAATTCTCTATGTACATTAAATGTGAGTCCATAAAAGATATATATCTGGGGCTAAAATAAGTGAAAATGTTAAATGTTTTAACATTTTTTATCTCAGTTATGCGTCCTTTGTGGACTCACATTTTAATGTACGTATAGGACTTTTTCCTTAAGAATTTCTGTTGCTTCTGTGTAGCTTTGATTATGTTAACTATCTCGATAGGTGTTATTATTTCCTTTACAATTTTGCAGATGCACATGAAGTGGGATACATCTCCTGAAACTGGTTAGTGCTTTCCTTTTTAGAAATAAATAATTTTTACATCTGTAGCCAATTTTATCATTGATTATAGACCGAGATCATCAATGGTCCATTTGTGAGCTTAGTAAAATGGTGGACGTACTGTATCTTTATCAAAAATGTTCCACCATTACTGCTGCTGAGGCTGGGCGTCTATAAAAGCATCTGATGACCATGTTTGACTGACCTTTAACACTTCTTTTCACCCAAATAATTGTGCATTCTGAATCTGCATCAATATCACTGGATATTATCATATTTTTATTCCAATAAACAAGTGTCGACCACCACCATTCAACTGATCTTTGAGATATACATTTCAGTTGGAGTTTAGAATTTCATTGCTGTTAATGAACCTGTTTTTAAGGCATAAAGGAATAGCCTTTTGGCCGATAGCAACTGTTGCTTTCTGCCAAGAGATTTGCAATACCTCCGCTGTTCGCCAGTCACGTCCGGTAATGTCAACCAATTGGGACATGCGAATTGGAAGGTGCAGCAGTATCAGAGATCTTAGGTGACACTATTGACTCCAGAGGTACTGAAGCATTTGTCTCAGATGCGCCATCGCTACTGCAGCCTAAGTCTGTTGACCATGACCAACACAGCTCCCAGCTGTTTACAGATAGGGGCCAATTCCTCCCACATCCATGCACAACAGGTGCAGTCCCTATCAATCTCTATCAGTTTTTGTCTGTCTCACAAGTAATGTATCCCTAACCAAAGAAGTTCTGCTGCTACATTGCCTCTAGTTTATACCAAAAGTTGGCTCACACAAAGATAATGCACTAAAATTTACACATTATCCTTATAGTATGTTAGTAAACACTAGTCTTCACAGTAAAATAAACAGTAAAATTTGCAAAAGTACGTGAAAACAAACTAAACTTAATTACTCTGTGTAAAACAGAAACTGTTGCAGCTTTTTTATGGATGTATTATTTTATTTTATTGCGAGTTCTGTTTATACTGATAGCATTGGAGTTGCAAGGATATGGAATGAGTCAGTATTTTTACAATGTTAAAAATATGGCAGCACACAGACATGACTGTTTGGCTCAGTGACAGCCACTACACTCCTGTTCCCTGCTGCCATTTCCCTAATGCATACTATTATTCGCTGCAGTTCAGTGGAAGATATCACCTCAGACTTGTTGGTTATGGGAATAAGTATAACACACTGAGTTTTCCTTGGTTCCTGTCTCCCGATTACAGGGCCCCTAGACCTATTACTGAGACACCACTTACAATCAATTGGATAATTAGGAAATGGTGTCTATGGGAGAGGGTAGTACTTGAGGTGCTATTGACATCTCTGGTACTGTGACATCTCAGAGCTAAAGTTAGTGGGGGTGCTGCTGCAGAAAAGTTTTAGCCTTTGTTTTAAAATTGTATAAACACATTTAAAAAGAAAATTTATCCAGAAACTTGATAAAATCCTAAAAGAATGCAATGAAGCCCTTTTCACCCACTTTAACCTAAACTGTTACAATTCAGGCTTGATCTAATCACTTAAAAATTAGATTCATGCTTCTTCGTTTAATCTTTGAAAAGATCAATAATTTTTTTCTTGGTCTCTGGATGACAACTGAGGAAATTTTTCTACACTGTGCACGCATTTAGTCTTCCCGCATTCATATTGTTCTGAGGAAAGTTTTTACTCTTTTCAGTGCTGAGAAGCAGCGTTCAGCCTCTGATGGAGTTGGGATTTTTTCAAGAGCATTTTTTCCGGTTTCATAATTTCTTTAGGAACATTACTCAGATTATTTTCCAAGATAAATTTCACCATCTCAGTTAATTAGCAATATGAATATGAGACTTACAATAGAATAATTTTTGTTCAGTTTCAAGCTTTTCTTTGTCAATCATGAGATATGTTAGTGCCGCATGATTTGCATAGCGTCGTCGCGTTTCGTAGTGAAATACGCTGAACACTTGGAGAATATTTCTCATGTAATAGTTTTAGGTGAAGATTTCAGCTACCAGCTTTAGACTGGGAGACTCAAGTGGTTACAGTGGGTGGTAGGTGCATTGAATCATGTGAAATTGTTCCACATTCCTTATTCGAAAACTTTTTTGAGCACTTAATGAGAGAACTGACTTGTGGAAGTAACGCTTAGACCTGCTGGTGACAAACAGACTCGAACTTTATGACCCAGTGGGGAACAGAGAATCTATAATTATAGGCCCATATTGGCATCACTGAATATGGCTGTACACTGACATGACAAAAGTCATGGAATATCATTTGCGCACATACAGATGCCTGCAGTATTGCGTACACGAGGTATATGCTGGAAAGATACAGAAACTGGCACACCTGGCCAATACCATGATATCATGTAGCCCCCCCCCCCCCCCCCCACCGAAAATGCAGAAGAGCCACAACATGACATAGCAGGGACTCGACTAATGTCTAAAGTAGCGCTGGAGGGAACTGACACCATGAATCCTGCTGGGCTATCCATAAATTCGTAAGAATATGAGGGACTGAAGATCTCTTCTGAATGACATGTTGCAAGACACGCCAGATATGCTCAATAATGTTTATGTCTGGGGAGTTTGGTGACCAGCGAAAGTGTTTAAACTCAGAGAGTGTTCCTGGAGGCACTCTGTAGCAATTCTGGACTTGTGGGGTGTCACATTGTCCTACTGGAATTGCCCAGATCCATCGGAATGCAAAACGGGCATAAACAGAAACAGGTGATCAGACAGGATGCTTACATACATGTCACTTTTCCGAGACATTTAGACATATCACGGGTCCCATATCACTCCAACTGCACACATGCCATCCCCTTACACAACCTCCCAAGCTTGAACAGTCCATGGATTCATGAGGTTGTCTCCATACCCGTACACATCCATCTGCTCAATACAATTTGAAACGAGACTTGTCTGATCAGGCAACACATTTCCAGTCATCAAAAGTCCAATGTCAGTGTTGACTAGCCCAGGCGAGGCATAAAGCTTTGTATTTTGCAGTCATCAAGGGTACACGAGTGGGCTTTCGGCTCCGAAAGCCTATATCGATGATATTTCATTGAATGTTTCACACCTGACACTTGTTGATGGTCAACATTGAAATCTGGAGCAGTTTGCGGAAGGATTGCACTTCTGTCACGTTGAACAGTTCTCTTCAGTTGTCAACGGCCCTGTTCCTCCAGGATCTTTTTCCAGTCACAACAGTGTGGGACATACGATGTTGTACTCTATTCCTGATATTCATGGTAAACTCGTGAACTGGTGGTACGGGAAAATCTCCACTTCATCACTACCTCGGAAATACTGTGTCCCATCGCTCATGCGTCGATTGTAACACCACGTTCAAACTCACTTAAATCTTGATAACCTGCCATTGTATCAGCAGTAACAGATCTAACAACAGTGACAGACATTGGTTGTCTCATATAGACATTGCCGATCCCAGTGCCGTATACTGACTGTTTACGTATCTCTGTATTTGAATACGCATACCTACACCAGTTTATTTGGCGCTTCAGTGTAGAAGGGCACAATATTGGCGGAGCTGTCATTTCCATTCAGGTGATTTATGTGAGAAGGGTCCGACGTGATTATGGCCACATGATGTGAGTTAACAGACATTGAATGTGGAATGGTAGTTGGAGCTAGCTGCATGGGACATTCAATTTTGGAAACCGTTGGGGAATTCAGTATTCTGAGACCTGCAGTGTCACAAGTGTGCTGAGAATATAAAATTTCGGGATTTACCTCTCACCACAGAGAACACAGTAGCCGATGGCCTTCACTTGACGACCGAGATGAGTGGCGTTTGCGCACAGATGTCAGTGCTACCAGACAAGCAGCACTGCGTGAAATAACTGCAAAAATAAAAGTGGGGTGCATGACGAACATGCCCGTAAGGATAGTGACGCAAAATTTGGCGATAATGAGCTATGACAGCAGACGAACAATGCTAATGCCTTTGTTAAACACACATCACCTAGCGTGCCTCGGCTGGGCCCTATATGACGGGAAAACCGTGTCCTGGTCAGATGAGTCCCGATTTCAATTGATAAGAGGAAATGGTACGGTTAAAGCGTGGAACAGACCACAACATTCAACAAGGCACTGTGCAGGCTGGTGGCGGCTATTTGATGGTGTGGGCTGTGTTACATGGAATGGACTGGGTCCTCTTGTCTAGCTGAACCGATCATTGACTAGAAATGGTTATGTTCGGTTATTTGGAGACTATTTGTAGCCATTCACGGATTTCATGTTTACAAACACATCACTGGGCCATAATTGTTCACGATTGGTTTGAAGAACATTCTAGACAATTCAAGTGAACGACTTGGCCACCCATATCGCCTGACATGAACCCCATCAATCATTTATGGGACATGATCGAGAGGTCAGTTTGTGCACCAAATCCTCCACTGGCAACACTTTCGCAGTTATGGACGGCTGTAGAGGCAGCATAGCTGAATATTTCTGCAGAGGACTTCCAATGACTTGTTGAGTCCCTGCCGCATCGAACTGCTGCAATGCACTGGGCAAAATTACATTTTGTAGTTGTGGTCTCCAGTCCTGAGACTGGTTTGATGCAGCTCTCCATGCTACTCTATCTTGTGCAAACTTCTTCATCTCCCAGTATCCACTGCAACCCACATCCTTCTGAATCTGCTTAGTGTAGTCATCTCTTGGTCTCCCTCTACGATTTTTACCCTCCACGCTGCCCTCCAGTACTAAATTGGTGATCTCTTGATGCCTCAGAACATGCCCTACAAACCGATCCCTTCTTCTGGTCAAGTTGTGCCGCAAACTTCTCTTGTCCCCAATCCTATTCAATACTTCCTCATTAGTTATGTGTTCTACCCATATAATCTTCAGCATTCTTCTGTAGCACCACATTTCGAAAGCTTCTATTCTCTTCTTGTCCAAACTACTTATCGTCCATGTTTCACTTCCATACATGGCTACACTCCATACAAATACTTTCAGAACTGACTTCCTGACACTTAAATCTATACTAGATGTTAACAAATTTCTCTTCCTCACAAACGCTTTCCTTGCCATTGCCAGTCTACATTTTATATCCTCTCTACTTCGACCATCATCAGTTATTTTGCTCCCCCAATAGCAAAACTCCTTCACTACTTTAAGTGTGTCATTTCCTAATCTAATTCCCTCAGCATCACCCGACTTAATTCGACTACATTCCATTATCCTCGTTTTGCTTTTGTTGATGTTCATCTTATATCCTCCTTTCAAGACACTATCCATTCCATTCAACTGCTCTTCAAAGTCCTTTGCTGTCTCTGACAGAATTATGATGTCATCAGCGAACCTCAAAGTTTTTATTTCTTCTCCATGGATTTTAATACCTACTCCGAATTTTTCTTTTGTTTCCTTCACTGCTTGCTCAATATACAGATTGAATAACAGCGGGGAGAGGCTACAACTCTGCCTCACTCCCTTCCCAACCACTGCTTCCCTTTGATGTCCCTCGACTCTTATAACTGCCACCTTGTTTTCTGTACAAATTGTAAATAGCTTTTCGCTCCCTGTATTTTACCCCTTCCACCTTCAGAATTTGAAAGAGAGTATTCCTGTCAACATTGTCAAAAGCTTTCTCTAAGTCTATAAATGCTAGAAATGTAGGTTTGCCCTTCCTTAATCTAGCTTTTAAGATAAGTCGTAGGGTCAGTATTGCCTCACGTGTTCCAACATTTCTACGGAATCCAAACTGATCTTCTCTGAGGTCAGCTTCTACTAGATTTTCCATTCAAAACTAACTAACCTATGGACATCACACAACACCCAGTCATCACGAGGCAGAGAAAATCACTGACCCCGCCGGGAATCGAACCTGGGAAGCGAGAACGCTACCACATGACCACAAGCTGCGGACTGCTGTGATTTGACAAGAGTGTTAGACAGCTACTACAAAAGCAAACAAAGTTTTGCAAATTTAAACGTAGTCAAAGCTCGATAGATAAACAAAAACTAAACGAAGCCAAAACTGGGGTAAGGAGGGCCAATCGTGAGGCATTCAGAGAAATAAAAAGTTAAATTCTATCTACAGACTTGACAGAAGACCTATGAAGATTTTGTCCTATGTTAAAGCAGTAAACGGATCGACGCCATCTATCCAGACACTCTATGACCATAATAGCATGGAAACAGAGAAACATAAAAGGCCGAGATACTAAACATGTTTTTCCAAAACTGTTTCACAGAGGAAGATCACACTGTTGTTTCTCCTTTAAATGTCGCACGAACGACAAGATGACAGACATCAAAATAAGTGGCCATGGGATGGAAAAGCAACTGAAATCACTCAACAGAGGGAAGACCATTGCACCTTATGGGATACCATTTTGATTCTACATAGAGTATGCGAAAGAATGAGCCCATCTTCTAGCAGCAGTGCATCGTAGATGTTTAGGGGAACGAAGCTTTCTTAATGATTGGAACTCTGTAGCGCATTAGTTGCTCATTTGTTTTGTTTTGAAGAAAGGCGGCCGTCTGTTCAGTAAGCCAGTTAAGGCAATTAGTGTGGCTCCACCTCTCGCCTTATACAGACAAAGCGACAAAATTGACTAACCTTTTCTGTCTTTTCCTCGCAGTATATTTATTAACTTTCGTGCATGTTTTTCTGTTTCAGAGGTTTAATCTCGCGTTTTTGCTAGCGTAAATTCATTCAGTCTGTAGTACAATAATTGCTCATTTGTTTCGCATTGAAGACGAACATCCGTTAGTTTAGTACGACAGTAAGCAGGGCTCCAGCTCTCGCCCGATTAAGATCTACAGAACGACAATTTAAATGTGTATCTTTACCTGTCTTTTGATCGTAGTAAATTTATTAAAGTTATTGCGTGTTTCCGTTTAAGCCAGCTAAATAGCTCACAGAGGCATCAGCGTCTATTGGTGACATATCACGCAGGTAGCAAGTCACATATCTAGGATTCTGTCTTCTTTTGTGGTTTACTTCTTCACTTAGTCTTGCTAGGATGAGGATGGCGTGTGCATGCTGTTTGCAGACGCAGGAGGAGCTGGCCACAGTTTGCGAACAGCTGACTACACTTTTGGCTATGGTCAGCCACCTTAAGGCTGCTGCCTCAGTGTGTAGTGGGGGCGGAGAATCTACCGTGTCGCGTGGGACACCTCAGTTGCCGCTTATTTCACCCATGGGCTCTGTTACCAAGGCACCTCCTAGTGTACTCAACACAGCTGATGTGCCCACACAGCAGGGTGAGTGGCGGGTGGTTCGCTAATTGTTAGAGTACATCCACTAGCACGCTATTGGTTAACGGATAGTGATTTACTGACATCACTTGTTTGAGTTTCGGTGGAAGAATAATCTTCTGGGGTGGATAGCGCTGAAACAGTGATCGCGAACATGACTGCAATATGATGAATCAGTCTAAACAGAATGTAGAGTGATCAGCTATTCCGTCACTATGACAGATGAGTTTAAATGTAGAGCTCGTGGATCACCTTCCAGACTGTACTTTGGAAACTCTCCACAATGCAATCAAACTCTTCCAGTTTCCTTATGTTGTAACTGTCTTTTATTTAAAATCATCCAGTGTGTATGGGGTGTTATGGTAGCCACACTACCAATATGATTTGTACTGTGTGACATCTAGTTTTCTGCGAGAGGCTGTGGAATGTCTAAATGTCAGTTTAGAACCTGGCATAGACCTCAAAGTCGTGGCAGAAAAACAAAATGTACGGCAGTGTACAAAGCACGCTACAGCAGAAAAAAATAACATTACAAGCAATGAGACAGAGCCACAGGGAGCTTCCCTTGCGATTTACGGTATATTCCGTGGGATACGATCATTCTCCTATAGTACAGGTGAAGAAACTTTAAAGTGGTCTCTGCAATGCATCAGTACCTGTATATTTAATAGGATCATCACATGTGCTCGAAGCCAGCGCGCATGTGGTATTTGTTTTCGGTATATGGGTGGACAGGGATACAGTAAAAATCTTATCGAGTTCTCTATTGGATGAAGTTAGTGGAGCTTTAATAGTTCGTAATTTTTCTCTGGTGGATTGACCAGAACAATGATGATAGAAGGTTGGGTTGATGGAGGGTAATGAACCCTGAGGGATGTGGATCTGTAGTACCTGCTTATAGTTTGGAGAAGCACCACAATGCGGTAGCAAAATCCACGTCCTACCTTCAGTTCCCGTACTGTCTTTGATGCTACCTCGTGTTGCAGGAGCAGGCTTCGTTTCTGTCGAATGGTTAAAACACAGTTCTATCGGAGTAACTCATCTTCGCCTGTTTCTACCTGGGTTGCAGAAGGTGGTAGATATAGTTTCCTCCGACCCCTACTCAGCTCCGACTTACATTGGAATGATCACATGTACAAAGCTGCAGGGATGGTAGTGCAGAGTCTCAGGGGTCAGTTGCAGGATGCATAGGTGCTACCTAAAATGAGACGGGAATTTTGCTGTATCAGATAGGTTCGAGAAGGTGACTCGTTTCGAGATATGAGAGTGCCAGAAATATGATCCACTAGAGGCTGAAATCATTAAAAGACTTCTCGATAGGATCCAACGCTGGTATGTGCTTGAATGGGGGCACTTGACTGAAATCGTAAAAAATGTACACTAGCTTGGAATCATCACACCATCTACTGTTTGTGATTCTTCTCGATCAACCATTGCCTATAGCCCAGTGGAGAGCAGTGTAATTGAGTACGAGTCTTTCTGTATTTGGCGCTCTGTAGGCCACTTTGCAGGGTTTAATTGTCGGTGCGATTTGTGTAAAAATGTTTTTTGCCGCTGCAGAAAGAAAAAGAAAAGGTGGACGGTGCTTCCACACCAGCGGCATCAGTAATTCTGCGGGTAAATTCGATAAGAGCCAATCATAATGCTCAATTCATTCACAAGACATCCTTAGTGCTGATGTATAGGAGTCTCCACATAGCTGTGAGAACGTTTGTGTATGTTGAAAGCAGGAAGGGTAACACGTCATGGACGAGGTGCCACGTTAGGACCGGGAGGAAGAATGAATTCGATGTTATTCTGCGCTATTTTCGTAAACAGGTTCTGTTAGCGCAAGAATTTCCGCGCATACACGCCGAGACATCACAAAAGCTACTAGAAAAGCGCATGTTAAGTATTTCTATGTCACTATACAATTTCTGAGAGTTTGACTTGGTTCTTATTTTAGATAGCCATGTGATATCAGTATAATATTGAGAACCTTGTTAGATACGCTTGTGATGGTTTGTAGCTACGCGCAGCGATACGTGAGTATGCGCGTCACGCATGGACCGTTAAGAGTCATTAGGGAGAAAACAGCCTGTGCTATTCTGGAATGGATTTCTGAAGCGTCGCTCGGCGCTCCAGACCGCAGGTAGAGAGAGGGGATCACACCAGCAATGGTGAACACATGAGAGCGCGGCCAGATGATCACTTGGCACTTATTTTGGTAGACATTTGACGTCATTCTAATACTTGAATAACTTTGGGATGCCGTTGGCAGCAGTCCTGCACTGGCTTGATCCAGCCGGCCCTGCAGAGCATGCTGGAGCCTCTGATAGTTGTGGTTGATGATAGTTCAGAAGCGTTTTTTATGGGCGCTGAGGGTTTGTGCACTGGATTATTTTCGGCTGTTTAAGCGTTGTGAGCGTTACACATGCATTATCTTTTGACGATTTAGGAGATGTTTTGGTGTTTGTTGCATTATTTTGCGAGCAGGTAGGTTGGCTGTGCGGTAGGTTATTTGGACAGTTTACGAGTTGATTTCGTGTCTGCACATCAGTGTACTGCTTTATTTAGGAGGAGTTTGCATGTCTGTGTGCTGTGTACTGAAATTATTTGGGTAATTTAGGAGTTATTTGCGTGTCTACGGAGCATTATTTAGGAGTAGTTTATAGGTCTGTGGGCTGTGTGGCATGAGCCCAAGCGTGTAAGTGTATGTGTTTTGTATCAGTGTGATAAATATATTATCTCAAATCCATCCCTAAATAAATTGTTCCAAAATAAATAAATTACACTCCTTCCTCTCTCCAGCAGCCCAGCGCAGGCTGTCATTTTCCCCTCCAGACAGTCATCTTGTGTTATGTCATGGAACGGATAACAGCGACCTCTGGTGACAGTACTGTGTACTAGGCCCAGACCTTGTGGCGACCACACTGTTTCCTGCCATTTTCCCACCATCTTGGGTCATGTCACAGAATGGACGACAGTGCTCTCTGGTGGCATTACTGTGTACTAGGTGCAGACCTCATGGCGAACACACTGTTTCCCGCCATCATGGATACGGTACTTGCATCATCAGCTGACATCATGGCCGCCATCTCGGATTAAGTCATGGAACAGACGACAGTGCCCTCTGGTGGTAGTACTGTGTAATAGGTCAGTTGGATTCTGGACCTCGTGTTGAACACACTGGATGGTGGTAGTGCCTCAAATTATTTAAATAAAGACTGGTGAATGATTTCAACAGTTGATGAATAGCAAGCATGCTTGCAGAGTCTTTTAGATGGATTATTATTTTGACGATTTACGAGTTGTTTGGCTCTCTGGACATAAATGTATTGCATTATTTACGAGTGGTTTGCAGGTCTCTAGGCTGTGTGGCATGACCCCAAGCACGTCAGAGCATGTGTTTTCTATCAATGTAATAAATATACTACCTCTCAAAATACGCTCCCAAATAAATTGTCACAAAATAAATAGAGTACATTCCTTCCTCTCTCCAGCAGCCCAGTGCAGGCTGGGTCCTTTCCCCCAATCCCTAGGAAGAGGTGGTGGTCAGATGACTTAGGTTAGTGGAGATAGTTCTAATGCCCTTTCTTTCCCGCCGCTTTTCTTACATTAGTAGAGGCCGCATTGTCCTGATGAAATTTGAGCTTCATGCCATTTTCTGGGGGGAGGGGGTTACACTAGTGGAGGTAGCCCAATTTATCTATCTTCCCAGCAACATTCAAACTTCCCGCCAAAAGCCGCCATCTTGAATGATGTTATCGCCGCCATCTTGGATGATGTCATGCGCTGTTGCCAAGTCTACATGCCGCCATCTTGGATGACGTCATCGCCGCCATCTTGGATGCATCTGGCAACAATGAAGAGTGGGGCCATGCTCTTTTTGCTCCATTATTGGCATAAAGAAACAGCTGAAAACAAATAAGTCACCAGGTCCAGATGGAATCTCAAATCGATGTTTCAAAAAGTACTCTACAGCACTGGCCCCTTACTTAGCTTGCATTTATAGTGAATCTCTAGCCCAGTGGAAAATCCTAAGTGACTGGAAAGAAGCGCAGGTGACTCCTGTGTATAAGAAAGGAAAAAGATTGGACCTGCTTAATTGCAGACCAATACCCATAATATCAGTTTGCTGCCGAATTCTTGAACATATTCTTAGTACAACTACAAAAAATGTTCTTGAGATCAAGAAGCTTATGTCCACGAATCAGCATGGTTTTAGAAAGCGTCGCTCGTGCGAAACTCAGCTTGCTCTGTTCTCACATGATGTACTGTGAACTGTGGGTGAGGGGCAACAGGCAGATTTCATATTTCTAGATTTGTGGAAAGCATTTGTCACAGTGCTCCACTGTAGGCTGTTGAAGAAGGCACAAGCATATGGAATCGGTTCACACATATGTGAGTGGCTCGAAGACTTCTTATGTTATAGGACCCAGTATGTTGTCCATGACAGTGAGTGTTCATCAGAGACAAAGGTATCGTCACGAGTGCCCCAGGGAAGTGTGACAGAATTCATGTATATTTATGTATGTAGATTCTCTACATACATAAATGAGTTGGTGGACAGGGAGGGTAGCAATCTGCGATTCTTTGCTGATGATGCTGGCGTGTAAGGTAAGGTGTTGAAGTTGAGTGACAGGACACAAGATGACTAAGACAAAATTTCTAGTTGGTGTGATGAATGTCAGCTAGCTCTAAATGTGGAAAGAATGTAAGTTAGTGAGGACTGAGTAGGGGGAAAAACCGTAATATTCGGGTTCAGCATCAGTAGTGTTCTGCATGACATAGTCATGTCGTTTAAAGACCTGAGTGTAACGTTGCAAAGTGATATGAAACGGAACGAGCATATGAAGTTTGCGGCAGGAAAGGCGAATGGTCGACTTCGGTTTATTGGGAGAATTCTAGGAAAGTGTGGCTCATCTGTGAAGGAGAGCGCTCATAAGGACGCTAGTGCGAACTATTCTTGAGTACTGTTCGAGTGTTTGGGACTGCTAGATTTGTTACCGGTAGGTTCGAACAACGCGCAAGTGCTACTGAGATGCTTCGGGAACTCAAAATGGGAATTCCTGGAGGACAGTCGAAGTTCTTCTCGAGGAACACTACTGAGAAAATTTAGAGGATCGGTATTTGAAGCTAACAGTAGACCGATTCTGTTGCCTCCGACATATATTGCGTCTAAGGACCACTATGATAAGGCACGAGAAATTAGGGCTCGTACGGTGGCATATAGATAGTCCTTTTTCCCTCGTTCTATTTGCGAGTGGAACAGGAAAGGAAATGACTAGAAGTGGTACGTGGTATCCTCCACCACGCGCCGTAAGGTGGATTGCGAAGTATCGATGTAGATAAGAGCACAGGTAATTCCAGTTTTCGAGAAAGGTCACGCAACAGTCGCAAAAAACTATAGGCCTATATCTCTGACGCCTGTCCGTTGTAAAATTCTGAAACATGTTTTATGCTTTCGTATTACGACACCTTTGGAGAACGAAAATATCCTCTTTCGGAATCAACATGGGTTCCGACAACGATTGTGACAAACCAAATTTACTACGTTTGTCCACGAGGTCCAGAAAGCAGGTAGATGTCATGTCCCTTGACTTCTGGAAGGCATTCGATACAGTTCCGCACTGCCACTTAATAAACAAAATACAAGCATATAGAACGTCAGACGAAGTGTGTGACTGGATTGACGTGCTTCTAGCAAAACATAAAACAGTATGACATATTCAACAGAGAAAAGTAGCTTTGAGCGTACCTCATGGAAGTGTTATAGGCCCATTACTTTTCACGATGTATACAAATGACCTGATACATAACATCGTAATGATGCTGCTGTATACAGAGAAGTCGCAACGCTAGAAAATTATAGCGAAATGCAGTAAGACGTGCAGAGGATCGGCGCTTCGTGCTGGGGTTGACAATTGACCCTCAATATAAACAAATGTCATCAATCACGTGTACATAGACAGAAGGCTGCATTATTGTATGATTAAATAATTCCAGAACAGCCACTGGAAGCAGTTACTGCCATAAAATATCTAGGAGTATGCTTATGGAGCTACATGCATCGTAAGGTGGCTTGTGGACTATAACTGCAGATGTGAATGTGGATGTAGATGTAGGAAGGTCACCTCACGTACTCTCGGTGTATGCCTAGACGGCTCATTCAGCATGCCGAAGACCTTGTTCTGGCAGCGACGGACGGCATAAAATGTAATCAACTGCCGAGTGTGGCACACGTTGTAATGAACAATGCCCGTCATCTGGGCTCTGCGGTCACACTTGGTTCATTCCACCCACTGGCAGAGTGTTTCAATAAACACAGCCTTGTACACAGAGTTTCAGTAAGTACACAATTTGTAGCATTGTCCCCAGAGCTAATCGGTGCCCTGTGAGACAAATACAAGGCTTGAATCAGAGACGTTGAGAGTTCTTTAAGAAGCTAGGCTGTGACTTGCTAGACTTGCGTCCTATAGTTGAGAACTGCAGGGGCACTTTAAATAAGTCAAAAATGCACTACACATCAGACTTTTCTACTTATGTGGTTGATTTTGTGTGGAGTGGAGATTTTTTAACCTAGGTAAGTCTCCATCCAAGCTGGATAATGAGAGCTGTAGGAGACCTGAAGTATTAGTGTAAGATCCAGATAAATTATGCCCCTCTCCCCATCCACAGATTAAAAGATTAAAAACCTAGTGATCAACTTCCAAGGCACAAAATACTGACTAAAACCAAACATTGACAGCAGTGAAACTTTTAGGTTTAACTTAAGTCTATATCAGAAGAATGGGAAATGACAGTGGCGTATCTGTTGCAGCAGACAAGAAACTCAAATCCACCAAGATAGAAATTGAAGCTGGATATGAGATTGTTTGGCCAACGGCCTTGCCTCAGTGTTAACAACGATTCCCGTCAGATCACAGAAGTTAAGCGCTGTTGGTAAGAGGTGTGCACCCAGCCCCCGTGGGGCAAACTGAGGAGCTACGTGACTGAGAAGTAGCGGCTCCAGTCTCGTAAACTGACATACGGCCGGGAGAGCGGTGTGCTGACCACATGCCCCTCCATATCAGCATCCAGCGATGCCTGTGGGCTGAGGATGACACGGCGGCCGCTCGGTACCGTTAGGCCTTCATGGCCTGTTTAGGCGGAGTTTAGTTTTTTAGTTTAGTTTATGAGATGGTTTGGTCAAACCCTAATATCAACCGTGGGCATTAACGTATAAATAAGTCATTATATCGACTACCAGACTCACTCCGAGATGCATCCGAAAATTTAAGAGAAAATATATGCTAACTAGCATACAAGGTGAATCACCTAAAACCTGCGCCACAAATATTGCGAAAATGAAAACTGCTATTGATGTGGTAGTCAGTGACTTGTACTGTTAGCTTGTCAACAGATTATAATAATACTTAGAAAACGTATTTTTGTACAAACATACAGGTTTAATAGTACTTAGAAAGCGTATTTTTGTGCAAACATACACTTTTTTAAATGGAAAAATGCCTATTGACACTAACAGACTATAAGTAGGGTAAATTAGAATGTCAGTGGAGCCTGTTGCAGCATTCTAATGCGAGTCGTTTACAAGATACATTTTGAAAAGTTTACAAACCAGTGCTTGACTGCATCGTTCAGCCTGTGTAGTTGATAGGTACGATGTTGTTATATTTGCTCACTGTGTGCTTCTGTGTTCCTTAAGTGCATTGCGACTAGCTAGTCAGTCAGGGTGTGAAATTCCAAGTAGAAGGTGATAAGTGGAAGATGGGATATACCATCGAAGAAGAAGCTGACATGTTCGTAGTGCATGGGGAGAATAGGAAGAGTGCATTTCGTTCTTATAGGGTGTATGCGACAAGTTATCCCAATAGACGTCAACCATCTCTGCAATTATTTATTAGCCTCTTCAACCAGGTAAGTGATGGAAGTGGTAGGGTAACACCTAGACAACCTAACGGAAGGAAACAAGTGATGACAGAAGAGAGGGAAATTAATGTACTTGCTGCTGTTGCAGCTGATTCACATGTTTGCTCCTGCACAATCGCACGGGGAAGTGGTATGAGTCAGGGAAGTGTCCTACACATCCTCCATCGACATAGGTCCCATCCCTACCACATCTCTCTCCATCACGGGCCGCAAGGAAACAATTATGAGAATCGTGTTAGCTTCAGTGCATGGGCGCTGGGACGGGATACTCCAGACGTATCATTAATATTATTATTTTGTGAGAAGGCACTTTTACCAAGCATGGCCAGGTAAACCGCCGAAATATGCACTATAGGTGTATTGACCATCGCTGTTGTCTTCGCCAGTTGAGCGTCAGCATCCAAGTAGTGTAAACGTGTGGTATGGGATAGTGAATCATCAGCTCATAGGCCCGTTGTCCTTAGATGGAACACTGAATGCGCACAAGTATTGCAGCCTTCTAACAGGCCGTCTTCCATGGCTGCCAGAAGACGTTCCTATGAGACTAGGAGGAAACTATGGTATCAACATGATGGCTGTCTAGATCACTGTGCACACAAGTACTACAGCATGCCTCCACGAATTGTTTCCAAATCGCTGGATTTGACGCAGAAGACCTGTATCTTGTCCGACCCGTTCCCCGAATTTTACGCCTGTAAACTCTTTTCTTTGGGGAAAGTTGAAGCACGATGTCTACAAGGACATACCAACTACACCCAATGTTATGCATCGACGTATTATTGCAGCCTACTCGGACATCTCCGCTGAAATGCTACCATGTGTGCAGCAGCCGTTCCATACCAGACAGGAAGCGTGTATTGCCACTTCCGGTGGTCATTTTGAATACACCCTGTGATGGTCAATCATCTCGTTACTGGTCGGAATCCACATAACTAATCTTATGGGACTTAACTACTAAGGTCATCAGTCCCTAAGCTTACGAGCACTCGAACCTCCGCTGGGACCAGCACTTGTTTCGTTCTTAGGTGTGAGCTACCACAGGTACTGAGCAAAATGATATCTCGTAAACGACACGCACTAAAATCTGCAACAAACACTGCTGACATTATAATTTACCCTATTTTAGTTAGTTAATGTCAATAGGCATTGTTCCATTTAAAAAAAGCGTATGTTTGCACAAAAAATACACTTTCTAAGTTGAAGGGCTAACAATACGAACCCCTAGCTATCAATTATGCCGTTAAAACCGCACACCGGGAGCACTTTCCACTTTCACAATATTTGCGGTGCAAGTTTTAGGTGATTTACCCCGTGTACGTCCCCCACCCACAGTGTCAAGACTGAGTAAGACTTTTAATCACCTAAAAGTCAATGGGAAAAATTACAATTTTGTGGGTATTAGGCGATATTCTGCGAAATAATATAATAATTCTTTGAACACTACTTGGAACAAACAATTGAGAAGCATGTACATGATGAATCGAATGGAAACAAACACGCTTGACCTCTTTGAAGATGCGTTAACGAAACTGGTGTCAGTGACAATGAGGCAGTGGATAATACTTAGTACAAGAGTTCGCTAAGGTAGCGATCCTCCATGATATACAGCCTCTGTGAAGAAACTTCTTCGCAAACAGCGACTACCGCATAATGTGTGTAAAACTAAACATAGTGATTCAGATAGGAACATACTAAATAAAACGTATTTGGATCTCAAAAGTCTTCAATGACCTCTGTAGTAGAATTTTAACGAATGACCTCTCACGAAACCAAAAGAAATTCTGGTCCTACTTAAAGGCTGTAAGTGGTTCCAAAGTTAATGTCCTGACACTCGTGGATGTCTAAGGAAACGAAACTGATAGTAGCAAAACAAAAGCAGACATTCTGAACTCCGCTTTTAAACTAACCATTACGTAGAAGACACAGAAGTCCTGCCACATTTTAATTTATGGATTACTACAGAATTGAGGAACAACTGAAATCGGTAAAATTTAGCAAAGCTGCCTAGCCTATTGGAATCTATGCAGCATTTACAGTAGAGTTAGCTCCGTAACATCAGTGGTGCGACAGCAAACTTGCTCTTTTCTCACAAAGTACTCTGAAAGCCATGGATCAAGTCAGTCAAGTGATAGCTGTATTTCTTTGCTTCTAAAAGTCATTTGACTCAGTACTACACCGACATTTATAAACAGAAGTACGATCATACGAGGTATCAAACACAACTAGTGACTGAGTTGATGATTTCTTTGCGAGGAGGATACAAATGTTATTTTGGATTGAGAGAGATCGACAAAAGTAGAAGTAACTTCAGGCATGCCCAAGGGAAGTGTACTGCGGCCCTTGGCGTTCATGTTGTACGTTAATCACTTGGCAGAGCATATTAATAGTACCCTAAAACTTTTACAAATAAGACAGTCGTCTACAATGCAGTAATGACTGAAATAGCAATGTACAGATATTAAGTCAGATATTGATAAGGTTCAAAAGAGATGAAAACATCGAGAAAAAACTAATTGTGACTACACAATATCACTGAAACGCAACTGGAATCCATAAACTCTTACAAACACCTGACTGTAACAATTTTAGGGATATGAAATGTAACGATAAAATAAGCTAAATCATAAGTAATAGCAGGCAGCAGACTTCATTTCATTGGGAGGATATTGGCAAAATACAGTCAGTCTAAGTCTATGAATGTGTGGAGTCTGTTCTTTGCCCAACTAGGCCAATAAAATTATATGAATGCATGGTGTTTGTTCTTTCGGACATATCCAAGAGAACAGACACCATTAATACATATAATTTGATTGGCCTAGCTGGGCAATGGAACCACCTTCTTCAGCGCAGATTGCATGTCTGTTCTTTTGGATATGTCGAAAGAACAGACACCACACATTCATATACGGGGATTGGAACTTTAATAGTGGTAACTATTTATTTACAGCTCGTACAAAATAGATACGTGTTTCAAAGTTTTACTGACCTTCAAAGTAGTCACCAGCATTGTGTATAACCCGTTGCCTGCGATGTGGAAGTCGAAGGATACTCTTAGCAGAGCCAGTTGTGTTGACAGTTAGAGCGGTGCGGTCTATTGCCCGACGAATTTGTAGCAGTTCTGAAGCGAATGCCGTGAAGTGTATCCTTCAGTTTAGAAATCGAGTTAAACTTACGAGGGCTTAAGTCAGGGGAGTGCAGTAGGTGGTATAGCACTTAGCAGCCCTGTCAGTCAATCAAATCAGTAACAGCTTGCACTGTACTTGCTTGAGCAATGTCCTGAAAACTGATGGTTAGGTCCTGCGGAAAGTTTCATCACTTCTGTCTCTAAGCTGGTCGTAGGTTGTGTTTTAAAAATGAACAGCTGCAAATTCGCCGGGAAATAGGCCGCGCTGCTCGAACTGTCAACACAACTGGCACTACTAAGGTTATCCTACGACTTCTGTATCGCTGGCAACGGGTTATACACAATGCTGGTGACTGTTTTGAAGGTCAGTAAAATTTTGAAACTCATACCGATTTTGAACGAGCTGTAAATAAATAGTTGCCACTACTAAAGTTCTAACCCTCGTAGTTTTATTGGCCTAGCTAGGCCATGGATCCACCTTCTTCAGTGCGGATGCACAAATATGTCCGACCTCCTGTGGGAATCTCAGAGAGCGAATATTGAGGAAATGGACAGGGACTTCGGATGGGTGACGTTCGATGGGAGTGTGCAACGGCCGTGAGGCGTGCCGAGATAGCGATAACGGTGTGTCCCGGATGGCGCAGTGGTTGCCGCACCTCCCTCGTAAGCAGGAGATCACGTGTTCGAGTCCTGGTCTGGTACACATTTTCAGTAGTCGCCGCTGATTCCGCGTAATGTAACGATGCAACTGACATCAAGAATCGCTTTCCTTTCCTTTATTCCCCTCTCCATTATTAATTTACTTATAATATATAACAGCTCCAGATTCTGCATGCTGACTGTTCTTTCGGACATGTCCAAAAGAACGGACACGCTAATTCATATAATTAGCTTTACTATCACTAGTATCTCTCCTACCTTCCAAACTTCACAGAAGCGCTCCTACACCGCTGCAGAGTGAAAATTCCATTCTGGAAACATCTTCCAGGCTGTGGCTAAGCCTTGACTCCACAATACCATTTATTCTTGGAGTGCTAGTCTTGTAAACCTCGCAGGAGAGCTTCTTTGAAGTTTGAAGGACAAAAGATGACAGAAGTAAAGCTGTCAGGATGAACTCTAAGTCGAGCTTGGGTAGCTCAGTAGATAGAGCACTTGCCCGTCAATAGCAAATGTCCCGAGTTCGAGTCTCGGTACGGCACACAGTTATAATCTGCCAGTAAGTTTAATACCAGAGCACGCTCCGCTGCAGAATGAAAATTCTATTCTGCAATTATGAACTCTTTTTGTCGAGACTGCCGTCGAGGGGGGCGAGGGGGAAGTTCTGTTGGTGTTCACCGACTTTTCACGAGTCCATTTCCATACACGATATTGTGCCTTACAGAGAAACCTGTGTACCACCACGTCGGGTACAATGCTTAGTTTTTTCTTTGTTTTTCACATAATCAGACTTTGAATGTAAGTTGATAATTTTTTTTCTGCGGTTGTTATTCCACACTTATTTTCCCCTGCTAAGACTAACACTCTTGGAAGAAAGGAGGAGCTTACGGGCGCTCAACACCGAAGTTACCAGTACTCTTGCGAGAAAGGGTACCATGAAGAAATGGCTGTGTCACAGTCTAGAGCAACGGTTCTCAAACGCTTGTGGCGACGGAACTCTTTTGAAATACTAAATGTTTTAAAGGGACCTAAAATAAGCAAAACCTCTAATTATAATCATTTAAGGAAATTCATATACAATAGGTATATTATAGGCCTACGTTACTGACTACTACTATATACAATGTTACAATACAAAACCATTTATGGAATATTCCGTCGACTCTTGGAGGAACATAGACATATTAAAAACTTGAATTCACAGTATTAACGTCCCACAATAATATTTATTTAATATATTTGATCTGGCTTCTGGCGTACTAGGCCATCGTCAGATAACTCAATACTAAACAGATAGGACACACGTCAGCGAGAGTTCATAGCTGTAAAAGGATTGTTATTCAAAGATAAGTGATATTGTACGAGCCTAATGTAAAATCCAATGAGGCTTTGAAGAAATAAATCTCATATTACACTATACTCAGAGATTAAAAGTGTACGGATGTATAAGCCAAATATGTTATAAAAGTGAGGAATGGCACGGACTGCCATGTATACATTCAGATAGTTTTAATCTTATACACGATTGATTTGACCAAAGCTTTCTAGTTCTCTGTTGTCAAGACAAACAATCCAGAAATTTAATCTTTTTAAATGTGGTTACTTTATTAGTACTGAAAACTGTTGTCTGTTTCCTTGTAAAGATAGATTTAATTCATTAATTTTTACGAATCTATTAACCAAAAAAAACTAAGTCAGATCGCACAAGCAGTCTTTTAATTTGATAGAAATGTCCGTCATAAAAACTTGTAATTCAGCTCTTTCTTCGAATAATTTTGTTAAGGTCTTACCGTGAGATAACCAATTAACTTCAGTGTAGAGCAGTAGTGTTTTATGTTTGCTCCCACGATCTTCACACATTATTGAAAACAATCGACACTGTGAGTGCGAGATTTAAAGTAACTGATTATTTTTACGGCTACATGAAGAACCAATTTGAGATTTTACGGTCCTTCATTATTGCGAGCGTTTGTCTGTGCATGTTACAGTGGCTGGAACTATAATTAGGCGCTTTGCTTTTCAGATACCTCTCCTGCTGTTTCACCAGTCAAGGCCGTGCCCCCATCTGTACCATTATCGACACAATCTTTCCAGTCGATATGGTTTATTTCAAGATTGTTGATCGTGTAAAAAATTTCTTTTCCGGTAGTGTTAGTCGGCAGCGACACTGTAGAAAGACGCATTGAAGATTTTTCATCGAGCATACATAATGTTACGTCTGCCACATACGATTTTAGCAGATTCTTAGAGACTGTGTGAATTTGACCCGCTTGTGAAATGTAGTAGCTGACTAAAAACGATGCCTCCACGGCAGTTTCTTTCACAATTTGGCTCGCAAATTCATAAGTTTATAGTTTTTTAATAACTGTTCTTTCTTACTATAAAAAAATTTTTCAGTTTTGTCTTTGCAGTCGGGGTATATAGTTTCTAAACGTCCGTAGAACTGTTCAGAAGTAGCTTGCTACATAACATACAGAGAGGTGAGCCGTTAAACTCAACATATCAGGGATTAATGTAAGCTTCATGATACTTTATTTTTTTCATTTTTAGTGAGAGGTTATATATTTTACCGCTTGCAACAATGGAGTCTGTAGTCGTTGTATCACCTTAATGAATCTCATAGTCTTGATCGGAAATCTTTGAGGTTAATGCCGCGTCTTCCGGACAAACCACCATCGAACTTTCGATGCAGGATTCTATCTACTTTAATCAGTTTAATTTTACAGTATGACAAACACAGAATAATATCGCCACAAGGTACTGAATTTTACAAGGAGGAGGAGGAGGATCTTGGTGTTTAACGTCCCGTCGACAACGAGGGCATTAGAGACGGAGCGCAAGCTCGGGTGAGGGAAGGATGGGGAAGGAAATCGGCCGTGCCCTTTCAAAGGAACCATCCCGGCATTTGCCTGAAGCGATTTAGGGAAATCATGGAAAACCTAAATGAGGATGGCCGGAGACGGGATTGAACCGTCGTCCTCCCGAATGCGAGTCCAGTGTGCTAACCACTGCGCCACCTCGGTCTGAATTTTACAAAACAGTCAGTAACAAACACAAATTGAATATGCTCTTGTCAACGAATGGTGCGCGGATTTGCCTTCCTGACCTGGACCGTGCATTGCAATCACAAACTCGATTAGGCACTCACTGTACTTCGTGTTGCGCGGTGTTGGCTTGTATTCCCCGAGTAGTGTGGCTGAGATAGCGAAGCGACAAAAATCCTTCAGCGCGGTTCGACGTGTTTGTGCATGCGAAAGACATGGAGAAAGCGTAGTGGAAAGTTCGCAGTATGTGTAGACGAGACGGCGTGCAGAGAGAGAGAGAGAGAGAGAGAGAGAGAGAGTGAGAGAGGGGGGGGGGGGGGGAGCATCAGCACGGCCCCTGCGTGCACGTGTAGTGATGAGTATCGAGGCACCACATACCTTCTTGTACAAGCTATATACTTCTGTTTGTTGCTTCTGATAGTAGCATGATTGTAGATTTATTATGTTGCTCGTCACCTCATTTTTGGCTATACGCACTGAGAGAGAAAAATATTTTTTATCAAACCAACTTTGATATGATATTTGTGAGAGCTGGTTTTCTCCATGTATGACAAGACATGATGTACTGTGTTCTTTAGGTTGACATTATTTTGACAGAGACTGTGCAAAGCCTCAGCGTTGGCCTAGTGAATGTTTCCGGGTTGAATCCCTCACTCTGCAGTGGGGCGTGTACTGTTTTGAAACTTTCTGCTACATTAAAATGTTGTGCCTAGATAGCCCTTCACGGCAATGCTCTTACCGATTGGCTAAGTTTCGGATTCAAGTCCCCGTGTGGCAAACCATTTCAACGTGTTAGGAAGCTAGGAAACAGCGCACAGTTCGCTGCAGAGCGGAAGATTCGTTCTTTTAAACCGGATAGTCTAAGTAATTCCTTGGGAATAAACCACAAAAAGAAGAATGAAAAGAAGTCTTTTGTTCTCGAAACTTTTGTGAAGAAAATGGTCAGTGGGCCCTTGCTGATTTCAGGTGCTAAAACGACTATGGCAGTAACGATAGGATAATGTTTTTGGCGTACTTACCATGATTTACTTCGTGGTTGCGAATGACCTGGTCACGAAAGCTCGCCAGGCTGTTCAGCTTGTCGTAATCGTCCGAATCTGGATAGCGGGTGCCGTGCCGTGACAGGATCCATATTTGCTGTGGCTCGCAGTCTGAAAACATTTGTTCAAACGAGCATGTTATTGTCCACACTGCCTTTCAAAAAAAGAGAGGTTGACAGGTGATCGACACGATGGAATTACGCGAACAAGGAGAGAGGTTTGGATTCAGTGTTTCATTGGCAGAATGGTCCAGAAGACGGATCTCTATCACTTCAGTTGTGCATGATCTGAAACGAAACAGACTGTGGCCTGTCTAATGAGTCGTTCTGGGATTTGCATCGCATAAAGTATTTGGTGATAACAAGAAAAACTTGAATAAGCGTGACTCGACAAGGATTTCTACGTAGCTCTTTTCACGCGGGGTGTCCCCCAAGGAAGCGTAAATGGACCACTAAGCTCGAGCACGTCAAATCGTTCAAATATTTGTGGAAAATAGAAGCGATATGAAACGGAACGGACACGTTGTCTATAATAGGGAAGGCAGTTGGGAGGTTTGTTGGGTGGTTTCTGAGAGAGTGACGTGTAATTGTAAAGCAAGTGAGACCAGTTCTAGAGTACTGTTCCAGCATTTAAATTCACGATCAAGAAGTGTTACCAGTATATAACAGCGAATTAAGAACATGTTACTAGGATCAGAACAAGTGTGTACTCAATAGCACATTTGACAGATCTGCTCGAGGAACTTAATTGGGAATATTTTCAAGATAAGCAACGTTGTTCTGTTGATAACGTGGTAGATTAACTTAGTGAACAGGTGTTGATGAAGACTGTGCGGCAGTTTTGTTGCCTTTGTAAAATATAAGCTTTCTCAGCCGGAAATATCACACTTACTTAAATATTCCGGGCTGTTATACCATTTGTGTTCAGAATTTTTCCCAATAAAAAGAGAGAGAGAGAGAGAGAGAGAGAGAGAGAAAGAGAGAATTGTGGGAGAAATTTCTCATCTCAGGATTCAGTAAAATAATGTACACTCCTGGAAATTGAAATAAGAACACCGTGAATTCATTGTCCCAGGAAGGGGAAACTTTATTGACACATTCCTGGGGTCAGATACATCACATGATCACACTGACAGAACCACAGGCACAGACACAGGCAACAGAGCATGCACAATGTCGGCACTAGTACAGTGTATATCCACCTTTCACAGCAATGCAGGCTGCTATTCTCCCAAGGAGACGATCGTAGAGATGCTGGATGTAGTCCTGTGGAACGGCTTGCCATGCCATTTCCACCTGGCGCCTCAGTTGGACCAGCGTTCGTGCTGGACGTGCAGACCGCGTGAGACGACGCTTCATCCAGTCCCAAACATGCTCAATGGGGGACAGATCCGGAGATCTTGCTGGCCAGGGTAGTTGACTTACACCTTCTAGAGCACGTTGGGTGGCACGGGATACATGCGGACGTGCATTGTCCTGTTGGAACAGCAAGTTCCCTTGCCGGTCTAGGAATGGTAGAACGATGGGTTCGATGACGGTTTGGATGTACCGTGCACTATTCAGTGTCCCCTCGACGATCACCAGAGGTGTACGGCCAGTGTAGGGGATCGCTCCCCACACCATGATGCCGGGTGTTGGCCCTGTGTGCCTCGGTCGTATGCAGTCCTGATTGTGGCGCTCACCTGCACGGCGCCAAACACGCATACGACCATCATTGGCACCAAGGCAGAAGCGACTCTCATCGCTGAAGACGACACGTCTCCATTCGTCCCTCCATTCACGCCTGTCGCGACACCACTGGAGGCGGGCTGCACGATGTTGGGGCGTGAGCGGAAGACGGCCTAACGGTGTGCGGAACCGTAGCCCATCTTCATGGAGACGGTTGCGAATGGTCCTCGCCGATACCCCAGGAGCAACAGTGTCCCTAATTTGCTGGGAAGTGGCGGTGCGGTCCCCTACGGCACTGCGTAGGATCCTACGGTCTTGGCGTGCATCCGTGCGTCGCTGCGGTCCGGTCCCAGGTCGACGGGCACGTGCACCTTCCGCCGACCACTGGCGACGACATCGATGTACTGTGGAGACCTCACGCCCCACGTGTTGAGCAATTCGGCGGTACGTCCACCCGGCCTCCCGCATGCCCACTATACGCCCTCGCTCAAAGTCCGTCAACTGCACATACGGTTCACGTCCACGCTGTCGCGGCTTGCTACCAGTGTTAAACACTGCGATGGAGCTCCGTATGCCACGACAAACTGGCTGACACTGACGGCGGCGGTGCACAAATGCTGCGCAGCTAGCGCCATTCGACGGCCAACACCGCGGTTCCTGGTGTGTCCGCTGTGCCGTGCGTGTGATCATTGCCTGTACAGCCCTCTCGCAGTGTCCGGAGCAAGTATGGTGGGTCTGACACACCGGTGTCAATGTGTTCTTTTTTCCATTTCCAGGAGTGTAGATGCAGTTATGAAGGGCGCCCAGCCTGGGTTCTCCTTTCGGCGGACAGAGTGACCTCCCGATGCCGAGCCGTATGCAAGCGGTGAAAAAGACAGGTAAGTAGGCAGAAGGTATGGACGCGAGGGAAAAACTCTGCCCTCACATTAGTAATGATGAGAATTTCAAAATAAGTCATGCACTCTTGAAAAATTCAGTAATTCAAGTTAATTGCATTTAGAATGTTATTTACCTTAACAAGCTACCTGTTTCCTCTGCTCAAGTAAGTTTAAGTGATAAGTTTGAGAGTATAAATGTTTTTTACAAATTCATGATAACGAAAAAACCTTGTCGTTATAAACATCAGAAGACTACGATATTGAACACTTCCTTATAGCTCAATAATCGTTAATAAAATCTATGATCGCGTTTATTATTTAAAGTTGCTGAGATCATGTTTCAGTTAGAGTAAATTTTCTCGATCGAATTTTCTAAAAAAATTTTTAATCACATTGCACAACAGTGTTTTGCATTGGCAGCAATTGTGCTGCAATTAAATTAAAGTCATCTTTTCCACATTGTGTGAGTTTACAGAGAGATTTAACGCAGAATACGTAAACATTTCAGTTTAAAAGTGAGGTCAGGTTTTTTAAACAAAGATTTCAGATAAATTCTGGTTTGGAAATTTAGTTGCAGTTACATTTCCTTCGGAAACGTTAACTGAAATTTCTTCCTCACAGCTGGCGACCAATCTTCGCAGTTTTAATTCCATTTTTCCGGGAAAGTTTTACGGTAATTGACCACAGATCTTGTCGAGTCTCATTAAAGCTAACTGCTGTTGCGGAAGGTGATTAGAACCAAAGAAGACAGTGATTTGTTTTGTTTGATGATTAGGGCATTGTTCTATTGTGGGTCGAACCGTCCAATCATTTCTGCTCATTGGTGATAAAGTTCGTTACAATAAATGCTTTACCTGATTGGAAAAAATCATTAAGAATATGGTCAAAGGTTCAGTAAATATTTTGTAACATAAAAGGCGGGAAAGATTTAATTTTGTCGACTGTAGAAACACGTACAGGCCCAACTAGGCAAATGCGTGACGATCTTCACAACGAAAACTGCAGTGTGCGGCCGCAGATTCTGTTAAATTCCCAAGGCAAAGAAAGATTTATCATTTCGTAAAATCCTATCAATGAACGTGGCAATAAGCGCACAGGCACGTAAGCTGATGTTTATCGTAGTGAAGCTCAAATTACAATACTACGAAAAGAAATATGCGAACTTAAACTTCAAACCCATCAGGTCGCGTGGGATTTAAGTGAAAGTTGCCACGAGCGTTCTATCACAGACTCAAACATTTCGTTCCCGTCCGTTGATGAGATCTTCAAGTCGGGGTGTTGCGTTTTTCCAAAAGGTCCCTAAATGAAGTAAAACTCCGATTTCGCGTCTTCGGCACAGAGGCACGAACGTCACAATGTCTTGGAAACTCGAGCGCACTTGGCCGTAATCAGTTGATGATGTCCACTAGTGCTTTTGACCAATCGTGGAAGACTGGTACACACCTTCTTCAGCACCAGCATCCGGATACTATTTAGTTTTACACGTGGAGGGTGACAAAAGCATCGGAGGACAGTTACCAATAACGGTCGATTGCACTGGAGTTTCCAAAACATGCGACATCACGATTCTAGACGGGAGCACGTGGGAACAGAATTTTACTTCAATCAGCAGCTAGCAAGGGTATACATCTAACCTTCGAAAAAGGTGCAGCCCGCTTGGGTATGCCCTCTGCAGACGGAGAAGAAATCTCGGTTTCATTAAAAAATTTATCCCATAATGGCAGAACATCCTATAATATTTTACAATTTCTAATATGTAATCGTATATCCCACGTAGGGATTATGAGAATGACATAAGTGAGATTGTGGTGCATATAGAGACACATATATGCAGTCATTTTTCCCTCTCCGAATGAAACAGGGCAGAAAATTTCTGAGAATAGTGTGAAACACCCTGTGCCACGCACATTGCAATGGTTTTTATATTCCCGTCTTGCCGTCGGTGGAATGGTGACCAATGCAATATTGAAAAAGTATTGTTTTTAGTCTACAATCGCAATTTAATTATCTTTGCCTACTGGCTACCGGTTTAGGTGCACAGTACCATCCACAGGCGATCCTCGATCTAAAAAGTCCATTTCGTATTTAGAACAATAACGCATGACAAACGTGAGGTATACAAGGTGATTCATCGGCCACAACCTATGGATTTTATGCAATCCGCAACGCATTCAAAATCTACGTAAGGAGTTTTTCGTATTCTCTCACTTGCTACCCACAAACTACAGTCCTACAGAAAAAAATGAAAAGGACATTTTGGTAGGAAATCTAATGTATTTAAATTCTGTACTAAGATACGTTTACGCTGGAGGACACGGTTTCGAGTTTTTCAAGGAAAATGCGTTTGACAGTGGCTTTTGTAAATTTTTCTTGAATAATTCGGTAACTATAGGCTTTAGCGAAACATATATGAGTATAAAATTTAAATAACTTAAATTTCCTACAAAAAGGTCCTGTTCATTTTGTCTGTAGGACTAATAGTTAGTGCGCAACGTGCGAAAGAATATGAAAATTCGCGCGTTCTTGCATAAGAGCTGCTAAAGACTGTATAACTGTGATAGAATGCCAGTATCGTTAATTTCATCACATTATAGAACAGTATGTCCTAGATCCGCTGTCGCAGAGAATTATAACTCTAATCAGTTACGTGTGCACGTGCACGAAGCTACACTGACATCCGACCATGTCTCTGGATACTTCACTTTTTTTATCAGGCCGTGTAATTATTAGTTCGCCGCGCCTAGCATTCATGGCAAGTCTTGTTCCGAAAGGATCTGTTTGAAAGTGACCATCCTATAGAAAGAGAAACGAAGCTACATTTGGACAGAATACCACACAGAGACACAGGTACTGATTCGGATAAAAGTTCTATGTTATGGGACAGTAAACAAGCTCAACAGTAAGAACCAGGAGTCTGGTAGATTAGAGAAAGATGTCACGAATTTGAGTCCTCTACGTACGGCGACCTTCTGAGGCAACCGTAATTTCTGATGGAAAATCGACAAAGGATAACAGGGGTAGCTGCTTTTAAAGACTCAGGTGGTGAACTAGTCCGCGTAAATGAGCACCGCACGTAATGCACACTACATATTTTATTTGCATTTGATCAGTAAGTTGTAGTTCTAGTTCTTTGCACTCCATTCTGTTTCTGGCTAGCTGGTCCACTGTCGTCCTCATTGTTTTCTGAATAAGTCCGACAATTTGCGTCTTGGTTTTTCTGGGAGTCTGTTGCCGATGTAGGAGTCCCATGTGGTAGCTCGTGCCGTCCACCTGTCGTGTCGCAGCCTCGCTACATGGCCCCATTTCCATTTCGTCTTCGTAGCCTATTGTGCTATGTCTGTTCTTTCTGACATTTGTGTATCGAGGTGTTCGATATTCTGTCTTTCAGAGAGATGCCAAGGATCTTCCTCTGCATTTTCCATTGGCATACCTGTAGAGTATTTCCCTCTTTGCATTTGAAAGCCCACGTCTGACATCCATATAATAACACTCGAAAAACGCTTTGGAGTGCCTCCATTTTGAGCCTCTTATGAACTTTAAAGCCCAGAAAGCTTTCCAAGCTACGGAAACTCTTCGTTTTATTTCTTTCTTCATTTTGTTGTTAAAGGAAATTATTTGGCCTAGGTATACGTACTGTGATGCATACATTAGTTCCGTTCCTTCAAGATATATTGGGGTTTCTAATCCATTTGCCACTACATCAGAAGACTACGATATTGAACACTTCCTTATAGCTCAATAATCGTTAATAAAATCTATGATCGCGTTTATTATTTAAAGTTGCTGAGATCATGTTTCAGTTAGAGTAAATTTTCTCGATCGAATTTTCTAAAAAAAATTTTAATCACATTGCACAACAGTGTTTTGCATTGGCAGCAATTGTGCTGCAATTAAATTAAAGTCATCTTTTCCACATTGTGTGAGTTTACAGAGAGATTTAACGCAGAATACGTAAACATTTCAGTTTAAAAGTGAGGTCAGGTTTTTTAAACAAAGATTTCAGATAAATTCTGGTTTGGAAATTTAGTTGCAGTTACATTTCCTTCGGAAACGTTAACTGAAATTTCTTCCTCACAGCTGGCGACCAATCTTCGCAGTTTTAATTCCATTTTTCCGGGAAAGTTTTACGGTAATTGACCACAGATCTTGTCGAGTCTCATTAAAGCTAACTGCTGTTGCGGAAGGTGATTAGAACCAAAGAAGACAGTGATTTGTTTTGTTTGATGATTAGGGCATTGTTCTATTGTGGGTCGAACCGTCCAATCATTTCTGCTCATTGGTGATAAAGTTCGTTACAATAAATGCTTTACCTGATTGGAAAAAATCATTAAGAATATGGTCAAAGGTTCAGTAAATATTTTGTAACATAAAAGGCGGGAAAGATTTAATTTTGTCGACTGTAGAAACACGTACAGGCCCAACTAGGCAAATGCGTGACGATCTTCACAACGAAAACTGCAGTGTGCGGCCGCAGATTCTGTTAAATTCCCAAGGCAAAGAAAGATTTATCATTTCGTAAAATCCTATCAATGAACGTGGCAATAAGCGCACAGGCACGTAAGCTGATGTTTATCGTAGTGAAGCTCAAATTACAATACTACGAAAAGAAATATGCGAACTTAAACTTCAAACCCATCAGGTCGCGTGGGATTTAAGTGAAAGTTGCCACGAGCGTTCTATCACAGACTCAAACATTTCGTTCCCGTCCGTTGATGAGATCTTCAAGTCGGGGTGTTGCGTTTTTCCAAAAGGTCCCTAAATGAAGTAAAACTCCGATTTCGCGTCTTCGGCACAGAGGCACGAACGTCACAATGTCTTGGAAACTCGAGCGCACTTGGCCGTAATCAGTTGATGATGTCCACTAGTGCTTTTGACCAATCGTGGAAGACTGGTACACACCTTCTTCAGCACCAGCATCCGGATACTATTTAGTTTTACACGTGGAGGGTGACAAAAGCATCGGAGGACAGTTACCAATAACGGTCGATTGCACTGGAGTTTCCAAAACATGCGACATCACGATTCTAGACGGGAGCACGTGGGAACAGAATTTTACTTCAATCAGCAGCTAGCAAGGGTATACATCTAACCTTCGAAAAAGGTGCAGCCCGCTTGGGTATGCCCTCTGCAGACGGAGAAGAAATCTCGGTTTCATTAAAAAATTTATCCCATAATGGCAGAACATCCTATAATATTTTACAATTTCTAATATGTAATCGTATATCCCACGTAGGGATTATGAGAATGACATAAGTGAGATTGTGGTGCATATAGAGACACATATATGCAGTCATTTTTCCCTCTCCGAATGAAACAGGGCAGAAAATTTCTGAGAATAGTGTGAAACACCCTGTGCCACGCACATTGCAATGGTTTTTATATTCCCGTCTTGCCGTCGGTGGAATGGTGACCAATGCAATATTGAAAAAGTATTGTTTTTAGTCTACAATCGCAATTTAATTATCTTTGCCTACTGGCTACCGGTTTAGGTGCACAGTACCATCCACAGGCGATCCTCGATCTAAAAAGTCCATTTCGTATTTAGAACAATAACGCATGACAAACGTGAGGTATACAAGGTGATTCATCGGCCACAACCTATGGATTTTATGCAATCCGCAACGCATTCAAAATCTACGTAAGGAGTTTTTCGTATTCTCTCACTTGCTACCCACAAACTACAGTCCTACAGAAAAAAATGAAAAGGACATTTTGGTAGGAAATCTAATGTATTTAAATTCTGTACTAAGATACGTTTACGCTGGAGGACACGGTTTCGAGTTTTTCAAGGAAAATGCGTTTGACAGTGGCTTTTGTAAATTTTTCTTGAATAATTCGGTAACTATAGGCTTTAGCGAAACATATATGAGTATAAAATTTAAATAACTTAAATTTCCTACAAAAAGGTCCTGTTCATTTTGTCTGTAGGACTAATAGTTAGTGCGCAACGTGCGAAAGAATATGAAAATTCGCGCGTTCTTGCATAAGAGCTGCTAAAGACTGTATAACTGTGATAGAATGCCAGTATCGTTAATTTCATCACATTATAGAACAGTATGTCCTAGATCCGCTGTCGCAGAGAATTATAACTCTAATCAGTTACGTGTGCACGTGCACGAAGCTACACTGACATCCGACCATGTCTCTGGATACTTCACTTTTTTTATCAGGCCGTGTAATTATTAGTTCGCCGCGCCTAGCATTCATGGCAAGTCTTGTTCCGAAAGGATCTGTTTGAAAGTGACCATCCTATAGAAAGAGAAACGAAGCTACATTTGGACAGAATACCACACAGAGACACAGGTACTGATTCGGATAAAAGTTCTATGTTATGGGACAGTAAACAAGCTCAACAGTAAGAACCAGGAGTCTGGTAGATTAGAGAAAGATGTCACGAATTTGAGTCCTCTACGTACGGCGACCTTCTGAGGCAACCGTAATTTCTGATGGAAAATCGACAAAGGATAACAGGGGTAGCTGCTTTTAAAGACTCAGGTGGTGAACTAGTCCGCGTAAATGAGCACCGCACGTAATGCACACTACATATTTTATTTGCATTTGATCAGTAAGTTGTAGTTCTAGTTCTTTGCACTCCATTCTGTTTCTGGCTAGCTGGTCCACTGTCGTCCTCATTGTTTTCTGAATAAGTCCGACAATTTGCGTCTTGGTTTTTCTGGGAGTCTGTTGCCGATGTAGGAGTCCCATGTGGTAGCTCGTGCCGTCCACCTGTCGTGTCGCAGCCTCGCTACATGGCCCCATTTCCATTTCGTCTTCGTAGCCTATTGTGCTATGTCTGTTCTTTCTGACATTTGTGTATCGAGGTGTTCGATATTCTGTCTTTCAGAGAGATGCCAAGGATCTTCCTCTGCATTTTCCATTGGCATACCTGTAGAGTATTTCCCTCTTTGCATTTGAAAGCCCACGTCTGACATCCATATAATAACACTCGAAAAACGCTTTGGAGTGCCTCCATTTTGAGCCTCTTATGAACTTTAAAGCCCAGAAAGCTTTCCAAGCTACGGAAACTCTTCGTTTTATTTCTTTCTTCATTTTGTTGTTAAAGGAAATTATTTGGCCTAGGTATACGTACTGTGATGCATACATTAGTTCCGTTCCTTCAAGATATATTGGGGTTTCTAATCCATTTGCCACTACATCAGAAGACTACGATATTGAACACTTCCTTATAGCTCAATAATCGTTAATAAAATCTATGATCGCGTTTATTATTTAAAGTTGCTGAGATCATGTTTCAGTTAGAGTAAATTTTCTCGATCGAATTTTCTAAAAAAAATTTTAATCACATTGCACAACAGTGTTTTGCATTGGCAGCAATTGTGCTGCAATTAAATTAAAGTCATCTTTTCCACATTGTGTGAGTTTACAGAGAGATTTAACGCAGAATACGTAAACATTTCAGTTTAAAAGTGAGGTCAGGTTTTTTAAACAAAGATTTCAGATAAATTCTGGTTTGGAAATTTAGTTGCAGTTACATTTCCTTCGGAAACGTTAACTGAAATTTCTTCCTCACAGCTGGCGACCAATCTTCGCAGTTTTAATTCCATTTTTCCGGGAAAGTTTTACGGTAATTGACCACAGATCTTGTCGAGTCTCATTAAAGCTAACTGCTGTTGCGGAAGGTGATTAGAACCAAAGAAGACAGTGATTTGTTTTGTTTGATGATTAGGGCATTGTTCTATTGTGGGTCGAACCGTCCAATCATTTCTGCTCATTGGTGATAAAGTTCGTTACAATAAATGCTTTACCTGATTGGAAAAAATCATTAAGAATATGGTCAAAGGTTCAGTAAATATTTTGTAACATAAAAGGCGGGAAAGATTTAATTTTGTCGACTGTAGAAACACGTACAGGCCCAACTAGGCAAATGCGTGACGATCTTCACAACGAAAACTGCAGTGTGCGGCCGCAGATTCTGTTAAATTCCCAAGGCAAAGAAAGATTTATCATTTCGTAAAATCCTATCAATGAACGTGGCAATAAGCGCACAGGCACGTAAGCTGATGTTTATCGTAGTGAAGCTCAAATTACAATACTACGAAAAGAAATATGCGAACTTAAACTTCAAACCCATCAGGTCGCGTGGGATTTAAGTGAAAGTTGCCACGAGCGTTCTATCACAGACTCAAACATTTCGTTCCCGTCCGTTGATGAGATCTTCAAGTCGGGGTGTTGCGTTTTTCCAAAAGGTCCCTAAATGAAGTAAAACTCCGATTTCGCGTCTTCGGCACAGAGGCACGAACGTCACAATGTCTTGGAAACTCGAGCGCACTTGGCCGTAATCAGTTGATGATGTCCACTAGTGCTTTTGACCAATCGTGGAAGACTGGTACACACCTTCTTCAGCACCAGCATCCGGATACTATTTAGTTTTACACGTGGAGGGTGACAAAAGCATCGGAGGACAGTTACCAATAACGGTCGATTGCACTGGAGTTTCCAAAACATGCGACATCACGATTCTAGACGGGAGCACGTGGGAACAGAATTTTACTTCAATCAGCAGCTAGCAAGGGTATACATCTAACCTTCGAAAAAGGTGCAGCCCGCTTGGGTATGCCCTCTGCAGACGGAGAAGAAATCTCGGTTTCATTAAAAAATTTATCCCATAATGGCAGAACATCCTATAATATTTTACAATTTCTAATATGTAATCGTATATCCCACGTAGGGATTATGAGAATGACATAAGTGAGATTGTGGTGCATATAGAGACACATATATGCAGTCATTTTTCCCTCTCCGAATGAAACAGGGCAGAAAATTTCTGAGAATAGTGTGAAACACCCTGTGCCACGCACATTGCAATGGTTTTTATATTCCCGTCTTGCCGTCGGTGGAATGGTGACCAATGCAATATTGAAAAAGTATTGTTTTTAGTCTACAATCGCAATTTAATTATCTTTGCCTACTGGCTACCGGTTTAGGTGCACAGTACCATCCACAGGCGATCCTCGATCTAAAAAGTCCATTTCGTATTTAGAACAATAACGCATGACAAACGTGAGGTATACAAGGTGATTCATCGGCCACAACCTATGGATTTTATGCAATCCGCAACGCATTCAAAATCTACGTAAGGAGTTTTTCGTATTCTCTCACTTGCTACCCACAAACTACAGTCCTACAGAAAAAAATGAAAAGGACATTTTGGTAGGAAATCTAATGTATTTAAATTCTGTACTAAGATACGTTTACGCTGGAGGACACGGTTTCGAGTTTTTCAAGGAAAATGCGTTTGACAGTGGCTTTTGTAAATTTTTCTTGAATAATTCGGTAACTATAGGCTTTAGCGAAACATATATGAGTATAAAATTTAAATAACTTAAATTTCCTACAAAAAGGTCCTGTTCATTTTGTCTGTAGGACTAATAGTTAGTGCGCAACGTGCGAAAGAATATGAAAATTCGCGCGTTCTTGCATAAGAGCTGCTAAAGACTGTATAACTGTGATAGAATGCCAGTATCGTTAATTTCATCACATTATAGAACAGTATGTCCTAGATCCGCTGTCGCAGAGAATTATAACTCTAATCAGTTACGTGTGCACGTGCACGAAGCTACACTGACATCCGACCATGTCTCTGGATACTTCACTTTTTTTATCAGGCCGTGTAATTATTAGTTCGCCGCGCCTAGCATTCATGGCAAGTCTTGTTCCGAAAGGATCTGTTTGAAAGTGACCATCCTATAGAAAGAGAAACGAAGCTACATTTGGACAGAATACCACACAGAGACACAGGTACTGATTCGGATAAAAGTTCTATGTTATGGGACAGTAAACAAGCTCAACAGTAAGAACCAGGAGTCTGGTAGATTAGAGAAAGATGTCACGAATTTGAGTCCTCTACGTACGGCGACCTTCTGAGGCAACCGTAATTTCTGATGGAAAATCGACAAAGGATAACAGGGGTAGCTGCTTTTAAAGACTCAGGTGGTGAACTAGTCCGCGTAAATGAGCACCGCACGTAATGCACACTACATATTTTATTTGCATTTGATCAGTAAGTTGTAGTTCTAGTTCTTTGCACTCCATTCTGTTTCTGGCTAGCTGGTCCACTGTCGTCCTCATTGTTTTCTGAATAAGTCCGACAATTTGCGTCTTGGTTTTTCTGGGAGTCTGTTGCCGATGTAGGAGTCCCATGTGGTAGCTCGTGCCGTCCACCTGTCGTGTCGCAGCCTCGCTACATGGCCCCATTTCCATTTCGTCTTCGTAGCCTATTGTGCTATGTCTGTTCTTTCTGACATTTGTGTATCGAGGTGTTCGATATTCTGTCTTTCAGAGAGATGCCAAGGATCTTCCTCTGCATTTTCCATTGGCATACCTGTAGAGTATTTCCCTCTTTGCATTTGAAAGCCCACGTCTGACATCCATATAATAACACTCGAAAAACGCTTTGGAGTGCCTCCATTTTGAGCCTCTTATGAACTTTAAAGCCCAGAAAGCTTTCCAAGCTACGGAAACTCTTCGTTTTATTTCTTTCTTCATTTTGTTGTTAAAGGAAATTATTTGGCCTAGGTATACGTACTGTGATGCATACATTAGTTCCGTTCCTTCAAGATATATTGGGGTTTCTAATCCATTTGCCACTACATCAGAAGACTACGATATTGAACACTTCCTTATAGCTCAATAATCGTTAATAAAATCTATGATCGCGTTTATTATTTAAAGTTGCTGAGATCATGTTTCAGTTAGAGTAAATTTTCTCGATCGAATTTTCTAAAAAAATTTTTAATCACATTGCACAACAGTGTTTTGCATTGGCAGCAATTGTGCTGCAATTAAATTAAAGTCATCTTTTCCACATTGTGTGAGTTTACAGAGAGATTTAACGCAGAATACGTAAACATTTCAGTTTAAAAGTGAGGTCAGGTTTTTTAAACAAAGATTTCAGATAAATTCTGGTTTGGAAATTTAGTTGCAGTTACATTTCCTTCGGAAACGTTAACTGAAATTTCTTCCTCACAGCTGGCGACCAATCTTCGCAGTTTTAATTCCATTTTTCCGGGAAAGTTTTACGGTAATTGACCACAGATCTTGTCGAGTCTCATTAAAGCTAACCTCCAGTATGCGGGTAAATAGTTTTGGGGAGATGGGATCCCCTTATCTAACTCCTCTTTCCACGCGGAAAGGTTGGCCTGTCTTTTCGGTTTTAACTCTAGCGAAGCTGTGGTTTTGAATGTTTGTTAGTAATTGGATGTATTTTGCTTTAACTCCTTGATTTCTTAGAACTTGAAGTTATCGAATGCTTTGGTGCAATCAACATAAGCAAGGTACATATATTTTGAGGTGGTGATCTTCCGATTTTTCTATTATCTGATTAATGGTTTGAATAAGGTCCACTGTGCTAAACCCTTTGCGAAATCCTGCTTTTATTGATATTGCAATAATCGAATAAAATAACAGAAGAATAAAACGTTAGAAACAGCCTAGAAATAAATTGCCAGGTTATAGAAGCTAACAAACTGAACCTTCAGGTTGCCTAGAGCCCTTGACGATAAGAGTAGCTACCGATGGAATCTAACAAAACCAAACAGACATTTTCACAGGAACAACCCGATGTTTTACTGATCCAGCTCAGACATATCGTTAATCAAATATCTTACTGGATTATTTTGGGAGCGAATGGACACATAATATTCCTCTGTACAAAATATTTTGCTTGTAACGAGAAATAAAGTTATAGTCTGTTCATTTGGTTCAAAATGGCTCTGAGCACTATGGGACTTAACATCTGAGGTCATCAGTCCCTTAAAACTTAGAACTACTTAAACCTAACTAACCTAGGACATCACACACGTCCATGCCCAAGGCAGGATTCGAACCTGCGACCGTAGCGGTCGCGCGGTTCCAGACTGAAGCGCCTAGAACCGCTCTGCCACCACGGTCGGCTCTGTTCATTTGGTACTATCCGTTACGGATGTGAGGTAATGGCTGCTATGTTACTACAGTAATAATTGGTAGCATCCAGTTATAGTTTTTGTCTCACACACAACTGAACAACGCGTTTCGAGAGGCGGAGCTCATCAGGCTGTAGAGCTTAGTTCACAAGGATAAAACATTAAGAAGTCTACCAACACAACTGCGACTTTCACAAAATGAAACGGAATACCAACACATTGGGCTATGGGTCGCCGTCTCACATAAAAATCGACGACTTCTGTCAGAGGCCATCACAACTCTCACCGCACACCACGTCCTGTTGTAATGCTGTGGGCTGTGTAATATCGCGAACATGTCTGTTCACAACAACGCCGGGAGCAGCAGATAAGCATCAACTTGACACTCTTGGAGCCCACGGCAGATCAGGAGTGAGCGGTATGAGATGGAACGGCGACTGACAGGAGTCGTCTGTTTTTATGTGAGGCGACGACCCATAGTCCAATGTGTTTGAATTTCATTTCATTTTGTGAAAGTCGCATTTGTTTTGGTAGACTTTTCAGCGTTTTAACCTCATGAACTAAGTTGTGCAAGCTGATGATCATGACGATAGCACTGTCTTTCGAAACACATTGTTGAGTTGGGTGTAGGATAAACATTACTGTTGAACCCTACCAATTATTATCTGTTGACCTTGCGATTAGCATGATCAATAATGTTATTGGGCCTGACTCCACCTATGCAAAAACAAAATTGCGTATATATGTTGACACACTGGAGGAAAACTGCAAAACGAGCACGCGCCCGCATGTTCATGTAAAAAGGGAGGGAGAGGTAATTGCGACGTAGGTTTGGAGCGCTGGGAGTGATTTCAACCAAAGTTCGTACACGTATGACTTAGAACCAGGAAACAATTATCGTAGAGGGAAGACGCGCTAGCACTCCCTTTTGTGGTGGTGAGGGTGGGAAAGTGGTGGATTTGTATCACCCGGAGCAATTTCAACAAAACTTGACACTAGTAAGGCTAACTACCTAGGAACAAAAAGAAGTACTGTGATTATAGGACATCCCTACCAGTCCTAGATATGGGAGTGGGAGGCGAGAGAGTGAAGGAGAGTAAAGACACTTGAAAAGATATTCTCAGTTCAATCTAATAAACCTTGTAGTGAATCCGCCATGCAAATCATAAGTAGACATCTTTCTGTGATGATAAATACTTTCTAATTTCGTAATGATAACTGATTGGGTACCTCCTTAAACTAAGGTCGCTATTGCGGATATAACGTAATTTTAAAAATAAACCAAAACGGTACATGGTTTTTGTCTTCTGTTCCTCTGCACTTGTTATTGGACATAGTTTCTGCTCTGTCGAAACAACTGCGTGTGCAGTGGGACTAACGCCATTGCAACGCATTTCCTGACGTTGCAGAGGCGCCGGATTAAAACATTCTGTAGTATCGTAGCCTACCGATACTGCCGGAGAAGGCGCCTGGAAGATTCCTCCTTTGAACGTCGCCACCAATGAAGAACCTCCCGGCCGCAGACCAATGGACACCACCCAGACAGCGTTATAAGCGGCGGGGCACATGGGCACCAGTCTGCTAGTTCAAAATTATTTCAAGTTGCTAGTTGGTGCCGAACGTTACACCGAGTTGTTGACTGCTCTACCGGCAAATGTTCAGTGTATATAGACGCACTCTCGTGTCGGGTCTCTGCTTGCAACTAACGACGGCTGCCACAAGTTGTCAACAGTGTAGCATTTTTTCACCCACAAGTCGAGTACAATAATTTATTTAAAGTGCGCTCTCGTCAACTAATCTTTTGCTTACCTGCCCAGATTCCTACGACGACAGATCCCTTTGGTCGCCTTCCACCCATTTGTCACAGGCAGCAAGGACCTAACATTTGGCTCCGCGGAGCATAACGATTACCGACTCGCATGCGTAACACATTCAGGCGGCCTGTGATTAGTTTAGCTGTCACATACGACAGTTTCATGGCAACCACTAAGAGATCATACTCTTATTTAGCTAATGAAAGTGGCGGCGGAAGAAAACATGACAGATTTGAGTTTGCCGATCAAGTGCACTAGTGGTCGATGACACTTCATTACGTTTTAGCGGGCTTTGCAAGCTGAAATCACTCTTTCTGCGACACTTTGCTGGACGGAGTCGGCATCGGTGAGAGAAGATAACATCGCAGACAGTGCAGAGTTACCATTAGGAGGAGCCTACCTTCCCAAACTGTCTTTTTGCTAAGAGGTCTAACAACCTACTCCGTTATGCGTCCCACGTTTAGATTTGACAGCTTCATTGTCATAGTACGAGCAGCTAGACAACCTGAAGACTGCTCAACAGAGCCCCAAATATCTGAATGGGTAGGGTGTTGCAGTACCACCGGATGTTTCTTGCTTGTTAGTGTTAACACATTGATGATGCATATCTTTGGTATGATGCATTACCCACTGTTATGCTCACAAATTTATTACAGAAGTTTATTCGGTCCTTGGGCTTCATGAAGTAGTATCAAAATTTCCCACGCTCTGTAATCTACAAGGTTCCACAATCGCGCCGAAATGTGGATGCGGATATAATATTTCTGTTGAACTTATTCTTTGTACATCAGCTTATAGTCTTTATAATAGTCTCTGTTATCTCAGTGATATTGCTGTTATTACAGCAATGTGTACTGTGATTTGTTCTTTTCATACATCTTCATCTCTGTGTAAGTAGTCCCGGCCCTTTTCTACAAAGAAACCTGCAAGTTATAATTCCTGTCATTGGGAGAAGGGCATTCGAAGTCCCTCTTTAATGTGACACTGAGATACACACATTTTAACACAATAAATCTGTTAACCGCAGTAAAAAAAAAAAAAAAAAAAAAAAAAAAACGAACAGGCCTTGAATGCGCAACGATACCGACCGGCTGCTGTGTCATTCTCAGCCTTTAGGCGTCACCGGTTGCAGATATGAAAGGGCATGTGGTCAGCAGCACACCACATTCGCGGCCGTTGTCAGTTTTCGTAACCGGTGCGGCTACTTCTCAGTCAAGTAGCTCCTCAATTGGCCTCACAAGGGCTGAGCGCAGCCCGCTTGCCAACAGCCCTCGGCAGACCAGGACTTTGGCCTATCCAAGCGCTTAGCTTCGGTGATCTGAGGGGAGCTGGTGTTACCACTGCGACAAGGTCGTTTGATTTTAATAATAGTAATGCATTACATATTCTCTTCTCGTAAAGCGCAAAGCATTTCCACGAATATTAGTTTCGCAGGCTACCATCAAAATGCAATATGATTTTTAAGACATTGGAAGTTCGTGTGCCTTGCGAAGTCATCTTGCGATAATTTCCACTAGGTGGTTCATTTTTCTGAACCTTTTTCGTTCGTGAGAATGGTGTATGTTGGCCTCAAACAGAATAATTGGGACGTTCAGGCAGTGTGTGTTCACGTGATACAGCCTCTGTCACACACTCATACGCATATGTCCTCTTTCTTCACGTTCCACACAAATACAAGGGTTGTGGTTCATAGCTTGTGAGAAAATGTGTGAAGCTGTGAACTGGTGAAAATCATTGTAATTTTTTCTTGTACTTATCGTCAGTAGGAAGTTGCAGTCAAGGCACTGTTTCTGAAGTATGCCTCTTGTGACAGACATACTCTACTGGCCATTAAAATTGCTACACCACGAAGATGACGTGCTACAGACGCGAAATTTAACCGACAGGAAGAAGATGCTGTGGTATGCAAATGATTAGCTTTTCAGCGCATTCACACAAGGTTGGCGCCAATGGCGACACCTACAACGTACTGACACGAGAAAATTTCCAACCGATTTTTCATACACAAACAGCAGTTGACCGACGTTGCCTGGTGAAACGTTGTTGTGATGCCTCGTATAAGGAGGAGAAATGCGTACCATCACGTTTCCGACTTTGATAAAGGTCGGATTGTAATCGCAATTGCGGTTTATCGTATCGCGACATTGCTGCTCGCATTGGTCGAGATCCAATGACTGTTAGCAGAATATGGAATCGGTGGGTGCAGGAGGGTAATACGGAACGCCGTGATGGGTTCCAATGGCCTCGTATCACTAGCAGTCGAGATGACAGGCATCTTATCCGCATGGCTGTAACAAATCGTGCAGCCACGTTTCGATCCCTGAGTCAACAGATGGGGACGTTTGCAAGACAACAACCATCTGCACGAACAGTTCGACGACATTTGCAGCAGCATGGATTATCAGCTCGGAGACCGTGGCTGCGGTTACCCTTGACGCTGCATCACAGACAGGAACGCCTGCGATGGTGCACTCAACGACGAACCTGGGTGCACGAACGGCAAAACGTCATTTTTCGGATGAATCCAGGTTCTGTTTACAGCATCACGATGGTCGCATCTGTGTTTGGTGACATCGCGGTGAACGCACATTGGAAGCGTGTATTTGTCAGCGCCATACTGGTGTATCACCCGGCGTAATGGTATGGAGTGCCATTGGTTACACGTCTCGGTCACCTCTTGTTCGCATTGACGGCACTTTGAATAGTGGACGTTACATTTCAGATGTGTTACGACTCGTGGCTCTACTCTTCATTCGATACCTGCGAAACCCTACATTTCAGCAGCATAATGCACGACCGCATGTTGCAGGTTCTGTACGGGCCTTTCTGGATACAGAAAATGCTCGACTGCTGCCCTGGCCTACACATTCTCCAGATCTCTCACCAACTGAAAACGTCTGGTCAATGGTGGCCGATCAACTGGCTCGTCACAATACGCCAGTCACTACTCTTGATGAACTGTGGTATGGTGTTGAAGCTGCATGGGCAGCTGTACCTGTACACGCCATCGAAGCTCTGTTTGACTCAATACCCAGGCGTATCAAGGCCGTTATTACGGCCAGAGGTGCTTGTTCTGGGTACTTATTTCTCAGGATCTATGCACCCAAATTGCGTGAAAATGTATACACATGTCAGCTCTAGTATAATATATTTGTCCAAACAATACCCGTTTATCATCTGCATTTCTTCTTGGTGTAGCAATTTTAATGACCAGTAGTGTATATTCGATATCTTGTTTTGATTTACTCATGGCCGGTAAGATAATGATTACTTGCAGGTTTTCGTAATTACCTGTGACTATCTGTTGTTTTATCACGAAATCTAAGGAGTACATTTCATTCATTACTGCTGAGTTTGACGTGCACGGATTCGGTTCGTTCCAGTACCTGATAGAGGAGTATTTTGTCTTCACCGTGAGAGGATTGACCAATGTGAGTCTGCGGGTTTAGGCAGTAAAGCTATACCTCGATCTAGACCCAAGCAAGTTGCTGTGGTGCTAATCTGTTAGTTGGATGAAGGATGAATCCACGTTTGCTTTGCTACAAATCCAGTCTTGGATCAAAATGTTTATTTGTAATCAGGTAATTAATTTCGATCGGTAATGACCATCTTCAGACCTGAGTAGAAAGGTGTTGCGATACATATATCATGTCATTACATGTGATGATGAAGTGAAAATCATTAGCCATTTGCTTTGTCCAACAAATGAAACTGTGGTATGTAAAGGGCACCATGAAAGCGTACATACTGCAGATGTAGAGAAACACATTATGTTTTATCTTTTCGCTACTCTTGGGCTTTCTCGTTCGAGCTGAGTAGCGAAGCTCCACTGTGGACCAAGATTGGTGCATAAGTATATTATCTATTCCTGCCTTCATTCTGGTGCTTCCGTTCCCTCTACAATCAGGCGATGAATTAGTTTAATTTTTAAAGACATTTAATTTGTATTATGTGGTTCTTTACACAAATTAAGTCCTCGCACACCAATTCTTAGACAGATTTTGTGGATGGCTGACTGGCACACAAATACTCTCGTGCGATTACTGATACTGCCAAGGATGGCTGAGATGAGATGCAGTAACCCACATGAAGGCTATCGACAAGCTACTTTCAAGAGAAATAGTGGTTCCGCTTCATATCTTGGCAGTGACGGTTTGGAGAGCATTGTGTTAGTCACATACCCCTTCGAACTATCGTCCAACGACGCTGATGGTAGAGGTGATACTGAAGCACACAATTATAGACCTATATCTCTGACGTCAATATGTTTTATATTTGTGGAAAACCTCTTATGCACCCGTATTGTGAGACTCCCGCAGACTGAAAAATCTCTGTAGGAATCGACATGGATTCCGCAAACAACGATCGTGTGATACCAACTCGCTTTATTTGCTTTCGAGACCCAGAAGCTGGTAGGTACCAGCGACCAGATTGGTACCCCTTGACTTCCTAAAGGCGTTCGACACAATTCCTCAGTGTCACTCAATGAGCAAAATACGTGCGTACGGAATACCAAACCAGCTTTGTAACTGGGCTGAAAAGTTGGTTGCAAATAGAACACAGTATGGTATTCTTAACATAGTGAAATATTCTGATGTACTCGGCGCACTCTGAGGAAGTGACATAAGACTATCACTGTTTAAAATATACAGGGTGTATCAAAAAGAATCATCCGATTTGGCAGTTCAGATTTCTGAAACTAATAAACATGTACAATGGATTTTGTTTTTTGATGGATGGGGAACCGAATTTTTTTTTCACACTTTTTCAGAGGTACTCAATACTCCCCCTTTAAGATGCACGGCACATGCCAGTGCGGTATTCAAATTGTTCCCACACTGCAGCGAGCATGTCTTGAGTCCCTCTCATGTTGTACAACTTCGTATGGTTGTTTCGTATCCCGTATTCTCACATTATGACGGTTCACCTTTCCATTCAAATTGAACGTTGCCTCGTCACTAAACACTAAGGGTGAAAGAAAACTGTCATCCTCCCTCTTGCCAAGAACGAAATTGCAACTACTCACGTTGTTTGTCAACTTCACGAAGAGCTCGCAGCAGCTGAATTTTTTATGGTTTCATGTGTAAACGTCGATGCAACACACACCAGACGGACATCGGAAGGCATGTTGAACTGTCGAGATACACAGCGAACGAATTTCTGCGGACTCCTTGTGAAACTATGGCGGATGCGTTCGACGTCTGTGTCAGACGCTCGGGGACGCACCGGCGATTTGCCTTTACACAAACAACTTGTTTCACGGAATTGTCCATGTCATCGTCTGGTGCTCTGTGCTGCAGGAGGATCCATACCACACCTAGTTCGAAAGTCACGTTGAACGGTTATTACTGATCCGCACTGCGCAAAACATACAACACAAAACGCTTTCTGTTGTTCCGTCACCATACTGAAAAATCTTAATCTGAAGTCATAATGTGAGGCGGTTGTGCAGCAATGATGGGAGGATGGCAGAACCGTGTAGACTGCGGCACCCGGCTTTTGAATAATATCAACTGAAGCGGGCTACGGTGCTGTTACCTAGCCAGAATCATGCAAAACTAGAGAGTTTTCTCTTTCCAACAGTACTTTGTTCATGCACATATTTCAAATAACATAATATTTGTGATTTTTTTGAAATCAGATGATTCTTTGTGATACACCCTGTATTTAAATGACTTAGTAGATAACATCGGAAGCTCAACGAAGCTGTTCTTGGATGATGCTGTTGTGTGCGCCAGAATGATCCGTTAGCGCGTGATTACTAAACTAGCACTGTAAACAGTCACGTTGTCTGGGAGTACGCCTACGGAGCAATTTGAAGTGAAATGACCACATAACACATGTCGGAGAATGACATATGTCATGCTAAAATGGATGAGAAGAATCCGGATGAGGCATTGTCCACCCACAAAGAAGACCGGTTGCATGATCTTCGTTCGACTGATACTTCAGTGTTTTTCGCCAGCCTGGGAACCGTAGCGGACAGGAGTGATAGATGAAATAGAGAAGATGCAAAGGAGAGCAGCGCGTTTCATTACAGGTTCGTTTGGTAAGCACTAAAGCTTCACTGGAAGACTATGCAAGAGAGGAGGTATACATCACGATGTGATTTACTGTTGAAATTCGGAAAGCACATGTTCTTAAATTAGTCAGTCCATATAGTGCTTGTTCCTATTAGGTCACCGCATAAGTTCGTAGCGTTTTTGTTTTGCCTGTTGGTATTCCGGTTGCTATGAATTTATTTATCAAGTGTCATTTTTTTATTTGTAGTTCACTGTTGCTGTCTGACCCTATATAGCGGCATTTTGTCATTTGAAGATACTGAACAGAGCTATGGACGCCAGAAAATGGAGAGCCAAGAGCAGAAATCGGAACATTTCCGACATATTCTTCAAGTGAGTGGAATAATGGGGAGATAACTGTGAGGCAACCAAAAACACTTCCGCCGTGTGTTGACAAAGCCTTCGGACAAGCACGCAAAAAATGTTTTTCTTGTTTTAAAGGAGATCATTTTGACATTAGCGACTTTCCACATTCAGGAATACTTTCAGGTTTTGATGAAGTCCTTTTAAACTCATTAGCCCGCAATGATCCAGGTTAGTGTACTCGAGAACACACAAATGTGATGAACCGCGATCATTCTACCACCGTGCGATATTTGCATGAAATGGGGAAGGCTCAGAAATCGGGTCCATGAGTATTGCATATTCTAAGCCAAACTCACAAAAATCAGTGGGTGCCCATATGTGCAACTCTGCTTGCTCGTCAATTGGCTGGTGAACACAACGACGATTCCTATGCTGTATTGTTACTGGGGCAGAGAAATGGTGTCTTTACGCTGACATAACACGAAGAGAAGAATGGTTGAGCCCAAACAAAGCAGCAACTCCCCGTACAAAAACCTGAGCGCATCTACAAAAGATAATGTTATGCATCTGGTGAACAGCGACAGTGTGGTGTACAACGAATTGCTGATATTTACTGTCAACAACTATGAGGTTCGCCGATGACACTGTAATTCTACCAGAGACAGCAAAGGACTTGGAAGAGCAGTTGAACGGAATGGACAGTGTCTTGGAAGGAGGGTATAAGATGAACATGAACAAAAGCAAAACGAGGATAATGGAATGTAGGCGAATTAAGTCGGGTGATGCTGCGGGGATTAGATTAGGAAGTGAGACACTTAAAGTAGTAAACGAGTTTTGCTATTTGGGGAGCAAAATAACTGATGATGGTCGAAGTAGAGAGGATATAAAATGTAGACTGGCAATGGCAAGGAAAGCGTTTCTGAAGAAGAGAAATTTGGTAACATCCAGTATTTGTATGGAGTGTAGCCATGTATGGAAGTGAAACATGGACGATAAATAGTTTAGACAAGAAGAGTATAGAAGCTTTCGAAATGCGGTGCTACAGAAGAATGCTGAAGATTAGATGGGTAGATCACATAACTAATTAGGAGGTACTGAATAAAATTGGGGAGAAGAGGAGTTTGTGGTACAAGTTGACTAGAAGAAGGGATCGGTTGGTAGGACATGTTCTGGGGCATCAAGGGATCACCAATTTAGTACTGGAGGGCAGCGTGGAGGGTAAAAATCGTAGTGGGAGACCAAGAGATGAATACACTAAGCAGATACAGAAGGATGTAGGCTGCAGTAGGTACTGGGAGATGAAGAGGCTTGTACAGGATAGAGTAGCATGGAGAGCTGCATCAAACCAGTCTCAGGACCGAAGACCACAGCAACTGTCAACAACTGAGACCTTTTGCAGACACAATCCAAGAACAATGACCAGAAAGACTGCGTGAAGTGATGCTACTCCACAATAACGCCCCCTGCATTCTGCTAGACAGACAAAAGGCACTACACGGCAGTTGAGGTGGCAAGTCATTCCGCACCTACCTTATTCACCCGATCTTGCGCTCTCACATTTCCACCTTTTGTGTTCTCTGTCGAACAGCCTTCCGGATGAAGATGCCTCAACTAGTTCGCCTCAAATCCACGTGATTTCTACAGTCGCGGATCGAAAAGTTACCCCAGCGTTCGCGGACTGTTGTAAATAGTGAAGGAGACTATATTGTTGATGACTAGTCTCTGTTATGTATATCCGTTGTGCTTATTTAACTTACGTGAAAACGCTACGAACTTTTGCACCAACCTAATAGATATGCTTCGCGAACAGGCCGTGAAGGTGCAAGTAGAGAAGTTCGATCTCAATGTAAAGGCTTGTCAAAGATTGTTGTTACTGAGCACCATTCTACAACTGGAACAGGGAAGGCAGGAAGTGTGGCACACAAAGTATCCTTCGCCAGTAGAGATGGGCAAAATCGTTCATTCTTGGGAACTAGTTCACTGGTGATGGCTCTTTTTTGGGAACCGTTCATTTTTACTCCTTCACCGTTCATTGTGCTTGGTATATGGTTCTTACGAAAAATTGAAAATTAGTGGCATAGGTGACTTACGATGAAAAGCGCCAAGAGGGGCACTTGCCTCCCCCCCTGGAGTACTGAGTTTTTACTCATAACAGAATTCTCACACACTTGTAATTTTCGTGATACTGCAAAACATCTCGTTATGTGGCTGATCGCAGTGAAATAATACAATGTGGCGCACGAAAAACCGGCCCCGAGTACAGACTGCTCGCCAATTACGCACGATTTCTTGCCGCTTCGAGCAGACTAGATAAACATGTAATAATTAGGCAGTGAGGAAATAACAAATAAGCTAATGTAAACAACTTCGAAACAATAGAGGACGATTGGTAAGCGACAATGTGCAGTCTAGTACTCGGGGCCGATTTTTCGTGCGCCACCCTGTACCACTGAACTAATATTGTAGGAATTATCGTACTCTCTTTAGAAAATGCGACACCATACAGTTGATTACGAAGCGTGGGCTTCATTCGGTTGTGAGTCGGTCTGCCTTCCATAACAATGAACGTGCTCTTTTAGCTTGGATAAAAAAAAAAAGATGGAAAATGGCCACTCGTGTGTGCCGTGCCGACGTCCTTTGCAGGTGTAATAACAAAAAATCTTGCCTTTTTACAAATAATTCTTGTGCTGTTTATCGAAACAGAGAAATAAGCCGATACACCGATTTGTTACCTGAAAAGATGTATGTATTACATACCTCGTAATTTTTATGTAATTTACGTAATTATAAAATACATTTTAATTACCGGTCGTCGACGCTGAATAGAATACGAAAAGAACCAGAAGTTCAGAGTTCAAAAAAGGTTTGAAACAGATCTAGAATGGTCGTGCGAAGCGAACGAAACGAACAACAACTCGATTACTTAACTGTGAGCAGTCGGCAGTGGAACTGCGACGAGTGGCCATGCGAAGAAGGACGAGTCCGGCCGAGCGAGACCGAGACAGACGGGAACGGGACCGAGGCTGGAACGACACCGGCCGACGTGCCGTTCGAGAACGAGACCGACCGTTTCCCGTTCCCGGGAACTAAACGTAGAAAGCCGTGACCGAAGTGAACTATGAAACACCGTTCCTTAGAATTCGTTCCTCGCTCGTTCCGTTCATCTTGGTGAACCGTTCCTTTGGACCCGTTAGTTCGCGAACGACCCATCTCTATTCGCCACGCGCCGCAAAGTGGCTGCTGCAGTACAGGTTAGATTTCAGTAGCAGAGGGTCTGCTGGAGCTCTGCGGAGCTATAACAACCCTTAAAGCTCTTCGGGACCACTATGGACATACTTTTCATGTCATACGAGACCGTGCTAAAAAGTAATGAATCCAATTTTTTTTTTATTGTGTTCTTAATGTCGATTGAGGTATCACATATCGCGCATTCTACCCATTCGATTCTCCGGCTTCGCTGATGCAAGTTTGTAGCAGCTGTGGTGGTAGTAGTAGCAGGGTTAGTAGTAGTGGTAGTTTTATTTATCCCTATATTTCTTTTGCAAGGACACTAGACTGTCTGGGTATACAATTTAAGAACAACAAAAGTAAAGTAATTCAGATACAGAGACATTTACAGACTCACAGATATAGAATGACAAGGATGGGACAATAGTCGGCGGTGACCTTATAGTAGGAACTATCCCGGCATTAGCCTGAAATAATTTAGGGCAACCACAGAAGTTGCGGGCCTCTACCACTAGAGGGCTCCAAATAGAAGGTTGTAACATGGTGGTGCGTAACGTAACTGTGTCGCTGTGCCAGAAATAGCTCAGAAAACTGAAAGCAAGAATTACGAAGAGTTCGTCCACACATGGAGCACTCTCTCCTTAAGGATGACAATGTCAGAGCGTTCCATCTGTAACAATCCGAAGTTTTAGGGTTACTGTCACCGACCTTCCTCCATACAGTCTAGACTTGCCCCGCTCCCCCACCCCCCATTTTCATTTGTTTTCAAAACTCAAAAAAATGTCTTCCAAGACTTCATATTGATAGCGATGAAGCGGTGTAAGCAGAGATGAGGTTGCGGCTCCGTCAACAGAGCTGTACATACAACAGGGGCCGATTCAAGAAATTGGCTTCTTGTTGGAAGAAATGGGTTCGTCGCCTGACTATGTTGGGAAATAAATACGTAAGACATGAAAAATACAGATGCAAAAGTTAATAAAATTTGTTTTATTTAAAAAGGTTTAAGAGTTTTCATTTAAAAAATTTAGAAGCATTACTTTTCAACACGCTCTCGTATATTGCGTCCCTTTGTACGAAGAGGAGAAAGTAATTTGCATTACCTGTCATTCACAAAACTGGGAGTTAAAGTTAAAGAGTGATGGGAGCCAGTCGTTTTCGAGTAAGTGCCATAATATTGTTCAGATGTGTGTGAAATCTTATGGGACGTAACTGCTAAGGTCATCGGTCCCTAAGCTTACACACTACTTAACCTAAATTATCCTAAGGACAAACACACACACCAATGCCTGAGGGAGGACTCGAATCTCCGCCGGGACCAGCCGCACAGTCCATGACTGCAGCACCATGATATTAATAATGGTAACTGTCGGCAGTATGAAACTGGCAAACTTCTTTATGTAAATTCGTGCGTCGGAGTGTAATTCAGTGATGTACAGCATAACAAAGTGCGTGACGAAAGATAGAGAGACGGAAACAAGAGCGTGTGGTGACAATCGGGTCGATAGCCTTGTTGCTGCCGGACATAGCGTGAGTTAAAAGGGTGGGTTGTACTGGACTTCACAGACTGCGAACAGTGTAGCTATAGCTGTGAACTTCGTGCAGTATTTCCGAAAAGATAATAGTTATTAAGAGAGCAACCAACAAACTCTAGTAGTTAAGTCATTACACTGGTGAACGGAAGTTGCGAAGGTAATGGAACAGCACAGTACAAAACTCTGGCAGAACGTACGTGAAAGAATTGTAGGGCAACCTACCAAAGCGACGATCTTTCGCGTACTTGTGCGGTAGGAATATACATAAATCAACGGACGAATTCACTTAATTAAAGGTGTCACAGAAAATAGCAGGCTGTGAAGGTGCTTGCAGTCTATTTAAAACTGTAGTGGATTTGTTTGGATAGTGTGTGTAGCAACAAATGGCCTACTAATCTACTGAAACTGAAGTTAAAAATGTAAGCTATGATGTTGGTGAGGGAAAAATGTTGATCACCGATATATATTCAGCTTGCACGAGAAGGAGACGCGATGTTCCTATCGCCCAAGTCGGCGACAATATCCTGGAATAAATCGCAACTAATCCACAGAGTCCCATGATGTGAGGCCTCGACACACCGTTGACACCGATCCGTCCATATGAAGAGAACAGTATTCGGCAGACGCCTTGCTGCCATTGGAGGCGAAAAGGCTAAGACTCCCAGCCTTGGATGTTTTGCAGCCAGCAAGTGAGCACACAGTCTCTTGTCTTATGCGAAACAGCATAACTGTCAGGCCATGTCAGAGGGGTGTACTTCGAAGGCTAGCGGTGGCTTTTCGTGCCACTGTTTTAAGAGGTAATATAAACAAAAGATTGAATCGTAAATAAACAAGTTCCAGGTCAAAAACAGGCTAGTGGATACCTGGCGAAGAGAGTGGAGTTAAGTGATTAACTTTGGACAGATATTAAGAATTGACCACGTCAAACTCAGTCAAGGCATGGTATACTCCTTAACTGAACGTGGACCTTATCGCACAAATTTACAACGTATGAAACTCAGATGGAGATGAATGTTCATGGGCACATTACGTGTTCTAACCTTTCGAGATATGAGGGTACTCCAGTATCGTCGAATATGATCGTTTTCTTGGTTGTGGTTCTATTGTACGGGGAGGCCTAATGTTGCATGGGCATACTCAGGTCCAATTCTTTGAACACGGTAAAGTCACAGGTCAACGTTATTGGGAGCTATATTTCTTCCCCATGTGGGTCCTTTTAGGGGTGCAGTCGGGCCTGGCTTCATTTTTATGGATGAAAACAAGTGACTGCACCGAACTGCGGAGGTGGAACGATGGATAGCCGGTGAATGGACTGGCCTGCTAGTTCGCCCGACATAAATACCATCGAGCACCTGTGGTATGCGGTGGTGGGATGTATTGCAGCATGTCTACATGCACCAACGGCCATCCACCAGCTGCCAACCGCTCTGGTGCAGGAATGGAATACATTATCAGAGAACACCTTACCAACCTTGTGGCCATCACGGGAGTGGGTTGCAGAGCATGCGCTACCGTCGGTAGTCATCACACACTCTGTTTAGATCCATGTCCCTCCATTTGTAATGTCCGGGGGATCTCAGAAATCGCGGCGAATTCAGTGTAATTTCTGTTCTTCTCATTACGTATTTCTTAGTTACCTTCAGTTCTATGCTGTACTAGTTCTTCCTATGGATGGTCCAAGTTACATCGTGTTATGTTAGTTGAGAAAATTACTTTGGTTCTTAAGTTTTGCACACCAGTGTACTTTGTAAAGCTGGTGCCCCGCAGTATCTAAAAATGTCGACGTTTACCACCACCAGATGATAAGAAATAATTCTTTATTGCAATCAGTTACACTCCTCAAACCACCATCAGGTATTTTTAAGACACTTAAACAGCTTACATGGCGAAATAAGACCTATGCCGTTCCAAATAACATGTTGGCGATCCTAAAGTGAAGCGGGGCATAAATACACTGAAGAGCCAAAGAAACTGGTACACCTGCCTAGTATCGCGTTGGGCCCCCGAGAGCACCCAGAATTGTCGCAACACGACGTGGTAGGGTCTCGACTAATGTCTGAAGTAGTGGTGGAGGGAACTGACACCATGAGTCCTGCAGGGTTGTCAATAAATCCGTAAGAGTACGAGGGGAAGGGATTTCTTCTGAACAGCACGTTGCAAGGCATCCAAGATATGCTGAGTAATGTTCATGTCTGTGAAACCTGGTGGTCAGAGGAAGTTCCTGGAGCCACTCTGTAGCAATTCTGGACATGTGGTGTCGCATTGTCCTGCTGGAATTGCCCATATCCGTGGGAATGCACAATGGACATGAATGGATTCAGGTGATCAGACAGGATGCTTATGAACGCGTCACCTGTCAGAGTCGGATCTAGACATATCAGGGGTACCATATCACTGCAATTGCACACACCCCACGCCATTACAGAGCCTCCACCGGGTTGAACAGTCCCCAGCTGACATACAGGGTCCATGGATTCATGAGGTTGTCTCTATACCGGTACACGTCCATCCGCTCGATACAGTTTGAAACGAGATTCCTCCGACCAGACAACATGTTTCCAGTCATCAACAGTTCAATGTCGGTTTTGACGGGCCCATGCGAGGCGTGAAACTCTATCGTGGAGTCATCAAGAGCAGACGAGTGGGCCTTCGACTCCTAAAGCCCATGTTGATGACGTTTCGTTGAGTGGTTCTCTCGCTGACACTTGATGGCAGCAATTTGCGGAAAGGTTGCACTTCTGTCACGTTCAACGATTCTCTTCTGTCGTCGTTGAGCCGATTCTTGCAGGATCTTTTTTCGGCCGCAGTGATGACGGAGATTTGATTGCTGATATTCATGGTACACTCGTGAAATGGTCGTACGGGAAAATCCCCACTTCATCGCTACCTCGGAGCTGCTGTGTCCCATTGCTCGTGCGCCGATTATAACACCACGTTCAAAGTCACTTAAATCTTGATAACCTGCAATTGTAGCAGCAGTAACTGATCTTCTACAGGCGTTGCCGACCGCTGTGCTGTATTCTGTCTGTTTACATCTCACTTTATTTGAATACGCATGTCTTTGCCAATTTCTTTGGCGATTCAGTGTAAAATAAATATGCGTAGGCCTACAGAATTGAGTCTAAGGCTTGCTCGACACGTAATGTGTGCAATTCATGGATAATTCTCTAAGAAGTGAACAATATACTTGTTTCAAAGATAATATACTGGTATCTCAAAGCGCATTAGCAACATATGTTACAATGTGGCCTTACGACGCATGAGTGACACGAAAACTGATTAGGTTTGACTGCGCAGTATACAAAGAAATTAAGACTGACCATTAACAAAATCTCTGGAGTGAAATAGACTATAATATGGATACCGTTGCAGCACAATACACTCGTATTCTGGAGTACGGTGGTTATATCCCTGGCCAGGCAGTTTCGGCCGACCGCTGTGACCGATCGGTTCTAGGCGCTTCATTCCGGAACTACGCTGCTGCTACGGTCGCAGGTTCGAATCCTGTCTCGGGCATGGATGTGTGTGATGTCCTTAGGTCAGTTAGGTTTAAGTAGTTCTAAGTCTAGGGTACTGATGACCTCAGTTGTTAAGTCCCATAGTGCTTAGAGCCATTTGAACTATTTTTGAGCCAGACAGTTTTAGGCTTCCTGCAGTTTCTGTAAATCGCTTCAATAAAGCGCAGCAAAGCCGGTTTTCTCCCCATTCCCAGCTGTTGCCCCATCTCTAATGACCACGTCACCGAAGGAACGTTAACCCCTATAATATGAATGCACCGAAACTCGAGCTAGCGGATTTCGGTTATGCAAGACGAACGCTGTTGGATAACGGGCAATAATGAAATGAAAAATGTTGAAGGAACCACAGTTGCGAAAAAGAGAAGGGTTCGTTCAATGGCTTACTATAAAATGAATGATAATAGTGATCTGTAGAAGGTACCAAGACGTCCTGTAAACAAAAATAACACTGTTACAAGTTAGCGTTACTTTGGTTTTACTATTCATAGTACATTTCGGAAAATGTTATTGAGACAGTGGCAATCTACAATCGCATGGAATGGAGATTATGTTGAAAAATATGGATTTGTAGCCAAAAGAGTGGGGAATAATATGGTGTATTTGAATCCTGAATAAAATTAACCTGCTTTCCTGCCTCGGGCACGGATGTGAGTGATGTCATTAGGTTAGTTAGGTTTAAGTAGTTCTCAGTTCTAGGGTACTTACGACCACAGATGTTGAGTCCCATAGTGCTCAGAGCTATTTGAACCATTTTAACCTGCTTTCAGAGGTTGCCAATACTTATTGAACGCCCTTCGTAATAGGAGTTCAAGTGATAGCGAAGGTGATAACGAGTCACTCGCGAAAAGCGTAATGGTCCCCTCTTTATTTATGAAGAGTTTCTGAAACAAGTGCTGGCGAGTTTACTAAAATATAATAAGTTAAGTGAATAACAGCATTTATCGAAAGCGCTCACATTTGACGTCTTCACAGAAGAACGACTCGAGAGGTAGTGTGAGTACTGTAATTAGTATAAGAGGATTATATGTAAATTTAAGGTGGATGTGGCGAGAAGTTAACGTCGGCTGTATCGCGACATTACGCGCTATCAGTGGCGATGAGTGAAAATATAGACCAGACCCGGATTCGAACCCGGTATCTCGTGCTTACTAGCCAGGGGCGCCAACCACTACGCCATCCGGGACACAGTGTCATCGGCCCTGCGCAGACTTACCTCAGCACGGCTCGTGGCCCATCCACACTCCCACCGAGCGCCACCTACCGCAAATCCTGTCCCCTTCCTCCATGCTCGCTACTCAGAGATTCCCACGGGAGGTCGGAAGTACTTGTGCATCCGCAACGAAGAAGATGGATCCATTGCCCATCTAGGTGACAGACATCACGTATTCATATAGTATAAGAGGAGACTCGTACGCAAAAACCGTTACATTAAGAATTTACGAGAGATTAACATGTTACCGCAATACTTTCAAGATGTGTACTCGTATACTTGATTACATAAGATAAGACTGGACTCGAAGAGCAGACAATGACCTCATCGTAACTACGAGACAAGGAGAAGATGAAGCACTGTGAACGCTTACGCAATCGATGTTCCCAGATACAAGCTGATCTTAAGTCCCGATAACGAAAGCCCTTTAATTTTTCATCTGTGAATGGCTAACTGCTTCCGTGCAAAATGCGAAGAGTTTAAAACACCCGACTATTATTCGTGAATAGTGGGGTACAAATCACAATTCTGAATTGGGTTTCGCCTTTATTTGCATATGCATCATCCGAGGCAAATGTCTGGATTGTCCCATCAACGAGACCCAGTCTTCGATCAGGTATACAAGTGTGCACCCATAGTGACGCTGCTGATGGCTCATCACCCTACAATGGGGTTCAAGATTACATAAAGAAAATTTAACGTTTCTAATGAATTTTCACTAAAACCATTCATTCATCTTGTCCGAACGCCGTTTCTTCGTATTTTCGCTCCCCCTCTTCCTTATCGAGTATCTTTATGACACCTGCTACGGTGCAACACACACTTTATCACACAGAACATGTAGATACACTGTAATGACTTGATAGTTCACTTTTCAGTCCGCACCATGCCGTCATAAATTATAAAACACACAAAGAGAATAATCCTGATAGTCCAGGTTCAAAGCAATCCGTCAATAGTCTGTAGAAAGCAATCCAAAGCGTAATTCTGTTGAAATTATGTAAACAGCCAAGTTGCAAAACTACAGTGTAAGCGAGGTAGAGTACAGCACAATTCGAAGTGTCTTGTAACAACCCGGTGGTCTCGTTTTATCTCCAGCCCATGTGAAGGGCCACTGGCGCCTCTCACCGACCTCCGAAGGCGTTGGGAGAGGACATCGCAGTGTGTCGATATCGCAGTTTGGTAGCAGAGATATAACACTCTTCTTATTAAATTTCTTCGATTTTTATTTTCTTTCTTTTTATGGGAATGATTAAGACATAAAAAGTGAACGAAGAGCGACAATTTTCATATACCGATAGTTGTAAGGAGATTTCTCTGTGTAAATATCGATTCCCTCGTTCATTCTGGTTTTCATCTACATTTACGTGATTACTCTGCTATTCACAACAAAGTGCCTGGCAGAAGGTTCAATGAACCACCTTCAAGCTGTCTCTCTACCGTTCCACTCTCGAAAGGCGCGTGGATAAAACGAGCACTTAAATTTTTCTGTGCGAGCCCTGATTTCTATTATTTTATTGTGATGATCGTCTCTCCATATGTAGATGGGTGCCAACAGAATGTTTTCGCAATTGGAGGAGAAAACTGGTGATTGAAATTTCATGAGAAGATCTCGTCGCAACGAAAAACGCCTTTGTTTTAATGATTACCACTCCAATCCATGTATCATGTCTGCGGCACTATCTCACCTATTTCGCAATAATACAAAACGAGCTGCCCTTCTTTGTACTTTTTCTATGTCGTCTGTCGGTCCCACATGATGCGGACAAACGTAGTGCAAGCAGTCTCTTTGGTATACCTGTTGCACCTTCTAAGTGTTCTACCAATGAATCGCAGTCTTTGGTTTGCTCTACCCACAATATTATCTATGCGATCGTTCATATTTAGGTTATTTATAATTGTAATCCCTAAGTATTTAGTTAAATTTACAGCCTTCAGATTTGTGTGACTTATCGCGTAATGAAATTTAGCTTATTTCTTTTAGTACTCATGTGAATAACTTCACACTTGCTTTATTCAGGGTCAATTGTCACTTTACGCACCATACAGATATCTTACCTAAATCATTTTGCTTTTCGTTTTGGTGATCTGATGATTTTACAAGACGGTAAATGACAGCATCATCTGCATACAGTCTAACAGGACTTCTCAGATTGTCTCCTATGTCGTTAATAAAGAGGGCCTATAACACTTACCTGGGAAAAGCCGGATATTACTTCTGTTTTACTCGATGACTTTCCGTCTATTACTACGAATTGTGACCTTTGTGACTGGTAATCGCGAATCCAGTTGCACAACTGAGGCACGCAGTTAGATTAGAAGACGGTTGTGAGGAACAGTGTCAAAAGCCTTCTGGAAATCTAAAAATATGGAATCAGTTTGACATCCCCTGTCGGTAGCAATTATTACTTCATGAGTATAAAGAGCTAGTTGTGTTTCGCAAGAGCGATATATTCTGAATCTGTGCTGACTGTGTGTCAATAAACCGCTTTCTTCGAGGTACTTCATAATGTTCGAACACAGTATGTGTTCGAAAACCCAACTGCAAATCGATGTTAGTGATGTGGGCCTGTAATTCAGTGGATTACTCCTATTTCCCGTTTTGAGTACTGGTGTGACATGAGCAATTTTCCAGTTTTTAGGTATGGATCGTTCTGTGAGAGAGCGGTTGTATGTAAATGAAAAGTAGGGAGCTATTGTATCAGCATACTCTGAAGGGAACCTGACTGGACCTGACTGGTATATAATCTGGACCGGACGCCTTGCCTTTATTAAGTGATTTGTTTTGCGACACCGAGGATACCTACTTCTATGTTTATCATCTTGGCAGTTGTTCTTGACAGGAATTCAGGAATATTTACTTGGCCTTCTTTGGTGAAGGCGTTTTGGAAACCGTGTTTAATAACTTTGTTTTAGTGGCACTGTCATCAGTGACTTCACGGTTCTTATCACGAGTGAAGGTATTAATTGCGTTTTGCCACTGGTGTGCTTTACGTATGACCATAATCTCTTTGGGTTTTCTGCCAGATTCAGAGACAGAGTTTCGTTGTGGGAATTATTATAAGCATCTCGCATTGAAGCACTGCTATCTTTCGAACTTCTGCAAAACTTTGGCAATCTTTTAGTTATCTTCCTCCATAATCATATTTCCATTATTCAGTGCGTTACGTTTTGCATTATCCTTTAAGCAAGCCTAATCTAATCTTTGCATCCATAATGTGACGGTCCAGCTGTGTCTCTTGACAACATCTGTCTTTTATTTACCCTTAGATCTATTCCTAAATTTAATGATTATCTTGTCAATTGATTTTCTTCTAGCCAATTAAGTCCGTAGAGCATCTTTTGCTATCTGTAATGATAAAGCCCAGATCGCTCAACTTGTGAACTTGCGTTATCTTGTCCTTTCTAATTACAGTAGTTGCTATTACTTCTATGTTTTCGCAAGATATATTGTTTTATTTACACTTCCTCTGTAACGAATTCTTCCATAATAATTTCTCATTTATTCATCTGCATATTACTTCCTCCGTCAGAAACCACTGCGCAGCTAATCTGATATAATGTATTGTGGTTCAGTGTATCAATGTACTCGTGGTATTTGTGGTTCTATGAAAGTTTACTCCTGGTGTTGGGAATTAAGAGTTTTTATCTGATTTTTGATGAAGAAACAAAGTAAGTACAGGAACAAGGAACATTCTTTTCTATATATTCTGCTTTTCACTCTTTCCTGCCCAAACTGTGAAAACTACCAAAGAATTTGAAATTCGAGGAGTATATTACCAAAATAACTAAAACCAGAGTAGCCCTTTGTAATGCATATATTTTGTTTAATTTAGTGCAAAACACACGTGAGACCTCTCAGTTCCTTCAGAGCATTATCATCCCATCTGATCCGGTTAATTACTTAGTAGCACTTGGGTAAATAAGTGCCAAAAACTTAAAGAGAACATGGTTATTGTGGCAAAATGTCTTATCACACACACAGAAACACGATTTTTTCCTCATTCAGGAACAAGAAATCCCTACACATTTTACATTTTACGTGAGGTCGTGATTCAATCGTGTTAGTTGCACACACTTAAAAACGCCCTCTGGTGTGCACCATCAGTGCCCAGTGCATTCTTCTGTTGTTTAGTCTAACATCCTAGGCAGAGTAGAATGCTATTCTTTTCTTCTCTTTGTTTGACTCATTATGCTAGCACTATTTCTGGGAGATGTGACTGAATGTTTTTCTTTCTCTTCTCCCACTTTCAGTATCTTTCGTTGCCATCAACCCCTGTGCATTCGTTTCCTGAATTGTAACATATGCATAGAATCGTACAAATTACAATAGAGCGAATATGTATCGATAAATGCTATCTCAATAACGGATCACCATATTCTGTGCCACCATGCTGGTGACTTATGATCAACATTGTACAACAGCCTGAGTTGACCTGCATAATATACCCCTTCCATTTGTTTATTGTAATCTCTAACTAAGATGGGACATAGAATATTTACCTTCGTACCATTCTTTTGCTTTTTCCGCTTACAGTGAATGCTTCATTTCCACGGTAACTGGAGGCAAGTGTCGCACTTATACCTCCTCCCGCTTGACCATAGAGATTCCCAAATCTGCGATTCTATGGTCAAACATACCTCTTTATAATTGTTTGTTGTCTGTCAATAGAGGCATACCTTTCTTTTCTTCTGATTGTCCAACAAGCAAGTATGTAGTATATTTTTAGAATCTTAATGAAGCAAATGAAGGAATGCAGAGTAATTATCGAAATAAACGAGACAGCTTTTTCTCCTCAGATCTCAGCTTCAAAACTACTTCTCCTGTTCGTATTTTGAGATAAACCTTATGGCTGCGATAAATGAATATAGTAATTGAATATAGCTGATAAATAAACATTTCACGCAAAGCCATAATAATGTAATTACGTCATGTTCTGCGAAAAAACAAAGCCATGTAAATGAAGAACGCAAGTGTACAGAAGCACTTTTGATGGCCTGATGGGACTTGAAAGTCCTAAACTCATTTTGTAACTTACTCAAATTCAAAGAACATTATTACATTTAAGTTTTATGGCACTGGAAAGTGGACGGGATTTTTAAGTCCACATAACGGACGGGAAATGGCTAAAGAAAGGTGTCCAGTATTTCCTGTGAACTAAATTATTGTTTTAAAACCTAAACTTCCGTCTATTTGTGTTCTGAGGGCTACTATGGTCTCTCATCTTCCTACTTCGATTTTATGAGTATCCATGTAAATGCTTTCGCAACATGTGTAACCTAGCTGAGTGTTCTTTAATACCTTTCAAATTTAGATTTTCTGCCAAAAAGTTCTAATTATTCCAGAAACTATTTCTTTCAGTTTTGTTTCATAAATTTTCCTTAGTATACTATACTGAGCGAGAGTAAATCTCTGAGAGCTGGCAGCGCTGTAGTTAACTTTCAACTGCTAAGTGAAAAAGCTACCGCAACATTAATTGAAAACTGTAGTTACCTAGAACTGTGGCGAAACAGAGGCATTGCTACACAAAGATTACAAAAATACAGCGTTAATCAGCCGCGCTGAACTCACTTTAGCTAGATTAGATTAGATTGGTACTTGTTCCATAGATCATGAAGACGACACTTCGTAATGATGTGGAACGTGCCAGGTTAATAGAAGGTGTCTGTAAAATATATTACATTGCACAAAATATTACATCACACTTAATATTTTTAACTTTTTCTTGTGGGGTTACTACATCCAAAAATTCAGGTAATGAGTAGAAGGAGTTGTCATTAACAAATTCTTTTAATTTCCTTTTAAATGCTATATGCCTATCTGCCAGACTTTTGATGCTATTAGGTAAGTGACAAAGACTTTTGTGGCAGCATAATTTACCCCCTTCTGAGCCAAAGTTAGATTTAACTTTGAGTAGTGAAGATCACCCTTTCTCCTAATGTTGTAGCCATGTACACTGCTATTACTTTTGAATCCGTTCGGTTTGTTAATAACAAATTTCTTAAGTGAATATATATATTGTGACGCTACAGTGAAGATCTCTAGCTCTTTGAATAAGTATATGCAGGATGATCTTGGATGAGCTCCAGCAATTATTCTGATTACACGCTTTTGTGCAATGAACACTCTTTTACTCAATGATGAGTTATCCCAGAATATGATGCCATACGAAAGCAGAGAATGAAAATAGGCGTGGTAAGCTAATTTATGTATATCGCCAAAATTTGCAACGACTCTAATAGCATAAGCAGTTGAACTCAAACGTTTGAGCAGATCCTCAGCGTGTTTTTTCCAGTTCAACCCCTCATCAATGCGTACACCTAGAAAATTTGAATATTCTACCTTAGCTACCGATTTCTGATCGAAGTCTATATTTATTAATGATGTCATTCCATTTACTGTGTGGAACTGTATATACTGTGTTTTGTCAAAGTTTAATTAGAGCCCATTTGCAGAGAATCACTTAATGATTTTCTGAAAAACATCATTTACAATTTCACCAGTTAATTATTGTCTGTTGGGTGTGACAGCTATACTCGTATCATCGGCAAAAAGTACCAGCTTTGCATCTTCGTGTATATAGAATGGCAAGTCATTAACATATATTAAGAATAGCAGAGGACCCAAGACCGAACCTTGCGGCACCCCATTCTTGATTATTCCCTAGCTTGAGAAATCACTAGTTTTTTGCATATTATGTGAACTGCTTACTTCAACTTTCTGCACTCTTCCAGTTATGTATGATTTAAACCATTTGAGCACTGTCCCATTCATACCACAATACTTGAGCTTATCTAGAAGTATTCCCTGGTTTACACAATCAAAAGCCTTTGATAGGTCACAAAAAAACCAATGGTTGACTTTCGGTTACTCAGAGCATTTAATATTTCATTAGTGAAAGTATATGTAGCATTTTCCGTTGAAAAACCCTTCTGGAAACCAAACTGACATTTTGTTAAAACTTTATTTTTACAAAGGTGTGAAGCTACTCTACAATACATTACTTTTTCAAGAATTTTGGATAAGGCAGTCAGAAGAGGGATTGGGCGGTAGTTGTTGACATCAGATGTATACCCTTTTTTATGCAGTGGTTTAACAATGGCATACTTCAGTCTATCTGGGAAAATACTCTGCTTCAGAGAGCTATTACATATGTGGCTAAGAATCCCACATATTTCTTGGGCACAAGCTTTTATTATCCTGCTGGAAATGCCATCAATTCCATGTGAGCTTTTATTCTTGAGTGAGTTTATTATCTTCCTGATTTCAGGAGGAGAGGTGGGTGGAATTTCAATTGTATCAGATGGTGTGGGTAATGCCTATTCCATTAACTGCCTTGCTTCTTCTAATGAATATTTAGATCCTATTTTCTCTACAACATTTAAAAATGATTATTCAAATTGTTTTCGAGTTCCGGCTTGTTGTTTATCAAGTTTCCTTTCGCTTTCATGGTGATGCCGTCATCCTCTACTCTTGGTTGCCCTGTCTCCCTTGTAATAATATTACAAATTGTTTTGATTTTGTTATCAGAGGTATTAATCGCAGACACGATGCACATGCTTTTGGATTTTTTAATAACCTTTCTTAATGTAGCACAATAGTTTTTATAATATATGGCTGTTTCTGGGTCATTACTCTTACTTGTTGTTAGATACAGTTCCCTTTTATGGTTACAAGATATTTTTATTCCTTTAGTAAGCTAAGGTTTTTTGCATGGTTTCTTATAATTAGATTTAACTACTTTCTTGGGGAAACAGTTCTCATACTCTCATACCAGTGTATCATGAAATACGTTATATTTTAAATTAGCATCAGGTTCCTTCTACACGACATCCCAGTCTAACTGCTGAAGATTTTCTCTGAAATTTTTAATTGTTGAGTCATTAACTGAACGCACAACTTTGGAGGGTAGTTTTGAATTACTGAATGGAGCTATGTCATATACTGTAACTAGCTGAGCATTATGATCAGAAAGCCCATTCTCAACAGGACAAGAATTTATGTTTTTAAACCTATCTAGGTCTATAAAAGTGTTATCTATCAATGTGCTGCTGTCCTTTACTACCCGAGTAAGAAAATTAATGACAGATGTCAAATAGAAAGAACCGAGCAAGACTTCCAGGTAATTCTTACTATCACAGTCTTTCAGTGAATCAACATTGAAGTCCCCACAAATAATAATTTGCTTTCCCCTGTCTGACAGATAGCACAACAAGGCATCCAGGTTTTCCAGGAATAAATGAAAGTTTCCTGAAGGGGACCTATACACTGTTACAATTATAAAAGAGGCCTCCTTCAGTTTAAGTTGACAGGCACAGGCTTCTATATGATGCTCTAGAAAAAAAACTGTCACGAATCATAGAAGGAACAAGGAAAGCTGGAAGGTGAAACACTGAGATGTTGCAAACAATTAGCAATAACGGTGACAGAAGGGTGTTTTTGGTTCTAAACAGAATTTTCTAGTGAGCTATCACCACTCGCAACCATTTTAATGTCCTGGGAAGAAAATTAATCCCAGTGACTGGAAGAGAAAACAGCTCACACCCATTTACAAAAATTGCAACAAATCTGGGCCACGAAACTAATGTCTCACCTTTGGTTGTAGCAGAATTCTAGAAAATACACTGAGTTCAAAGCCGGTCGCGGTGGTCTCGCGGTTCTAGGCGCTCAGTCCGGAACCGCGTGACTGCTACGGTCGCAAGTTCGAATCCTGCCTCGGGCATGGATGTGTGTGATGTCCTTAGGTTAGTTAGGTTTAAGTAGTTCTAAGTTCTAGGGGACTGATGACCTCAGATGTTAAGTCCCGTAGTGCTCAGAGCATTTTTGAACTGAGTTCAAATATTATAGTTTTCGTGAAGCAAAGTACACTCTCATCACTGATTTTAGAAACGCTCAGCGTGTAAAACGTCTGCGATGACACACGTGGCCTTAGAGATGATCAGATAGATTCTGAATTCCCAAGTTTTCGCAAGACTTTCAGTAGTTCCCTGACGACTGCTTTATAGGAAACTTTCATTTGGAGAACATCTATATTGAGAATTTCATTCCAAGACGAAGTGCGTTATTTACTGATACAGAGATGTTTGCACCACAGGGGAGCGGTCACTAATGTTCATATTAAGCCTTCATGCCTGTTTAGATCGTGATAGTTGCATTTTAAGGCTTTTAGAAGAAGATGTGGTAACCTATGAGGTGTTGCTTGTTAAAAATTGCAACAAAATGTACCTACATCGGGAAAAAATATTAACCTGGTGTCAAGACTGGCACCTAATTATTCATATACAACGCTGTACACTTTACGAAGATAAAAATGTGGTAGTCTTTGATGACACCTTAAAGGAATCTCATTTGAAAAAGATAAATAAAATATTACCTTTATGACACCAATATGTAGCGATACTTTTTTTTTATAAGAATACCCGAATGTTGACTGGAATACTCTCGTCCAAATTCTAAAGGTGGCAGGGGTAAAATACATGGATCGAAAGGCTATTTACAATTTGTACAGAAACCAGATGGCAGTTATAAGGGTCGAGGGGCATGAAAATGAAGCAGTGGTTGGGAAGGGAGTGAGACAGGGTTGTAGCCTCTCCCCAATGTTATTCAATCTGTATGTTGAGCAAGCAGTAAAGGAAACAAAAGAAAAATTCGGAGTAAGTATTAAAATCCATGGAGAAGAAATAAAAACTTTGAGGTTCGCCGATGGCATTGTAATTCTGTCAGAGACAGCAAAGGACTTGGAAGAGCAGTTGAATGAGACACTTAAAGTAGTAAAGGATTTTTACTATTTGGGGAGCAAAATAACTAATGATGATCGAAGTATAGAAGATATAAAATGTAGACTGGCAACGGCAAGGAAAGCGTTTCTGAAGAAGAGAAATTTGTTAACATCGAGTATAGATTTAAGTGTCCGGAAGTCGTTTCTGAAAGTATTTGTATGGAGTGTAGCCATGTATGGAAGTGAAACATGGACGGTAAATAGACATGTTCTGAGGCATCAAGGGATCACCAATTTAGTACTGGAGGGCAGCGTGGAGGGTAAAAATCATAGAGGGAGACCAAGAGATGAATACACTAAGCAGATTCAGAAGGATGTAGGTTGCAGTAGGTACTGGAAGATGAAGAAGCTTGCACAGGATAGGGTAGCATGGAGAGCTGCATCAAACCAGTCTCAGGACTGAAGACAACAACAACAACAACAACCTCATAGGCTCACGGGCGGATAAAACAAGTGGATGTCATAAAGTCATTGATAGGATGTTGCGTTGGAAGAGGGCATTTATTAAAGTTTTAGCAGCCTATACAGGATTACTGCTCAAGTGTACGGGATCTAAATAAGTTTAGACTGATAGGGTGAACTGACCGAGAGCGTATTGTGAGGACATATGCTTGTTTAACTGGCGGAATAAATTTGGAGAACTCTTTCGAATTTGAAGTTACCAGGTATATGAATCAAGACGCTCAAAGCCACGCGACAGCTTACTGAAATAAATAAAGAACTCGTTTGTATGGTGGACTCTCCGAATGTTCATCAGTCCCTTACAGATAGATCCCACAATAACTTACTGACTTGCTGAGTCATCTGCATGGTATACCACAATGACGTGGAAAGAGTGAATTTACAGGTGTTAATTTAATTTGTTGAGCATCTGTGGACGAGTTCACATAACAGAAATAAAATGTTTAGAGTAACAGCAGAAATAAGTTCTTAATATTTTTACGCATGGCATTTCATCAATCTTGTATGGGAGATAAGGAGTTGACAAGAAGGAACTTTCCTATCGTTGATTCAAAATTGCTATCTTTCAGTAATTTTATTTCGTTATGAAAGTGATTGAAGATTTTGGTAGTAGCATTACTGATCCCGTCCCGAGTTAAACATAGTCTTAATGAAGAGTTTTGAATGCCATTTTTCACTGGTAAGGGCACTATGGACGTCATTACTCCTTCTGACTTGGGCTAGGGTATGTACAACAAATTACGTAATACGACTGCGTCTATTTCCTTCAACAGTTGCCTACAAGTTGACTTTGGATGAGCACAGTTCGGATGACGAAGAAAAATTAATGACAGCAAGTACGGAGGCAATCAAATTTTACATTCTCCAACCGTGGATGGAAAAATAGGATATGTAATGCATGAAACAATTAAGTTTTAATGAATGTTGTGAGGAAACATGTACGTTACTCGCTAATGTAGTATCGGTGTCGGCAATATGTCCAAATGGTTTTGACTGTTAGAGTAAGCGTCGACTACTTCTGCCAGCGCACCGCTTTTCCACATGTCACCACTTTCATTTGGTATCATTCTATATTAGTGTTATTTACATAATAACTTTACTATCACTATTTTGAAACATATGAAAGAAGATGACACTTTCAGGGTGAATTGTCACACTAGAGTGGAGTGTACGCTGATCTGAAACTTCCTAGCAAACTATAACTGTGTGCCGCACCGGGTTTCGAACCCGAGACCTTCACCTTTCACGGGTAGTTGCTCTGCTGAGAGAGGTATTCAGGTAAGAATCGCGACCCGCCCTTACAACTTTCCTTCCGCCAGTACCTCCTGCCTTCCTTCCAGACTTCACAGAAGCCCTTGCGGAACTAGCACTCCTATAAGAAATTATACTGCGGGAAAAGGGCTTAACCAAGCCGCAGACTAGGTTATTGAATGCGCTGATACGAAATTTCCTGGAAGATTAAAACTGTATGCTGGACCGGGGCTTAAAACTGGGACTTTTTCCTCAAAGCAGTGAGGGTTGCTCGAAAGTCGTGCTTGAATATGTTAGCCGGTAGAGCAACTGCCTGCGAAAGGTAAAGGTCCAAGGTTCGATGGTTCAAATGGCTCTGAGCACTATGGGACTCAACTGCTGTGGTCATCAGTCCCCTAGAACTTAGAACTACTTAAACCTAACTAACCTAAGGACATCACACACATCCATGCCTGAGGCAGGATTCGAACCTGCGACCGTAGCAGTCTCACGGTTCCGGACTGCGCGCCTAGAACCGCGAGACCACCGCGGCCGGCCAAGGTTCGATTACCGAGGCTACGCACAGTTCTAATCTGCCAGGAAGTATCAGGATAACACTTGTCAAATCTCAAAAATGGTTAAGTAAAACGTTTTGTGTTAAGTGTATCTTTTTGGGGAAAAAAAGGAACTAGAAAGACCAAATATGGCAGAAACCTCTAAATTTTTTCCATACAGCATATTTTCAGTGGGTGGATTTTTCATATTTATAATATTATATGAGTAATTTAGGGAAAAATAAAGGCTATGCCAAATGTAGTAGAATCTGGGTAGATTATCTAGCCTTCGTATTGAGTTCTACCTTTTAAACTGGAAGATGTTTTAGAGTCTAATGTGGTGTGGCTCTTGATTATTGTTAACTTAGATATTTCAGCAACGCTGTACGTTTAAATAATCGTTCCAGAGCACATAGGAGTTCCCGTGTCGTGTCTTTAAAAGTATTTATTCATTTTATTTTGGAAGACAGAACGGTGATGTGATTCACTCAAGAAAAGATCCCTTACCAAGTAGAAAATTATTAGCTCACTCCAAAGCCTCAGATGTAAAGGCAATGATTAATTTTGATAAGCAGAATGGGTGTCATTGCTAGAGGCAACTGTAGGGATTATCTAGTGAGTCCGTAGATATACAGTAGAGGGCTGACAAGTAACAGAAGGAAAGAGACAGAGACAAAGAAGCCAGAGAATTGAACAAAAAAATGTTTCGCATTTTCCGACTCTAAGAAAAAAACAGTGTGCTTTTCGTATGCACCCCGTCAATGTCATTTATTTAGAGAATAGAAATCCGCTCCAGCTGGCAGTTATTTTCTTAATTTATTCCAGTAGCGCTTTCGAAGCCTCAAGCTTCATCTACAGGTGCCACCAAATAATTATTGGAACACAAATTTGTTGCGGTCGCGTCAGTCAATCATGGCGGGAGTGGGGGGGGGGGGGGGGGGGGGGAGGAGGAGGAGAATCACACTCACGTCGAACAAACTTCCGTTTCGCGCTGTTCAGGCCGGCGCTGTGGTTGCTTGTTCTACACTCCCACGTGACTGGCTGACCCGACCGCCACACATTTCTGTTCTCATAATTATTTGAAGCGGATTTTTATTCTATAAATAAGTTCCTCAGTTGCAAATGTTCACCTGATCAAATACTTTGTAGCGATGATAGGCGTCATTAAACCCATCATTGTATACAAGAAATTTCGCCAAGAGCGACGGGGTGGTTAAAAGATCTACCTCCCTGTCTTCAAGACGATACCACAAGTTTCGGAAAACCAAAAAAGACTGACTAAATCTGCCACAGAGGGACATAGCCAATCAGTTTTCCACTTTATGAATGCAATTACAGGTAATGTGACGTATGACATAACGAAGTCGTAATGGTACTCGGTTTTGTCTGTTCCTTCTGAATTGAAATAGATTATGCAGAAATAATTTCTTAACAGAGATGCTCAACTGAAATGAAATGTGCTTAGCATAGTATTCCATGGCGCTGACTACTCAGCTATCGATGCCGACGATGCTCTAGCTCAATGATTTACACAGATCTACATCTATTACGTAATCTACAAGATGATCGTGGGTGAGCACCGTAGGAATCTGTAAGATAAAAGGTATACAGGGAAACAATATTCTCACAGTCCAGTCGTGAATAAAAAGCAAAGGAGATTCAGTACACGATACAATAAAATTTACACCATGTCTACAACAACCGCTGAAGGCGAATGGCAACAAGAGAAGTGCCAGAAAATTAAAATAACAATGCGGTCATTCCATTTCTACATCTACAACTACTTCTGCTTGGCTATTCTGCAAATCACACTAAAGTGCCTGACAGAGGCTTCATAGAACCACCTTCACAATAATTCTCTATTATTCCACCCTCGAACACTGCGCGGAGAAAAGAGAATACCTATATCTTTCCGTGCGAACCCTAAATTTTCTTATTTTATTTTGATGATTGTTTCTCCCTATGTAGCTCAATAAAATATTTTCTCATTCGGCGGAGAAAGTTAGTGATTGGAATTTTGTGAGAAGATACTGCTGCGACGAGAAACGCCTTTATGTTATTGATGTCCACCCCAAATTCTGTATCACCTCAGTGACTCTCCCCTGTTTCTCGATTATACAAAACGTGTTGCCTTTCTTTGAACTTTCTCGATGTACTTCATTAATCCTATATGGTAAAGATCTCACGACGCGCAGCAGTATTCAAAAAGAAGACGGGCAGGTGTAGTGTAAGCAGTCTCTTTAGTAGATCTGCAGCATCTTCTATGTGTTCTGCCAATAAAATGCAATCTTTGGTTCGCCTTTCCCAAAACATTTTCTACGTGTTCTTTCCAATTTAAGTTGTTCGTAATTGTAATTCCTAGGTATTCAGTTGAATTTACGACTGTTAGATTTGATTGATTTATCGTGTAGCCGACGTTTAACGGATTCCTTTTAGCACTCAAGTGGATGACCTAATACTTTCCATTATTCAGGGCGAAATGTCAATTTTCGTACCATACAGATGTCTTATCTTATTCGTTTTAGAATTTGTTTTGATCTTCTAATGTCTTTACTAGATGATAAACGACAGCGTCATCTGTAAACAACGTAAGACGGCTGCTTAGATTGTCTTCTAAATCGTTTATGTAGATAAGGCACAGCAAAGGGCCTATAATACTACCTAGGGAATGCCAGAAATCATTTCTGTTTTGCTTGATGACTTCCCGTCAGTTACTACGAACTAGGACCTCTCCGACAGGAAACAACAAATGCAATCGCATAACTAAGACGATATTCCATAAGCACAACCCGTTTGTGAGGTACGGTGTTTTAAAATCTGGAAATCTAGAAATACGGAATCAATTGAAAATCCTTTATCGATAGAAGTTCACACTTCGTGCAAGTAAAGAGGTGGTTGTGTTTTCTAAATCAGGGTTGACTGTGTGTCAGGCAGCACGGAATAGCCGAGCGTCGCGGGCGTCTTGCCACGGTTCGTGCGGCTCGCGGCTCCCCCCCTCCCCCCCCCCCCCCCCCCCACGTCGGAGTTTCGTGTCCTCCCTCAGGCATGGGTGTGTGTGTTATTCTTAGCATAAGTTAGTCTAATTTTGTTTTAAGTATTGTCTAAGACTAGGGACCGATGACCTTAGCAGTTTCGTCCCTTAGGAATTCACAAACTGTGTCAATAGACCGGCCACGCGGGGTAGCAGCGCGGTCTTAGGCGTCTTGTCACGGTCCGCGCGGCTCCCCCCGTCGGAGTTTCGATTCCTCTCACGAGCACGGGTGTGTGTGTTGTCCCTAGCGTAAGTGAGTTTAAGTTAGATTAAGTAGTGCGTAAGCTTAAGGACCGATGACCTCAGCAGTTTGGTCCCATTAAGACCTTACTACAAATGTCCAAACTTTTTGACAATAGACCGTTCACAATGTTCAAACACAATATACGAGTATGTTCCAGAATCCTGCTGCATATTGACGTTAATGATGTGGGCCTGTAAATTCGTGGATTACTCCAGTTGCCTATCGTGAATAATGGTGTGACCTGCGCAACTCTCCCGTCTTTGGGCACGGATCTTTCGTTGAGCGAGCGGTTGTATGTGATTGTTAAGTATGGAGCTATTGCATCAGCATGCTCTGAAAGGAGCCTAACTGGTATACGATGTGGACTGGAAGACTTGCTTTTATTAACTCGTGTTGGCAGCTGTTCTTGATTCGAATTCTGGAATGTCAACTTCGTTTTCTCTGGTGAAGGAATTTCGGAAGGCTGTATTTAGTAACTCTGTTTTAGCAGCAATGTTATCGGTATTGTTTCCTCCTATCGCGCACTTACCGAGGTCTCCCTGCTCGACCATCACGGATTTCGAAGAAATGTTATGTGAATATTCGGACATGTCCTCACTGAACGTTGGTAAAGTTTAACATTCGTCGACGCAATGCCGGCCTAGATCCAAACGATTGTTTGACTCAATGTACGATCTTGAGAAGAGCTAGGGTGAATTTTTGGCGACTTCGAGCTGTTATATCTCGGGCAATATTTTGTTGGAAGGAATGAAATTTGGCCATCTTCTACAAACATATGCGTTCTTCTAAGAATAAAGATGAAAAGAATTTTACGAGCCATATTCAGCCAGAAAAATTTAGACAAAGTTTAGCTTATTATATCGCAGGGACGCGAAACTTGGCATGTAGTAACTTAACAACACAAGGGTCTCAAATATAAAGTTTAATTCATGTAACCATCTGCCAATATGGAATAAACTAAGTGCAGAGTTGAAGATTTTGTACAAATGTGAAAAATACGGTATTTTCGGCCTGATTTTGCAAAAATGCTTTGTTCTATAAAACTTTTCAAACTGGGTTCGTTAGAAAGAGCACGATCTTAACCGCCTGAAAAATGTTTTGACTATCCAGAGCGCTCTAACAATGATAGATAATTTGAATGAAAGCTAAGCAAAAAAATGTAAACTTCGGATTCTTGAATCTCGGAGAGAAAACGCACGCTGAACATGAACTTAACACATAATAGCTCGGTAGGAGAAGATTGTGGAATGCAAAGTTTCGTTCATCTACTATTTTCCAATGATTTTCCATATTCGTCGAAAAGATGATTTTTGTGGAAAGGTAAAAACTTGGACACTTTTTTCACAAATACGGTTTTCTATTGAAACGTCAAAACCTTCTCATATAAAATAACGTGTTTTAAGCTCCCCCACGACAGAGGGTAACATTTTCAAAATGGGCTAACAATGTTGCATAAATTGCTTCGACGTACGTCAAACTTTAGCAGTATTTATCGGGGATATGTGTAAATATTCACATAAAATCACCTCGAAATCTGTGATGAAATTAGAATGAAATCCAGACCGTAAACTGCTTACAGGCGTTGATAAATATCAACGGGGACAGTGGAATATGTGTGGCCTGACCGGGATTCTAACCGGAAATTCTTATTAGATGGTAGACGCTCTATCCACCCTTTCTTATGTCATTTTGTTCGTTAATGTTCGTTGTATTTGTTTGAGGCGGACGTCCCATGACGTTTGCTTAAGTGCATCGTTGGTCCAACAACTCAGTTTTTTTTTTTTTTTTTTTATTATAGAGGGCTGCTTACCCTCTGACCGAACATGCTGAGCTACCATGCCGGCTTTTTGCTTGTCATCCTTGCGCAACGGTCATACTAATCTTCTATGTATCGTTCGAATTTTTGTATATGTACCTCCGAAGGGAGTGCTAAGTCATCGAGGACACAGAGGATAGAGCTACTACAGGGTCTTATCCCTGGCACGCTCCCCGTGAGACCCACATTTCCAACTTGCTGTGCACACACTACATTTGTAGTGCCGCTGCCCACAATACTCATTACTCGCGGCAGTCAATATACCGATTCCCGTGAGAGTTTGGGCAATGTGAGTGCATCCGCACTGAAGAAGATCATTGGCCGATAAGCCTATTCTATATGAAACTGGTATCTGTTCTTTCGGACATGTCCGAAAGAACGAACACCACTGGTGATTTTGCAGCTCTCGAAAAATGAAATTACAATGAAATCCAGACCATTAGATGGTTCAAATGGCTCTGAGCACTATGAGACTTAACAGCTATGGTCATCAGTCCCCTAGAACTTAGAACTACTTAAACCTAACCAACCTAAGGACATCACACAACACCCGGCCATCACGAGGCAGAGAAAATCCCTGACCCCTCCGTGAATCGAACCCGGGAACCCGGGCGTGGGAAGCGAGAACGCTACCGCACGACCACGAGATGCGGGCTACCATTAGATGATTGGTGGATTGACTGCCGCGAGTACTGAGTATAGTGGGCAGGGGCACTACAAATGTAGTGTGTGGACAGCAAGTTGGAAATGTGGGTCGCACGGGGAGCGTGCCAGAGATGAGTCCCTGCAGTCGCACATCCTCTGTGTCCTCGATGGCTCAGTCGGATAGAGCGTCTGCCATGGAAGCAGGAGATCCCGGGTTCGAGTCCTGGTGGGGGCATGTCCGAAAGAACAGGATCCATCTTCATATAGAAAACAGTGATGGTCGAGGAAGAAAATGTCTCGAAATCAGGCGATTTGAAAGGGAATGATCCAGTAACCACAGTACTTTGGTGGAGACGCACCACTTTCTACACTATCTGAGACTCTACGCCGCTACGCATACAGTAAAATAGTCTTTCAAAGTGGCTTGATCAAAGTGTTGGCCTAAACGTGAAAGGCCACGTAGCACAAACTGTTGCAGAGTATCGATGTGGATGGAGACTTACAGGGTACGGTGGTCTGCTGCGGCGTGGGCCTTCCGTAGACGAACTCGTAGGCGGTCTTGGCGCCCAGCAGCAGGTAGGGCGTCGTGTTGTCGGCGTAGCAGGAGGAGCGCGCTGCCGCGGCGCTGCCGGCCAGCAGCCACAGCCACAGCGCGACCACTGCCGGCGCCGCCCACGTCCTCGTCATCGCAGCCATCTCGCTCGCCTCGCCGCGCTCGCTGCCTCTCTGCTTTATAGCCGCCCGCGCAGCCGCTATCTGCCGATGATCGTGGGCTCTCTGCGCCCGTTACCTGCAACCAGCGGGGACACTCTCAGACAAGCCCACCGTCCGTGCCGGTCGAAATGACAAAACTACTTCACAAGGAATAGTAAATATTTTAGGAGGTGGTAGTACAGGTTAATTCGGAAAAAAACACAAATAATATTCCAAGAAACTTGCGTCCAATATTTATTACTTACAGAGTTCCGGATGTTATGTAGTGTAAATCACCAACAATCTGCACTGCAAATATTGTGGAAATGCAAAGTGCTATTAATGTGCGGTTTTCAAAAAATCGATTGGTAGTCAGGGGCCGTGCGGGATTAGTCAAGCTGTCAACGGCGCTGCAGTCATGGACTGTGCGGCTAGAGGTTCGAGTCCTCCCTCTGGCATGGGTGTGTGTGCTTGTCCTTAGGATAATTTGGGTTAAGTAGTGTGTAAGCTTAGGGACTGATGACCTTAGTAGTTAAGTCCCATAAGATTTCACACACATTTCAACATTTTTGATAGTCAGGGATTCGTATTGCTAGCCCTTCAACATTTTAATAATACTTAGAGAGTGCGTTTTGTTCAAATACAGACCTCTTACACGGAAAAATGCCTATTGACAAAAACAAACTAAAAGTAGGGTAAATTAGAACGCCAGTGGTGTTTGTTGCAGAACTCTAGCGTGAGTCGTTTACGAACTATCGTACTTTGAAAAGTGCCCACACTGACGCTTGTACAGGGTGTCCGAAAAGTCTTTCCCTGATTACATAAATTGATAACTCAGGCTAGAAGTAAGATAGAAATATGAAACGGTTTCTAATTGTTTACAAACTATCAAAGTTTTTTTCACACATCAGTAAACTTCCACACGAGCACCCTTGGTAGCACGTAGCACATCTAGGCGATATTCAATTTCCGTCCACACAAGCTAACACGACTGGAGGGATCTATTAAACGACTGTGGTTAGCCATTGCCGCAGGGTTTCAAGATCTGGTACACGTGTTCGGTAGACCTCGTCCTTGACATAAGCCCATAAAAAGAATTCTAATGGGGTTATGTCAGGAGAGCGTGGAGGCCAAACCGTTGGGGCATCACGACCAATCCATCGCCCAGGAAAGGTCACTTCGAGATAGGCGCGGACGTCCAAACCCCAATGAGGCGGTGCACCGTCTTGCTGAAACAAGACATCGGGGTGATACTGAAGCAGCTGAGGAACAGCATACAGTTCAATATGTCTAGATACACCGCAGATGTGATGGTAGCCTCAGCGAAGAAGAATGGCCCGATAATTCGATCGTGCAATTGCGCGCACCAAACCTGCACCTTAGGACTGCCTCTGGTGCACTCCGTGACCTCGCCAGGGGGTTGTGAACCACAAATGCGCACATTATGGCGATTCACTACTCCACTGACAAAAAAGGTCGCTTCGTCGGAAAAGGTATCATTGTCCTCAATACGTGCTAGCATTTCGACCGCAAAATCATATCGACGTGTACTGTCATTGGGTAACAATGGAAGTGGACGTTTACTGATGTGTGAAAAAAACTTTGATAGTCTGTAAACAATTAGACACCAGTTTCATATTTGTATCTTACTTGTAGCCTGAGTTATCAATTTATGTAATCAGGGAAAGACTTTTCGGACACCCTGTACAATAACACACACTAAAAAACAACACAGGTGCACACACTAGTTACGCGGATTCTGATCAGTAACGAGACAACTAACCAACACAGGTTGTATTCAAAATGACCACCGACAGCGGCAGTACACGCTTCCTGTCAGGTAAGAGAAGACGCTGCACACGTGCTACCATTCCAGCGGAGATAGCCGAGCAGGCTGCAGTAATTCGTCGTTGCATATCATGCCTTCGTAGACAGCGACCTTCAACTTTCCCAACAGATAAAAGGCTACAGGTGTCGCATCTGGGGAGCGGGCCGCCAAGGTACAGGTCCTCTGCGTCCAGTTCAACTATTTGGAAGCAATTCATGAAGACATGTTGTGGTACTTAGTGCACTATAGGCTAGACAGCCATCATGTTGGTACCATAGGTTCCTCCTAATCTCAAAGGAACGGCTGCTAGTATTCGAGGAACGTGGCCTGTTAGAAATCTACGATACCTGAGCGCATTCAGTGTTCTGGCTATGAAAAAACGGGCCTATGAGCTGGTGGGCCACTGCCCCACGCCACACGTCTACACTTCTCGGACGCTCACGTTCCACCTGACGAAGCCAGCGGGGATTGTCAACTGGCCTATAGTGCATATTTCAGTGGTTTACTTGGCCATATTGGTAAATGTTGATTCAACACTAAACAAGTTTCATGATACATCTGGAGTATCCTTTCTCAATGCCCATGTACAAAAGTTGTAAGAGGTCCATGAGTAAGGAATTTATTGCTAGCGCACTCGAGCAGATGTAATTTCGATGGATTGCTCACGCGCTGCCTGCGACATGTAAGCTATAAGAGAATCTCAAACCAGAGAGCAGTGTTGGCTTCAGTAAGAGCTTTGTCGGCAGTAGAGGTGATAGCTAGCAGTTTGGTATGGAGTTGGCGGGACCAGTCGTGGGGAGCGATGGCAGTGGCTGAGCGATGTAGTATAAGGTAAAAACAGCCGCGAGCATATGTAGTTTGTTACAACTAAATTTTTACTATTGTTGTAACAAATCCCATGTAAATTTTTCACAAAAAATCTTTCAATAATATTTTTTATAAAATTAACTTTTTGACAATAATTCATCTGAATTTACTAATTTCTGCAATCTATGGTCATCCCGATTATCGTAAAGAAAAATCAGTTGTTTCTTTCTATACATGACAAATCTAGCGGCAAGCATTGCACTGGGCTGTGCCAGAAAAAAATTTCTTATTTTAGCAGATATATAAGCGTTATCCGGCGACTTCATTGAGGTACGAATTTTCAATTTGTTCAGTATGATCTTCCACGGCCAAATTTACCAGTTTAGATTCACAATCAGTTAATTATTGAAAGGTTATATATGAGTCACATTTTTTATTCGGAGGTTAATCACGTTATTATTGCGATTTTACGGAATAATATACTATTGGGAGGTTACACTGAACATGAGTGACATAAATATTTTTGCTGTTGGGAGGTTACAAAGTTAACACGATTCTCATAATGGTTTCCATGCAGCCCGTGATGGTGAGACATGCGATAGGCATGGTACCTATGTCCATGAAAATTGCGTAGGAAACTTGCTCATTCAACTCCACGGGATCTAACATGTAGATCAACTGCAACAGCAGCAACAACATTAATTTCTCCCTCTTCTGTCATCACTTGTTTCCTTATGTTACGCCGTCTAGGTGTTACACTTCCATTTTCATCACGTAGCTGATTGAAGAGGCTGATAAATAATTGCCGAGATGGTTGATGCCTATTGGGATATCTTGCCGCATACACCGTATAAGAACGAAATGCATTCTTCCTACACTCTTTATACACCATGAGCGTGTCGGCTTTTTCTGCACTGCTAAATCCTATCGTCTACTTACGACCTACTGCTTGGAATGTCACACGATAACTGACTAGCAAGTCGCAAAGCACTCAAGGTACACAGAAGCACACTGTAAGCAAACATAACAATATCGTAGCTAGCAACTACGCAGGCTGCATGGAACAAACAAGTGTCGGTATGGGAACTTCTCAAAATGCTATAGCCGCGAGGAGTGGTCGTGCGGTTTAAGGCGTCATATCACGGATTGCGCAGCTCCTTCCGCCGGAGGCTCGAATCATCCCCTGGAAATTGGTATATGTGTTGTTCTTAACATTGTCCATAAGTCAAATGATTAATTCGTCCTTTGTTTAACGTTTCTTCGTAGACTTTGCCTGTCTACGATCCCCACAGGTAAAAATCAAAGGGGGTAAGCACCAGATATCGGTGGTCAAGAAAAGTGAGTTTTTATTCCGGTTCATCTTCCAGGGAATGTTTAAGTGACTTGGTACCTGACGACTACATAGTAGTACGAGTACGTCTTGAATTTTGCTCGTCAGTGTGGTATCCCTGACAGACAGGATTGATAAAAGGAACAGAAAAGGTCCAAAGAAGAGCAGAGCGTTTCTTTACAGATTCATTTAGTAAGCGCGAAAGTGTAGAACTTAGAACTACTTAAAACTAACTAACCTAAGGACATCACACACATCCAGGCCCGAGGCAGGATTCGAACCTGCGACCGTAGCGGCCGCGCGGTTCCAGACTGAAGCGCTTAGAACCCCTCGGCCACACCGGCCGGGCGCAGACGCACCAAGAGAGGCGTTCTGCATCACGATGTGGGGTCCCGTTACAATTCCGAGGGCTTACATCCCTAGAAGAGCCAACCAGTGTATTATTTCCTTCTACGTATATCTCGCGAAAAGACCATGAAGGTAAAATGAAACAGATTCGGGCTCATACAGAGACTTAACAGCAATCGTTCTTCCCGCGAACCATTCGCGACAGGAACAGGAAAGAGGGTAGTGACAGCAGTATACAAGGTACCCTCCGACAAACACCGTAAGATGGCCTGCGGAATACAGTTTTGGAACAGGTGTAGATGTAGACTAGAATTTGCAGTAGTCTCGTCTGGCCGGAAGAACTTATCCATTCTTGTAGCCAAACCTTTATCATTATTGCTGGAAACTCGTTTTCGACAAGGTGTAGATAACGGGGCCTTAGGAGACGATACGATACGGAAACAGGGCCAGTCAGCTAACTGTCTATTATACTACACTACACATTCACAGAAAAGCGTTACTGAAAATATGTCTTCACAGAAACATCTGCATCGGACCACCGTTGTGAGTTGCCAGTGATACTGATTCTGTTACGGGGGGAAGTGGACCCGTCACTAAACAATATTAATGGGTTTACTCAGCTGTTTGAAATCAGCCACTGAAAAAATTCCTATTGTCTATGTTCATCTCTTACTCGAAGGTATTGGGTCCGCTATGAATGATGAGAATAGGCCGTATTTATGTTATATCCGCCATATTCTTGTATGTGAAACACCAATAAGTGAACAAATTCTCCATATGTTCGTTGAAAGACTACGTTCTGTCAAATGAGTAATATATTCTACTTGACCCCCTGTCTGTTCATTTGCACGATCTCATTAAATGTGACCACAGTGCACTGCACCAGTCTCATGTTGATTAACTGAAAAGTTCTTGAGTCTGGTGCTCTGCAGTTAGAAAATCGTCTACCGTATTCTCTGCAAGCGGCAGCAGGGTTTCCATAGCAAAACCCGTGTACAAATAATATACCGGCTTATTCAGGACTCGTGCGTATGTACGGCATGCTTAAATGGTTGAGCAGATTTCTGCAACAAATCCCTGTCTCAGTCACAGTCGAAAAATTCGACTATGTAGACTCGAGCACAAATTCATAACTTGAACATCAAAACAAAAATGACCATGGTTAAACAAATCCACAGTAAGGGAGTTTCAGAATGGAAAGAAACCTTATCTCTGTAACCAGATGTATCTCTAAAGCCAATAAAATTTTGACATATGTTATATGGAACGTTTTATTCGAATTAATCTATACTGCAGTCTACTAAAATATTTACTATTCCTCTTTAAAATTTGTGTTTACAAGATATTTAAAAAGCGTCACATATTCCTACAGGACGTATTATTGGTAAACCAGAAGAAAAATTCCTGTAATGACAATATCTGTTGAAATATAGGCCAATCTGTCCCCGCATTCCCTTCTGCCTGTCACATAGATGTAGACACCAGAGGCAGGACTGCGTGTTCTGGTTACCCCGCGTCCTGACACATCTTTCAGAGCTTCTTCGCAGTGAACGCATTATTTCAAACATACCTGGCTACGTTAGGATTGCGTCACATGCATTGGTCACACGCTCCTGTAACGCCTGCACATTGTCGATGGGTGAGCACACACCACTGAACAAGAGGTAGTCAGATGAAAAAAAGGCATACTATAATTATTATGAGCACGGCTCGGACGTTGGTGACACAGGTAGGTATGTGGACAGAAGTGCCCTCTATTGGGAATCAGGAAGGAACAGCACGAACGCTCACCACTGTGCCATAACTAAAGAGACACTCTCGTTTGGGAAAAGTACTGTTAGTAGGGCAAGTTTGGTACTTTTATGGCTTTAAGTTGGTATCACTGGGATGAGCCCTGATCAGCTGATGTGTCAACATTGTTTTATTTATAATCTCAAAAATACATTTCAAGATGGAGCGTCCTATTGAAACGTCCACATTAATTGAACAACGTTCTGTTTTTCGTTTTTCACTTGCCGAAGGCGAGAAAGCAGTGAATATATACTATAGAATGTCTAAAGGTTATGGTGAAGGTTGTAAGAATCGTGAACATTTTTAAAAGTAGGTAGATCGGTTCAAAAATGGTCGCGACTCAGTGACGGAATAAAATACTGTTCTGGCCGACCAGTTGCAGTTTCAACTTCCTCACTTGAAAGTCGAATTGATGACATTATTCGTGCCGACCGCCATGTGACTGTGGAAATGATAGTTGATAAGGTTCAAGTTAGTACTGGTACAGTTCATAACACTGTCTGTAAAAAGTACCGCAAAACATGTGGAAGATGGGTCCCAAAGGAGTTGACGCAGCTACAAAAGGAAACAAGGTTGAGAGTGTGCACAGAACTAAAGGAACGCTATGAAAGAGAATATGCGCACTTCCTCAACAAAATTTTAACTTGAGATGAAACTTGGGTTCACTATTATGAGCCAGAATCAAAAAGACAAAGCATGGAGTAGAAGCACACCAACTCACTTGTCAAGAAAAAATTCGAAACCCAAGCATCAGTAGGAAAAGTCTTGCTGTCGGTGTTTTGGGATGCTGAAGGTCCAGTTTTTTGTGACTGTCTCGAAGAGTAGCGTACAATGAACAGCCAGTACTACTTGGATTTAGTTTTAAACAAGGTGAAACCAGCCATGAGAGAGAGACGTCGTGGATCTCAAAGAAGAGGTCTGATTCTCCAGCGAGACAACATACGTCCTCATATTGCTCAACGAACCCGTGAAACCATCGACAAAATGGGCTGGGAAGAACTGCCTCATATCCCTTGCAGTCCTGATTTAGCACCAAGTGATTTCCATTTGTTTGGTGCACTGAAGGAGGCATTACGTGGGAAGAGGTTCCATAACAACGAAGACGTGAAAAAGTTTGTGGGAAATTGGTTCAAATATCAAGATAAAGAGTTCTTTGCAGCCGGAATAAAAAAAAATTGTATCCCGTTGAACAAGTTAATAAATTTCAAGGGGATTATGTTGATAAGTAGAAAAAACGCTTTTTTTTGCTGACCAGTTTTTCTCTTTAATTACTGAATGGCCCTCGTATCTTTTCGAGGTATTCGACACGATGTCAGCGAGCCATGCGTGTGTCCGACTTCAGTATGGCGGCCAGGAGAGAGGAATAGCGGGCTGTACTGCGGTTTTTTACTGTGGGAGTGAAATTCAAGCCCGAATGTCTGCTGTGTTGCTGTGTATGTCGAACCCAGTATGTCACGGGTGCGTGTATGAGTGGTGTCTATTCTCAAGGACGTGTCTCACACAACAGACACCACTCACATCTATAATTATATGGGTGCGACAGCTGTTTGATTAAAATGTTTCAATGCGGGTGTACAGCCAACGTTCGGACATGGACGTGTACATGTTTGTATGGGTGCAAAACAGCAAGGTCTTTAGCGCCCGCGCGAAAACATATTGAGACGAGTGTCAGTAAAATACACAAAACAGGAAGTTAAAACAGTATGTAGAACACAAGTAGCAACAGTTGGAAAACTATGTGTGTACCCACACAGAACGACGGAGCGAAGTATTGCGTCAGTTGTAAAACATTAGCGAATCAGGAAGAAAGTGGTATAAGAAGCTAAAACGATGTAGCATATGGACATGGCTGGCTGACCACAAGAATTAAAAAATGGAGTAGTCAGCTACTCTGCAACACACTAAAAACTCTAACCTACAACTTTAGGCCAGAATCCACACACATCACAAAACTTTAAAACCTTAGTCGCACTCGCCTCATCATCAGATAAAGCAGATGTATGGCGGACAGAGATGTGCACGCCACAAGCATTATAAAACGGGGGATCCTGTCACCGTAGTACAAAGCTATGTGTAAGAGGGCAGTGTCCAATTGTAAGACGCGTGAGGGTCACTTCATCCCGCCTGAGCAACTGGCCGGAGCAACGCCATGGCCGGCTTGTTCACTTGACCAACCGCAGCTCGTTGGCCGTCACCGCCGCCCATTCCTCATCCCACAACCGCATGCACTTCCCGTGTACTGCAGAAACGACAGCCTGCAAGGAAACACCACACTGTGCCACGTCCTGTTCTCTGCAGGCCTCCTTCGCAGCCCGATTGGCCTGTTCATTTCCCCATATTCCAACATGACCTGGCGCCCAGCAGAGTGGCGCCTACTTATCCTCCCGTCGGAGCAAGTGCAGTTTGTCATATCAGCCGGACCAGCTCCTCAGCTGCGTACAGGCTCTGTAACGACTGTAAGGCACTAAGGGAACCGGAGAAAATGAGAAACTATTTGCCTCGAATAAGGCCCATCTGCTCCAGTGCCTTCAGGATCCTGGGGACATGGTTTGGGAACAGGATAGAGCAGCCAAGGGAATTCCTTTGATTGGAAGTATCAGTGTACACTATTGTGAAACCGTGATGCATATTTAAAATGTTGGAAAACAGAGACTGGAATGTAATATCTGACGTACGATATTTCTTAAAATTCGTCTGGGCCTCCGGACAAGCCGGCCGCGGTGGTCTAGCGGTTCTAGGCGCTCAGTCGGGAACCGCGGGACCGCTGCGGTCGCAGGTTCGAATCCTGCCTCCGGCATGGATGTGTGTGATGTCCTTAGGTTAGTTAGGTTTAAGTAGTTCTAAGTTCTAGGGGACTTATGACCACAGATGTTGAGTCCCATAGTGCTCAGAGCCATTTGAACCTCCGGACAAGCCAAGGTGGAAATCTGCTACCACCACGATGTAAAACACGAAGACCGAGTACACCCATCTCTAGAAGGCAATCTTCTGCACGAATCCTGCAGCGCCTCGTTGCCTGTTGCCGGTTACGAGAAAGCCTTCCCAGTGGAGGCTGAGCAGCGGTATGGTAGGTCGGTGTGTATAGTGTGGACAGTGTTTTATTCGCCTGCCTCACCGTAAGAAGCCGTCGTCTGACGTGAAGTGGCGGTTCGCCAGCCTCTGCATAGAGGCTGGCTATGGGGCTTGTTCTGAACCCAACGTCCGAACTCTTACTGGAATCAGAAATCTGCGCGGAGGGCATAAACGGGCGGCGGTCGTTGTGATGCGGCGAGTAGGAAGTTGAGAATTTGGGTCTGGCGGAAATCGTATTGGGATGTCCGAGGCCGATTAAGGCAGCCGTTCCAGAGAAGCGGAGCATCCGGGTTCGAGTCTCTGTCATATTCTCAGACCACTGCAGCTGCGAATGTAGCACACTCCTCCAGGGAAAAAAGATCGTGGAAGGAAAGGCAGCTGGAACACCTGCCAGACGCAAAGTTACGCGACGAAGTAGGAGCCTCGTGGCAAGCATGCTTGGTACAGCGGGTCCAGTACAGCACTGCATATGAGTGGTGGGTCACGCGAGTGAAAGAGATGATGCCAAGTCTGCTAATTCATTACAGTGCAGAGAAAGCTTTTTGAAGGAGAATCACAGTAGAATTCTACCAACTCTGAAAGATGCGCAAATGAACCGCCAGTCCACCAACAACTCCTGCATCGAGGGCGAGAAATTAAAGCTGAAATTCTGTAGATGAAGCCCCAGTAAATGAAAGTTGCGATCTCTAGGAACAGAACATACGGCGAAGTGGAAGAGGAGGCCGTCACGTTGCACCATCTCAACAGAGATCCGTACCCAAAGAATGGAAAGTTCCACAGGTCACACCAATATGCAAGAAAGCTTGTAGAGTAATCCACTAAATTACAGGCCCATATCGTTAACATCGATATGCAGTAGGGTTTTAGAACGTATGTTGTGCTCGAACATTATGAATTACCTCGAGGAAAACGATCTATTGACACACAGTCAACATGGGTGTAGAAAATATCGTTCCTGTGAAACACAATTTAAAAAATGGCTCTGAGCACTATGGGACTTAACATCTGAGGTCATCAGTCCCATAGAACTTAGAACTACTTAAACCTAACTAACCTAAGGACATCACACACATCCATGCCCGAGGCAGGATTCGAAACTGCGACCGTAGCAGTCGCCCGGTTCCGGACTACAGCGCCTAGAACCGCATGGCCACCGCGGCCGGCGAAACACAATTAGCTCTTTATTCACATGAAGTGATGAGTGCTATTGACAAGGGATCTCAGATTGATTGCATATTTCTGGATTTCCGGAAAGCTTTTGACACTGTACCACACGAGCGGCTCGTAGTGAAATTACGTGCTTATGGAATATCGTCTCATTTATGTGACTGGATTTGTGATTTCCTGTCAGAGAGGTCACAGTTCGTAGTAATTGACGGAAAGTCATCGAGTAAAACAGAACTGATTTCTGGCGTTCCCCAAAGTAGTATTATAGGCCTTTTGCTGTTCCTTATCTATTTTGACGATTTTGGAGACAATCTGAGCAGCCGCCTTCGATTTAGAAAATATATCTGAATGGTGCGAAAAGTGGCAGTTGACCCTAAATAACGAAAAGTGTGAGGTCATCCACATGAGTGCTAAAAGGAACTCGTTAAACTTCGGTTACACGATAAATCAGTCAATCTAAAAGCCGTAAATTCAACAAAATACCTAGGTATTACAATTATGAATAACTTATATTGGAAGGAACACACAGAAAATGTTGTGGGGAAGGCTAACCAAAGACTGCCTTTTACTGGCAGGACAGTTAGAAAATGTAACAGGTCTACTAAGGAGACTGCCTACACTAGGCTTGTCCGTCCTCTTTTAGAATACTGCTGCGCGGTGTGGTATCCTTACCAGATAGGACTGACGGAGTACATCGAAAAAGTTGAAAGAAGGGCAGCACGTTTTGTATTTTCGCGAAATATGGGAGAGCGTGTCACAGAAATGATACAGGATTTGGGCCGAACATCATTAAGAGAAAGGCGGTTTTCGTTGCGACGAAATCTTCTCACCAAATTCCAATCACCAACCTTCTCCTCCAAATGCGAAAAGATTTTGTTGACACCGCCCTACATAGGGAGGAACGATCATCTAGATAAAATAAGGGAAATCAGTGCTCGAACGGAAAGCTATAGGTGCCCATTCTTTCCGCGCGCTGTACGGGATTGGAATAATAGAGAATTGTGAAGGTGGTTCGATGGACCCTCTGCCAGCCACTTAAATGTGATTTGCAGAGTATCCATGTAGATGTAGATGTAGAGAGGGAAAGGGCCAACAGCAAACTTATAAATGAGCTGCGAGACAGGGACGGGAAAACTCACAAAACAAAAGCAGAAATAAAAAGGCACATAGAAAAATACTTTTGTCTTCCAAGGAAATGAAACAAAAAATGCGTCAGTTGCAAACATACTGCAGCAAACAAGAGGGATGCTAACAGTTGCAGACAGGGCGTTACTGACGGATAACTTTGATGAAGAAGAAGTAAAAGACGTAATCGAGAGCAGAGCCAGAGGGAGTGCGTCAGGTGCTGACGGCATCCTGCTCGAGTTCTACCTCGCCTGCTGCGTTATCGTAGGAGGACAAATCATGGAAATGATCAACGAGACTTCGAGTGTGGGAGAAATTCCATCTCCACTGCTGGAAGGTACAATAACATTCGTCCCAAAGAACAAAGGTGCCCGCCTCATTGAAGTATTCCCGCCAGATCACGTTCCCCAACGCTGACTACAAACTGATATCAAAATGTGTCGCAAATAACGTGAAAACCGCGATGAAGAAAGCGATAAGCACGTGGCAGGCGTGCGCAGTGTCCGGCACAAGCATTTGTGACGCCACCTGCACACACAGAGATGCCAGGGTACAAGGAGCCACAACCAGAATTCCAGCTGCCATGCCATCAGTTGACTTTCACAAGGCTTTCGACAGGATCGATCCCAGTTACCTGATGACACGCTCACGACGCTCGGTTTAGGGGAAAAAATAGCGAAATCATCGACAAGATATTAAAGAATGTGAGGTCAAAAATAGCTGTAAATGGATGGATCACCCAACCCGTAAAGCTAAACAGATCAATGAGATTGTCGATGGCGCTCTCTGAAGTAGTCCTGAAACCACTGCTGAGAAAAATCGCGAACAGTAGCCTGCGTGGCCTACGCAGATGACATGATATTTTCATTTAAGAACAACAAGACACAGCCAAAATACGAAATCGTACATTATTTTGAAGACGTGTCGGGCACAAAAATCAATAAAACGAAAATAGTACTACTGCCGATTGGCAACGAACAACTAAATGCAGCTGATCAGTGGTACGAGGCAGTAGAGAGACATAAAGTACTCGATGCAGCCCTGTCCTCTCAAAATGGCCACTTACAACTGGAAGTGATACACACTATACGGGTTCTCGTCAGAGTACACTGAAACAGAACGATCCTGTCGAAAGCCTAGTACCTCACGCAAATCCTCTGTATCTCTGGGGAAATATCAGAGCGCTAAGGACCCCGTCCACTATCTCTTAAGGCGAAAGGGTAACATTTTAAGGGGTGCAAACAACGTGCTCGCTGCCGGCACCCGAAGGGGTATTCGGCCTGGTGGACGAATGAACCAAATGTGCCGCGCTGCTGCTGAAACGGACACCCGCCATGCAGTACAAAAACTCGTGAAGCGCCAAAGCAACGTTCTGGCGAGATTTAGGCCTGCGTCGGAGGAAGCGCCGGTAGACACCAGCCACGTCCTGTATAAACACGACACGTCAAGCAGCTATGCCTCAGCAAGAACTATGCTATTATCATCGTACCTTGCCACAGACACACAACTACAAAGAAAATATAAAGAGCCCTGAATGGGAAGCGAACGAGGAACAAAACTGAAATTAAGTTTCCGGAATATAATTGGTCAGAAATACGGGGAAACATCTACGAAAGCGTGATATGAAAACACGCCAAAGCGACTCGAACAGTAAACAGAACAATCCGGAGAAACCAAAGGCTGGCGCAAATAAAACCAATATCAACAGACAAATGCGAAGCTTGCAACAGTGTGGGCACCCTGGAGCATCGTTTCACTTGTCAAAGCAGTCCCAAAATATGAGACACGTGTCAGAAAATGGTGACAGAAATAAACATGAAAGGCCCGAGGACCGTCAAAATCACAGCACTCACTGCTTCGGACACAAAACCCTTTCCTTGGCCAAAACGAATAGTCTTGGTAATACAACAACTGTTATGTTCTAGGCACTTGCCCCTGCATGTAGGCAAGTGGGACGTGTGATGACACAAGTACATATATCGTCGGCCAGAAGCTCAATAGAAAAAAAAATGGCTCTGAGCACTATGGGACTTAACTTCTAAGGTCATCAGTCCCCTAGAACTTAGAACTACTTAAACCTAACTAACTTAAGGACATCACACACATCCATGCCCGAGGCAGGATTCGAACCTGCGACCGCAGCAGTCCCGCGGTTCCGAACTGAACGCCTAGAACCGCGAGACCACCGCGGCCGGCGAAGCTCAATAGAAATACTAATTACACCAACATGGCCGTCTGAAGTAACAAGAAATGAAAGAATTTATTTCTACTCATTCAAGAACAGTCTCAAAGATATACGAATTGTCTTGGTAATACAACAACAATTAGTAGCCGAAAATATAGATATAAACAAAATATATAATTATACTCTATGAACGCAAGGGGAAACAGCCATAATTTGTCCGTGGGGCATGCAGGTCTATTCCGGGTATGAAGTAGTTTTCCATTCGGATTTCCGGGCGGGAACTACATATAAGGAGATCGTCACCAGAAGGAACAAAACTGATGCTCTGCGGGGAGGAGAGTGGGCAAATAGGTTAGAAAATTTAAAAGGGAAATAGATAGGTAGAAGTTAGATGCAGAGGGAATTAGTGAAGTTCAGTGGCAGGAAGGAAAGAACTTCTGGCCAGATGAATAAATGTCTATAAATACAAAACAAAATAGGTGTAATCCAGGAGTAAGTTTAATATGAATAAGAAAATATGAATGCCAGTTGCTACTACGAACAGCACAGTTAACGCATTACTGTAGCCAAGACAGACACTAAGCCTACACCGACCACAGCAGCGCAAGTTTATTTATGCCAGTTAGCTCCGCAGGTGATGAAGAGATTGAAGGAATGTATGAAGAGATAAAAGAAATTATTCAGACAGTGAAGGGAGGCGAACGTTTAATTGTGATGGGGGTATGGCATTTGATAGTGAGAGAAGGAACAATAGTAGGTGGAAATGGGCTGGGGGAATTTTGCACAGAGCATAATTTAATCATCGCTACCACTTGGTTTAAGAACCATGAAAGAAGGTTGTATCCGTGGAAGAGACCGAAAGGTTTCCGACTGGTTATGGAATAGCAATACAGAGATTTCGGAACCAGATTTTAAATTGTTATGTATTTCCAGGGGCAGATGTGGACTCTGACCACTATTTATTAGTTATGAGCTGTAGATTAAAACGGAAGAAACTGCAAAAAGATAGGAAATTAAGGGGTTGGAAACAGGATAAGTTGAAAGAACGAGAGGTTGTCGAGAGTTTCAGAGGAAATATTAGGCACCGATTGACTAGAACAGGGGAAGGAACACAGAAGAAGAATAATAGGTAGCTTTGAGAGATGAAACGGTGAAGGCAGCAGAGGATCAAGTATGTAAAAAGACGATGGCTAGTGGAAATCCTTGGATATCACAGGACATATTGAATGTAACTGACGAAAGAAGAAAATATAGGAAGGGAAGAGGAATACAAATAGAAAGTGCAAAATGGCTAAGAAGGGATAGCTAGAAGACAAATGTAAGAATTTAGGAGCGTATTTCACTAAGGGAAGGATACATGCCGCCTACAAAAAAAATTTAAGCGGCCTTTGGAGGAATGCGACCGTATTAATATCAGGAACTCAGATGGAAAACCGGTACTAAGCAAAGAAGACAAAATAAAAAACTGGATGGAGTACAGAAGGTCTGTACAACGGAACTGAACATGAAGGCAATATTACAGAAAGGGAAGAGGACGTAGATGAAAATAAGATGGGGGATATGCTACTGCGAGAAGAATTCAACGGAGCGCTGTAAGTCCTAAGTCGAAAAAGATCCCTGGAGTAGACGATATTCCGTCAGAACTACTGATAGCCTTGGCAGGGCTAGCCATGACAAAACTGACTCCACCTGGTGCGCAAGATTTATAAGACAGGCGAAGTACCCTCAGACTTCACGAAGAAAGTAATTGTTCCAATTCCAACGTAAGCAGATGCTGACAGATGTCAGTATTAATGAACTATTTAGTAAGTCATGGTTGCAAAATACTAACACGAATTCCTTACAGCAGAATAGAAAAACTGGTAGAAGTCACCCTCGGTGAAAATCAGTTTGGATTCTGGAGAGATGTAGAACACGCAAGGCACTACTGACCCTACGACTTGTCTTAGAAAATCAGTTAAGGAAAGGAAAACCTACGTTTATTCGTGGTAGTTGTAGATTCAGAGAAAAATTTCGGATTGTTCCCTGAAATTATCTCTTTGAAAATCTGAAAGTAGCAGAGATAAAATACAAGGAGCGAAAGGCTGTTCCAAACGTCAACAGAAACCAGACGGCAGTTATAAGAATCGAGGGGCATGAAAATGAAGAAGGGGCTGGGAACGGAGTGAGACAGGGCTGTAGCCTATCCCCTATGTTATTCTTCTGTACACCGTGGAAGCAGTAACAGAAACCACGAAAAATTTGGAGTAGGAATTAAAATTCAGGGAGAAGAAATTTTAAAAAAATGAGGTTTCCAGATGACATCGTAATTCTGTCAGAGACAGCAAAGGTCTAATTTGAACATCAACAAAGGAAAACAAGGATAATGGAATGCATCGAATTAAAGAAGCTAATGCTGAGGGAAACGAGACACTAAAAGTAGTAAATGAGTTTTGCTATTTGGGCACCAAAATAACTGATGACGGCCGAAGAAGAGAGGCTAAAACACAGACAAGCGTTTATGAAGAAGAGAAATTTTTTAATATCGAATATAGATTTAGGTATTAGGAAGTCTTTTCTGAAAGTATTTGTCTGGAGTGTAACCATGTACGGCACTGTGAATCATGGACGATAAAGAGTTTAGACAAGAGAAAAATAGAGGCTTTTGATATATGGAGCTAAAGAAGAAAATTGCGGAAATAATGAGGAGGCAGTGAAAAGAATTGGGGAGAAAAGAAATTTCTGACACCACTTGACTAAAAGGGGGGGGGGGGGAGAGAAGGGGGAAAAAATCGTAGACCGAGACCAAGAGATGAGTACAGTAAGAAGATTCAGAAGCAGCAGTTATTTAGAGATGAAGAGGCTTGCACAGGGTAGAGTAGCATCGAATCGAATTTTTAATTGAGTGTTATTCTATAAGTGATCTGATACAGCGTAGATCTGTCGAAACCGTTCATAGTAATAAAAAGAATTGCTAGCAATCCTGGCCAACTTGATTCTTCAAGAATAATATAGGTCTAGTGCCACTTGTATGTTCACTAACGGGATAACCGTTACAGGCTAACCGACCTGAGAGGAACAGACGCGGGTACAGACGTCTGCAGCATCGTCCCCTCTCGCACTCTTTCGCCTTCCCGTCGGGCGCTGACAGAGCTAGGCTGGTCTCCCGCTGTGGCGAGAAGTGCTCACTGCTTACTGCACGGCAGGAATGGCGGGGACGGACGCAGCATCTCCAGCCGCAATTACGTCCCACGCAACTCACCCCGCCTGCCCGCTCCCCTTCCCCCACTTTCTTGTCCAATTTCTCGCCACGGATGCTTCCACATCAACAGTGCCTCGTCTGGAGACAGCGACGCCAAATTTTTTCGTCGCCTGTGAGAGCGTTTTAGCGGTGAAGGTAGTTAATGTCTCACTGCCGGTCACCAAACACGCAGTGCTAAGGCTTTTGCTAATAAAAATATTCTAGGTCAAAGACATGAAATATTCTTTCGTATTCTGTCGTATTTATTCGTTCCTTTTATCAAAGCTTACCGCAGTTACCTACTTTTCAGACCTTTTCGAGTTCTGAGCATTCTCCTTTAAGGACAGGGGTCGAGCGGATTTAGAGATGCGGTATTAGGATCGTAACAAGTCGCTACAGTCCATACACAAAGTGCAACAGAAACGTTTGGGGGAATGTAAATGGGAACCCTTGCAAAAAAGGCGATGTCGCTCTAGAGAAATCCTGTGGGGTAAATTTAGATAACCCGTATTCGAAGAAGACAGACAATGCTGCTGCCCACATCAAACATATCGCTGAGGGAGAATAAGACTGAAGCGCGTTTATGGTTATCAGTCTTCTGACTGGTTTGATGCGGCCCGCCACGAATTCCTCTCCTGTGTCAAACTCTTCATCTCAGAGTAGCAACCTACATCCTCAATTACACTACTGGTCATTGCAATTGCTACACCAGGAAGATGACGCGCTACAAGCGCGAAATTTAACCGACAGGAAGAAGATGCTGTGATATGCAAATGATTAGCTTTTCAGAGCATTCATACAAGGTTGGTGCCGGTGGCGACACTTACAACGTGCTGACATGAGGAAAGTTTCCAACCTATTTATCATACACAAACAGCAGTTGACCGGCGTTGCCTGGTGAAACGTTGTTGTGATGCCTCGTGCAAGGAGGAGAAATGCGTGCCATCACGTTTCCGACATTGATAAACGTCGGATTGTAGCATATCGCGATTGCGGTTTATCGTATCGCGGCGTTGCTGCTCGCGTTGGTTGAGATCCAATGACTGTTTGTACAATATGGAATCGGTGGGTTCGGGAGGGTAATATGGAACGCCGTGCTGGATCCCAAAGGCCTCGTATCACTAGCAGTCGAGATGACAGGCATCTTATCTGTATGGCTTTAATGGAGCTTGCAGCCACGTTTCGATCCCTGAGACAACAGATGGGGACGTTTGCGAGACACCAACCATCTGCACGAACAGTTCGACGACGTTTGCAGCAGCATGGACTGTCAGCTCGGAGACCATGGCTGCAGTTACCCTTGACGCTGCATCACAGACAGGAGCGCCTGCGTTGGTGTACTCAACGACGAACCTGGGTGCACGAATGGCAAAACGTCATTTTTTCGGATGAATCCAGGTTATTTTTACAGCATCACGATGGCCGCATCCGTGTTTGGCAACATCGCGGTGAACGCACGTTGGAAGCGTATATTCGTCATCGCCATACTGGCGTATCACCCGGCGTGATGGTAAGGCGTGCCATTGGTTACACATCTCGGTCACGTCTTGTTCGCATTGACGGCACTTTGAACAGTGGACGTTACGTTTCAAATGTGTTATGACCCGTGGCTCTACCCTACATTTCAGCAGGATAATGCACGACCGCATGTTGGAGGTCCTGTACTGGCCTTTATGGATACAGAAAATGTTCGACTGCTGCCCTGGCCTGCACATTCTCCGGATCTCTCACCAATTGAAAACGTCTTTTCAATGGTGGCCGAGCAACTGGCTCGTCACAATACGCCAGTTACTTGATGAACTGTGGTATCGTGTTGAAGCTGCATGGGCAATTGTACCTGTACACGCCATCCAAGCTCTGTTTGACTCGATGCCTAGGCGTATCAAGGCCGTTATTACGGCCAGAGGTGGTTGATGTGGGTACTGATTTCTCAGGATCTATGCACCCAAATTGCGTGGAAACGTAATCACATGTCAGTTCTAGCATAATATATTTGTCCAATGAATACCCGTTTATCATCTGCATATCTTCTTGGTGTAGCAATTTTAATGGCCAGTAGTGTATCTGCTGGATGTATTTCAGAAGCATACATAGAAAGTCATTTTCGTTCCGGCATTCACTGTACTCGACTTGCAGTGTTCACTCTAAGGCAAAAAGGCCTAAAAATACAAAAGATAAAATGCCGGTGGATGAATTTCTGACACTGGAGCTCAATTTCGCAGCGCAGATGGCAAGGATAGTAAACATGGCTCATGTCGATACAAGGGCATAAAGGCCTTGCGAATTTCATTCCGCGTTCTCAGTTGGACAGTAACTATGCCTCGCAGACTGGCGCGTGAACCACTTACGCAGTTCTCAGCAGTTGAGAAAGGACTGTAGGTCCGTCAAAAGAATCCGTTGGGAGTAATAGGTGAATCGCTCGAGCGCGATGCCACTATTCGACAATGTTGGCGAACACAGCGTCAAGAAGGGTGTAGTCAACCTAGAGACACGACAGAACGAGAAGACCGAGCAATCGATAAAGGGACACTCACACCCCCGGATCCGTTATTATCAACGATCCGATGACCAACTGGCGCTCCACAAGGGCCATTAACAGGCGTCTCCCAGAAAGGGAGCCCAGCTGACGTCACTCCTTGCCCAGTTACCATTGACCTCTGTATACCAACGACAATGGAATCCCACTGGCTGGAGTAAGGTCTGTCTTCAGGGATGAGCCCCCTTCGAACTGAGCCCCGATGAATAGCGAAGACGTGCCAGGAGACGCCCCGGACAGCGGTGGAATACCAGAGTGACAGTTATCCGCGATGTGTGAGTGATGGTCTGGAGCGCCACTTCATTTTCTAGCAGGACCCGTTTGGTTGTCATCTGTGGCCCCCTTACAGCACTGCGATTCGTTGGTGATATTATACACCTCGTTTTGTTGCTCTTAATAACAAACTATCCAAGCTATGCAAGATAACTCCCTTCCGCACACGGCGAGAGTTTGTACTGTTTGTCTTTGTCCTTGCTATAAGGGCCAGAGGTGGACCAACGTAATTGCACAATTTGTGGAGCTCTTGTGTTGGAATAGATCACACATTTTTTTAAGGTGCAATCATTTGTTTGTCTCTACATTTACGTCACAACCTCCGATTTCCGCCCCATTCGGATAATTCCTTCGTGGTGAGTCTCTGTCTTTTTGTCTTGGAATGTATATATGTAAATGTAGGTGTAGAACTCTCTAGATATACGAGGGTAGCCCCAAAAGTAAGGTCTCCTATTTTTTTATAAGTACAGAACTCTGTTTATGTGGCAGTTGGTCACACTGTTATGAAGAGTGCTTCACGCGCTGTGTGTAAACATGCGCACGCCGCGCTGAGGCGCTCAGTCGTGGCTTGACAGCCGTTGAGAATGGAGCTCCGATTGGATGTTACCGCCAAGTGCGAATTGCTTGCAGTTATTCGGTTTTTGAACGCAAAGGGCACTGCGCCGATTGAAATCCATCGCCAATTGACGGAAGTGTATGGTTCGCCGGGCATGGATGTCAAAAATGTTCGTAAGTGGTGTAGAGAGATTGCAGCTGGTCGGACCGAAATCCACGACGAACAAAGGAGCGGGAGACCGTTAGTTTCTGAGGAGACAGTGTTGAATGCTGAGCAAAGCATGCGTGAAGATCGGCGGATCACCCTGGATGATCTCTGCACGTTGGCTCCTGTCGTTTCCCGAAGCACTGCTCGCAGAATTTTAAGGGAAGCATTGAACTACCGGAAGGTGTGCACAAGATGGGTGCCACGGGTGCTCACTGAGAGCCACACGAGGCAACGAGTTGATGCTTCCCGCGCATTTCTTCACCGCCTTGCAGCCGAACAGGATAACTTCCTGGACTACATTGTCACGGGTGACGAAACCTGGGCATACCACTTTACACCTGAGACCAAGCAACAATCACGCCAGTGGCGGCATCATTCTTCGCTAAAGCCGCGGAAATTCAAACAAACACAGTCTGGCGGTAAAGTCATGACAACCGTTTTGTGGGATCAGAAAGGGGTATTGTTGGGCGACTTTATGCCTACTGGAACCACAATTAACGCTGACAGCCACTGTGGGACTGTGAAAAAACTCAAACGGGCAATTCAGAACCGGAGAAGAGGAATGTTGAGCAAGGGCGTACACATTCTCCACGACAACGCTCGCCCACACATCGCTCGGCAAACCATTGCTCTCCTGCAACAGCTTCAGTGGAACACACTCACCCACCAACCCTGTAGTCCTGACCTGGCGCCCAGTGACTATCGCCTGTTCCCTAGATTAAAAGAACATTTGGCAGGAAAGCAATTCAGGTCCAACAACGAGGTGAAAGATTAGGTTCATAACTTTCTGAACAGCATGGCGGTGAGCTGGTATGACATGGGCATACAAAAACCGCCATAGAGACTACAAAAATGCATCGACAGAAATGGTGATTATGTCGAAAAATAGCTGAATGTTCAAGCTATAAACTGATGTAAGCCATTGTAGAAATAAAAAAAAAATTATGAGAGCTTACTTTTGGGATTACCCTCGTAGAAGCAGTACACAATACGAAAAAGCTTTATTGGTGCACATTCATTTAAAGTGCAAAGTTTTTAGAAAAGCAGGAAGGCTCTGGAAAAACTGACAGTGTTTCAGCTGTGATGTTACACAGAGTTCCCCTGAGGAGAAAAGAAACTTGGTTCGACTATCAAATGATAACTGACTGAACAGGACCTACTGGGGCTACTGCAATACCTAATATTCCAGGACGTTTATCTGGATTTAAGCACCGATGCACTGCTTCACTGTTCGAACGTACACTTGAATTTTGTGTTATAAAATTGTCTTACGTTTTACGTTTATGTGACAAAAGATTATCACGCAGGGCATCAAGACACTGAAATGCCGCCTCGTGGCTTGGCGGGCAGGTAACGCCGAAAGCGTATACACGGAACAGAGGTGAATGGCGAATCATTCTAGCGATGATATGGACCGCAACTAGCTAATTCCAATGACAAAAGAGGCGACTTTGACGAAGGGCACGTTGCAATGACCTGGAGCCTGGGAACAAGAATCTCGGAAGCGATAAGATGATCAACTGTTTACGTGCTACTGCCTTGAGCATCTGTGGACAGCGTTTGAAGGAGGGTGAAACCACAATTGGCGATAGGGTGTTGGACTTCAACGCCTCATCGCAGAACGTGCACGTTCGAGGCTTGCTCACTCTGAAAAGCGGGATTTGTGGCAATCCGTTCCAGATCTTGCGACAGATGCTGGTGTAAGTACAAGTGTTTCGGAGCACTCAGCTCAGCGCGAACTGTTGAAATGGGACTCTGCAGCAGACGACATCTACGTGTTCTCACGTTGATCCAATGACATTATCAGTTTATACTGCAGCGAGTACAGAATCATCAAGATACGACCGTGGATAAGCGGAACCTGTCACCTGATCGAATGAATAATATTTCCTATTACATTTCGTCGATTGTTGTGTCTGGATACGTTATCATTCGAGCATACGGCCTCTTGAAACACGCACAGCGCCACAGACACAGGCCGGCGGGGGCGGTGTTGTGGTATGAGGGATATTCACCTGCGCTTACATGGGACCTGCAGTAGTAATCTAAGGTACCAGGACAGTTCGTGGTCTTGTGACGCCGGCACGGTAGCTCAGCGTGTTCGGTCAGAGGGTTAGCTGCTCTCTGTAACAAAAAACTGAGCGAACGGATGAACGAAGAACCTAAACGGGTGCCATCGGACGTCCGCCCGAACCAACTCAACGAACAATATAGAATAAAATAAGATTTAAAAAAGTGGCTAGCGTTACTGCCTCTGGATCATGGGACCCGAGTTCGATTCCCTTCCGGGTTTGGGATTTTCCCTGCCCGGGGACTGTATGTTTGTTTTGTTCTCTTTATTTCATCATCGTCATTATCATCATCATCGTTAGTGGTAGCGGGTAGAATGGACTGTGTACATAACTTACACTGTGTAAAAATTGGGACTTTGTACAGGCGTTGATGACCGCGCAGTTGAGCGCCCCACAACACCAAACATCATCATCATCACAGCGGAGGGCTACGTGAACGTTATTGAAGACCACCTGGATTCCTTCTCCGGCAACGATAGTATCTTCTAGAGTGATAACTGCCCGTGTCACAAGACCGGAGTCCTGCTAAGTGGTTCGAGGAGCATGATAATGAACTCACTCTGTCTAGTCCAACAAACTCGCCTAATCTGAAACCAATGCAACACTTGTGGAACACTATTGGGCGTCAATTCCGGGCTCACAAACCACTACCTAGTCATTTACGGAAACTGCATGACCTGTGCTATATATCTCCGGAAACACGTTGGACTTGCGATGGCGATGCATGATGGTTAGCAACGGTGCCTGAAACGTTACTAGGATACAGCTTGGATGGAACATTACTGTTGCTTCGAGACAATCACCGAGCGGGGTAGCGCATTGGCTAGCACCCTGGACTCGCATTTGGGAGTACGGCGGTTCAAACCCGCGTCCGCTGATCCTGATTTAGGTTTTCCGTGATTGTCCTCAATCGCTTAAGGCAAGTACCTGGATGGTTCCTTCGAAAGAGCAAGGGCACTTTCTTTCTCCATCCTTCTCTAATCCTAGCTTGTGCTCCGTCTCTAATGATCTCGTTGTCGATGGGACGTTTAACACTGGTCTCTTCCTCTTCCTCGAGCCGGTCAGCACCGTCTGACAATCAAGTGGATTGCGTCACCAATCCTTCGGTCACACTACCACAGCACGTTTGGTTCTATGCACGGATGTTTCTCAGAGCACATCTCTTGCTCGCACGCAACGAACGGAAATGATAACAGAAACGTGGTATTATAAAAGCGGCGTTGTAAAATTATAAACTTCTTAGAATATTCTAGCAAAATAGGATTTGTGTTACTAGTCTTATAAATTCTGACAGATTTTAATAGAGTAGCATCCAGCGAAACACAAATAACTATTATTCGTACGCGAAAAGTCGTTGCATAGTGTACAAAATTGCGATCGAATGCTAAGCCAGTTTTCATAAATTAAGTAAAAATTTCTAAGCCAGTTTGTAGGACATGAAACAGCCAGCTAAAGAGACACGCGAACCCGTAGTAAATTTATTTTTCATGTTCGGAATATAAGGAAACAGTTAGATAACCTATTTCGTTTGCAGAGCAACCACCTTCAGATCTTAAAAAAAAAAAAAAAAAAAAAAAAAAAAAAAAAAAAAAGAGAGAAGGAAGAAACTGATAGGAGCAAGGAAATCACGTTCAATAAAGGGGTATTCTTTTTTTAAAAAAAGTTTACAGACGCAGCTCCTAATGTAATTAGAATCATAAAGCATATCATAAGATGTAACCAACATGGGCGGATTGCAAACAGCAAATTGTCAAGACGTTCAAAATGTGCCTAGTTCACTACCAGCGTGATAAATTACGAGCTCTCTGAGATCTTCATATTGCAATCAAAACAAATATGTTTATGGTAAAACAACAATTACTTGGGAAAACCATAAAATCATAAACCACATGGAATTAGCCAATATTGTCACCTTAGTGGCACGTGCAATCCAGCAGCGTTGAAGCCCTTTTGCATAATCTACAGACAGCAGGCAGCTGCATGTTTGAGGGGAAAACAAACGGCAGCTGTTCGCGCTGTGAAACCGACAGAGACCCAGACACGAATAGCACAAGAATTGGGAAAGGAATCAGGATTTAGGCTAAAAAAATCCTAAGTGTGGTGTGTGTGTGTGTGTGTGTGTGTGTGTGTGTGTGTGTGTGTGTGTGTGTGTGCGTGTGTGTGTGTTTGTGTTTGTGTTTGTGTGTGTGTGTGTGTGTGTGTGTGTGTGTGTGTATGTGTGTGTGTGTGTGTGTGTGTGAAAGTATATTATTTTACGAGGCGAAATTAAATGGAGCTACACAGTAGACTGGGAGAAGGAAGGAAGGAAGATTAGGGTTTAACGCCCCGTCGACAACGGAATCATAGAGACGAGACACACGCTCACATTGTTGCAATAATGGGGAGGAAATAGGTCTTGCCCTTTCAAACGAACACGTCCGACATTAGCCTGGAGTGATTTGGGGAAATAATGGAAAACCTAAACCAGGATAGTCGGACGTGGATTAAAGCCGTCGTCCTTGCGAAGAAGAGTTCAGCGGATTGGGAGTAAGTCAGAAAGATGGTGTGGGTGGTTAATGTTCGTTCGTTTTTCGTTCATAAACAGTAGCAACAAGTGTTAATAACAGATCTCATTTACAGAAAATTCACCCCAGGATACTCAACGGCATTGATTGACGGCAGCAATGGCTTGCGTCCGAGACCAGTATTTACTGTTAACCGCTGGGGGAAATGTCCGTCCCAAATCTGCTCCGCTTTTGCTGCAGCGATCTGAAGAGCTGCAAAATTGAGTACCGTTAGCAAGAGCCTTCACTAAGTTGGCACGTGTGCGAGGCAATCAGCCACTCGTATGTTCATTCTCAGTGATATAATAATATACGGCGCTGAGTTCTGCCTTCTCCAGTCAGCTTTCTGCAGCGGTGGTGGCAAACATGTCACGTGGGGATGGCCGTTACTGCATAATTTAATCCTCGCAATATCAGTGGGGGAGGGGGGGAGGGATGTTACTTTATGGCCACTTTATGAAAATATTGCTATCTACTCAGTTGCTTCACATTTTAAAATTTCTAAAAAAAAAGTTTGTTGTTTTTAATGAATTCTTCTACCAGATTCCGTGTATGTTTTATATTTTTCAGTTAAACTCAACCGAAAAATTTATCAATAGCAGATGTCATTTTCCCCAATGAATGTTGTGTTTAGTACGTCTAGGTTCAGGGCCGTACTTACACATCAATATCTCTTTAAGAAGAGTGTCAAGAGTAAAAGCTAACAACAATGAACGAAATTTGCATTTGTAATTTTTGTTTGTTTGTTTGTCATAAGTGCAAGTCATTGAAAGTGCGTTGAGATTGCTAAGAGTGTGCTAAAAGTTATTTTCAGGTTCTGGACCCTAAAGTTATTTTCAAGTTCTAGACCCCACTTACACATCAGTCCCTCTTTAAGATGTATATTGTTAATATAATTCAACAACAATTAACAAAATTTGTCTTTTTTTAATTTTTTTGAGTGTAAGCACAAAGTATCCTTCCTTGGTAATGAACGTTACGAAAATTGCCTTGTTATTGCCAGGGCTAATATCCCCTCCGTCGGGTGAATCGGCAGTTCGTATCGTGCCATAGATGTTTTCATTACGCTGAATTTCGAACATAACTGTTACCTAGTTTATCTGGAGGTGAACTTTAATTCGGAACTCTACGATTGTTTGTTGTGTGGTAGGTTATTTTCTAGTTCGGTTCGTCGGTACTGATTTGGGCTACGTTTCTTGTACTTTTAATGTTCGCTACTTATGGCGTTTTCAGCCATAGGCGTAACGTCACTTTTGGTTTCCACACTCCACGTGGATTTGCCTAGTTTGTGTCAGTCCACGTCACACAACAGAACAACGAAGGTCGGTGCTCTTCACTGACAAGCGAAGTGTCGTTCGGTAAGCGAGAAGAGCAGCTGTAATCTATTTATATAAGTTCATAAAAGGAATATCAGTCGACGAGACACAGTCTACCTGTGATAAAAAATGCACACTCATGTTAACGATACTTACATTTCATACACATTCAACTTTTGAGTGAAAATTTCATTCCTATACCTATAACTTTATATTTTATCTACGAAATGCTATTTGTTCTTTGGCTAATTTTCATCGCGGTCGACACATACCATTTTTGGAAACGGCCACTTCTCTGGAAATTAAGTAGATATGAAAAAATGATATGAAATTAGTCAATAAACGTGTTAATTGTCGTAAATGTTAAGCCACTAACAACAGCACAGTTTACAACGATGCCATGATTGTTCTCCTTAGTATCGACCAATTTCAGTATTATTGTTCAATGCGTAACTCTAACATTACAAATAACGGAACAATAACATCTACATGTACACCTGCAGGCCACACATGGCTACAACCATACTTAAGTGTCTGGCAGAGTGCTCATCGAACCATCTTCACAATAGTTGTCTGTTATTCCACTCTCGAACAGAGCACGGGAAAAAAGAACACCTATATGTTTGCCTGCATCTCGTGGTCGTGCGGTAGCGTTCTCGCTTCCCACGCCCGGGTTCGATTCCGGCGGGGTCAGGGATTTTCTCTGCCTCGTGATGGCTGGGTGTTGTGTGACGTCCTTAGGTTAGTTAGGTTTAAGTAGTTCTAAGTTCTAGGGGACTGATGACCATAGATGTTAAGTCCCACAGTGCTCAGAGCCATTTGAGCCATTTGAACCTATATGTTTCCGTGCGAGCTCTGATTTCTCTTATTTTATTTTGATGATCATTTCTCCCTATTCCTTCGGAGTCAACAACATATTTTCGTATTCGGAGGAGAAAGTTGGTGATTGAAATTTTGTGAGAAGATACCGCCGCAGCGAGTAACGCCTTTGTTTCAGTGGTGTCAACCCCAAAATCCTGTATCATGTATGTGACCCTCTCTCCCCTACTTCTCGATAATACAAAACGTGCTGCCCTTCTCTGAACTTTCTCGATGTACTCCATTAATCCTATCTGATAATGATTCCACACCGTGCAGCAGTACTCCAAAAGAAGACGGACAGGCGTAGTGTAGGCAGTGTCTTCAGTAGATCTATAGCATCTTCTAAGTGTTCTGCCAATAAAACGTAGCCTTGGGTTCGCCTTTCTCACAACATTTTCTATGTGTTGTTTCCAATTGAATTTGTCCGTAATTGTAATTCCGAGGTATTTAGTTGAATTTACTGCCTTTAGGTTTGGTTGCTTTATAGTGAAATTGAAACTTAACGGATTCCTTTTAGCACTCATGATGATGACCTCATACTTTTCGTTATTTAGGGACAACTGCCAATTTTCGCACAATTTTAACATATCCGTTTTGCAATTGGTTTTGGTCTTCTGGTCACTTTACTAGATGATAAACGACAGCGTCGTCTGTAAACAACCTAAGACGGCGGTTCACATTGTCTTATAAATCGTTTATAAGGAGCAGCAGAGGGCCCATAACACTACCTTGGGGAACGTCATAAGTCACTTCTGTTTTACTGGATGACCTTTCATCAATTACTATGAACTGTGATCTCTCAGTAAATCACGAATCCAGTCGTATAATTGAGACGATATTCCGTAAGCACACAATTTGATTACGAGCCGCTTATGAGGTACGGTGTCAAAAGCCTTGTGCAAAACTAGATACACGGAATCAATTTGAAATCCCCTGTTGATATGGTGATGGATGACAGAAGAGTTAAGGTGCGAGAGATTGTTAGTGCTGTGGGCATCTCGAATGAACGAGTACATAATATTTTGCATAAACATTTGGACATGAGAACGCTATCCGCAAGATGGGTTCCGCGATTGCTCGCGCTTGACCAAAAACGGAATCGTGTGAAGTGTTACAGGGATGGTTTGCAGCTGTTCGGGAAGAATCCGCAGAACTTTAAACGTCGTTTTGTCGCTGTAGGTGAAACATGGATACATTATTATACTCCTGAGACCAAACTACAATCTAAACAATGGGTTACCAAGGGAGAATCTGCACCGGAAAGGTTATGGCGACTGTATTTTGGGATTCGCAAGGGATAATCCTCATCGAATATCTGAAAAAGGGTAAAACTATTACAGGTGAATATTATTCATCGTTACTGGACCGTTCGAAGACCGAGCTGCAACAAAAACGCCGGCGATTGGACCGCAAAAATGTTCTTTTCCATCACGACAATGCACGAGCACACACCTCAGCAGTTTTGGTCGCAAAATTAATGGAAATAGGATTCCAACTCGTTTCACAGCCCCCCTATTCTCCAGACTTCGCTCCCTCCTCGGATTACTATTTGTTCCTCAATTTGAAGATATGGCTGGCTGGACAAAGATTTTATTTAAACGAGGAGGTGATTGCAGCAACTAATAGCTATTTTGCAGACTTAGACAATTCCTATTATTCTGAAGGGATCAACAAATTAGAACAGCATTGGACGAAGTGTGTAAGTCCAAAAGGAGACTATGTCGAAAAATAAAAAAAAGGTTTACCCCAAACACGTAAGTAGTTTTTATTTTTGCACGGACTTTTCAAACGCCCCTTGTATTTTAGAGCCAGGGACAGCTGGGACATTGCATTGGCCGATAAGTCTTACTTCGTGCATAAATTTTTTACTCTGCGTTGGTATGTTTGATAAGAAACGTCCTGTCACATTAAAAATCTGTGCCGAATAGGGTTTCAAACCCGGGTTCGAGTCCTGGTCCGGTGCACAGTTTTAATTTGCCAGGAAGTTACAGCCTTTTTTCTGTTTGTGAAGTTCAGATAGACGCCAACGTGTCTGTAGCCGACCTGCCGAAAGGTTACAGGAAGCTGCGACTGTATAGACGCATATCACCCAAGTCTTGGAATCGTGATGTGCGCAGCCAGCGGTTATAACAACAGAACCGTTTTGGTAACGATTGTAGAAAGGCTGAATGCTACCTGATCATGTGATACGAATGCTAAATCCTGTTGTCATGCCCTGCATGCCCAGGATACAAAATGGGAAATTCCAGCATGAGAACGCAAGATCCCCCGCCCTGCAGTTCACATCACAAACACCTTGAGTAATGTAAGATCCCTGATTGACCTGCCAGGTCACCTGATCCCTCAGCCACAGGGCAGGTTTGCGAAGTGAGGTAAGACGTATACTTTCATACCAGCATCCAGCCAGCAATAATCATGAACAGATGCAGCCTGTGTTTCACGTATGGCAAGAAATCCCTCAAGGCGATATTCGGTGGTTGTTTGCCACAGGGAGTACAGTAGTGTGTTTAACTTGCTTAGGTGCCACATCTATTACTGACAGCAGTTCCAAACGGAAAGAACAGGGTAATCATCTAACACCCTTTTTGATAAACATGGGACGGGTGCTTCGTGGTGTAGCACTTCCCGTTTCCATCAGAGTTTATAGCTGTAGAGGAGAGGCGCGGTCAAAGGTCTTTCCACACCCGTCAGTGAAAAGTCTTGGTTCGCATTTGTGTTTTGTTTTGGACCTTGAAGTACGCTAGCACCTGTTCGTCCGCCACGTCATCCCGTAAGTCACTCACTTCCTACTCCTGAGCGCGGATTGGTTTTCAGCACCCACACCGTCCATGCAGCAGCAGCGCAGCGCGACGGAAACGAGAAACCGCAAGTATTACGAAACATGAGCTGCTCTCTCAAGGTTACGTACTAGCGTGACGTTTAGCAAAATGTGGACGCATTTCAGAGTTGTGGCTTTACTAAAGATGCATCCGATATGCTCTAAACCAACATTCGTCCCGTCAAGTCAGTGCAGCAAGGGAATGCCCTTTTATGTTTACATATTACATTAATTCCTTAATAAATTATTTGTGATTTCTAATAGACCATATAGAGTTTTATTGATTCTAAATATAAGCGTCAACGAGATGTTACAATTCCAATCTTGGTACCTTTATTTATTTGTCCAAGTCTTCTTTCTACCCAACGAATATTATATTTTACCCGTAGTATTCGCTCTGCAAATATCTTATCACAATACGGTAATTAGCTTCCTCCTTTTCTCTCGGAATTTCTTCTATGTAGTGGCCGTAAGATGTATTGACTGAAACGTTGTGTCGTGTAATTTAAAGACTGAGTAGATATTACTGCGCGCGGACACCTCTCTTCTTTTAAAACTACGAGTGCATCCTAAGAAGTATTGCCTCCGTATTTTTTATGTGGAAACTCTTAAATCTGTTTAAATAAAACAACCGTTATTAAGATTCTACATCTTTATTTTTCATGTCTCCATATTTACAGCCCTCTGCCGCAAGAGAGCTCCGAACTACAGAGTGTAACATGGCAGCGGATAACGCAACTATGTCGGTGGGTGAGAAACAGCGTACTGTAATCGAGTTTCGAATCCGAAGAGTTCGTCCTCACGTGGAGCACCGTCTCCCTCAGCATATTACAATGCTAGACCACACATGGGCGCTGCGACTTCTGCAAAAATCCGACGCTTTGGTTTCACTGTCATCAATCATCCTCCATACAGTCTTAACTTGGCCCCATCCTATTTTCATATGCCTCCAGAATTTTAAGATTACATTCGAGAACTTCATTTTTAATGTGATGAAGCGGTGTAAGCAGAGGCGAGGTTGTGGCTGCGTCAAAAAAGTCAAACGTTCTACAGTGGCGGTATTAACAAACAGGTATCTCGTTTGGAGAAATGTATTCGTCCTCAGGTTGACAATGTTGAGAAATAAATACACGGATATGAACAATAAAACTGTAGAATGTTAATAACATTCGTTTTATTTAAAATGGTTCGAAGCACTATGGGACATAACATCACAGGTCAACAGTCCCCTAGACTCAGAACTACTAAAACCTAGTTAACCTGACATCACACACATCCATGCCCGAGGCAGGAATCGAACCTGCGACCGTAGCAGCAGCGCAGCTCCGGACTGAAGCGCCTAGAACCGCTTGGCCATAGCGGTCGGCTTTATTTAAAAAGCTGTAAGGGTTTTCACATATGAAATTCAGAGCCATTACTTTTCACCCACTCTCGTATAATATTAGGTTAGTGCATAAATCCGTAGCGCTTTTGTTTTGCATGTTGGTATTCCGGTTGCTACGGGTGTATTTATCGATTGCCTTTTTTTGTTTATAATTCACTATTACTATTTGAGTTCACATATTGTCATTTTATCAAATGGTTCAAATGGCTCTGAGCAGTATGGGATTTAACTTCTGAGGTCATCAGTCCCCTAGAGCTTAGAACTACTTAAACCTAACTAACCTAAGGACATCACACACATCCATGCCCGACGCAGGATTCGAACCTGTGACCGTAGCGGTCACGCGGTTCCAGACTGTAGCGCCTAGAACCGCTCGGCCACACGGGTTTCTTGTCATTTTATCATTTCGAGATAGTGAGTGTAGCTGTGAACTCTAGAAAATTCCGGTTGCTACGGGCGTATTTTTCGATTGCCGTTTTTATTTATAATTCACTGTTATTATTTGAGTTAAAATATTGTCGTTTTATCATTTCGAGATATTGAGTGTAGCTGTGATCGCTAGTAAATGGATTGTCAAGTGGAGAAATCGGAACATTACTAACACATCGTCCTGTACAAGTTGAATTTGGGATGACAGCAGCGGAGATATCTAGAAACATTTTCGCCGTGTGGGGATAATGCCATTGGACAGAGCACGGTTAGAAAATAATTATCTCGTTTTAAGGATGATCGTTTTGACATTGACTCTCCACGTCCAGGAAGGCCATCGCGGTCTGATGAAGATAGTCTGAACGCATTAATCTACAATAATCCGCGTCAGTATACTCAAGAACCGGTAAATGTCATATGCTTTTAGTATTCCACCATCGTGCGACATTTGCATGCACCGGAGAAGGTGAAAAAATCGGGTGTATGGGTTTTACATGCCCTCAGCCAAAAAAAAAAAAAAAAAAAAAATGGTTGGTGAGCAACACCGATCATTCCTACCCTGTACCGTTAGTGGTGGTGAAAACTGGGGTCTTTATGCTTACACAAGGTAAAGGAACGGCTGAGCCCAAACAAAGAAACAACCCCCCATACAAAGACCTGCGCGAAGTCACAAAAGATAATGTGAGGCATCACGTGGAACAACGACGGTCTGGTGGACTACGAATTGCTTCACCGAGGTGTAACCATCACTGCTGATATTTACTGTCAATAACTAGGACCTCTTGCAGACTCAGTCGAAGAACAATGACTCGGAAGACTGTGTGAAGTGATACTACCCCACGATAACGCTCGCCCCCATTCTGCTTGACTGGAAAAAACGGCACACAAGAGATGGGTTTGCGAGTCATTCTGCATCCACATTATTTACCTAATCTCGCGCCCTCTTATTTTCTTCTTTACTGTTGTCTATTGAACAACCTTCAAGGAACATCCTTTCAGGATGAAAATGCGCTTCGAAGATGGCTCGACGAGCTCGTCTTCTCAAAACCACGTGGTTTCTATAGTCGTGGAATCGAAATGTTACCCCAGCGTTGGCAGACTGTTGTAAATAGTGAAGGATAATATACTACTGATGACTAAAATCTCTGCTCCGTGTATCTTGTATTTATGAAACTGCCGGCCGGAGTGGCCGAGAGCTTCTAGGCGATATAATCTGGAACCACGCAACCGCTACGGTCGAAGGTTCGAATCCTGCCTCGTGCATGGATGTGTGTGATGTACTTAAGTTTAAGTAGTTCTAAGTTCTAGAGGACTGATGAAATGGTTCAAATGGCTCTGAGCACTATGGGACTCAACTGCTGTGGTCATTAGTCCCCTAGAACTTAGAACTACTTAAACCTAACTAACCTAAGGACATCACACACATCCATGCCCGAGGCAGGATTCGAACCTGCGACCGTAGCAGTCGCACGGTTCCGGACTGCGCGCCTAGAACCGCGAGACCACCGCGGCCGGCAGGACTGATGATCTCAGCAGTTAAGTCCCTTAGTGCTCAGAGCCATTTGAACCATTTATGAAACTTATGGAAAAGCACTACGAAATTATGCACCAATCCAATATTATAGTAATACAAAAATGGGTGTATGAAGAGTCGTATCTATTGCTGAGATGTAGGTCGAAGTAACTGAACTCTGTTTTCCGTGCTCAAGGTTCAGTGTGTATTGTCAGCAATCGAAATTATTTGTTTCTTTAACAGAGGTACATTTTGTATCCACTTCACTTTAGCTTTTGATTATTAATCTCAAGGCATTGATACTTATCCGATAAACATCACCGTTACGATATTCATCAAAAGCCGACATTTGTTATTCACGAACAGGGTTCCAGCAAATTGACGTCCGAATATTATCAACGGCGATCACAACATTTCAGATGCTTGCCTTAGATAACCGTGTGATAAGGATTTATCAGTGTTTCAGTTGCAAGCTAACCTCTTCTCTCCGCTCGGAATAGCAGCGCGGTCAGGGGCGGCTTGCCACGGTACGCGCGGCTCCCCCCGTCGGAGGTTCGAGTCCTCCCTCGGGCATCTGTTTGTGTGCGTGTGTGTGTGTGTGTGTGTGTGTGTGTGTGTGTGTGTTATCCTTAGCGTAAGTTAGGTAAAAAGTTAGGTTAAGTAGTGCGTAAGCTTAGAGACCGATGCCCTCAGCAGTTTGGTTCAATAAGACCTTACGACAAATTTCCAATGTTCCCTGCTGGAGGTAAACAGGAAACATTTTCGCTACACGTCAACGGTTTTCCTTCGAGCCGCACGTGGTAGCCGAGCGGTGCGAGACGCCTTGCCACTGTTCGCGCGACTCCCCCGTCGGAGGTTTGAGTCCTCCCTCTGCCACTGGTGTGAATGTTGCCCTTAGCATAAGTTAAAGTTAGATTAAGTAGTGTGTAAGCTTATCACACATTTCCTAATTTACCTTTGACAACGGCGCTAAAAGCACACTCACAGATTTGTACTTTGCCAACAAAGTTTATACTTTGTGTGTGCCTAACGCGATTACAATCCTAAACGTTCTCGGCGAGATTTGATTTTTCGGGTCATGACCATAGCCACACTTCTTAGGAACGCACACTTAGAAGGAGACGGCGGTAGCGATCCATAATTACGTCGATGCTGCTGCGTCTCTCAATTCCATTCGTTCTGAGACAGATAAATTCCAACGACTGATGCTCTGAGGAAGCGTATAGTGACGAGTACTATGAAGAACAATTACTGTTTTGAGATCACGAACGGTACTGTTCTCTGTTGAAGATGGTTCAAATGGCTCTAAACACTATGAAACTTAACATCTGAGGTCATCAGTCCCCTAGACTTAGAACTACTTAAACCCAACTAACCTAAGGACATCACACACATCCATGCCCGAGGCAGGATTCGAACCTGCGACCATAGCACCAGCGCGGCTCCGAATTGAAGCGCCTAGAACCGCTCGGCCAAAGCGGCCGGCAATAACTGCTTGCATAAGGGCTCGAGGTGAACCAACGCGTTATTAACTTGCTCAATTTGCGAAGCTCTTTCCCTTGAAAAGAAAATTATCCAATTTTTGTGAACTTGTAATCGATTTCCATCACACTTGGATAATTCCTTCAAGGTGCGTCTTTTGTCTTGCAGTGTATTTGCCTCTTTTAGACATAATTTAACTGAAATTAAACTTCTGTCTTTCAAATTTGTAGTGATAATGGAAATGGAACACGCCACCCTATCCCCGGCAGCAAAAAAAAAAGGAGGTCTAATTTGATGCCACGTATATGCCAGGACCATTTGAGATATAGGAAAATATTGGATTGTTAAGGATTGGTGCGGGGAAAGGGGGGAGGGGGAGGGAATAAATTGGCTGTAGTCTGGTCAAAGAAATCGTCACAGTTCACACTTGAAATAATATAGGTAAATCACGGAAAACCCAAACTAGTGCGGGCTGGGATATTTACTCTGAATTCGAGTTTGGGCATGGGTGTGTGCGTTGTCCTTAGCGTAAGTTAGTTTAAGTTAGATTAAGTACAATGTAAGTCTATGGACCGATGACCTCAGCAGTTTGGTCCCCTAGGAACTTACCACAAATTTCCAAAAAAATACGAGTTCAGTCGCGTAACCACTGAGGCAACTCAGTCGTTGCGATGATAAAGGGAGTTTCGGTTGTTGTTCCCGATTTATTTGAAACCATTGTACCTCTCGGACAGATCATGGTTGGTGCAATGTAATAAGTGGCACCACTCGTATTTATAAGAGATTGGCCCCTACGCTATTGGAGGTAACAAGTGAACTTGGTTAGTACAACAAATTCAATAAAGGCATACATGAATAAAAACTTGAAGCAAGACATTTAGTAGCAGTTTCAAGCATGCTAAGACGCAGAGAAAACTATAGCAGAAATGCAGAATATAAGAAATAGCATTACGTACAGGAAGACATACACAACATTTGAAACAACGTAACTGCCGCATTGCAACAGTAACTATCTTTTTACATAAAATGTAACTTAGTTATGAAAAAGGAAATGTCTCAGTCTGCATTTAATTGAAATTTTATTATACCACGATCGATTTCGAGGCTTGTTGCTTCATTATCAAATGTTTCTGACACATATACTTAAAAAAACTCCTTAGGTCACCTCCCAGAGCTGCTAATAAACACTTCTTTATTACAACTGGTTTCAGTCCTCAGACCAACATCAGGTATCTTAAGAAATTTGAAACAGTTTATATGGCGACATAAAAACTATACGTCAAATAGTATAAAATCCATCAAAATTATTGTTATCGCGTAGTGAAATAAACGACGTTGTCTGTAATAAAATGTGCCAAACGCTATTAGTCTTTGTTTTATAAAAAAATGTTCAAATGTATGTGAATCCCTAAAGGACCAAACTGCTGAGATCATCGGACCCTAGACATACACAGTACTTAAAGTAACTGAAACTAACTCCTCCTAAGAACAACACACACACCCGTGCCCGAGGAAGGGCTCGAACCTTCGGCAGGTGGGGGGGGGGGGGGGGGGGGGCGCACAATCAGTGACATCGCGTCTCAAACCGCGCGACAACTCCGCGCGGTTTTGTTTTTCGTTCCAATATGTTATTTTGGAAGCAATTGGAACTACTTCGCTTTGTAAGCTGTTTTAAATGTTTAAAAATACGTTATGATGGTTTGAGGGCTAAAACTGGTTGCAATAAAGAATTATTTGTTAGTAGTTCTGGCTGGTGAACTAGGACATATATTGAATATTGTGGGTCACCACCTTCACAAAATACACTGGTGAGCAAAACTTAAGAACGAAAGTAACCTTCGCGTGATGTGTCACTGCCAGGTAAAGAGACCAACAGAAATGTCACTTTTATTCAAAGAGAATAAGTACACTGAAGTCGCCGCAATTTATGATGGCCCCCTGGTCATTACAAACGGTAGGACATTCTTCTTAATAGAGGGTGTAATTATTACGAGCAGCAATGCATGCTCTGCTACGTGGTCCCATGATGGCCACAAGGTTGGTAAGGAGTTTTGGTAGGGCGTTCCATTCTTCCACCACTGCGCTTGACAACTGCTAGATGGTAGTCGGTGCGTGTGGAAGTGTGCAGTACTCGTATGTCCCCACACACGTCCCACACGAGCTCGGCGGGATTTAAGTCGGGGGAACTGGCGGGCCAGTACATTCACCGAATACCCTCTCATCCAGGAGCTCCTCCACCTGCACTGTTCGATGCGGTCGCGCATTGTCATCCACAAAAATCAAGTCACGGCCGAAAGCGCCCCTGAAACGATGCACATGGGGAAGGAGTGAAGTGTCACAATAACGTTGACCAGTGAGTGTACCGTGTTCAATGATTTGGAGGTCAACGCGTCCTTGCATTATTATTCCTCCCCACGCCATAACGTTTGGACCACCAAAACGATTTTGTTCGACAATGTTCCTGAATGCATTACATGTTCCCACCTCTCGCCATGTGACCGTACGTCCAAAATAATTACTCAGACTGAATCCGGTTTCATGCGACTCCACTTCTCGTTGATAAAGTACCTAGCGCTTGGCGCCATCGCAAACGGTGCCGCCGATTTGTGAGTCTCAACAGAACACATCGTATTGGTCGTCGGGCAAAGAGATCATCCTCATGCAGTGATCCTGCCACTGTGGACCTTGCAGCCCTGTTCAGTGTGGCTGACTTTGAACCCACAGTTTGTCGTGGGTCATTTATTCCCTGTTGCGCCATGTAGCGGTTACCTGCTATGTAGCTGATCATGGTCGACCACCTCCCCTCCATAGGGCAGCAGTGCCTGTGGTTCAGAATGCTTCTCATTCACTTAAAACAGTGCTGTGAGTAATTTCAAATTCCTGGGCTACACTCTTAGCACGTTGTCCTTCTTCCAGTTTCCCGATGATTATTCCCTATGTGAAAGTCATCCAAAAGTTGTCTATACGCCACGACTAAACACACGCACACACACACACACACACACACACACACACACACACACACACACACACACACACTGCTGTTCCTACTCTTTCAACTGCCTCATGCTGGGAAGGGGTGAGGAGGATAGGGGAGCCCTTCAAATGGTTCAAATGGCTCTGAGCACTATTCGTCCTTAAGATTTGCAGATTAGAATTTCATATTGGCATAAACGACCCGTCATGAAGATACAGTATCAGACCAGGGACCTACAGAAACATGACTCAAATATAAATTTCTGTTTATTGGACCATAAGAGAACGCCCCCAGGCGTTACTGAAACCTTCAGTGTAGTCAATGTTTCCATCTATAATGTCCAAACACTACGATCAGGATCTCCCACGTGGCACATGGAAAATAACCTGGTGGCATGCTCAAGGAGCCCAAAGCCTTTTTTACACGAGCGATTTTTTGGTCAAAATGACTGGTCAAAATGAGTACGCATAACATACCAGACAGCGTGTTCTTCAGCCACCAATCACGTCGCAAGTGGGGCGGTGACATCAATCATCACTTGACTGCGCATACACCGAAACATGGCACCATGGCAACCAAAGCTATTTATCTTTTACAATATCTGAACAAAAGAAGACGTAGATGGCGAAAAACGTATTTTAATGAAACTTTATGCACCACTGTAGATAGGAAACTTTAGGGTGAAGGAGGAAAATATTTTTAGAGGTTATCTGGCTCAGTAAGAACACGACACCAAAAGAATAAAATCAAAAGGAACTATGTGGTGCCTTCTAAATATTATTTGATATATTTGTAAGCAGATATTTGTCGGGCAAATAAATGTCCCTGTTTTGAAATATTTGGAAGACATTTTTTCTATTCTTTTAGTTCTCAGCAGAGTGAAGAATTCACCATACGACCTTTTTTTAAGAAGGTCTACCAATAATTTTGCTTTGATTATTAATAAACCCTATTATAATTGCCAGTTCTTTCATTCTGTTACTATACTGAGACAAACTCTCTCTTTTACCGTTCAGGTGTCTAACTGCACAGCACACGAAACTCACAACATACATAATTTTGTCGCCGACGTGTATACTAAAACGACCACTGGTGACAGAAGAGCTTCAGTACACGACTAATACGCCAGGAGTACTGCAGCGGACTCTTGTCATGACTAGACGATTGAGACAAAGAAGTCCCTTGTGAAAGGGATTTCGTGGTTCTAATGGCTCTGAGCACTATGGGACTCAACTTCTGAGGTCATTAGTCCCCTAGAACTTAGAACTAAAGGGATTTCATGGTTCAAATGGCTCTGAGCACTATGGGACTCAACTTCTGAGGTCATTAGTCCCCTAGAACTTAGAACTAGTTAAACTTAACTAACCTAAGGACATCATACACATCCATGTCCAAGGCAGGATTCGAACCTGCGACCGTAGCGGTCTCGCGGTTCCAGACTGCAGCGCCTAGAACCGCATGGCCACTTTGGCCGGCAGGGATTTCATGGTTCAGGTGTCTACTTATATAAAGAATTCTGAGTTAAAATCCTTTCATCTACATCTACATCTACATGGATACTCTGCAAATCACATTTAAGTGCCTGGCAGAGAGTTCATCGAACCACCTTCACAATTCTCTATTATTCCAATCTCGTACAGCGCGCGGAAAGAAGGAACATCTATATCTTTCCGTACGAGGTCGGATTTCCCTTATTTTATCGTGGTGATCGTTTCTCCCTATGTAGGTCGGTGTCAACAAAATATTTTCGCATTCGGAGGAGAGAGTTGGTGATAGGAATTTCGTGAGAAGATTCCGTCGCAACGAAAAACGCCTTTCTTTTAATGATGTCCAGCGCAAATCCTGTATCATTTCAGTGACTCTCTCTCCCATATTTCGGTATAATACAAAACGTGCTGCCCTTCTTTGAACTTTTTCGATGTACTCCGTCAGTCTTATCTGGCAAGGATCCCACACCGCGCAGCAGTATTCTGAAAGAGGACGGACAAGCGTAGTGTAGGCAGTCTCCTTAGTAGTTTCAGTTGTCACGATATATTCATTACCTTGTAGGTTCCGCAAATTTGAACGGTTTGCACTGATGTCTCTTCATGACACTGCATTTTCACTGGTTTCAGGCATTCATTTCACTTCAGTTCCCCGTAACTCATTCTTTTTATGGCCGTTTTTCTGGGAAATTTTCCCTTCTCAAGGACTCTATCTGTGTCCACAAAGCCATGCAATTGATCCTGGAGGACCGTCAACAACATGTTGCCCTGCCATATCCCACACATGTTAGATTTATTTCGTTTGAGTATGTGGCACTGAAAGTTTAGATTATTAGAGTATCATAGAGTATTCTCTCACTGTGCACCCACTGGAGCAGGGGTGCTAGTTGGACCACTAAGAAGTCTTCCACGTTTCTCATCACGCTTCACCGAACGCTGTTCTGATAGAGTATCGGGTTTGCAGTGGTCAGAGGAAGGTACAGTACATCGGGATGTATAACCTCTGTTGTGTGGCTGTTGCTGTTCAGATTTCACGCAGTATATAAGAGTCACGATCAAACGTTACTTCAACAATGCGCAACAGAAATAACCACTTTTACCGAAATCCCCGTAATTGTCTCCCATTGCGAATTATAAGTTTGAAATTTGTCTCAGAGATGTCTACAACATTCCTCTTGCACTGTGTCGGAAATTCCACCTACGAGAGTTCATGTATACAGCCGTGATAAAACGTTCATGCGTCATCCCAACCCAGTACAAGAGGAAATAGATAAAAGAATAAATACAGATGCAATAAATTGCTAATAATTAGTGGAGACGCGCAACAGATCTTAGGCTAACCTCTCAGAAGACAACAGGCTCTCCGAAACACTGCATGAGCAATTCTGAAAACACTCAGCACTCGTGTACCTGATCGAGATTGTAAATAAGCTTTCAAACACTATAATATTATAACGATCACACGGATCTTTTTGCGTTAAGCTCATAAATAATTATAGAGATCATTAGCGCACCACAAACGAGTGTACAGTACAACTTACTACTAATGAAAATTATACTTACCAGTTATACTCTACCACGTTATGTTCACAACTCTTAACTCTACGATAATGATCGTAGATAATAAAAAGAGACTTAAATGTCTCATGGAAACATTTAATTATACAAAACTGTTAACTCGTTACTCAGATAATAACAACGTTGCACTTGGCATTAAATTATTTCAGTTAATTAATCCCAGTTCTTAATTACAGCACTTATGCATTCCAAAATGTATAAAAGGTTCTGCATTTAATTACTTTTATAAAGCAGTTGACGTCTCAGGCCAAAGATGTATTTGTTAATATGGAAATAACAACAGTTATTTACGTCCTCTGATTAGCGATGCCCTGCTGATAAATTGTGAAGCGATAATGACCGAATATGATTACAAACGGTGTTTTGGACACTTGGAATGGTGACACAACTTCCTAATGAATAAAGAGACTTTCTTAATCATGTGAATAAAATTAGTGAGACAATATAGCATGTTAGCCTTCTATACAGGATAATAAATATGTGAGAATTCATTTATCTCTTTCCACTGCATAAACGGAAAATGTATATCACATTTAAATTAGGGGAATTAATAACTTCCTTTTCAGTCCTGTGCTTCCACGTCTCTTTCTCTCCACACAAAATCACTTCATCCACGTTAACCAAAATCTTTAAAAAAAGTAAGTAGCAACCTAACAACCCAGTCACGACTCAAATGTGGTAGAGTTTTTATATAGGACCGAAAACCGATTGTGGAAATTGAAATCCGGTAGCCAGAATCAGATTTTCAAAATCGACACTGCAAAGGCTGTATCACCAATCAAAAGTGAAAATCAGTTTATGTTCACTGAGTCTTTGAGCCCAACTAAACATCGCGACTGTCATAGCATATCCGTCTCTAATAACCTATCTGTGGAGGGAACGTTAAATCCTGATCTTCCTTCTTCCTTTTGTCGTAGTACTGTGCTCTGTCCGAGCTGTCATTTTACGATATGACTGTTCTCTTCTGTTGATTCTCACTCACGAGCTGACACTACGCACTTTCATCTCGACGATGAGCTACTTTTGCATTGTTTTCTCTTCACCAGATAAGCTTGACAGATCTTTCAAGACGTTCAAGAGAGGTCATTGCCGGAACCTACGTGTCCACTATTCCTCTTCAAACTCAGTCTTACCTGGTATACTTTTATACACATCTATCGAGTAAGGATTTATTCAGGCCAATCACAGAGGTTGGCGTACTGTGCGCCCACACCTTCAACACGTTTGGTTACCACAGTGTCACTGCTTCAGTAAATGCTTTTTTTGCTTTTCTACACGCTTACAAAAATATAGCATCGCTCATGAAAGCCATCAGTAATATCAATGCAAAATCTCAGTTGTTTTGGAAATGAAAAATTATGGTGACGAGGAAACGCATAGTTTGTGAATGGGCGAGAATGTTGAGATGAAGAGCGAATCGTGAGTTCGTGCGTGAAATATGATTAACAACTGGCGAAAGATCGCGTTTTGATAGAGCTAACGGTACACAATGACGACACTCGTGCTTCTTGCTTCCATGACGATGACGATGACGATGACGATGACGATGACGATGACGATGACGATGACGTCGTGAAAGAAATACGAGGGTCGGTCAAAAAGTAATGCCTCCCATTTTTTTCTACTTAAAAAAATTAAGTTAAGTGAAAAATTTGAATTTGACGTCATTCCTCAAACCTTCTTCTGCAATCCACTGCAGTAGTAACTTTCTGTGTCAACAGGTGGCAGCACAGCAGAAGTTTGTAAGATGGCCGACATCGATGTCCGTTTGAGACAGCGTTGTGTGATTGAATTCTTGAATGCAGAAGGTGAAACGCCCATACGCATTCATGAAAGACTGAAGAAGGTGTATGGTGTTGTGACAGTGGATGTCAACACTGTTAGACGATGGGTTCGTCGTTGTAAGGAAGCTGAAGGGCAAACACCGTTGACTGACGAAAAGCGGAGCGGCAGGCCGGTGAGTGCAGTGACTCCACACAACATTCAGCAAGTTGATGACATCATTCGTGGTGACCATCGGGTGACTGCAGATGAAGCGTGTCGCATTATTTCTCTTAGTAAAGGCAGTGTGATCACGATTATTAAACAACTGGGGTACTCAAAAGTTTGTGCACGGTGGGTTCCAAGAATGTTAACCGATCAGAATAAAGAAGCAAGGAAAACAATAGCCTCCCAACACTTGCAGCGCTTCCGTTTGGAGGGAGATGAGTTTCTGAAAAAAATTGTGATCGGGGACGAAACATGGGTGCATTTTTTTGAACCCGAATCAAAGAGGCAGTCAATGGAGTGGCGTCACACAAGCTCGCCGAGGAAGAAAAAATTCAAAACTGTGCGATCGGCAGGAAAAGTTATGGCAACAGTTTTCTGGGATACAGAGGGTGTGATTCTGGTTGATTTTTTGGAGCAGGGATGCACAATAAATTCTGTTCAATACGTCACAACCCTCAAAAAATTTAAAGCACGTCTTCAGCGAGTTCGCCCAACAAAATCAATGGCAGATGTTCTTCTTTTGCATGACAATGCAAGACCACACACCAGTCGTCACACCTCTGACGAGATTGTCAAAATTGGGTGGGAAGTTTTGCCTCATCCCCCATACAGCCCTGACCTGGCACCATCAGACTTCCATCTGTTCGGGCCACTAAAAGAAGCTCATCGTGGGATTCATTTTGAAGATGAGGAGGCCGTCAAAACATCCGTGCGTCAATGGCTTAGGAAGCAGAGCTGTGATTTTTACCGTGCTGGGATACATGCCCTTGTTCAAAGATGGACCAAAACTGTAGAGATGGGCGGAGATTACATTGAAAAATGACAAAATGATCCTCAATGTTGTGATTTTCAACCTATGTAATTGCATTTAAATTTCCTGACAATTAAACGTAGAAAAAAAAAAGGAGGCATTACTTTTTGACTGACCCTCGTAGATACCAACTTATGTGATCACTAGCGGCAAACTTCATGACGTAGGTGCAACTGGTAGAAATACTATTACAAAATTTCTTTCTATTACAACATTCAGGTTATTCATTAGTGTATTTTAATGGTTATTTATTGCACCCCATGACTTGGCGATTTAATTTAATCCAAATGACCATGGAAACCCACATTCATTGAAAACTAAATTCAGACTGAGTACAAGCGCAAGGCTAAGTTTCACAATTTTTGCATTCTGTTCTTTTCTGTTAGCTGAGCTTTAATCTGATTCTTTACTTTCAAATTTTGCTGTCGGAGCAGCACAATTTGCAGTATTAGTGCAAGTAAAAAGTTATTATTTAAGAGCGCATGTTATTTTAAAGTTATGTTTTCGGCCGACCTTCACAGTGACGTTTCTGCAGCTAGCTACACAACTTACGGGGCTAGAATATTCGCCATAATGCTATATTGGAGACTGCTGCGACGACACGAAAAATCCCGTCTAAGTGCCTCAACGTTAGAAGCAATTATGTAGAAAAGAAATAAGTGAAAGGTACACACCCCTCACTTTTTCTTGTCTCCTTCGCTGTCTTTGTCGAAGTTGACTTCGGGCAAGGAGAATATCAGCATGAACAGTCGACAACATTTTCAGTCAAACAAGAACAACAATAATGGTTTTTTTTTCAACCATCATACTTCGAACTTTGGTTTTTCTGGGAAGTTACTATATTGTGTGCTTAAAGAGGGGTGCTCATTACTCATGGATATGACAAAAACAATCATTCGAAGCAAAAAACTCTATACAAGACAACAAGTATCTGGCGCACTTGTTAGATCCGTTACTGCTGCTACATGGCAGGTTATCAAGATTAAAGTGAGATTGAATGTGGTGTTATAGTCGGCCCACAAGGGATGGGACACGGCATCTCCGAGGTAGCGATGAAGTGGGTATTTTCCCATACGACCATTTCACATGTGTATCGTGAATATCAGGAATCCAGTAAAACATCAAATCTCCTACGTCGCTGCGGCCGGAAAAAGGTCCTACAAGAATGGAAACAACGAAGACTGAAGAGAATCGTTCAACTAGACAGAAATGCAATCCTTCCGCAAATTTCTGCAGATTTCAATGCTGGGCCATCAAGTATCAGCGTGCGATCCATTCAACGAAACATCATCGCTTTGGGCTTTTGAAGCCGAAGACCCACTCGAGTACCCTTCAACACCGACGTTGGACTGTTGATGACTGGAAACATGTTACCTGATCGGACGAATCCCGTTTCAAAATGAATCGATGAATCCATGGACCCTGCGTGTCAGCAGGGCACTGTTCAAGCTGGTGGAGGCTCTGTAATGGTGTGGGGCGTGTGCAGTTGGGTTTATATGGAAACCCTGAAGCGTCTAGATGCGACTCTGACGGGTGACACGTATGTAAGCACCCTGTCTGATCACCTGCATCCATTCATGTGAATTGTGCATTCCGGCGGACTTGGACCATCCCAGCATGATAATGCGACACCCCACACGTCCAGAATTGCTACAGAGTGGCTCCAGGAACACTCTTCTGAGTTTAAACACTTCCGCTGGCCACCAAACTGCCCAGAATTGAACGTTATTGAGCATATCTGGGATGCCTTGCAACGAGCTATTCAGAAAAGATCTCCACCCCCTCGTACTCTTACGGATTTAGGGACAGCCCTGCACGATTCATGTTGTCTGTTTCCTCCAGTACTACTCCAGACATTAGTCGAGTCCATGCCGCATCGTGTTGCGGCACTTCTGCGTGCTCTCGGGGACGCTACACGATATTAAGCAGGTGTGCCACTTTATCTGGTTCTTTAATGTATGAACACTTGTTCATCTACGCTGCTGTGAAACACCCAAAGTGATAGCCCCTTGGCTGCCGATCTAATACGGCATGAAGCGATTTTCACTGAGGCGACAAGATCTGCGATACTACACACGATGCGGTACACGATACGATGCAGAGGCTACCCGCATTGGTGGAACGCATAGAAACGTAGCTGAAGGGACGAAAATGGTTCATATTGGGAAGGTAGCGATACAACACCGATACGACCTCTGTCGTGGCGCCCGGCGCAACACGGGGAGCTGGGTTTGCTACATGCAGCTGTATCGTGCAAATATACATTTCAAGTCGTCTGACGTACCTCAAAAGAATTGTTTCAAGTATATGAAACAGTGCTACATTCGTCGCTCTAGTTAGTTCCTCAATAAAACTCTTAAATTTCACATAAAAAATTAGAATTTCCTGGTTTGGGATTCACACAGTTTCTTCGACATGCAATCTTTCTCATTCGATTTTGAGGAAACTATTCGGTTAAAAAAACGTATCTTACAGCCTGCTACCAGAGCTTGATAATGAACTAGTTTACGTTTTGCAGTTATCCATAGTTATTGTGATACAATTACAAATTATGAGTAACTAAAACACAGTGAATATTTTGCAAAGTTTGCAGTAATAAATGTAATCGCTGTCCAGTTTCCATTTGGTTCGTTTTAGGTCATACAACGCTGCATAACAAATGTAGCTAACATACCGAAACTGTTTTTAACGCTGGAAGGAGGCCCATATCTCTTTCCAGTCTCAAGTAAATACGTGAAATATTTGGAAGTTGTTTGGAACGAAGCTGGCAGCAACATTCCGCACACGAGGCTATCGGCAGCTGTTGTGTCTTGTTGCTAATTGTGTCCCTCTTTTGAGAATACGGGTGTCCCAAGGATAACAGTCTCGGGATCGCTTATCGTATCGCCTCACTGATAAATACGCCCTAGTGGCACAATTTTCAATACTGATGCAACTGAAATTATACAGATTATCATTACTGTCACTATGCATATTATGGCAGGATAGCTTCGTCGAGTATGTAAGAGATGTAAAAAGCAAAAATATTCGGTCACAAATACACTGATGAACACGAAGTTTCATTGATTATCCTGTAACAAATTTTGAGCTGTCATGCATTATGCAACTTAACAAAAGTGGAGCTTCACTCATCAATTCTGTCATTAAGTTCACAGTAACAGATACAGTTTGTGACCTTTCCAGAAATGCCAAGTGGCGAGATGTGAACGTGGATAACTGCACAAGGCTGCAAAGAAAGAGAGGGCCGACTACGAATTAATAAGCAATCAGTGAGATGATAGATTCATGTCCTTTGGTAATTATCAACCCACCGGTGTATCGATAATTGCCCTACCATTTTTATTTCGAGTTCGTTGGAAGCTGACTCGAGGTTTAAACCATTAACGAAATTTCCGGCCGGCCGGAGTGGCCAAGCGGTTCTAGGCACTACAGTCTGGAACCGCGAGACCGCTACGACGCAGGTTCGAATCCTGTCTCGGGCATGGATGTCTGTGATGTCCTCAGGTTAGGTAGGTTTAAGTAGTTCTAAGTTCTAGGGGACTTATGACCTCAGCAGTTGAGTCCCATAGTGCTCAGAGCCATTTGAACCATTTCGAAATTTCCGAGAGAAAGGAAACTATACGGTTCCAGAGACCTTTTCAAGTCTGAAGCATCTCTGATGTACATACGCAGACTGAAGCGACGAATGAAAATTTGTACCAAGGCCGGGATTCAAAACTGGGTTTCCTGCTCACTAGGCAGATGCCTTAACCACTGCGCCACTAGACTACCCTAGCGCGCCTCCCTCCCTAACATACAGAGGAACCAAAATCTGAAAACAGTTTTGAGCCACCGTCATTTTGTGATGAGTTGATAATTTACTCAAAACGTTGGCAACTGCAAATAACTACTCAAATTACTCTTCCTCGTGGATGCGTAGGGTCACAGTCAGAATAACCTTTCCGACAGTTGGAACTGAGCTGGAACTGGAAACGCCTGTTGGCAAAAAGGTGTGGTCAGCTCCAATGCCTCAGCAGGGGCAAGCTTTGGTCCCTGCCTTCCCAAGTAGTTGGCAATGCCGCTGTTTTTTTGAAGTCGGAAAGATAGAGTACGGTGCTGGCGAAACCATAAAAAGTATAGCAGTCGCCACATTCTGCCCATTCGGTTTGAGCTTCGAGATGGACCAACAGCTGCAGCTTCGTCACTTCCTATTGTCGTCAACCACCTTGCCGTTAGTAGCAGTTTAGCTGTCCATCGCCTTGAGCAGAACACAGCACTGTCGCTCACATACGCACACCGTTTCGTTCGTTCGGAGAGAGCAAGTATCTCGCTTTCTGACCACAAAGTAACGGCGCCGCGATGTAAGATTCACCAGACCCCCCCCCCCCCTCCCCCTTTCGTTATTCTCATCTGGTCTTTGGCCCAGTAATCTCTCCCCACGGTGACCGTGTTCTGTGTACCTAGCTACGGTTGAGTACATGTACTCTGTTTCGTTTTACCGTGTGTAACGTTAGTGAATGCTGCCCTAGGCTAAAACTGCGTTTTTCCTAATTCTAAATTCAGATTATATGATTTTTTATTATTCTCTGTTTTTTTCTTATTAAAGTTGTGATATTCTCGCATCTTTCCCAGTATATCTAACAAATCAGTGACCCCCTGCATGCAGAAACGTCGCCAGTGCCTTACATGGTCGAACGCTGGACAGGTAATCAATCTAAAATCCCGGCCTGTTGACATCAACACAAAGTGGATTAAGCTCCTTTCGTTTTCACCGCCTGGGATTTCGAGAGTTGTGGAATACAGCGGTGTGAGATAGTGTTCAGTTCTTGTTATTGTGACATGAAAGTAAACGTCAACCTGTGACTGAGGAATCAGTAAAGGAAACCACGGAGAAATATGGAAAGCAAATTAACGTTCAAGGAGAAGAAATTAAAATTTTCAGGTTTGCCAGTGCTATTTAATTTTTGTCGGAGTCTGCAAAGGCTTGGAAGATCAACTGAACGGAATTGGTAGTGTTTTGAAAAGAAGTTGTTTGGTGAAAATTAAACAAAAATGAAACTAAGGTATTGGAATGTAAATGAATTAAATCCGGTGATGCTGAAGGGATTAGTTTAGAAATGGAGACCTTAAAAGCAGTACACGAGTTTTGGTATTTTGGCAGCAACATTATTGATGATGGTACAAATAGTTCAAATGGCTCTGAGCACTATGGGACTTAATATCTGAGGTCGTCAGTCCCCTAGACTTAGAACTACTTAAACCTAACTAACCTAAGGACATCACACACATCCATACCTGTTGGAGGATTCGAACCTGCGACCGTAGCAGCAGCGCGGTTCCGGACTGAAGCGCCAAGAACCTCTCGCCCACAACGGCCGGCCTATTGATGATGGCCGTAGTAATGACTGGCAACGTCGAATATAAACTTAAGTCTTAGGGAGTGCTTCTGAAGGTATTTATTTGAAGTATGGCCTTGATTGGAAGTGAAACGTGAACAATAAACAGTACACCCAAGAGGAGAATTTGATAAGAGTTCGGTTGATAGGACACTTCCGGAAGCATCGAAGAATAGTTAGTTTGGTGATGGAGGTAAGTTCGGGGAAGAGGGGTTAGTTTTAAATTTGTAGAGACAGAACAAGGCCGTACGATAATAAACAGATTCGAATGGATATAGGTTGCAACAGTTACGCAGAGATGAGGAGCCTAGCGCAGAAGAGACTAGCGTGGAGGGTTGCATCAGATCAATCTTTGTACTGAAGACCACAACAACTGCAACAAGTCAGACTGAAGCTATTCTACTTTTAGCTTTCAAAAAGTTCTCGAGTGAGTTCAGTTTTTGATTTATAATCATATTATACCGTCAGTACGCAAATCTGAAACCGCTGTCAGTAATGAACGATAGATCTCACCAATGTAAAGCTCCATTTTTCTTCGATTTTTAAATTAACTCCGCTGCAAAAGCCTTTATTAATTAATGAGTTACACATGTTAACCTACAATGCAAATTGTATACTAATAATTCTTATTCGTGGATCAGATGATATCTGTATAATTTTTTTTTTATTTTGTGCTCGGAAGAGGACTGAAATAACTCTTTGTGACCAACAAGTTGTAAATAAGGTTTAGAAAGAGAATAATATGCTCCTGTTTATGGGCAGTATTATCATTCTTCTTTGATGGTCGCTGGGCTTTTAGCATTCAACATGAAACACACTGTAGTTCACTAGTTATGAGCACAGTAGTAACAATTTAATTTTAACGCAATTCGCACACATTACCTTACCTCTTTTATAATTTATAGTACATTTAACAGTAAGTGTAACAATACGAAGTAGATTCCCTCAAATTAAGTTTCATGTCACTCACAAAAATCATACTTTAACTTGCTGTGACACACTGTGAAAACTGAAACGGGCTGATGGTATATTGTGGTGAAACCACCAAGTGGCAGTCGACGGATGTCAATCGGTGATGGGGGAAGGCCACTGGCAGCACAACACTAAAAGAACTTAACATTTTTTCTGGCTCAGCGAAAAGAATCTGCGTGTTTCCACATGTAACGCTGGTGGCGCTAATGGAGTAGCGCGATTTTACTTCCTTGTGGAAACTAGGCTTCTCTCCTGACGCTAAGGTGCACAGCTTGCGGGTCAGAGTTTCATTTTACTCTACACATCTCGCTCTAAAATGTATTAACGTAAAGCTCTTCTAATGTAGGTGTGAAATAAATTAAATTGTAAGGTAGTACTCCTAATGTAGGTGTGGAATAAATTAAATTATTTTCGTTGTTAGTGTGTGTCTTTATGCAGGAGTGTATACGAATTGAGATTTCTGAATGGCCTAATCGTCTTCGTTGTAGTATGAGTGCTGTTTTAGTACACTCGCCTTTTCGCACGATGTAATGGGGTTGGTTGGGTTGCTTGGGGGAGGAGACCAGACAGCGAGGTCATCGGTCTCATCGGATTAGGGACGGACGGGGAAGGAGATCGGCCGTGCCCTTTCAAAGGAACCATGCCGGCATTTGCCTGGAGCGATTTTGGGAAATCACGGAAAACATAAATCAAGATGGCCGAACGCGGCATTGAACTGTCGTCCTCCCGATTGCGAGTCCAGTGTGTTAACCACTGTTCGCATGAGATAATGACAGTCTCGTTGTTGACAGAGAGAACTGGAAAAAAGAAGTGATGTCATTTTCACTACTCGTATTCTTCAGTTTTTGGATGCTTATTTTTCCTTTAAGGGTATTTGGTTTTTAAATGGGCTTCAATTTACTGTCTTAAAGTTCTTTGTTGTAGATAACTTCACACAAATTCTAATGCAACTGTATTTATTTTGCACGATGAACGCGCAACAACACAGTACTGGGAATAGAAAAATGGAGTCACTGCAGAGTTTGTGTCAAGTTTTATTAAATTGAAATGAAATACAAATAAAAACCAGATACAGCTAACGGGAAAGTGGTCTTTTAAAAGCCGAAAATAGCGAATAGTGAAAGTGATTTTAAATTTTTTTGACCCCAACCCCTACTGACAGAAGGAAAAACCAATTGTCATCATAACAAGTGTAAAAAAAAAACCGTCGTGAAAAGTATAAAAAATCGAAATGTTAAATTGGATTATACACTCAATATGTTCACAGATTCACCACTGATGGTGCTTTACCAATGAAGCGAAACAAATATGCAGAAAAATTTTATTAAACAGGTGTAAGCTTAGGACGGGTGAAAAAAAGCCTATACTTCGTGTTCTACTTATAGGTTGATCGAAGAGCATGAATAACTTCCTTGTAAACCACGGAACAGTAATGTGTTGTCTCCCGAACTGGCCACACACATCGCATGTCAAAAAGACGTCTGCATTAAAAGATGTAAACAAATGTTAAGAATTTTTTTTTTCGTAAAACAATCTCGTGACTCGCCATGCCAGCAAGAAAATTTTGACGAAATTTTTTTAGACGCTGAAACAGATGGTAGACCTGGATAAAAGTAGTAAGGAACTGAATCAACATGCGATGAAAAAGATTCTCTGGAGAAGCGATACGCGGGCCGTTCCCAGGAGAGATGGCGCAATTCGCAGGAGGCCAAGGACACCACGTTCCGCAGCACAGCAGCTGAGGAGAATGTCTTCGTACTGCCGCAGCCCTTCACAGCGGTGCTTTTTTCTTATTTATTTTTGGATCCTCTGGCCTCTGGTTTGATGCAGCCCGCCAAGACTTTCTCTCCTGTGGCGATCTCTTCATCTCAGAGTAGCACTTACATACATTGGACATCCTTAGTTATTTGTTGGTTATTTTCCAGTCTCTGTCATCCCCTATAATTTTTACCATTTTCATGAGATTACCAATGAAAAACTCGCTATTTATTAAGTTAACGTTCGCAAGTTAGACGAAAGTAGATAGCGAAGGAGAGGAACAGGCCGAAAAGTAGAAAAACAAAGGAGAATATACAGTGTCCGGAAATTCACGTTATAAACGTCTAGGACTCGTAGGAGAAGTGAGTACATAATATTTTCAATAGAAACCCACGTCCGGAAACCTACCGTTTCCGTTCTACGACGATTTCAGTTCAGATGTTTAACTCATCTACTTTTGTCTGAGGAACTGAATTAGGTGTGACGCATACATTTATTAGGTAACAATTCGAAAGGAAATATAACGAAACGTCCATTTATCACTTAACTTTGTATTAGCGCTTCAACATTACGTTCTGTGCGTACAGTATTGTTCTGGATTAATGTAATGTTTAATGACGAAGTATCGAGAAGCCAACATTTTACGCAAAGAGAGGACATTCTGTTGCGGTCGAGGGAGAGCTGGAGACAAACAAATTCACCAGAACAGCAATTTCTTGTTACAATCACTCATCTGGAGACCTCTAGAATTTTATACTGTAGTGCTCTCGACCTTCTGGCGGTTTGTGACTGTTATCATACAAGCTTCTACGTTTATCTGTACCTCAACAGGTTTGGCGAGGAAACCCAGAGGCTTCCATAATTCAAGGACAAGTTTGACACTGCTATGCAAACAGCCTCTGGCAGGCAGTGTGACCTACATGAAGGTGAGAATTGCTTGCAAGTGTGAACAGGTGACAAGAAAGCCGCTAAGCGTACAGGCACGGCTTGACAGCTGCACATGCTCACATACATTCTCTCTGGGCACCTCCCGCCTCTTCTGCGTGTTGGAGAACGTGCAAAACTTACACACGCAAATATATACAGGGTGTCCCAGGAGACACACTCAATATTCAAAGATATGAGAAGAACGATCATTCGAAGCAAAAACGTCTAGTAAACATAGGCCTAAAAACGAATATCTTAAGAGCTATGACAACTTCGATACTGTGAAACAAATCTCTTCTACTGCAAGGTCTTTGCTTTCCATATTTTGTGATTTGGTAGTATAGACAAAACGAGGAAGAACATGTCCAGTAAGCATGTACACTAAGTTGCATACTTTAAAAGCCACCAGCACTTGTTCATCTTCGTTACCTGTGGAAAACATCTCTTCTACTGAACAAGTGTTCATAGCTCTCAGGATATGTATTTTAGAGCACATGTTTACTAAACTTTTTGCTTCCAATCATCGTTCCTGTCATATCCCTGAATATTGGCCATTCCCCCAAGGACACACTGTATACAAAGATAGAGTATACGAGCGAGCGCTGAAAAATAATACCTCTGAATTTTTATATCATAATTCATAAACATTTTTAAATAAATGAAACGTTATTAACATTTTACATACTTACTCTGCGTGTCTACAAATTTATTTCTCAATATAGCCACCCTGACGACGAACACATGTCTCCCAGCGAGAGACCGGTCTGTTGATGCCACCACTGTGGACTTCGTCCGCGGAGCCTTGAAGGTGTTGTTTAAGTTTTGGAAACACATGAAAATCGGATGGGGCCCAATCGGGGCTCTAAGGAGGATGATCGATGACAGTAAGCCCAAGCGGTCGCGTTGTCAAAGATGTCGCAGCGGTCGTGTGTTGTGTGCCTGGCATTGTCATACAAAAGGAGAGGGTTATTCATATGTGGACGTACTCTTCGATTTCTGAACTCGATTACTGCATGCAGTTTCTCTCAAACCGACATTGTTATTTTACGCATCGCTGTGTTACACATTGCATTTCGGAGCCCTCGTGCGACAAAGAGATGCAAATATGTAGATAAGAAGTATAAAGATGGAGAATGTTAAAAAAATTTCATTTAAAAATATTTAAGAGTTTCATATAAAAAATTCGGAGGCATTATGTTTCAGCACGCCTTCGCATATACTTTTATGTTACGGTAACATCAGAGTATGGAGGAGATCATTAATTAACTAAGCATTCATTAATCAGAGATATGTGAAGTTCGGTGGGAGGAGGAACAAGACTTCTGGTCAGGTGACTACAGGGTTATAAACAAAAATCAAATAGGGGTAATGCAGGAGTAGGTTTAATAATGAATAGGTAAATAGGAATGCGGGTAAGCTACTACAAACTGCATAGTGAACGCATTATTGTGGCCAAGATAGATACGAAGCTCACGCCTACCACAGTAGTAGAAGTTTATATGCCTACTGGCTCTGCAGATGACGAAGAAATTGAAGAAATGTATGATGAAATAAAAGAAATTATTCAGATAGTGAAGGGAGACGAAAATTTAAAAGTCATGGGTGACTGGAATTCGTCAGTAGGAAAAGGGAGAGAAGGAAACGTAATAGGTGAATATGGATTGGGGGTAAGAAACAAAAGAGGAAGCCGCCTAGTAGAATTTTGCACAGAGCACAACTTAATCATAGCTAACACTTGGTTCAAGAATCATAAAAGAAGATTGTATACATGGAAGAAGCCTGGAGATACTGACAGGTTTCAGATAGATGATGTAATGGTAAGACAGAGATTTAGGAACCAGGTTTTAAGTTGTAAGACATTTCCAAGGGCAGAAGTGGACACTGACCACAATCTATTGGTTATGAACTGTAGATTAAAACTGAAGAAACTGCAAAAGGTGAGGATTTAAAGAGATGGGACCTGGATAAACTAACTAAACCAGAGGTTGTACAGAGTTTCAGGGAGAGCGTAAGGGAGCAAATGGTAGGAATGGGGGAAAGAAATACATTAGAAGAAGAATGGGTAGCTTTGAGGGATGAAGTAGTGAAGGCAGCAGAGGATCAAGTAGGTAAAAAGACAAGGGCTAGTAGAAATCCTTGGGTAACAGAAGAGACACTGAATTTAATTGATGAAAGGAGAAAATATAAAAATGCAGTAAATGAAGCAGGCAAAAAGGAATACAAACGTCTCAAAAATGAGATCGACAGGAAGTGCAAAATGGCTAAGCAGGGATGGCTAGAGGACAAATGGAAGGATGTAGACGCTTATCTCACTAGGGGTAAGATAGATACTGCCTACAGGAGAATTAAAGAGACCTTTGGAGAAAAGAGAAACACTTGTATGAGTATCAAGAGCTCAGATGGAAAACCAGTTCTAAGCAAAGAAGGGAAAGCAGAAAGGTGGAAGGAGTATGTAAAGGGTCTACACAGGGGCGATGTACTTGAGGACAATATTATGGAAATGGAAGAGGATGTAGATGAAGATGAAATGGAAGATATCATACTGCGTGAAGAGTTTGACAGAGCATTGAAAGACCTGAGTCGAAACAAAGCTCCGGGAGTAGACAACATTCCATTAGAACTACTGATAGCCTTGGGAGAGCCAGTCCTGACGAAACTCTACCATCTGGTGAGCAAGATGTATGAGACAGACTTTAAGAAGAATATAATGATTCCAATCCCAAAGAAAGCAGGTGTTGACAGATGTGAAAATTACCGAACTATCAGTTTAATAAGTCACGGCTGCGAAATACTAACGCGAATTCTATACAGACGAATGGAAAAACTGGTGGAAGCCGACCTCGGGAAAGATCAGTTTGGATTCCGTAGAAATGTTGGAACACGTGAGGCAATACTGTCCCTACGACTTACCTTAGAAGCTAAAATAAGTAAGAGCAAACCTACGTTTCTATCATTTGTAGACTTAGAGAAAGCTTTTGAGAATGTTGACTGGAATACTCTCTTTCAAATTCTGAAGGTGGCAGGAGTAAAATACAGGGAGCGAAAAGCTATTTACAGTTTGTACAGAAACCAGATGGCAGTTGTACGAGTCAAGGGGCATGAAAGGGAAGCAGCAGTTGGGAAGGGAGTGAGGACAGGGTTGTAGCCTCTCCCCGATATTATTCAATCTGTATATTGAGCAAGCAGTAAAGGTAACAAAAGAAAAATTTAGAGTAGGTATTAAAATCCATGGAGAAGAAATAAAAATTTTGAGGTTCGCCGATGACATTGTACTTCTGTCAGTGACAGCAAAGGACTTGGAAGAGCAGTTGAACGGAATGGACAGTGTCCTAAAAGTTGGATGTAAGATGAACATCATCAAAAGCAAAACGAGAATAATGGAATGTAGTCGAATTAAGTCGGGTGATGCTGAGGGAATTAGATTAGGAAATGAGACACTTAAAGTAGTAAAGGAGTTTTGCTATTTGGGGAGCAAAATAACTGATGATGGTCGAAGTAGAGAGGATATAAAATGTAGACTGGCAATGGCAAGGAAAGCATATCTGAAAAAGAGAAATTTGTTGACATCGAGTATAGGTATAAGTGTCAGGAAGTCGTTTCTAAAAGTATTTGTATGGAGTGCAGCCATGTATGGAAGTGAAACATAGACGATAAATAGTTTGGACAAGAAGAGAATAGAAGCTTTCGAAATGTGGTGCTACAGAAGAATGCTGAAGATTAGATGGGTATATCACATAACTAATGACGAAGTATTGAACAGGATTGGGGAAAAGAGAAGTTTGTGGGACAACTTGACTAGAAGAAGGGATCGGTTGGTAGGACATGTTCTGAGGCATCAAGGGATCACCAATTTAGTATTGGAGGGCAGCGTGGAGGGTAAAAAATGTAGAGGGAACCAAGAGATGAATACACTAAGCAGTTTCAGAACGATGTAGGTTGCAGTAGGTACTGGGAGATGAAGAAGCTTGCACAGGATAGAGTAGCGTGGAGAGCTACATCAAACCAGTCTCAGGACTGAAGACCACAACAACAAAATGTAATTAGGATAGAGAACTTGGTATACTGATTACAGCCACACATTGCATATATTTCCTCATGAAATTTGATGTCAACTTTTCAATCGCATTTCAAAATTAACTCTTAAGTTTCTCAAGTATAGTACTGGAAGAGAAAAGACATGTACTATCCGTTATTCAGTCTTGGTAAGGAAGAGAGTAGAGTGAATTAAACTCGTTTGATCGTAGTTGTAGCTTAAGTAAACCAGTGCTTGATTTGTAAAAAAAGAGGTTACGGTACTCTGTCCTTCCCAGGGGACGGGGGGGGGGAGGTGGAGTCTGGGGCGAGACGGCGGGGGGGGGGGGGGGGGGGAGGTGGAAGCGGCGTGTTCTTTTAAATGTAGATGCTTTTTTTCGTCAGAAGTACCGGTACAGCGTACCAGCGCGTACCCTCTGAAATCAAGCCCTGGCTACAATTATTCAAATTAGCCAAACATTTGAATGGCGTGTCCGTTGTAATATACAGTACTGGCGCCTTCCATGTCATAACGAATTCAACACACACACACACACACACATACACAGCGAGAGAGAGAGAGAGTGAGAGAGAGAGAGAGAGAGAGAGAGAGAGAGAGAGAAAGAGAGAGATTCGTCAGAGCAAATAAAAATTAACGTATTGTCGTAGCTCTTAAATATTAACTACCCATCTGAACTGAAATGCGAATGACGTCGTTATATTCCAAAACTGATAATATACAAAACATTTCACATTTTCAATGGTTTATAAACGTACCAGTTACACTTACTGTGATTTTAACGTGCCTGCTGAATTCCCTATTCCATTTCTTGTTACAATAGTAATAAGTTATTTTGTACTTGATGTGTGAACTAGAAACAAACAAAAACAATGTAGCATCATTCGGTAGAGCAAACTGCGGTATAAAGTGTTAAAACATTGTGTCAACTGTGATGGATCATATTTGCGACGCCTGAAATTATTTCAAAGTATTTCGGACGACGGAAATGCGATGTGTATGCACCTCACGCTCAGAGACTGATTCGCTGTTCGTAGCAACAATAAATCGACTAAGAAACTCGTGAAAAATAACAACGTAAGCAGTGTCTCAGAGCGCTTATAATATCTCCTTCGCTGAAGTATTTTCGCCCCAATTCGCCCAAGCCAATATACGTTTTCTACGTAACGCCAGGTAAATGTGGCACGCTCTTTAATTCGTAATATTACTGATAATTGAGGGTTTAATTTCTCTCATGGAAATGAAGTAGCGATTATGAAAAACATAATTATATGACACCAATATGAAAACTAATTGTGAATTTAATCATTAAAAATTACTATCTCATTTCTTACTCGGTCAGCGATTGTTAAATTGAATCTAAATCTCGTTTTCCGTCATTTTGAACAAAGTGCATGTCTTATCCTCTCTGTGTCTATTAATCTACATTTAAGATTAAAAAGGAAATTATCTGGAGCATTATTAGTATGTCTTCCCTCCATCTAATTGCAATTATGTGAGCCAAATGGAAATGTCTGGTCTCAATTTCTGTTAGAGGTTTTACTTCACGTGTTGAACTACCCTGTGGCTATACTGGTACTGATCCCCCCTTGTGCGGCCCACTCATTCTGGGCACAGTCTGCTTACACAGCCGCCTGTTTATGCAATCCTGTGCACAAGTCTCGAGCAGCGAAAGCTCGCGCTGCCCGTCTTCTCCAGCGTTATTTCTCGGAAGCGCAGCCGTAGCATTTAATGCTGTTGTTGAAAGTTAAGTTCAAATTTTAGAGAAATTCTGAGTCATTTTACTTGTTAATTAAAAGAGCTTCCCTTTTTATAACCCTATTGCTTCTTTAAGTTATGTAAACATTTTATTATTGTGGAACACTGTAAGCTTTGCTACCATGTCTGTGTTATGATATTTTAAATATTTGTTCTCCTTCTTTGGTCACTTTGAATTTTAATATAAGAATTTTTTAGCCTTAGCCTATTATTAAATTATTTTTTATTTGCTCACGAAGTTTGGTAATTTTTATGGCTGTTTAAATTCTGACTGAAGCTTGTATCATTAGTCTTATCTTATGGTTTGGCAAACAGTGATTGCGTGCCAGCTATAATTGACATCTTCTGGCATCACTGATTACTGTTCAGTGTTGAAATTAATCGTTGTATAATTAAATTCTTAATTTGATTTAATGTAATACACTCTGTGCAAAACAAATTGTACAATATTTTGCCAGTGAATGAACTGTGCTAAATCCCCATTGATCCATCCTTTCCTCGTTTCCCTTCTTGGCCAAATTAAGAGGTTGTATCATCACGTTTCTGCTACGTCTTGCCAACTGCAGGGTACGCTCGCCGTTGGTTTTGGCTAGGAAAGAGTCGGGGCGAATCTTTTCAGGTCACCCCTACTTGAGTTGGTATCCGGAGCAAGAGGGTGTGGGGCCTTGCTCAACAGAAAAATCGGAACTCTGCGGCTATAAAGCTGTGAAAATTCCACTTAACAAAGACGAAACGACGAAAGGGACATCCAGCCGATGCTATGGACACCCCACTATGTCGTAATGACATGGCAACTTACTTTTGACTACGTTTAGACCAACTTCTGCAATACCTTTAAACAGAATAAGACAGCGACAAGGACCCATGAGACAGCAGCAGGGAAGATCCCAAGGTTGCATTAGTAAAACAGCCCTCCATAGCTACAAAACTTTTATCAGGCCTGTACTGGAATATGAAGCATCAACCCTAGGAGGAGCAAACAAAACAATGACACTGAAACTGTATGAAACGGAAGAGCGCTTACTACGAAGTCCTGCAAAATTTCCACACACTACCAACAGTAAAAAAGTGTACAATACAAAGAAACAATGCCTCTCCAAACAAGACTAGTCCTCATGAAGGCACGATATGAACCACATCTGCTGAAAAACCGACCGGACTTGGAGTCGATAACAGCCAAGCCAACGATATCTAGGAAACCGAAACAAAAATACATAAACCCAGCCAGAACAAAACCAAAATACACTCCAGGAAATGGAAAAAAGAACACATTGACACCGGTGTGTCAGACCCACCATACTTGCTCCGGACACTGCGAGAGGGCTGTACAAGCAATGATCACACGCACGGCACAGCGGACACACCAGGAACCGCGGTGTTGGCCGTCGAATGGCGCTAGCTGCGCAGCATTTGTGAACCGCCGCCGTCAGTGTCAGCCAGTTTGCCGTGGCATACGGAGCTCCATCGCAGTCTTTAACACTGGTAGCACGCCGCGACAGCGTGGACGTGAACCGTATGTAGAGTTGACGGACTTTGAGCGAGGGCGTATAGTGGGCATGCGGGAGGCCAGGTGGACGTACCGCCGAATTGCTCAACACGTGGGGCGTGAGGTCTCCACAGTACATCGATGTTGTCGCCAGTGGTCGGCGGAAGGTGCACGTGCCCGTCGACCTGGGACCGGACCGCAGCGACGCACAGATGCACGTCAAGACCGTAGGATCCTACGCAGTGCCGTAGGGGACTGCACCGCCACTTCCCAGCAAATTAGGGACACTGTTGCTCCTGGGGTATCGGCGAGGACCATTCGCAACTGTCTCCATGAAGCTGGGCTACGGTCCCGCACACCGTTAGTCCGTCTTCCGCTCACGCCCCAACATCGTGCAGCCCGCCTCCAGTGGTGTCGTGACAGGCGTGAATGGAGGGACGAATGGAGACGTGTCGTCTTCAGCGATGAGAGTCGCTTCTGCCTTGGTCGTATGCGTGTTTGGCGCCGTGCAGTTGAGCGCCACAATCAGGACTGCATACGACCGAGGCACACAGGGCCAACACCCGGCATCATGGTGTGGGGAGCGATCTCCTACACTGGCCGTACACCTCTGGTGATCGTTGAGGGGACACTGAATAGTGCACGGTACATCCAAACCGTCATTGAATCCATCGTTCTACCATTCCTAGATCGGCAAGGGAACTTGCTGTTCCAACAGGACAATGCACGTCCGCATGTATCCCGTGCCACCCAACGTGCTCTAGAAGGTGTAAGTCAACTACCCTGGCCAGCAAGATCTCCGGATCTGTCCCCCATTGAGCATGTTTGGGACTGGATGAAGCGTCGTCTCACGCGGTCTGCACGTCCAGCACAAACGCTGGTCCAACTGAGGCGCCAGGTGGAAATGGCATGGCAAGCCGTTCCACAGGACTACATCCAGCATTTCTACGATCGTCTCCATGGGAGAATAGCAGCCTGCATTGCTGCGAAAGGTGGATATACACTGTACTAGTGCCGACATTGTGCATGCTCTGTTGCCTGTGTCTATGTGCCTGTGGTTCTGTCAGCGTGATCATGTGATGTATCTGACCCAGGAATGTGTCAATAAAGTTTCCCCTTCCTGGGACAATGAATTGACGGTGTTCTTATTTCAATTTCCAGGAGTGTATTTCTGAAACTGGCTCTCACAATGACACCCACAACGGAGCACAAACTCCGTAACATGTAGACGAACGTGCACCACTTGAACCCCATCCGCGCCCTGAGCAATTAACACCATAAAACGACTGCATAGCAGTAGGAGCAATTAGACCTTAAGAAATGATTATATACCCAAACTTCATGCATCACACGGCATGGGAAAACTTGAAATGGTAAAAGTAAGCAGCATTATGCTAAACTCAAACACGAAACATTTTAAAACAACACACATGCAACTAAAATATGTGTAAAAACAAACACCTTAATAATCATGATATACAAATACAAGATACTTAAGTTTCAGACTGCCTCACAAGCTTAACAAAATAAAAAATGTAGTGACAAGACGCACGTTACGACGACGCGTGTGAAAACAATGTATCAACTGAGATGTATAAATTTAGGTGTATAAATACAAGTTTTGTTCCTCCATGTTAACTAAAACTGGGAAATAATGTAACACAAAAACTCATAAAATTACTATCAAACTAAATGGAAAAACTACGACGGTGGTTTGAAAAGTTCTTGGAACGGATATAAAAAAATGTACTTACATCCCTGAAACTCTTTTTATTATTCAATGTAGTCTCCTTGTAGATTAATGCACTTGGTCCAACGTTGTTCCAGTGCCTTGATCTCATCTCGAAAATGAGTTTCCTCCAGGCCTGCAAAATAGTTGTCAACTCCGGCTATCAAATCTTTGATGTTGTAATTAGGCTGTTTAGGTTTTTTTATTGGTAACGCCGCCGCCACGTAGCGCTCTGTATAAAAATCATTGGCTGTGCCGTGTGCAGTCTGTGGCTGGTTTGCATTGTTGTCTACCATTGTAGTGTTGGGCAGCGGCAGCTGGATGCTAACAGCGCGTAGCGTTGCGCAGTTGGAGGTGAGCCGCCAGCAGTGGTGGACGTGGGGAGAGAGATGGCGGAGTTTTGAAATTTGTAAGAATTGGTGTCATGAACTGATATATATATATATATATATATAATGACTATAAAGGTAAATACATTGTTTGTTCTCTATTAAAATCTTTCATTTGCTAACTGTGCCTATCAGTAGTTAGTGACTTCCGTAGTTTGAATCTTTTAGTTAGCTGGCAGTAGTGGCGCTCGCTGTATTGCAGTAGTTCGAGTAACGAAGATTTTTGTGAGGTAAGTGATTTGTGAAACATATAGGTTAATGTTAGTCAGGGCCATTCTCTTGTAGGGATTATTGAAAGTCAGATTGCGTTGCGCTAAAAACTATTGTGTGTCAGTTTAAGCACAGTCTTGTAGAATTTTTCTAAGGGGACGTATCAATGTGAATCTTCGTCCATCAAGAAAAATTTTCAGTTTTGGGAAGAGATGGAAGTCTGATGGAGCCATATCGGATGAATAAGGCAGGTGTGGCAACAATTCATAACTTAGTGTAATTTTCCCATGGCGACGGCTCATGTGTGCGGGCGCGCATTGTCTTGATGGAAGATGACTTTCTTCCTTGCCAAACCTGGCCTTTTTTTTCATGTACCTTTTGTTGCAATTTGTCCAGGATGTTAGAATAGTAATCTCCAGTAACTGTTTGCCCGTTGGGGAGGTAATCTACGAACAGAATCACCTTCGCATCCCAGAACCTTTCTCGCCGAAAGAATTGTCTTTGCTTCCTTTAGTGGCGGAGAATCAGCAATTTTCCACTGCTTTCACTGTTGTTTTGTCTCTGGGGTACAGTAGTGCACTCAAGTTCCATCTGTGGTCACAAACAGGCGCAAAAATTATTGTTCGTTTCTCCTAAAACGGACCAAACATTGTTCCGATATGTCCATTCTCATTCGTTTTTGCTTCAACGTCAAGAGGCGCGGCACCCGTCTTGCAGATAATTTTTTCATTTCTAAATCTTCAGTTAAAATGTGATACACGCTTTGAGGTGACATCAGACAAGTGTGAGCAATTTCATGCACTTTCAATCGTCAATCCTCCACGACCATTTTGTGCACTTCTGCAATTATTTCTGGAGTAGTGACACATCTTGGCCGACCACTACGCTGATAATCATCTAAGCTCTCCTGACCAAATTTAAATTCTTTTGTTCACTTGGCAACAGCTGAATGTGAAGGAGCAGAGTCCTACAGTGTATTCTGGAAATCAGCATGAATGTCCTTTGCTTTCATACCTTTCTTTAAGAAGTGCTTAATCACTGCTCGAGTCTCGATTTTTTCCATCTTCGCAATTCACTACGTGGGAACAACATCAGAGCCACGTCACCGCCACAGCTCTCTTCCAAAAGCACTGACGTGGCTCGTGTTTACAGGCAACAGTCCAATGAACACGTGAACAACTCGTTACGCTAGAAACTTGCTGGCAGATTAAAACTGTGAGCCGGACCGAGACTCGAACTCAGAACCTTTGCCTTTCGCGGGCAAGTGCTCTACTATCTGTGCTACCCAAACTCTCTCGCAGGAGAGCTTCTGTAAAGTCTGTAAGGTAGGAGACGAGATACTGGCAGAAGTAAAGCTGTGAGGACGGGGCGTGAGTCGTGTTTGGGTAGCTCAGATAGTAGAGCACTTGCCCTCGAAAGGCAAAGGTCCCGAGTTCGAGTCTCTGTCCGGAAAACAGTTTTAATCTGCCAGAAAGTTTCATATCAGCGCACACCCCGCTGCAGAGTGAAAATCTGACCTCTCTCGTGGCGATCGAGAACTTTTCAAACCACCCTCGTATGTACCCGAAAAGACTGAAAAGAGCAGCAAAGACGCTCCCGAACATCTGGGCCTCCTAGCCTGTCCTCCTGACTCAGTGGCAGGGAATGCAAAGTAATAAAAAATAAATCTCTGTGGGTAGTTATGCGAGTAGTCGTTCACGGTCTGACTGCATCGCTGCCGCCGCGCCGACACGTGCGCAGCCTCCATGAGGAGAGTCTATTCCGCCATTACTCCTCCTCACGACACACTCCATCATTCCCGTCCGGGTCACTTCATAAAGGGATCCCTGAGGCGAATAGCTGCAGTGCAGAATGTGCCATACCTAGGTTTTCAGTATAATGTGTGGCGCGCGCACATGCTCATTTGCGATCGCGCATGTGTGTGTGTGTGTGTGTGTGTGTGTGTGTGTGTGTGTGAGTGAGTGAGTGAGTGTGCGTATGTGTCTTAGCACAGTTAGGTGCCAACTCAAGCAAAATAAACTCGCATTTGGTAGGCTAAGGCTGTACTCACTGCTAAACTCGTTAATGATGCGAAGTGACAAAAGTCGTGGGATAGCGATATGCATCTGCACAGATAGCGGTAGTATTACGTACACCAGTTTTAAAAGTGCAGTGCATTGGCGGAACTGTCATTTGCTCAAATGACTAACGTGTAAAGGTTTCCGACGTGACTATGGCCGAACGACGGGGAATTAACAGACTAAACGGGAAATGGTAGATGGAGTTAGACGCAAGGAATATTCACTTTCGGAAATCGTTAGGGGTACTGTATTCAGAGGTCCACAGTGTCAACAGTGTGGCAAGAATATATTTTAGGCATTGCCTCTCACCACGGACAACGCAATGGCCGACAGCCTTTATTTGACGACCAGGAGCAGTGGCGTTTTCTTAGTGTAATAAGTGTTAACAGGCAAGCTACACTGCTTGAAATAACCGCAGAAATCAGTGTGGAACGTGCGGTGAACATATCTGTTAGGATATTGCTGCGAAATATGGGCTTAATGACATGTGTCAACAGACGTTCGACGCGAGTGGCTTTGTTAACAGCGCCTATCCTGGGCTCTTGACCCTATCGGATGTACCCTAGACGAGTGGAAGACCGTGGCCTTGTCAGACGGGTCCCGATTTCAGTTGGTAAGAGCTGGTGGTACGGTTCGAGTATGGCGCAGATCTCACGAAGCAGTGGTTCCAAGTTGTCAACAAGTCACTGTGCAAACTGGTGGCGACTCAACAATAGTGTGGGCTGTGTTTACATGGCATAGGCTGGGTCCTCTGGTCCAACTGAAGCGACCATTGACTGTTATGTTATGTTTGGCTACTTGAAAAACATTTCCAGCGATTCATCGTCTTCGTGTCCCCAAACAACGACGTAATTTTTATGGATAACAATGCGCCATGTCACCAGGCCACAACTGTTCGCTACTGGTTTGAAAAACATTCTGGATGATTCGAGCGAATGATTTGGCTACCCATTGACCATATGATGGGTACATTCCAGAGGTCAGTTCGTGCACAAGATCCTTCACTGGCAACATTTTCGCAATTATGGATGCGCAACGTTTCTGCAGCGGATCTTCAACTACTTAATTGAGTCCATGCCACGTCGAGTTGCTGCTCTGCTCCGGGCAGAAGCAGGTCCGTCACAATATTAGGAGTACCCCTTCATTTTTGTCACCTCAGTGTAAAATTTTTGTATTTGTTTTTAGCTCATAAATGTATCGTTATTGAGTGTGCTGGGAAAAATTGTTAAGAAAAAAATTGGATACATTGGGCTGATTACGAGTCAGTTGTCTCTATGCTGTTCATTTTTGGAACACAACATACGACCAGCTTAGAGACAGAAGTGATGACACTTTCTGCAGGACTTGACCATCATTTTGCAGGACAATGCTCAAGCACGTGCAGTGTAATCTGTTACTGATTTGTTTGACTGATGGGACTCCTAAGTGCTATACCACCTACTGCACTCCCCTCACTTAAGCCCTCGTAAGTTCAACTCGATTTCTAAACTGAAGGAAACACTTCACGGCATTCGCTTCATAACTGCTACAAAGTCGTCGGGCAATAGACCGCGCCGCTCGAAGTGTCAACATAACTGGCACTGCTAAGAGTATCCTAGGACTTCCACATCGCTGACAACGGGTTATACACAAAGTTGGTACCTACTTTGAAGGTCAGTAAAACTTTGAAACACGTATCAATTTTGTACGAGATGTAAATAAATAATTGCCACTATTAAAGTTCCAACCCTCGTATATTCCTGAAAATTCTATATGATGTGTTATTTGATGAAGCAAAGTGGTGTTAATAGTATAGATAGTTAGTGATTCAGCTTGCTTAGCATAAGGTGCCTTGCTCGTCCCGATGTCTAGATGATCTCCCTTCACGAGTCTTATGAGCAAGGTGCGTAGTTTCCGGCACCTATCCCGTGGAGGTGACTGAGGAAGTTTCTGTGACGAAAGTGTGTCAGTTTGCAGCACATTACCTATAGATGCCGTCTCTCTCTTGTCTAGTTTGTAAACCAACATCTTCTGCTGGGAGGAGTTTGCAAATTATACAACGAGCGTTCAATAAGTGATGCAACGCATTGTTTTTCTTGGCAAATTTCGGCTGGAAACAAGCGGAATTTGTTGTGGTACATCTAAGGTTATTCACGATTCTCAATAGTTTCATGACGTTCCGATAAGTGTCGGCTCTGTACGTCGCGTTCTAAATGGGGTCTGTAACAGAGGTGCGTACCAAGCAGAGAGCTGTCATTGAGTTTCTTTTGGCGGGAAACCGCAGCATCGCAGATATTCATAGGCGCTTGCAGAATGTCTACGGAGACCTGGCAGTGAACAAAAGCACGGTGAGTCGTTGTGCGAGGCGTCTGTCATTGCAACAACTTCGCGCAAACCTGCCCGATCTCGAGCGTGCCGACCAGTCGCACAAAGGTGTGACTCCCAAAATGTTGGAACGTGCGGATATTATGATTCGAAGTGATGGGCCGATCACAATCAAACACCACGCTGCTGAATTGAATATCTCTGTTGGTAGTGCTGACATACTTGTCCACCTGTTGGGGTACTCAAAGGTGTTTTCCGCTGGGTTCCTCGCCGCGTAAGTGAAGAGCACCATTTGTGCGGAATTTCTTGCGCTTTACGAGGCTGATCGTGGCAATATTTGTGGAACAGCGTCAAAGACGATGACACTTCGGTTCATTTATTCGAACTGTAAAGGAAACGGCAATCCATGGAGTGGCACAAAATGACTTCTCCTGCGAAGAAGTAGTTCAAAGCCGCACACTCAGCCGGTAAAGTTATGGCGACAGTGTTCTGAGAATTTGAAGGGATTATTCTGTTTGATGCCCTCCATCCTGGTGCAACGATCAAATCTGAAGTGTATTGCGCTGCTCTCAGAAAACTGAAGATTAGAATTCAGCGTATCCATCACCACAAAAGTGCAAACGAACTTCTCCTCAATGACAACGCAAGGCCTCACAAGTCTGCGTACCCGACAGAAGCCCAGGAAACCTGGCTACGTTTCCTCATCCACCCTACAACCCGGAACTCGCACCTCTCGATTTCCGTGTGGTTAGCCCAATGAATGATGCAGTCAGCGGGAACCAATACGTGGGTTAGAGTGGTGCCATGCGGGCCTCCAGGCCCTTCCAGTAAGGTTGCGTAAGGCCGTCGCATTCAACGGAAATTATGTAGAAAAATAGGGTATTGTAGGAAAAGATTGGGGAATAAAATGATGTATCGGAAACCTGAATAAAATCAACTTGCTTTCATAAAAAAAAGTGTCACAATACTTATCTCATACTACTGGTGAAATCTGTGCTTATCGTAGGATACGGCCATAGGCAACATTCTATTGGATGCCTTAGTGCGCTGTTGTCTAGAGAAGGCTCACTCTAGTTCCATAGAGTAGCAGCACAAGCATGTTCTGCATTATGCTCCTAAGACGAACTCTGCTGTCCTTCCGCACTGATGGGTTGTTGTGACCCGATCGTACCCTTAACCAGAAAGATTTGATCAAAATTTTGTTCACACCAGGCAGCCTGACGGAGAGGCGCATATTTGCCACTGCCTCTACTGTATACACTGGCGTGTTGTGGGGGACGGAGTAAAGCGTTCAGCTTCGAGCTTTGGAGAACACGAGGCGCTGTCATTGCGGCACTGACGGTGTCTATGTCGACCTCACGGGGCGCGCGCAACACACGTCAAGTGCCATCGCGGATCTCACCAAGTACATTCCTACGAGTGAGGCTACGGACGTCACCAGTGCACGCCACCTTCGTTCCACTCGCTGTGGGCAACTCTATCCGTTCGCGCGTCCTCTTAAGACGTTGCGTACCTAGTTCCGCTCTCAGATCTAGAAAGACTCGCAGTGAAATTACAACCAATAGTCAGACTGATGTATATTACTGAAACTGACTCAGGGGTTCCAAATTACATATATTTCACGTTTTGTACATGTTGTAAATGAAAGTGGAGATGTCGTTTGGAGTGTCCATAGCTAGCCAGGCCAACCCGTACCAACTATGGACACAACAGTCATTATATGATCAATCGGAGGAGACATGTCACATGCTTCAACTGCTTATTCGACTAAAGATGTTATGTTTGCAGTACCTGGGCAATTACTGTTTATAGTGATCTTTCTCGTCTGTGATTCTATTGATTCTGTATGGTATGATACTGATGAATTGCCTGAGTCAGTCTGATATAACAGTAGTTTCAGTTACATTATCCATTAACCTTAGCAGTACTAGTGCATTTCCTATAACACGTAATACCAAAGGGGGGAGGGAAGTATAGTTTGTGCCCACCACCAAGAGACCAAAATAAAACAAATTTCGTTTAATGTCTTTAACTTGCATTAACAACGTACTTCACAAATATATAGTGATGCGTAAGTAGGGTACAGAAACTGAAAATATCTTTCAGCACAATTTTAGGATACCAACGCATTTTCTGTAATGTGTACACCGAGTGGAAGGGTACTTTATGATCACAACAAATTTTTTTTTAAAAAATGCAGATTTCATCACCTGCAGTTGATTTTAGCTGTATAAGAATGGTCCTGAAACTGAAAACATGAATATGACATTTGTTGTGAAAAGTCACATTCACTACTAAGACTCAAAATTTTGGGTTCAGTTTTACTAAAAAATTTAACATTGTTTCAGAATCTGATATAAGAATTCATTAAAAAAAATAATATTTTTTTTCAAAATTTTGAAATATGAAGTACCAGACTAGATTACAATATTTTCGAAAGATGGGCCCAAAGTAACTCCCCTCCACCCGCGCCCTTGGTAGAGTCTGGGTTAAAGCAGGCGTCGCCAAGCAATCATCGCATATGGTTTTAATATGATCCCCTACGTTTCTGTTCACCTAATAAAAATAAGCCACATAAAAATAAAAAAGTCTGACATATTTAGCTTACTTTTGTTCCATATGTCACACGGAATCGTTTTCTGGCGTAAGTCATTGAACCCAGCTAAAGTTTTCGAGTCAGTCATTTGTGGTGGGAACACAAGACCGCTCTCTAGAGAACTCTTCAAAGAACTGGGTATACTACACTCCTGGAAATGGAAAAAAGAACACATTGACACCGGTGTGTCAGACCTACCATACTTGCTCCGGACACTGCGAGAGGGCTGTACAAGCAATGATCACACGCACGGCACAGCGGACACACCAGGAACCGCGGTGTTGGCCGTCGAATGGCGCTAGCTGCGCAGTATTTGTGCACTGCCGCCGTCAGTGTCAGCCAGTTTGCCGTGGCATACGGAGCTCCATCGCAGTCTTTAACACTGGTAGCATGCCGCGACAGCGTGGACGTGAACCGTATGTGCAGTTGACGGACTTTGAGCGAGGGCGTATAGTGGGCATGCGGGAGGCCGGTTGGACGTACCGCCAAATTGCTCAACACGTGAGGCGTGAGGTCTCCACAGTACATCGATGTTGTCGCCAGTGGTCGGCGGAAGGTGCACGTGCCCGTCGACCTGGGACCGGACCGCAGCGACGCACGGATGCACGCCAAGACCGTAGGATCCTACGCAGTGCCGTAGGGGACCGCACCGCCACTTCCCAGCAAATTAGGGACACTGTTGCTCCTGGGGTATCAGCGAGGACCATTCGCAACCGTCTCCATGAAGCTGGGCTACGGTCCCGCACACCGTTAGGCCGTCTTCCGCTCACGCCCCAACATCGTGCAGCCCGCCTCCAGTGGTGTCGCGACAGGCGTGAATGGAGGGACGAATGGAGACGTGTCGTCTTCAGCGATGAGAGTCGCTTCTGCCTTGGTGCCAATGATGGTCGTATGCGTGTTTGGCGCCGTGCAGGTGAGCGCCACAATCAGGACTGCATACGACCGAGGCACACAGGGCCAACACCCGGCATCATGGTGTGGGGAGCGATCTCCTACACTGGCCGTACACCTCTGGTGATCGTCGAGGGGACACTGAATAGTGCATGGTACATCCAAATTGTCATCGAATCCATCGTTCTACCATTCCTAGACCGGCAAGGGAACTTGCTGTTCCAACAGGACAATGCACGTCCGCATGTATCCCGTGCCACCCAACGTGCTTTAGAAGGTGTAAGTCAACTACCCTGGCCAGCAAGATCTCCGGATCTGTCTCCCATTGAGCATGTTTGGGACTGGATGAAGCGTCGTCTCACGCGGTCCGCACGTCCAGCACGAACGCTGGTCCAACTGAGGCGCCAGGTGGAAATGGCATGGCAAGCCGTTCCACAGGACTACATCCAGCATCTCTACGATCGTCTCCATGGGAGAATAGCAGCCTGCATTGCTGCGAAAGGTGGATATACACTGTACTAGTGCCGACATTGTGCATGCTCTGTTGCCTGTGTCTATGTGCCTGTGGTTCTGTCAGTGTGATCATGTGATGTATCTGACCCCAGGAATGTGTCAATAAAGTTTCCCCTTCCTGGGACAATGAATTGACGGTGTTCTTATTTCAATTTCCAGGAGTGTAGTTATTGCGTTCCAATATATTTATTCCATGATGAAATTCGTTATAAATAACATATGACTCTCTGAAAACAACAGCTTAAAGTCGTAGAATAAGTAACAGAAATAAGAACAATCTACATAAGGCGTTAGCAACGTAATTTCTAGAAAAGTGCCAAATAACCAGATAAGACACGTTTTCAGTAAGTTACCAGCTACCATAAAAAGTAAGATTAAGAGGAGCGGCTTCATTGATGAATTTCTTTGTATAATCAATCAGTGTTTACATTATCCGTAATATCTAATGACGTGAGTGTTGCCCATACGTAAAATCTGAATTTCGCACATCTTCAGTGCAGTAATTCGAGCAGCGTAGAAAGTGTTGTAAACTGATTTCCGTTTAACGAGGCATAGATGTAATAGTCAAAGGATTATATCACGGACTTCAGCGTACATAAATTTACGTGTCTGTCACAAGTTTCGTGTTCTGTCTTAAACAAAAATCTTTTGTTTCATATTTTTTAGTTGTTCTATGTTCATGACTATTTCACTCCGAGTATGTGAAAGGAGCATTTGCATTTTTGTAAGTTTCTGTTATGTATTCTTGTTTTATGACGTGTTGTGCATTGTTGGGGATCTCCTCATTACCAATCTACGGAACGAGAAGTGTAGTTAACGTAACAAGAGCAGTGCACCAGAAGATACTTTTCATTTTTCGATTTCTTGCATATTCTCCGTCGACATTTCTCTTCTCTTCTACTACTATTCAATAATCCTAATAGCAAGCCAAGGCACCTGACCGTGAAGGCGTTTTCCATCACCGTATTCTGTACTTGACCTATGAAATAAGGAAAATCACAACTTAGAGCGTGAACGCTGATTTACCTCATCTCACGGTGAAGTTTACTTCCTGCTATTACTGGATCTATACTTTACTTTGTCGGGTAACGCCTTCACAGCTGAAATTCCTAAAGCATGTACTTTAAGGCGAGAACAATGATCGATACAAACACAATTTTCTTTAATGTATTCATGGTGGAGTGTAGCACTGTTTACATTTATGACTGATTGTCGAAGATAGAGCATTACTCGTTACAAAAACTTGCTACGTGCCGCATATGGTATAGTAGGATTTAGTATACGTGGTGTGGCTATGAAATAACGGGTCTGACGCAAAGTAAGTAAACTTGCACTAAGTACAATGACGTTACTATCATCACTTCTGGTGTCTGCAGAAAAATCAGCGTGACCGTTGCCTTCGTTTGTGTAAGAGCTTTTATTTTGTTTCGCTGGACAAATGACAAGTGAAATAATAAAGAAACGAACTGACGCATATTTGACATGAGACTTCAAAAAAATTGCTACTGAAACCTATCTTTTAAGAAAAAAAGTGTATGAGGAAGACTGTTTGTCACGTCCAGAAAAGAGCCATAAGAATAATAACCAGAAATAGTAGTCGAGCTCATTGTAAAGATCTGTTCAAAACACTGGGAATTTTAACTGCTCCATGTGTACACATTTACCAGTCAGTTGTACACATCAAAAGCAACATTGGCAATTACTGCACAAACAGCTCTGTCCATGACCATGCAACAAGAGATAGACTCAACTTATATTTACCAAGAAAAAATAAACATAAAACTCAAAACAGCATTTTCTACCAAGGAATAAAACTGTACAATAAATTACCAAAAGAGATTAAAGAAATTTCAAAAATACACTTATTTAAGAAGGCAGCTAAAAAGTACCTGTTATGCAACACATTTTATACATTGAAGGATTACTTAGATAAAGCAGAGTAGGGGTTTGATAAAAAAAATGTTATACAAACAAATAATAATAATAATGATGATTATAAAACATCCAATATTCCACATAACACCTTCACTTTATTATTTTTCTTCTTTTTTCCTTTCTAGAGACACTCTCCCCTCAAGCTATGCATAGCACAATACTAACACCTCTTCCTCTTTCTGAGCTCAACATCTCACTCATTATGAAGGGATGCTGACTCAGTTTTTCAGGATAGCAAATGGGAACTTGCAGTACAGAAAATGGCCCAAGGATCACCTGTGTGTGTGTGTGTGTGTGTGTGTGTGTGTGTATGTAGTGAGTGAAGTGTTATGAAACAATGTGTGTATAGTGTGTGCAGTGACTGATAGTGAAATATGAGTGAATAGTGTGGCATTACATTATTTTATGAGTTATTTGTAAATAAATTATTGTATACCAGGAGTAAAATCTAATGATTGTCTCAACTAGAAGTCTGTAAATATATGTGTATACGAATTAGCTTATTGTAAATTGATCTAAGCTTGTAAATACTTTGACATGTCCTATATCCTTGTAAAAAGAGATCTACGGATGAATAAAACTACTACTACTACTACTACTACTACTACTACACGTGTGCCCGTTTTTGAATGGTTCAAACGTTTCCAAGATGGTCGAGAAGACGGCGAAGATGACTCACGTTCGGGACACTCTTGAGCATCAAAAACGGATATCAATACTCAACATCCCAAAACAAAATTTGCCATGGAAACAGAGAGAAAAAAAATCCATAAACTTCCTCGACTGGACCATCAAAATCCTAGATAAACCATAATGCAACCAGATACAAAATTTAACTTAAATAACAACACCACAGATATCCATTCAATCTGACCCAATAATATCGCTGATAGAAATCTCAACAAGGGGTTGTAGCCATACAGTAACGCTGATCATCTGACGTAATTGCTGTCAGGAAATTTCAACTGGAAATTAATTTTACTACTGACTATTATTAATGAAAAGTCAGAATACAGCACACAACTGATTACTACTAGAATAACAACGAAAGAATATAATCAATAAACAAATAGACAAGAACAGAAATCATCTGCTACAACTGCTCTCACTAAATGTCAACTATAGATTCAGATTTATTTCTGGCTTCTACTAAAAGAAAAGTCAGAACATACTACAGAACTGATTGTTATTGCTACGTTAATGTAAAATCTAATCAGTAGCAAATAAACAGCAACAGAAATAACATTATTGCACAGAAGTAATACAACAAATGTACCAACATTTCAAAGATGTTCTACTGCAGAGAACCTGATGATGTCTGTACAGCTGAAATAGGCCTATAGTTGAAATAAAATAATAGTCATAGCAGCGTAACTGGTTATACAAATTTATTATGTCCTTGGAAGACATTTATTACGCAGCAGACCCAGAGGATTACAAATTGTTGACACGTATTTGTAGTTACCCTTTAAATGCATTTGTTCGGGTGCTCCTGGACGGAACTATGTGTGGCAATTTGATTACTGATGTATTTTCTGAGGCCCATTAATGTCTTGTGACTGTATGTATAGCAGTGATTCATCTTGATCAAGTACTAAATCTATGGATGATTTCTGATATTCTAAAGCACGCTCAGGCCTATTCCTCCGTCTCCCTCCAACTCACATTGTGTTCTAACGCCCTGATTAACACAACGCCCAGTTAAGTTGGCTAGTATTGTGAGAGAAGTCGAATGGTTAAAATCAAGATAGTATATTCCCCAGTCATGTGGTGTGTGTGCGTCGCTTTTCAGATTCCTCACTTGCCCGTTAAGAAGTCAATCTCTATCATGCGCGTTATTAGTTGTAAGTAATAAATATTAAAATTACCTTCATTTAAGGACCGATTTTTGTACAACCCGCTGATACGCATGGTGGTGGATGGACTTGATGGATATAACAACGTATGTGGTGTTCGAAGAGTCAGTAAGTCTGGATATTATTTCCTGATAATCGCACATGGAGTAGTTATTAATCAAAGTATAGGTAACTTATATTATTCCGCACCTAAAACAGCCACGTAACAGTGTCCGCAGTTTACCTGCACCGATAGCTGAACGAATGTACAAAGGCAAGTTTCACAATAGGCGTCACGCTGACTAGAAGGACTTTAACGCTGTGGATAAGACCTCCCGAGAGACTAGGTCCTTCACGTCTCAGAGAACTGGCCGAGGTTCTCGACAAACAAAAGTTCAAACAGAAGAATTTGAGAAAATTGCAGCCAGAAGATCCATCAATAACACCCGTAAATGCATTTCGAAAATACAGTGTGGACAGTACCTGTGGAGCAACGGATACACGCCCACAATAAACATCTTATGCAAGATGCTTTTGAAAGCAGCGCACAATTCAGTCAATGGGACATACAGTAATGCACGCATCGTGACTAGCGGTCATTACTTTGAACAGATGCAGTGAGTTTAAGTTCTTGTTTTCAAGCCAATAAGATAGCTACAAATTAATCTCTGAACTTCAGTTTCTTACCTCAGTGAACTAAATCTAGAAAATCACGGTCAACGCTAATATATTGTAAATGAAATAAAGATGAAATTTCGAAAGTGTGAAACAAAATAAATAATTTGGAGCTATAACAGATGTTACGTCACGAGAACGCTGGTGTCACTAAAGTACCATACACATTCAGGTGTATTGTTGTTGTTGTTGTGGTCTTCAGTCCTGAGACTGGTTTGATGCAACTCTCCATGTTACTCTATCCTGTGCAAGCTCCTTCATCTCCCAGTACCTACTGCAACCTACATCCTTCTGAATCTGCTTAGTGTATTCATCCCTTGGTCTCCCTCTACGATGTTTACCCTCCACGCTGCCCTTCAGTACTAAACTGGTGATCCCTTGATGCCTCAGAACATGTCCCACCAACCGATGCCTTCTTCTGGTCAAGTTGTGCCACGAACTCCTCTTCTCCCCAATTCTATTCAATACCTCCTCATTAGTTACGTTATCTACCCATCTAATCTTCAGCATTCTTCTGTAGCATCACATTTCGAAAGCTTCTATTCTCTTCTTGTCTAAACTATTTATCGTCCATGTTTCACTCCCATACATGGCTACACTCCATACATATACTTTCAGAAACGACTTCCTGATATTTAAATCTATATACTCGATATTAACAAATTTTTCTTCTTCAGAAACGCTTTCCTTGCCATTGCCAGTCTACATTTTATATCCTCTCTACTGTGACCATCATCAGTTATTTTGCTCCTCAAATAGCAAAACTCCCTTACTACTTTAAGTGTCTCATTCCCTAATCTAATTCCCTCAGCGTCGCCCGACTTAATTCCACTAAATTCCACTATCCTTGTTTTGCTTTTGTTGATGTTCATCTTATATCCGCCTTTCAAAACACTGTCCATTCCGTTCAATTGCTCTTTCAAGTCCTTTGCTGTCTCTGACAGAATTTCAATGTCATCGGCGAACCTCAAAGTTTTTATTTCTTCTCCATGGATTTTAATACCTACTCCGAAATTTTCTTTTGATTCCTTTACTGCTTGCTCAATATAAAGATTGAATAGCGTCGGGGAGAGGCTACAACTCTGTCTCACTCCCTTCCCAACCACTGCTTCCCTTTCATGTCCCTCGACTCTTATAACTGCCATCTGGTTTCTGTACAAACTGTAAATAGCTTTTCGCTCCCTGTATTTTACCCCTGCTACCTTCAGAATTTGAAAGAGAGTATTCCGGTCAACATTGTCAAAAGCTTTCTCTAAGTCTACAAATGGTAGAAACGTAGGTTTGCCCTTTCTTATTCTAGCTTCTAAGGTAAGTCGTAGGGTCAGTATTGCCTCACGTGTTCCAACATTTCTACGGAATCCAAACTGATCTTCCCCGAGGTCGGCTTCTACCAGTTTTTCCATTCGTCTGTAAAGAATTCGCGTTAGTATTTTGCAGCCGTGACTTATTAAACTGATAGTTCGGTAATTTTCACATCTGTCAACATCTGCTTTCTTTGGGATTGGAATTATTATATTTTTCTTGAAGTCTGAGGGAATTTCGCCTGTCTCATACATCTTGCTCACCAGATGGTTTTGTCAGGACTGGCTCTCCCAAGGCTGTCATTAGTTCTAATGGAATATTGTCTACTCCCGGTGCCTTGTTTCGACTCAGGTCTTTCAGTGCTCTGTCAAACTCTTCACGCAGTATGATATCTTCCATTTCATCTTCATCTACATCCTCTTCCATTTCCATAATATTGTCCTCAAGTACATCGCCCCTGTGTAGACCCTCTACATACTCCTTCCACCTTTCTGCTTTCCCTTCTTTGCTTAGAACTGGGTTTCCATCTGAGCTCTTGATATTCATGCAAGTGGTTCTCTTTTCTCCAAAGGTCTCTTTAATTTTCCTGTAGGCAGTATCTATCTTACCCGTAGTGAGAGAAGCTTCTACATCCTTACATTTGTCCTCTAGCCATCCCTGCTTAGCCATTTTGCACTTCCTGTCGATCTCATTTTTGAGACGTTTGTATTCCTTTTTGCATGCTTCACTTACTGCATTTTTGTAATTTCTCCTTTCATCAATTAAATTCAGTGTCTCTTCTGTTACCCAAGGATTTGTACTAGCCCTTGTCTTTTTACCTACTTGATCCTCTGCTGCCTTCACTATTTCAGTCCTCAAAGCTACCCATTCTTCGCTGTGCAAATAGGATACAGAGCTAAACAGCATATCGTTTTATTATTTATGACTGATATTATATTGAAATATAGTAATCTCTCAATTACCCTGGTTAATATGAATCAAAGATTGCACGGATAATCCAAAATACACAAGTTCTTACAAGTAAATGATATTTACAGAGCAGGCTACAGGAGGCATTTGAAAGCCCACTACATTACTCACGCGTTACTCGCCAGAAACTGGCTACTTATTTACAAAGTTGCATTCAGAACACACCATATCTGCTTTCAGTTCATTTTCCAGGAAACAATTGTGTATTGTTTTCTGTTTCTGTTCTTCAGTCACTGGTTTTCGGACAACGGTTCTCATTTTCTGGGAAGTGAAAACGTCGGTATAGTCGAGTGAATTTTCTCCAGCATGCTCCGACCAATGAAAAAATGCTCCTATCGAACCACAAAAAATGCTAATGTTTTCCTGTTTATTGAAAGGCTCTTACTGAGAAATGGGTTACCAGCTGCTACATTCTACCTTCCTCAGCACCTCTAAAAATTTGCACTTTATCTTGGGGCCCGCAGCATGGTAAATATCTCGTAATGACATAATAAAATAAAAGACGGTAATGTACCAGAATGTTGCTATAATTATTAATTGCTAGACGTTTTACATTATCAATAGGCCTGTTTCGGTATTATCGCCATATTCGGGCTATCTGCAGCTAAATATTCTTTGTTAAAAGCTGTAACATTATAACCAATAAAAATTTTGTTTTACTGTGTGCCAGTAGTTACTTCCATATTGCATCGTGGCGCTGCCGCTGTTTTAATCTTACTGTCGGATAGGTCGTTTCCATCTGCAGCCAAGTTTTTAAATATTTACCTTAATTTCTATTAATTGTTGTTGTTCGCAGATATAAGCTAGGTCTTTTGTCGCATCTACGTACTGATGTGCTTTTGAGAGCTACGATTGGCAGCTAATCTGGCGATGCTGTATGGTTACAATTTGTTTATTCGTTTGTGATTATCTATGACGTGGTATTATAATCTTTGTTACGTTTTTGTAGTGTGTATATATCTGTGTTTTTATTTTATTACGAGTAACTCGAATCAAGCTGTACGATTTCAATAAATTTATCTAGAAACTTTTTATGTTTTAGGTCCGGCTGTTCGTTTAGTATTCTACCAGGGATTGTTCCTGTGAGTATATAGATTTCGATATCTTCCAAAATTTTCATTTTAAATCCATTTGATGTTATATGCAAGATTTTCATTGAGTTTCTTATGTGATCAGCTTCACGATTTTCTGTTTTTAGATGGTTGAATATCGTGGATTGGTTTGTGTCGCTAATTCTTGTGTGTTCTCTGTACCTAATTTCGAAGTTTCTGCCTATATAGAATTTATCACAGTTTTTACAATTTATTTTATATATGCCTGGTTGTGTATGTGAGGTGGTTTTGCTTTATCGAAATTTATTAGTGGTTTGAGGTTGCGTCTGGTTCTGTACGCGAATTTAACTGCTGTCTTCTTTAGTAATGGTTTAGTTCGTTGGATATTTGTCCTATGTGTTTCCGGTGTGTGTCTGAACTTTTGTCTTGTGGGTATTTCTGTCGTCAATTTTATCTCGCTATGGATTGTAGTGGATTTTGGTTTAAGGCGTTTATCGTATAGTTTTCTCACTATGCTTGGATCTAAGTTATTTTATTGAGATTTGTAGGTAAGGACTGCAAATTCTTTTTGTACGGCAGTATGTTCTAAAGGCAGATTTATTATTCTGTTAATCATTGTGTTAATGTATGTGTAGTTGTGTGTTTTTGGGTGGCAAGAGTTGTGCTCCTTGTTACTATTTACGGTTGTCAAGTCCAAAAAATATATAGTTTTATTGGTTTCAGGTTCCATTGTGAATTTGATTTTTGTGTGTAGTTCATTCAGCATTTTATATTTAAGAACGAGAGCGCTTAACGACTTCTAACGAACTTTACACATCATTTCAAACGTGTACTAAACTTTTTCTCGCTAGCCCCCCGTTTATCACTTACTAGATTTTTGCATACGTTTGAGCTGTTTTATTTATGGGAGTTCGAGTCTTTAAAGACTCGGTGGGTTACTCGTTTGTTGTTGAATAATATAATTTTGTAGGCATCGTTTCCCACTTTTTTTAAAAATTTGCTGGACTATGCGCTGATACTCTTCAGTTTCGTTCATCATAATCGATGTTTTTGGACAGCTAACAACTGTGTCATTCACGATTTAGATAGTGAAAAAGTGCAGCAGTTACTTTTTTTCATGATTAGCACAATGTGTTTCGAGAAATTATTCTCATTTTCAAATGCATCTGTCTACATACAGATTTTTGGTGGCTTCTCAGTGACAAACTAAATAGCGAATTAATTATTTGCAAATGTGTCTTCCTCCATAAGATAACTGTAGTATTTTCCATAAATATGTTCATTCCTACATAGGTTCTACTCAACATCTGCAACAAAATAGAAATTTAATCGATAATTCAACAGTCAATAACAGTAAAATAAATTTTGTAACTGACCAACTTTATGTATGTAATGTAATGCTCAGAAAATGTAACACCCCTGACTTTATACAAACTCTTTGTGAAACCATACTGTCGTACTATCTCTATAGCATGTTTTGATTACAAAAACAAGCAGTGTAAGTGATGATTTGCTTATGGGTGAGATTCTGTGTAAAGGAGAAGCCCCAATACTTGGAAGTGGAAAAACAAAAATGCTAACTCTAACATTAGCGTATAAAGAACATTCCAAGATTAGCTTGTCCAATTTTCCGATTACTGTGTAACCTCAAAAAGACAACTACAGTGCAAGAGATGCAGAAAGTCGCACATGTGAACCTCACAAAAATATTATCGGAACACGTTGTGCTAAGCGTGGAAAAATAGCTTGAATAGATAACTGGTGCAATTTTTCATTATTTAAATTACGATAATCGTCAAGCCGATAATCCACAACCGGGATAATTTGGAACTTGCTGTACGGGGTGAACGCTTGGATGATAGAAAGAAACCCGTGCGATTTTTATACGTCTTACTGATGTAATCGTTTCATTGATTCGTCAGGGTGTGTTGGATGACTGCCGAAGCCGCGTCCACCGCTACTAAACAGAAACATGGTCAGTAAGGAAGAAATCGCGCTGCGTCTGTGCTTGCGAGCATAGAGTAAATATCTCTGGAGTGAGCATTCACATGCGCAGAACAGATTTTGTTGGTCAACGTACATTGCCGGCCTGATCACGTGTTCTCGGGACGTCGTGTGTTTGTCCGTATACCGCCCTGTACATTTAGGATGTCACTACATCCGTAGTACAGACGGATTCTTTACGTACGTGTCGTGGATTATTTATATATGTTGCGCAGACATTTTAACAGTATCCATTTGATACCGGCAATAAACCAGCTACGTAACTTTCAAGGGCAAGTGATATTACATTCTGCTTCTTTGCGACAGGTGTCACAGTTCAGATGCACTAGATTTTTGGTAGTTTTCGATATGATACGGCACTTTATAGTATTACAGAGCCTGAGGTACATTTTTGCAGTAACAGTCTTGCAAAACGACTTGACAGTACGCTAGTACTTTTGCAAGTGTCCGAAAAACACCGAATTTGCCACACATTAGCGATTATATCCCTGCTAATTCGTTCTTTTTTCTACTATTTCTGCGTATTTATTTTCTCGTTTTTGCGACCTAAAGCACAATTTTTCTTACTGGTGACACTTTGACTATGATATGAAGATTAGCATCTCCAAAACAAAAGTAATGTCAGTGAGAAAGATATATAAACGGATTGAGTGCCAAATAGGAGAAACAAAGTTAGAACATGTGGACAGTTTCAAGTACTTAGGATGCATATTCCCACAGGATGGCAACATAGTGAAAGAACTGGAAGCGAGGTGTAGCAAAGCTAATGCAGTGAGCGCTCAACTACGATCTACTCTCTTCTGCAAGAAGGAAATCAGTACCAAGACTAAGTCATCTGTGCACCGTTCAGTCTTTCGACCAACTTTGTTGTATTGGAACGAAAGCTGGATTTATTCAGATTACCTTATCAACAAGGTTGAGGTTACGGATATGAAAGTAGCTAGGATGATTGCAGGTACTAGTAGATGGGAACAATGGCAGGAGGGTGTGCACAATGAGGAAATCAAAGAAAAACTGGGAATGAACTCTATAGATGTATCAGTCAGGGCGAACAGGCTTAGATGGTGGGGTCATGTTACACGCATGGGAGAATCAAGGTTACCCAAGAGACTCATGGGTTCAGCAGTAGAGGGTAGGAGGAGTCGGGGTAGACCAAGGAGAAGGTACCTAGATTCGGTTAAGAATGATTTTGAAGTAATAGGCTTAACATCAGAAGAGGCACCAATGTTAGCACTGAATAGGGGATCATGGAGGAATTTTATAAGGGGGACTATGCTCCAGGCTGAACGCTGAAAGGCATAATCATTCTTAAATGATGATGATGATGGTGACACATTGAAGTATTAATTTAACATATTTTACGTACTTGCTCCCAGTTTATTAGATAAATAGTAGGCTGAGTAATGTATATACATAATCAACAAGGCACTGATAAATGCATGGAGGATAGTATTTACTGAGACAACTAACCATTTCCTTTCCTGTTCCACTAGCAAATTTAGGAGAGGAAGCGATTGTTTGTAAGCTTTTGTACGAGTCGTAATATCTATTATATAGTCATAAAATCGTAGAAAAATAGGTCTACAGAATCAAGCCTTAATTATAATGCGTCTCGAAATTTTAAAACATATACAGTGTCTCTTACTAATAAGATAACTACACTCCTGGAAATTGAAACAAGAACACCGTGAATTCATTGTCCCAGGAAGGGGAAACTTTATTGACACATTCCTGGGGTCAGATACATCACATGATCACACTGACAGAACCACAGGCACATAGACACAGGCAACAGAGCATGCACAATGTCGGCACTAGTACAGTGTGTATCCACCTTTCGCAGCAATGCAGGCTGCTATTCTCCCATGGAGACGATCGTAGAGATGCTGGATGTAGTCCTGTGGAACGGCTTGCCATGCCATTTCCACCTGGCGCCTCAGTTGGACCAGCGTTCGTGCTGGACGTGCGGACCGCGTGAGACGACGCTTCATCCAGTCCCAAACATGCTCAATGGGGGACAGATCCGGAGATCTTGCTGGCCAGGGTAGTTGACTTACACCTTCTAGAGCACGTTGGGTGGCACGGGATACATGCGGACGTGCATTGTCCTGTTGGAACAGCAAGTTCCCTTGCCGGTCTAGGAATGGTAGAACGATGGGTTCGATGACGGTTTGGATGTACCGTGCACTATTCAGTGTCCCCTCGACGATCACCAGAGGTGTACGGCCAGTGTAGGAGATCGCTCCCCATACCATGATGCCGGGTGTTGGCCCTGTGTGCCTCGGTCGTATGCAGTCCTGATTGTGGCGCTCACCTGCACGGCGCCAAACACGCATACGACCATCATTGGCACCAAGGCAGAAGCGACTCTCATCGCTGAAGACGACACGTCTCCGTTCGTCCCTCCATTCACGCCTGTCGCGACTCCACTGGAGGCGGGCTGCACGATGTTGGGGCGTGAGCGGAAGACGGCCTAACGGTGTGCGGGACCGTAGCCCAGCTTCATGGAGACGGTTGCGAATGGTCCTCGCCGATACCCCAGGAGCAACAGTGTCCCTAATTTGCTGGGAAGTGGCGGTGCGGTTCCCTACGGCACTGCGTAGGATCCTACGGTCTTGGCGTGCATCCGTGCGTCGCTGCGGTCCGGTCCCAGGTCGACGGGCACGTGCACCTTCCGCCGACCACTGGCGACAACATCGATGTACTGTGGAGACCTCACGCCCCACGTGTTGAGCAATTTGGCAGTACGTCCACCCGGCCTCCCGCATGCCCACTATACGCCCTCGCCCAAAGTCCGTCAACTGCACATACGGTTCACGTCCACGCTGTCGCGGCATGCTACCAGTGTTAAAGACTGCGATGGAGCTCCGTATGCCACGGAAAACTGGCTGACACTGACGGCGGCGGTGCACAAATGCTGCGCAGCTAGCGCCATTCGACGGCCAACACCGCGGTTCCTGGTGTGTCCGCTGTGCCGTGCGTGTGATCATTGCTTGTACAGCCCTCTCGCAGTGTCCGGAGCAAGTATGGTGGGTCTGACACACCGGTGTCAATGTGTTCTTTTTTTCATTTCCAGGAGTGTATAATTAGAGCTACATTGTATGAGTCCGTGAAAAGTTAATATCCCTCCTTTCACATATTTTTCTTTGCATCCGTAGCAACAACAGTAATTCACCATCGCTATTACACTATCAACGAACGGTGAAACACAACAAAAACTCTTGATATTATAAACTTCAAACGCTGCAGAAAGAACACACGCGAACAGCGAAGTTCCGAAAACACGTGACAGTCCTGGTTTAATGTTAACAACATGCGCAGAACGCAATGCTCACTCTATGCTTGGGAGACGTGCTGGTGCAGTCCGGCAGGCGGGTTCACGGGAGCGTTTCGTGACGTCACGGCAGGCTGTGGAGTGTGAAGCCGAGACGCGCCGAGCGCCGGCCACGCCCACCCGCGCCCTGACGCAGCTGCGGCGCGAGAATTCCACCACAGCTTGGCGCGCGGATGTCGCCGCCGCCCACGCAGCGAAGACAGGCGAGTGACGCGAGAGTTACAAGAGCGTCTACCGTACACACAAAATACGGTTTAAGCGTTTCATAAACTGGTAACCCTGTCACACGTCGTATGCAGGGTGTATGAGACACAAGAATTATTTACAGAAGAACGGAAAAGCTGTTACATGTGACCTCTGGAAAGATCAGTTTGAGTTCCACAGATGTGGATGACAGACTAAAGGCCGAAATACTAGATGTCTTTTTCCAAAGCTGTTTCACAGAAGAAGACTGCACTGTTGTTCCTTCTCTAGATTGTAGCATAGATGACAAAATAGTAGATATCGAAATAGACGACAGAGCGATAGAGAAACAATTAAAATCGCTCAAAAGAGGAAAGGCCGCTGGACCTGATGGGATACCAGTTCGATTGTACACAGAGTACGCGAAGGAACTTGCCCCCCTTCTTGCAGTGGTGTACCGTAGGTCTCTAGAAGAGCGTAGGATTCCAAAGGATTGGAAAAGGGCACAGGTCATTCCCGTTTTCAAGAAGGGACATCAAACATATGTGCAGAACTATAGACCTATATCTCTAAGGTCGATCAGTTGTAGAGTTTTGGAACACGTATTATGTTCGAGTATAATGACTTTTCTGGAGACTAGAAATGTACTCTGTAAGAATCAGCATGGGTTTCGAAAAAGACGGTCGTATGCAACCCAGCTCGCGCTTTTCGTCCACGAGACTCAGAGGGCTATACACACAAGTTCACAGGTAGATGCCGTGTCTCTTGACTTCCGCAAGGTGTTCGATACAGTTCCCCATAGTCCATTAATGAACAAAGTAAGAGAATATGGACTATCAGACCAATTGTATGATTGGCTTGAAGAGTTCCTAGATAACAGAATGCAGTATGTCATTCTCAATGGAGAGAAGTCTTCCGAAGTAAGAGTGATTTCAGGTGTGCCGCAGGGGAGTGTCGTAGGACCGTTGGTATTCACCATATACATAAATGCCCTTGTGGATGACGTCGGAAGTTCACTGAGGCTTTTTGCGGATGATGCTGTGGTATATCGAGAGGTTGTAACAATGGAAAATTGTACTGAAATGCAGGAGGATCTGCAGCGAATTGACGCATGCTGCAGGGAATGGCAATTGAATCTCAATGTAGACAAGTGTAATGTGCTGCGAATACATAGAAAGAAAGATCCTTTATCATTTAGCTACAATATAGCAGGTCAGCAATTGGAAGCAGTTAATTCCATAAAATATCTGGGAGTACGCATTAGGAGTGATTTAAAACGGAATGATCATATAAAGTTGATCGTCAGTAAAGCAAATGCCAGACTGAGATTCATTGGAAGAATCCTAAAGAAATGCAATCCGAAAACAAAGGAAGTAGGTTACAGTACACTTGTTCGCCCACTGCTAGAATACTGCTCAGCAGTGTGGGATCCGTACCAGATAGGGTTGACAGAAGAGATAGATAAGATCCAATGGAGAGCAGCGCGCTTCGTTACAGGATTATTTAGTAAACGCGAAAGCGTTACCGAGATGATAGATGAACTCCAGTGGAAGACTTTGCAGGAGAGACGTTCAGTAGCTCGGTACGAGCTTTTGTTGAAGTTTCTAGAACATACCTTCACCCAGGAGTCAAGCAGTATATTGCTCCCTCCTACGTATATCTCACGAAGAGACCATGAGGATAAAATCAGAGAGATTAGAGCCCACACAGAGGCATACCGACAATCCTTCTTTCCACGAACAATACGAGCCTGGAATAGAAGGGAGAACCGATAGAGGTACTCGAGGTACCCTATGCCACACACCGTCAGGTGGCTTGCGGAGTATGGATGTAGATGTAGATGTGCAAGAACATGGGAGACAATACTATAAGCTATGTTTTTGTCAACATTGAATAGAGATTTAAGTGCTAGGCAGTCTTTTGGAAACATATTTCTTTGGAGTGTAGCCGTGTACAGAAGTAAAACATAGACGATAAACAATTTACACAAGAAGAGAACAGAAACTTCTAAAAACTGATGCTACAGAAGAATGCTGAAGACAAGCTGGCTAGATCATGTAACCAATGAGGATGTGCTGGATAGAACTAGGGAGAAAAGAAATTTGTGTCACAACCTGACTAGAAGAAGGGATCGGTTGATAGGATACATTCCGAGACATCAAGAGATCACTGAATACGTACTGGATGCAAATGTGAGGGGTGAAAATCGTAGAGGAAGACCAGGAGACGAATGTAGTAAGCAGGACTCAGAAGGATGTACGTTGCAGTAGCTATTCAGAGATGAAGAGGTTTTCACAGGATAGAGAAGCATGGAGAGATGAATCAAACCAGTCTTCAGACTGAAGATCTCAACAACAAACTCTTAGAAGGTAGACCGAAGAAAACGAGCTTACGATAATAGTAATTATTGTTCACTTAGAGAATGCTCTTCACAATAGTACCTAGACTACATTTTTTGAAACTTTGAACGTATCAGTAATAAAATACAGATATCAAAAGGTTATTTACATCTTGCACAGAAACAAGATTGTAGTTATAAGAGTCGAAGGACATCAAGGGGAAGCAGTGGTTGCGAAAGGAGTGAGACAGGTTTGTAGGCTATCCCCGATGTTACACAGTCAGTGTCGTGCGGGATGCAGTAAACCAAGGAGACATTTGGAAATGAAATTACAATTCAGACAAAAGGACGAGAAAAGCGCTAAGTTTTGTCGATGACAATGTAATGCTATCAGAGACGGTATACTTCAGTTGAGTGCAACTGATAGTGTTGTGAAAAGAGGTTTTAAGATGAATATCAGCAGTATCTGCTGAGAGGCCAGGCAAACGTGTGGTTCCTGAAGAGGGGCAGCAGCCTTGTCAGTAGTTGCAGGGGCAACAGTCTGGATGATTGACTGATCTGGCCTTGTAACAATAACCAAAACGGCCTTGCTGTGCTGGTACTGCGAACGGCTGAAAGCAAGGGGAAACTACGGCCGTAATTTTTCCCGAGGGCATGCAGCTTTACTGTATGATTAAATGATGATAGCGTCCTCTTGGGTAAAATATGCCGGAGGTAAAATAATCCCCCATTCGGATCTCTGGGCGGGGACTACTCAGGAGGATGTCGTCATCAGGAGAAAAAAAACTGGCGTTCTACGAATCGGAGCGTGGAATGTCAGATCCCTTAATCGGGCAGGTAGGTCAGAAAATTTAAAAAGGGAAATGGATAGGTTAAAGTTAGATATAGTGCGAGTTAGTGAAGTTCGGTGGCAGGAGGGTTATAAACACAAAATCAGATAAGGGTAATACAGGAGTAGGTTTAATAATGAATAAAAAAATAGGAGTGCAGGTAAGCTACTACAAACAGCATAGTGAACGCATTATTGTGGCCAAGATAGATACGAAGCCCACACCTACTACACTAGTTCAAGTTTATATGCCAACTAGCTCTGCAGATGACGAAGAAATTGAAGAAATGTTAAATCAAATAAAAGAAATTATTCAGTTAGTGAAGGGTGGCGAAAATTTAATAGTCATGGGTGACTGGAATTCGAGTGTAGGAAATGGGGGAGAAGGAAACGTAGTAGGTGAATATGGACTGGGGCAAAGAAATGAAAGACGAAGCCGCCTGGTAGAATTTTGCACAGAGCACAATTTAATCATAGCTAACACTTGGTTCAAGAATCATAAAAGAAGGCTGTATACATGGAAGGACCCTGGAGATACTGACAGGTTTCAGATAGATTACATAATGGTAAGACAGAGATTTAGGAACCAGGTTTTAAATTGTAAGACATTTCCAGGGGCAGATGTGGACTCTGACCACAATCTATTAGTTATGAACTGTAGATTCGAAACTGAAGAAATTGCAAAAAGGTGGGAATTTAAGGAGATGGTACCTGGATAAACTGACTAAACCAGAGGTTGTACAGAGTTTCAGGGAGAGCATAAGGGAACAACTGACAGGAATGGAGGAAAGAAATACAGCAGAAGAAGAATGGGTAGCTCTGAAGGATGAAGTAGTGAAGGCAGCAGAGGATCAAGTAGGTAAAAATACGAGGGCTAGTAGAAATCCTTGGGTAACAGAAGAAATATTGAATTTAATTGATGAAAGGAGAAAATATAAAAATGCAGTAAATGAAGCAGGCAAAAAGGAATACAAACGTCTCAAAAATGAGATCGACAAAACTCTACCATCTGGTGAGCAAGATGTATGAGACAGGCGAAATACCCTCAGACTTCAAGAAGAATATAATAATTCCAATCGCAAAGAAAGCAGGTGTCGACAGATGTGAAAATTACTGACCTATCAGTTTAATACGTCACAGCTGCAAAATACTAACGCGAATTCCTTACAGACGAATGGAAAAACTAGTAGAAGCCGACCTCGGGGAAGATCAGTTTGGATTCCGTAGAAATGTTGGAACACGTGAGGCAATACTGTCCCTACGACTTATCTTAGAAGCTAGAATAAGGAAGGGCAAACCTACGTTTCTACCATTTGTAGACTTAGAGAAAGCTTTTGACAATGTTGACCGGAATACTCTCTTTCAAATTCTGAAGGTGGCAGGGGTAAAATACAGGGAGCGAAAAGCTATTTACAATTTGTACAGAAACCAGATGGCAGTTATAAGAGTCGAGAGACATGAAAAGGAAGCAGTGGTCGGGAAGGGAGTGAGACAGGGTTGTAGTCTCTCCCCGATGTTATTCAATCTGTATATTGAGCAAGCAGTGAAGGAAACAAAAGAAAAATTCGGAGTAGGTATTAAAATCTATGGAGAAGAAATAAAAAGTTTGAGGTTCGCCGATGACATTGTAATTCTGTCAGAGACAGCAAAGGACTTGGAAGAGCAGTTGAACGGAATGGATAGTGTCTTGAAAGGAGGATATAAGATGAACATCAACAAAAGCAAAATGGGGATAATGGAATGTAGTCGAATTAAGTCGGGTGATGCTGAGGGAATTAGATTAGGAAATGAGACACTTAAAGTAGTAAAGGAGTTTTGGTATTTGGGGATCAAAATAACTGATGATGGTCGAAGTAGAGAGGATATAAAATGTAGACTGGCAATGGCAAGGAAAGCGTTTCTGAAAAAGAGAAATTTGTTAACATCGAGTAGAGATTTAAGTGTTAGGAAGTCATTTCTGAAAGTATTTGTATGGGGTGTAGCCATGTATGGAAATGAAATATGGACGATAAATAGTTTGGACAAGAAGAGAATAGAAGCTTTCTAAATGTGGTGCTACAGAAGAATGCTGAAGATTAGATGGGTAGATCACATAACTAATGAGGAAGTATTGAATAGGATTGGGGAGAAGAGAAGTTTGTGGGATAAATTGACCAGTAGGACATGTTCTGAGGCATCAAGGGATCACCAATTTAGTATTGGAGGGCAGCGTAGAGGGTAAAAATCGTAGAGGGAGACCAAGAGATGACTACACTAAGCAGATTCAGAAGGATGTAGGTTGCAGTAGGTATTGGGAGATGAAGAAGCTTGCACAAGATAGAGTAGCACAAGATAGAGCTGCATCAAACCAGCCTCAGGACTGAAGACCACAACAAAAACAACATTAGCAAAAGGTAATAGAGCGTAGTTGAATTAAACCAGGCGACGCTACATTGGGATATGAAACACTAAAAGTAATTGACAGGTTTTGCTACTTGGACAACAAAATAACTGTCAATGGCCACGGTAAAGAGGGAATAAAAAATGCCCACTCGCAATTGTAACAAAAGCCCTCTTGAAAAAGGGAAGTTTATTAACATCGAATAGAAATTTAAATGCTAGGATGTTATTTCTGAAAGTATTTCTACGGAGCGTAGCCTTGTAAGAAAGTGAAATGTGAACGATGTACTGTTCAGACAATAACAGAAGCCTTTGAAATATTGTGCAACAGGAGAAAACTGAACGTTAAATTGATGGATCAGGTAGTGAAATTGATGGATCAGATAACTGCTGAAAAGCTAATGAATCGAATTAGGCGAGAAAATAAATTTATTGTATAGGTTGACCAAAAAAAAGGATTGGTTAATAGGGCTCATCCTGAGGATCGAGAAATCATTTTGCTAAAAACAAAAGACATTTGTTAACATTTCTAAGCTTTTATTGTAAACTTATGTCTGGAAGCAACAAAAGTTTCTTTACATTCGGTTCCACCTTATAAAACAATTTAGCGTCCACTGTCTTGGGATATGCGATAACAAGTCACAGTGTAAATGAATATAAAGGATTTACAACAAAAGACTCCCTGATTTTAAAACTGAATAACTTGAAAATAAAAATCGACAACGAAAGAAACAAACAGTATGTTTACTGAAAGGTGTAAGTATTTTATACCGAAGTTTAGAAATACTAACTACAAAAGGTGCTTTTCAAAAGAGCCACCTCTTGCACTAGAGAACGAGCGCAAACGGGCAACGAAATTTGCCATCACTTCTCGTTGTATCAACGGTAACAGATTCAGTTGCAGCAAAGGTCGACGATTCAAGTTTTCCACAGTGGTGACATAGTTTCGACTTCCGGTAGACTGTCTTTCAATGTACACTAAGTTATTAAAAATATCCGGACACCCCCAAAAACATACGTTTTTCATATTAGGTCCATTGTGCTGCCATCTAGTGCCAGGCACTCCATATCGGCGACCTCAGTAGTCATTCGACATCGTGAGAGATCAGAATGGTGCGCTCCGCGGAACTCACGGACTTCGAACATGGTCATGTGAATTGGTGTCACACGTCTGTACGCGATGTTTCCAAACTCCTAAATATCCCTTGGTCCACTGTGTGAAGTGGAAGCGTGAAGGGGCACATACGGCACAGAAGCGTACAGGCTGACCTCATCTCTTTACTGACAGAGATCGCCGACTGTTGAAGAAAGTCGTAATATGTAATAGGCAGACATCTATACAGACCATCACACGGGAATTGCTTACTGCATCAGGATCCCCTGCAAGTACTATGACAGTTAGGCGGGAGGTGGGAAAACTTGAATTTCATGGTCGAGCGGCTGCTCAAAATCCACACATGACGCCGGTAAATGCCAAACGACGCCTCGCTTGGTGTAAGGAGCGCAAACTTTGGACGACTGAACAGTGGAAAAACGTTGCGTGGAGTGACGAATCACCGTACACAGTGTGGTGATCCGATGGCAGGGTGTGGGTATGGTGTAAGACCGGTGAACGTCATCTGCCAGCTTGTGTAGTGCCAACAGGAAAATTCGGAGGTGAAGGTGTCATGGTGTGGTCGTGTTTTTTATTGAGGGGCTTGCACCCCTTATTGTTTTGCGTGGCACTATCACAGCACGGGCCTACATTTATGTTTTAAGCATCTTCTTGCTTCTCACTGTTGAAGAGCAATTCGGGCATCACGATTGCATCTTTCAACACGATCGAGCGTATGTTCATAACCCACGACCTGTGGCGGAGTGGTTACACGACAATAACATCCCTATAATGGACTGGCCTGCACAGAGTCCTGACCTGAATCCTATAGAACACCTTCGGAATGTTTAAGAACGCCGATTTCGTGCCAGGCCTCACCGACCAACATCGATAACTCTCCCCAGTGCAGCACTTCGTGAAGAATGGGCTGCCATTTCCCAAGAAACCTTCCAGCACCTGATTGAACTTATGCCTGCGAGAGTGGAAGCTGTCATCAAGGCTAAGGATGGGCTAACACCATACTGAATTCCAGCATTACCGGTGGAGGGCGCCACAAACTTCTAAGTCGTTTTCAGCCAGGTGCCCGGATACTATTGATAACACAGTGTACCTCACTAGCAGTAGCATAAGTAGCCCCCTCGGGTTAAAATGATGTCCAATACAAGCATGCGTCAGAAACGATTGTTCACGAAGTACTCATCAAGAAAGCGCGCTGTGGTCGCGCGTGAACCACTCAATGCATGGTCGATCCTCTAACGTTTCCTGTGTGGCAAATTGTTCCAAAGTTGCACGTGTCGTAGACTGCTTACTGATTCTCGCATGGAAAGAGGGAGCTAATGGCTCTGCTGCATATCACATCCCAAAGAGTAACTTTGACAGAATTCAGTAGTTTCTCTTCACATAAATGGAGATTTTCAGAATCCCAAAATCGCCGTTTTTGTTTATTCACAAATCTATTCAGTTGAAGAGCGCTTCACCTGTGAACCAGATGCAGCCAACATCAAAGTCTCCATTATCAATCTCTGTGAGAATCTGCTTAGCAAAGTCAGGCCTTTGCAACACAGTGGATTCTGATAAGACTTCGCAATTTTGGATGAAAATGTGTGTACAATGTTTCTCAGTATTGTTCAGTATGTTTATAAGTTGGGCGAACGGCTACCAAGATCTGAATAGGTAGAAACGGGAGGCTTTGAACATCAGTCATTTGTCTTTAGTTGCAGCAAACATTACGTAGCTGAAAGTACAGTTTGAGGTAGCCATTGTTGTCTGCTTTGTTACTGTTTTGACTTCACTATTTCGTACTTATTCCTTTCTTTGTGATGAGTGTATGTAATTGTTGCAGTTAGGATCTTTACTAAACATGTGGATACATAAGACGACTTCATAACCGATTCCGAACAACTTTAAAGTGACTTTTACCTCTGCTTCCGCGGAAGCATGAAGCACAGATTCAGTGCATGCACTGTGAGAGGCAGGCGTAATATGTCCCCTCCTCCCCTCCCTCCCCTCCTGCCGATCTCATCGCCCTCCACCGTCCGCCAATCAATCTTTTCGCAGAGCTTTTCACGCCGCGACGATCTATGTGGTGGCTGGAATTGCTTCTTTCTCTCCCCGCATCCACATATGGCAATCAGCCAACTTACAATTAACACATTGTATGCATGCTGGGACGTGTCTCTGCAGCAGTTCTTGGGACAGATTTCTCGGATATTGCTTTGGTGACATTTTCAGGAGCAACTACATTTGGCCTTGGGCCAGTCCCCCCCCCCCCCCCCCCCCCCCCCCCCCCCCCCCGAGAATCAGCCACACTGCTAGTCCGTTCGAATTTGACGAAGAGCTTGTTAACGATTCTCCTAACAGGTCCTTTAGAACATTAAACAGTGTTTCAAAACTGCTTCTTGATGCCGTATTACTGTGTTCTAATCTGTAGTATTCCACAACCAGAAACAGGGGAACACCGGACTTCACTCTCTACCTTCAGTACACTGACCACCTTTCATGTATCAACGGTGGAAAAGATCGCTCTGGGTGTCAGTAACTATTTTACGGACTATAAGACGCACTTTTTTCTTCGAAAAATTGCCTCCAAACTTCAAGTGCGTCTTATACTCGAAATCAATATAAAAATGTCCAATGTTTGAATTAAATTCCCCGCCAAGTTTAAAAATGGCCATATATTCGATACCGCGGGAAACGTATAAGGTAACTGGATTCAACTGGAAGCAGCAGAGCACCGATGCGACGAACGTGAGTGGCGGGACGAATTCACAAGCTTCCTAAAACCGTCTCCCACCCGCCCCGCCCATACAGCCTATGAAGCGTCGTTGCAGTCCAGGTGCCAGTGGACTTGAAAGTGATTTGTGTTATTGGCAACAGTACAATATTTTTGTTAGTAGCTGGTTTTGTAATGGAACAAGCTAAAACGTATTCATATGAAGCGCATTATAAATTGTAAATAAAAGCACAGGCAGAAGAACATGGAAACAGAGCAGCTGAGCGGCATTTCGGCCCTCCGCCAACAGAAAAAACCCTTGTCGGGCTAGAAAAGAAGAATTGAAAAAATGATGAAGACTAAATATGGAAATAGAGGACTTAATGCAAAGTGACCAAAACTAGATGTTGATATTCAGGGATTTTAAAAGTCAGTTTGGTTTTGTAAACTAAGAATTTTATTTTAGTCAGGCTTTGCAATATAATAATAAAGATCTTTTTAAAAATTGCTTAAAATGAAGTTGCATTTTATAGCCCGTAGCGGCTTATAGTCCGTAAAATACGGTATTTATGGGCACTACGTATTGCGCCATCTGTTAGAGTTTTTGTAACTAACACTTCGGAACTTCTGATTGCGGTTCTTGCAGCTTTCACAATTAACATACACTACTGTTTCTTGCATGCCTCTGTCGATCTGGGTTTTCATGTTACAGTATTTCGTTTTAAGATCAGGGACTCTTTTGCTGAACATCAAAGGGTTCAAATGGCTCTGAACACTATGGGATTTAACTGCTGAGGTCATCAGTCGGCTAGAACTTAGAACTACTTAAACCTAACCAACCTAAGGACATCTCACACGTCCATGCCCGAGGCAGGATTCGAACCTGCGCGGCTCCAGACTGTAGCTCCTAGAATCGCTCGGCTACCCGGGCCGGCTGTAGAACATACTGCAGCTACATCATAACAAGCAGCCCAACATGAAATGCGCCGAAACATGTATGTATCATCGATATGGCTAACACTCATAATCAGAAAGTGCGTACTCGTACGTCTACATGTACGAAGGGCGTCCAATAACTAGTGCAATACATTATTTCTCGGCCAATTTAATTTGTTGTGGAACATCGTGGAATATTCCCGCTTCAGTCCCTATAGTTTCACTAAGTTCCGATAGATGGTGGCGCTAAACGTAGCATTCAAAACGGTGTCTGTAACTGAGGTACTTCAAAGCAGAGAGCTGTCATTGAGTTTCTTTTGGCGGAAAACCAGAGCATCGCAGACCGAGCGAGGTTGGGCAGTGGCTAGCACACTGTACTCGCATTCGGGAGGACGATGGTTCAGTCCCGCGGCCGGCCATCCTGATTTAGGTTTTCCGTGATTTTCCAAAATCGCTCCAGGCAAATCCCGGGATGGTTCCTTTGAAAGGGCACGGCCGACTTCCTTAACCCGTCCTTCCCTAATCCGATGAGACCGGTGACCTCGCTGTCTGGTCTCCCCCCCCCCCCCCCCCCCAGCCACCTGAGCATCTCAGATACTCATAGTCGCTTGCAGAATGTCTACGGGCCCGCGGCCGCGAAAAAAAGGACAGTCATTTGTTGGACGAGGCGTCTGTCATCATAGTAACAAGGTCGCGCACACCTATCCGATCTCCAGCGTGCCGGACGACTGCATACAACTGTGACTCCTGCAATGTTGGAACGTGTGGACACACTCATTCGTGGTGATCTACGGATCACAAACACCTCACTGCTCAGCTGGATGTCTCTTGGTAGTGCTGACACAGTCGCCCACCAGCTGGGGTACTCAAAAGCATGTGCCAGCTGGGGTTCCTCGCCGTTGCCGCCTAACGGGAGACCATAAAGAGCAAGGACCACTTGTGCGGAATTGCTTGCGCCTTACGAGGCTCATCGTGATAACTTTTTGTCAAACATCGTCACAGGCGATAAAACAGCGGTTAATTTTTTTCGAACTGTAAGTAAAATGACAATCCACGGACTGGCCCCACAGCACCTCTCCTCCGAAGAAAAGTTCAAAGCTGCTCACTCAATCGACAAAATCATGGCGACGGTGTTCCAGGACACTGAAGGGGCTATTCTGATGTCCTCTGATCTTGGCGCAACGACCAGCTCTGAAGCGTACTGTGGTGCTCTCAGGAAATTGAAGAAACGGCTTCAGCGTGTACGTCGGCAGAAAAATGCAAAAGAACTTCCCCTTCTCTGTGTCAACGCAAGTCCTCACAGAAGTCCGGAGGAACTCATTGGACTGCTCCTTCTCAGCCACACTACGGCCCGGATCCCGCAACTTCCGTCTTCCATGTTTTTGGTCCAATGCAGGATGCACTCCGCGGGAAGGAACACGTAAATGATTTGGACGTTATTGAAGCAGCTCGACGACGTTAGCTTCGACGTCGACCAGTAGAGTGGTACCTGGCACGCATACAGGCCCTATGTAAAGTAGCGTAAAGCCGTCGCATTGAACGGAGATTTTGTTAAAAAATATGGTTTTGTAGCCAAAAAAGCGAGGAATAATATGGAGTATTGGAATTCTGAATAAAGCTAACCTGTTTTCGGATAAATATGGGTTGCATTACTTATTAAATGCCCTTCGTACTTGGTGCCCAAGTGCTGTTTGAAGTAATGTAGACTTGGGTAACAGAAACGAGGAGAACATATACTTCCAGATAATGTTGGCGCACAAAGAAAGGAGCTCACATTTTAGCTTAGAATAGGTAGAAATTATTGCTACGTTTGTGAACACAATGCGTCTGCATACAAACTGGTGTAAAAAAGGTTTTGCACAGCATCATGCCTTGAATAGTTGGTATTGTTTAAATCGGAAACCATGTGTCTCAGTAGTGAATTGTGCGCAGGAAATCGCTACGTCTTCCTTCGAGAGGCAGAAATCAATGATATGGTCGGCAGTATTTGCTTCAGGGGTCCATTGAGAACATTTGCGACCAGTTGAGATCAACATTGCGTCGCCGCAAGAACGAATCACGCTCACGCGCTGGATGACGTCGGGAACGCCGCCATAGAAGAATGGGACGTGGTGAACAGCCACGCCTCAACTCTTTTGTGCACACCTTGCCACGGAGGATCCAGCCACGTCACAACGAGTATGGTGGAGCAGCACTGTATTCAAGGTTTCTCAGCAGCAGATTTTGATGGCACAGATATGACAATATGTGCACGTTGGAAAAGGTTGTCTATATTTTGGTTATTGCTTTGTTTTTATTTTACTGCAAAGTTATTCTTTTAAATTCTTAACAACGTTTATTGTTTCATTCTAGTCTCGCCTTAAAGCAAAACTACGCTTGGTGAAAAACGTTTTTGAGCAGTTTATATTATTCTTGGCCCAAAAATACCACGTTTTTGACCGTTTCTTTTTACTGTTAATTTTAATTTATTTTTGGTGGACTGCCTTTAGGGTAAGCGGTCGTTTATACAATAGCAGCAGGGAACGAACCTGTCTATATAAAGGAGATTTGAATAGAAGTACTGCACACATATCTATTCTGCTAAACACGTTTTTACTCACAAGAGTAATTCGAGACCTCTAACGTTTAAAAATGCACGAAAACGTGCTTAGAATATAAATCGCCCATCCTAAAAAAACAGAGGTACAAATGAGCTATTCACATGCAAAACATCGCGTCACACCACGAGAGCCGTTTGAATGATCGGCTTCTCAAGATCTAAGAGAGGAACTTCGGTAACGAGAAGAAACTGAATATCGATATAATAGGATCAAAAGTCATGACTTAATTCTAAATTTCCCTCTGTTTAAAACGATTATGCTCTCTGAACAACAAACTTTTTCTACTGACTTGATAGTGTTGCATGTGAGGGATTTTAATGAAGTAAACAATATGTACATCTGACTAAAGATATTTTTTCACATTCAACATCACTTCCACATTCAAGCCATTCAGCACCAAGCGCCACTCTAATCACATTATCAAATGATGATATTAGTATGTAAGTGTTACAACCTGCCTGTTTTCATGCACATTTTATGCGATACGTCTACACTTCGCTGCAGAAAGTCGACTGTATAGCAGTTTGCTTTGACCATTTCACCGAAAACCCACACCTGCAACTTTAAAGATTGCGTAGCTATTCTACACTATCAAGTCAGCAGGAAAAGTTTGTTGTCCAAATTCCGTCATTATTTGAGGCAGCTGGAAATGTAACAAATAGTCGCTATATTTAAATTTGTGTCTTTTTGGTCGAGTTACATAGATATTTACCAAAGTCCCTCTCTTAGGCCTTGAACAGGCGATCATTCAAATGATTCTCGTGGTAAGACAGGCAGTTTTGCATGAGGATGGATCATACCACTGTTCTGGGGGTGATCATTTAATATTCTAAACCCATTTTCGTGCGGTTTTGGGTGTTCGAGGTGACGCATTTACCTTCACAGTTGCTTTCATCATTTGGTTTAGTTCGTAGCTGCTTGTTTCGTTCACAACAGAGAAACGGTGCCGCTTCTGTTTGTCGATTTTCTTTCGTATGAGAATTTTTACCTTCAGTGTTCATGTCGCTCTAGATTGTAGACTGTTATACGTTATGAACATATTCTGAGTTTGCATATAATAGATCTCCTTGACACGGAAACGGTTCTACCCAGAAATCACCACGGATTTAGAAAGCATCGCTATTACGAAACGAAGGTTGCCCTTTTTTCACATGATACCCTGTGAACCACGGATTAAGGGCAACACACACATTTTTTTCATTTCCGTAAAGTATTTGGCACGGTGCTCCACTACAATATGTTAACGAAGGTCTAAACATACGTATTAGATTCGCAGACACGTGAGTGCTTGAAGACTTTGTAAGTAGGCTGTTTACGTTTTTATATTGGTAACGCCACGTAGCGCTCTGTATGAAAATCACTGGCTGTGCTGTGTGCAGTCTGTGGCTGGGTGGCATTGTTGGAATAGTCGCTATTGTAGTGTTGGGCAGTTGGCTGTTAAAAGCGTGTAGCGTTGCGCAGTTGGAAGTGAGCCGCCAGCACTGGTGGATGTGGGGAGTGAGATGGTGGAGTTTTGAGAGAATACAAGATGACTCAGACAATATTTCTAGGCGGTGTGGCCAGTGGCAATGATCCAAATGTAGAAAAATGTAAGTTAATGCAGATGAGCAGGAAATCCCTTAATGTTTGAATACAACATTGGTGGTATGCTACTTGTTGCAGTCACATCGATTTAATATTGAGGTGTAACGTTGCAAAGCGATGTGAAATGGGATAAGTAGGAGAGGCGAATGGTCGACCTCGACTTATTGAGAGAATTTGAGGGAGACCGTGCATAGAACACTAGTGTGACCCACTGTTGAGCACTGTTCGAGTGTGTTGAATCCCCACCAGATCGGATTAAGGGAAGACAACGAAGCATTGTGGAAACGAACCGCTAGATTTGCTACCGATAGATTCGATAAACACAGATTTTCACGGAAACGCTTCGTCAGCTCAAATGGGAATCCCTGGAGTGAAGACGACGTTCTTTTCGAGGAACACTATTGTGAAAATTTAGAGGACCGGCACGTGAAGCTGACTGCAGAATTATTCTGCAACCGCGAATGTTCATTTCGCGTAAAGACCACTAAGATAACAGAAATAAGGGTTCGTCTGGAGGCATATAATTAGTCACTTTTCCTTCGCTCTGTTTGCGAGTGGGACAAGAAAGAAAATGAGTGGTAGTGGTACAAGGTACCTTCTGCCATGCACCATACAGTGGCTTGCGGAATATGTATGGAACAAAAGAATGAAGAACTACCGATACAAATATGATATTTCATTTAGTGATGTTTGTTTATGTCTCACATACATTTCGTTTGTAATTATCATCACCATATCCATCACGGATTAGACTCAGTTCCCTGTTACGATACATAGTTCACATTATTGGTGGTTACATCAGCTTCTTCGCTCTAGTTGACATACAAGAGCTTTCTTTAAGATCCATTTCATAAAATAAAGACAGTACACAACGATGATATCGACGCATTTCATAAAATGCGTCGATATCATCGTTGTGTGCTGTCTTAAATTTTACCATTCGTGGAAAAGACACTGATTCTACAAAAATATATTTCAGCCAGCTGAATTCTGCACAGGGTGCCCGAAAGACTCCAGGCACTTCTTGCTGTTGGGTTCAAAGGCGACTGTCGAGTGAGGTTGCACAGCGGTTAACGGAGTGGATTTGCTTTCTTGAACATGGATCACATCACTAGGACCCGCAGGCAGGATCTGACATCATTTCATCCTGGCACCCCCCCCCCCCCCCCAACCCCGCTCCCTTTCCCGACGGCACTTGAATTTGCTTCATCAAACGTATAGAACACGAGACTTATTTGACCTACCGATGGAGTTACTAGGATTACACGCATCCGTTAAACCCGACGTTGCAGTTTGTGCAGTATAATTAATGTATTGTGAACCGCTCAGACTCCCTTCAGAATTTTTCGAGCAACCTAACGGCCATTCGCCAACAGAACATCCGTTTCTACTGCAGCAATTCAAGAGTTCCATCTCTAAATTTCGTCCGTCGCCAGCATCCCGGCGTACGGTCCTGAATATGTTTGTACATAAGGACCTACAGAAGTGTTCTCATGTCATGCCGCGTACCGACTCTGTCACATCAGTGTTACAAACACCGTACACGGGCACTTACCTAGTACTGACACGGAATGAACACACAGAATTGAGAGTGGCATTCTTCTGTTTCCGCATCCGTTTGATTGTTACTTTTATAATGTGCCAGTTAAAATACAGTTACAGCTCATTGGTCTGCAAGCAAATGACTTCTTGAGAGACAAGTACAGACAAGGAAAACTTATTGAATTTTATCGATACTATCCCTTTGTTGAGTTTCCGAAACGGAAGAAATTTGCCGATGGTATGGCTGCAGTGTTTGGGACAACTTCTGTCTGAGGGCAAACATTTTCAAAAATGAAGTATGTGAAAACAGGGCATCGAACGAGATTTGCTGAGGAACATAAGAAAGCCTCTCTTGATTACATGCAGCAATACCAAATCAAACATTGATGATATCTCGTAAGTCAAACGTCGGTTTCATAAGTCTCACTAAAGTCTTTCGTGCTTAATCTGAGATATTCGGCTTTGTGTACAGTAGGTCTGATGGATCGTTTTGCTAACGTCACTTTCTTTAGCAAATAAATGTGTTGGGTCCTTGTTTTCTGTACGTTGCATGCGTCTCACCCACGATTAACACGGAATGTTGAATTTGAATTTGGTTTTTCGTCCTTTTTTCCCAGAGCATTCGTCCTGGTTTGCAAGTATTGTACAGAACTATTATGCAGCTCGCGCTCCTCATTTTGTCAGCTACCCTGACCGTTGTGGAAAACGTTTGGTGACCTCTGTTCCAGAGGAACATGCTTCAAACACTCTTGCACCGCCCATGAGGTTCCAGTAGAGAATCTGAGTAACCTTGTCCATCCAATTCCAAATCGTTGCCATTGTGCGGTAAGTATCATTTTGTCTACAATATTTTCTACTACTCCTATGTCCAGTTTTCAATCTATCCAAACTAATGCGCCAAACGATCAAAAACTGCTCTAGACCATAGCATCAGTTTGCTTGAATTTCGCTGTCATCCCCTCCCAGCTAAACACGACTGTCCAGGCATCTGGCAGGCCCACACGTACCCATAAGAGTTCGTCAACATATATCGTGATTTGTCGCTCCACATAACATTTTTCTACTGCCGAAGCCAATGGCGACGCAGTTTTCTGCGCTCAAAACGATGCTTCGTATTCGTTGTTGTAATAAGTGGCTTCTGCGAAGCAGCATAACCAGTCGAACATCGTTCTTTCCTGAGCTGCACTCAAAGTACTCCTCAGCAGCTGATAACGATGCCAGTGCAGCACAGCAGAGTGCAGAACAAGTCGACGGCCCCTATCGGTCAACTGTTAGCTCTGGCCGAGCGACGATTGGATTAAGTGCTTCTATGAAGTTTCCACTTCAGATCTGGTCTTCAACACCGAACTCTTATTTCTCTACTGTTCCACTCTCTTAGCGCGAGGGAAAATTGAATACTTAAATCTTTCTCTACAAGCTCCGACTTTCTTTCTTTTATTTTCTCCCTGCGTAGGTTAGCGACAGTAAAATAGTTTCACATTCAGAAGAGAAAGTCGACGATGGAAATTTCGTGAAATAATACAAAACCAGCTGCCTTTCTTTGAACTTTTTCGATGTTGTACGTCAATCCAGTACTCTAGCAGAGGACGAACAAGCATAGTGTAGGCGGTATCTTTACCAGATCTGTCTCGTGAATACCTTAACTCCTCAAAGAAACTACATTACGGTTGGCTGGATTCTTACTTTGCTCTTCGCTTTTCTTGTTCTAGTTGGGATACAGATGTAGAAATGGAATGTCGTACAAGACAGCCCTGCAGTCGGTAAATAAAGCCGAAAGACGATTCGAGCAGCCGCGCAGTTCACGAAATACCAGTGTCGAAGGCCAGCAGACATCTGCGACGATCGTCAACGTAGCGATACAGCGTCCTTGTACTGAATACTAGCAGATACGAGACTCTCACTCACTAGTCTTTGTTCGCAGTGCAGCGTGGTTGCCAATGAAATAATGACATTGTCCCATAAACGTGAACAGTTTCTGTGTCTGTTGGTTCTCTTTCGAGACGCCTTAAGAGAACAGTGCCAACTGAAACATGTACCGCCAACTTCGTTAGTATTCGATGAGGAAATTTCGTAAAATAAAGTGAGGTAACATTGCTGTCGTAAATATTCAAGTTTTCCTTCTTTCCTTCCGAAGATAATCTCGAAGTGCGCACGAGACAGAAGATGAGCTCATCCCGTGAAAAACTTGTCACTTTTATTACAACAGCGCCCAGTGCCTCCACGACCACTGATAACAGCTGTCACGCGCTGTGGTACGGATGCGACCTTCCTAGACGCTGGAGATATAAACGTCGAAAACTGCTCGCCACTAAAAGTCGTTCAGAACGACCAGATTCCGTGAGTGTTCGGAGCCGTGTTGGAGGCAGGTGCAGAGGTTATCAGTTGCGTTAAAATCCGGACTGTGAGCAGGCCACCCCAGTTCACTGACTATTCTTTAATGCGTTAATTGGTTTACAATGGAGGACTGTTAATAACATGGATTTCGTTGAGTGGCGAATTGCGATACAAGTAGCCGAGCAGCCTGCCCAGTCAAAACACCAACTTTTGCGCAGTAAAACTCTACCACAGCTTCAAAGAGCCTCCTCCTCCTGCTTGCAGCAGTCGTCAGATGTATTCCTCTCGCAATAGTCTTGGCGTCCACAATAAGCGTTATGAAAAAGAAAGAGTAGAAAGTTAAGGTTTAACGTCTCGTCGACAACGATGTTATTAGAGACTCGGGTTACTTTTTTTCCCTTTTTTTTAAAGGATTTGGAAGGAAATCGGCTGTACCCCTTCAAAGGAAACATCACAGCATTTGTCTGGAGTAATTTAGGAAAATCACGAAAGACCTAGCTCTGGACGGTCGGACGCGGATTTGAACCGTCGTCTTCCGGAATGTGAGTCCTGTGTGCTAACCACAACCTCTGGCTCGTTACTGAGGACTACGAGGTAAAGCATTCACTTACGTCACAAATGCGATTATTTTATCACGGTTCCAGTCCATCTCGATTCACTGGCAGCGTCTCTCTAATGCACTCTAAACGTGCAGTAGTAGATAAATATATCTTGCTGCTGCAAATGTTCAAAAGAAGCAATTCCCTCCAGAACGTCCATTTGGAAACACGTTTGGAAGAACCACTTTTGGCATCTTACAGCTTTTCTCGCATCTTAGCGATGCAATTTCATCTACAAGCTGCGGCACGTGCTGACGGTCTCAGAGCCTCCTGATCGTTTCTCGACCTCAGTTCTGAATTGTGTTCCTTGTGGACCGGAATCCTGTCACCTCTGGTAAACCGGTACTTAACAGTACGCGTTGACTGACGTGCACAATCCGCTGCTTCCATCAGAGGCAATCGTTACGCACAAAGGTAATCACCTCTTTGTCACTGTTTCACATCAGACTCGTGACTGTTTTTTCATACAGACAGGAAATGTTCTGTGCCACTATAGTTTACACTCAGAACGTTAGTGTAAGCGGTTTCTCGAATTTTTTACTTCTTTCAGAGCTTTTAGCAGATGTTTGAAACTGTGGCTTCGTCACTACATTATGTTTAGTGAACTTTTATCCCAAATGTTAGAAATAAGTGTAGTTACTTCTGACCAGATTCAGTATAATACCACCTCCTGTAACGAGTACTGCCATTTTGGAGTTCTGAAATAACCACGTCCAGTAGTATCAGACATACCTCATAATACGTGTTATGTAAATTTGTCTTTAGTGTCTACACGAATTTTCATATAGGACGAAAATAAAAACTGCCATATATCAACAGCACAGGTTTAAAGCTATCTGGCAGTAGAACTAACGTTTATCTGGTGATACCATCACGAACGATATCTAATGAGTCTAAATGTACCGGCAGACGCCGACCCGAGCAGATGCGCCAGCTGTCGTAGCAGGGCAGCATTTGTGTGATAGACACTAATTTAGTTTAGTTTCTGTTTCTTTTTTTTTCACATGCTTCTGTGCTAGTGTGAAGATTATTGGTTAGCAAATTACTGTAAGTTTTTATTTTTGTGTAAATCTTGGTGCATATCCTGGTGTACGACGGCTTCCTTGTGTGATTTTCCCGCCGTCGGACCGTCAAGCCACTCTACTAAGTTTAAATTTCGTGCTGGTACGCAGCGTATACACACACATCAAAAAAGTTTTCCATCTCCCTGGTTCCCAGAACTCGGGAATATAGACATTGACTGTGGATATTGTATCACAGACACAGTCCCTTTGACTGTTGAGAGATGTCACTTACCCGCCCAAAGATGTAAACAACAATGCATGAGCAGCGCCTATTAGACGTAGGGGGTCCGACAGCCGATCAGTTCCAGTCATTCCACGAGGAAGGAGGTACACGGCTCGTATTGTCTGTAGTTCAACCATGCCCAGGCGGTCAATACCGCGGTTAGACCGCGTCCACATTGTTGCTTTGTGTCAGGAAGGGCTCTCAACATGTGAAGTGTCCAAGCGTCCCAGAGTGTACCAAAGCGATGTTGTTGGGACATGGAGTAGATACAGAGAGACAGGAACTGTCGATGACATGCTTCGCTCAGTCCGCTCAAGGGCTACTACTGCAGTGGATGAGCGCTACCTACGGATTATGGCTCGGAGGAACCCTGACAGCAACGCCACCAAGTCGAAATATGCTTTTCGTGCAGCCACAGGACGTCGTGTTACCACTCAGACTGTGCGCAATAGGCTGCATGATGCGCAACTTCAATCCCAACGTCCATGGCGAGGTCCATCTATGCAATCACGACACCATGCAGCGCGCTACAGTTTGGCCCAACAACATGCCGAATGGATCGCTCAGGATTGGCATCACGTTCTCTTCACCGATGAGTGTCGCATATGCGTTCAACCACACAATCGACGGAGACGTGTTTGGAAGCATCCCGGTCGGGCTGAGCGGCTTAGACACACTGTCCAGCAATGTGGAGGTTCCCTGCTGTTTTGGGGTGACACTATGTGGGGCCGACGTACGCTACTGGTGGTCATGAAAAGCACCGTAACGGCTGTACGATGCGTGAATGCCATTCTCTGACCGACAGTGCAACCATATCGGCAGCACATTAACGAGTCATTCGTCTTCGTGGGCGACAATCCACGCCCCCAGCCGTGCACATCTTGTGAATGACTTCCTTCAGGATAACGACATCGCTCGACTATAGTGGCCAGCAGGCTCTCCAGACATGAACTCCATCAAACATGCATGGGATAGATTGAAAAGGGCTGTTTATGGACGACGTGACTGACCAACCACTCTGAGTGATCTACGCCGAATCGCCGTTGAGGAGTGGGACAATCTCGACCAAAAGTGCCACGACGAATACAGGCATGCATCAATGCAAAAGGAGGTGCTTCTGGGTATTAGAGGTACCTATGTGTACAGCAATCTGGAGCACCACCTCTGAAGGTCTCACTGTATGGTGGTACAACATGCAATGTGTTGTTTTCACGAGCAATAAAAAGCGTGGAAATGGTGTCTGTGTCGATCTCTATTCCAATTTTCTGTACAGGTTCTGGAACTCTCGGAACCGAGCCGATGCATAACTCTTTTTTTATGGGTGTAGTTTAGACCAGTGCATTCTAGTCTGCATACTTATCTCGTGCAGCAGCTTGCTGGCAAGCAGAGTTTCTAAAATTGGTTCAAATGGCTCTGAGCGCTATGGGACTTAACTTCTGAGGGCATCAGTCCCCTAGAACTTAGAACTCACTGCCAGTTGTACGAAGTATTTGCAATGTATTAAGAGAGTGAATTGCGAGTGCTGATCCAAAGGGAAACAGAAACTGACAGTCCAGGGAACAGAAATTGGCAGTCTGAAATCGTCGTAATATTTCGAAACACGTTCTCCAACCATCTGTTGAAATAATTCGATATTTTTCTTATTCATCTGGATGCCATTCAAGAAGATCGAATTCGTGTCTTTATTGAACTCACGTCTTTATGATCTTTAAAAGGCGTAAATCTCGTTCCAACCAGTGCGATTCGTTCACTGTAGTCCGATCCACGAACGATGGCGGTTCGCGCATGTCGAGGTACAGACGGGGATTGCATTGTTGACGATTCCAAGCGACTACTGCGGTACGCACATGCGCGTGCTTTCTACTGGAAAAAAGCGTATATCCTGCAAATTATGTCTCTCGCTTGCTTATGCAGAATTTATCACTTACCACCATAACCAACGACGAGAACTCGCAGCAAATGGAATCGAAATTCACTAAACATGTTTAATGCTAGCATTGGCTACGGCACTCACAGCAGAGCCCTCAGAACACTACTGAATGCTCATTGGCTGTCGGAGAATACATAACATAAGTGCGCAGAACAAGCCTAAACCCAACCGCCATCGTTCGTGACTCCAACTACAGCCTTTGTATAATTTTAATGTGTCCAAACAAACAATGTCTTCCATCCTACAACGATAAACATCATGTTCACATCCATGTTTGACTCAAGAAAAGCAGAAAGCTAAAAGTTGAGTCATCTGCTGCGATGCTGCAAAACTTTCGTTCAGGGTATTTGAAAAAGAACTCCCTAATTTTAATGTGTCCTACAATCTGTACAAAGTGACATATACTATTCTAGTTTGTGGTGTTTGATTAATCAACTCTCCAAGTTTGGCTCCCCTGCAGTTGGAAAGTCTGCTTGAATTTGAGACAGGACCAGTGCTGTTTTTTTTTTTTTTTTTTTTTTTTTTTTTTTTTTTTTTTTTTTTTTCCTCTGTTCCCTCAGTTCAGTCCAGGCGTGCGTCCAGCACGGTGCAGAGCAACTCAGCAACAATGTGTACTCCGCAACAGAAGGCGCAGTGCGTTATTTGCCTTCTGAAAACTGAGTCAGTTATAACAGAACAACATAATTTTTGACTTCAGTATGGTGGTGAACCACCTACAGCAAAAACTATCCGTTACTGGCTAAAGTCTTTCAAGGAAACCGGTAGTGTTTTAAAAAGATAATCACCAGGTAGACCGAGAACTTCTGAAGATGTTGAAGAGATCCCTGTTTCGTGGGTTCGGAACCCGAATAAGTCATTGGCCAGACGTAGTCTACAATTAGGAGTGCCTAAAAGTGCAGTGTATGATGTGCATAAAAGACTTAAGTTGCGTGCCTACAGATTTCAACTGTTACATGAAATAAAACCTACTGATAAAATCGAAAGGTATGAGTTTGCTGTTGACTTTCTACACAGAATTGATGATTTTTTAAAAAAGATTCTCTTTTCTGGTGAGGCTACATTTTATGCGCCAGTGGAACAGTTAATCGTCATAACTGCATAATTTGGGGGGGGGGGGGGGGGGGCAGAGCATCCACAGGAAGTTATTCAGCTTCAATGTGACTCTCCCAAAGTTAACATCTGGTGTGGTTCGATGGAAGATCGTGTGATTGGTCCTTTCATTTTTGTAGAAAAAAACAGTAAATGGGGACTTTCACTATGAGACGTTGACAGAGTACATCTTTCCCCAAATTGACGATGTTGAGGCGTGCGCCTCTTGTCACTCGCTTTCCAAGAAGGTGGATAGGCAGAGTTGGCCCAAAACCTTGGCCACCACGAAGCCCAGACTTAACCCCACTGGAGTTTTTCCTTTCGGGCCACACAAAAAATGTTGTGTACAGTGAAAAGATCAGAGACATCAATCATTTACGGCAAAGAATCGTCGCGGCGGTTGGGACTGTTACAACTGAAATGTTGGTGGATACGTGGCGAGAAGTGGGATACCGTCTCGACGTGTGCAAGGCAAAAAATGGATCCCACGCTGACGTCTACCAACACTAAACAAAACTGGAAGGAATTCTCTTTCGTGATACGTACTCATTGATAAAATTTTTCATTAATTTCTCCATTCAATTTATACTTAAAACTAGGGAGTTATTTTTCAAACAACTGTATAAACGAAACAAAGCTCCATCTCATGCTGAAGTAGATTTTCGGAAAACATTTTACTTTATGCACAAAGAATTGAAAACCACATGTTTTGGATTCTCATGTTTTTCGCTATTCTGTTGTCTTGAAATGATTGCAATCAACTGGATGTGTCTTAGCCGGCATGTATGTCCCTAATCAGTTATCCAGCGGATTGTTTCTTGCGAGTCTCCACATCGCTGAGACGTGAACACTACTTAGATTAAGAGGCAGAGTGAAAAATATGATGCAGCTGAGATTCAATCCCAAAACCACTTGGTTTCGTCACATGCTCTACTGCTAGATCACCAAGTCAAATGAGAATTTGGTCATGCTTGCTGCACACTCAAACCACTGCTGGTCTCTCGAGATGGTAGCTTTATGCTGAGTGACAATGGCATCATTTTCACAGCATTACTGTAATTCATCATAATTCAGACAATTTGTACGAAATATTTGTAAATTATATACAGAAACGTACCTCGTCAGTAGTGTATCTGTTAGCGAAAATTGTACCAAAATCTCTACAGCAGTTCCTCAGATTAGCCCTCACATATAGACGGGCGCGAAAAGGCGACTTTAATTTATGTAGAAAGAGAAGAGATGTCGTGATCGCCTTTGATAGATTCATTATAGTTAATCGTTTCGAATCAAAATATCAGAACTAAATATCCTGTATCTTGTGACAAGACCCAATTCACAGCACTTTGTGTTTGACTGAGTAGCCGAGCGGTACTTATAACTCCCTGATGTGCTTCCAACAGGGCAATGATTATCTGATGAATCTCTCGTTTGACGAATGAAACCGGTTATAAAATCGAATTTAGTAAGACGTGTATCTGTTTTATCTGAATGTTTATTACAATTGTCACTGTGTCCCCAGCAGGCCGTACTCGCTTTTGCTACATTTATGAATAAAAGAGTGTTATGTAGTCGTTTGACTTATCCAATCTCAGGTATTTCCCTGAATTTCTTTAGGCAATTCCAGTATGGTTCCTTCAAATAGAGCACGGCTGATTTTCTTCCCGCATCCTTCCGAAACTCAAGTCTATAACGATCTCGTTATCGACGAGTCGTTTAACTCTTAATCTTTCTTCTTCCCTTCCTTGGTTCCAGTGGTTGTTGGGCATCAGTGCAGTCAGACAATAGAGGGTCTTTCCTTCTATTTATGCACAGTATGTAACACTTACGTTGAGGAAGAACTGCCAACTCCTGCAACGAGCGTCGGTCCTCTGCAGGTGTTCCTCCATTTCTCTGCAGTTTTCTAATTTTACGACTTGTCTGTGCATTACAGGACAGTCGCGAACAGCCTCATGGACCTTTCGACGTAATCCACAGCGTCATTTCTCTGTACTGCATAGTAATGGCGCTATAAGACTCCAAAGAATGTGACTGAGTGCAGAAGTTGGGCAGCTATTCCTGTTGGTGCCCTTTAGACGCCGTCGTCGACAGCTCCACATATCGCTGAGCGTGCTGTGTTGCTGTCTTAGATAATCACATTCTGCAATGACGTTACTTCTTTTGTACCAAGCAAATTTTCGAAACTCTAACAAAAATTCTCTGGAACTTACCTTCCTGCACTCTGGTTGAATTTCTTCACATTTGACACAGAAATCCATATACTCGTCAGTATCTTTCAGTTACCTCAACTTGTAGAAATCAGTGTTCTTTGACAAACAGATCTGTAGAGCCGCTTTCAACATGGCCTCCGACTATTCCTGAATGACTTTAGTTTTTCCTTTAAAACTTGCGGAATAAGTGCGGTAGTATCTTCTGGGCGGTGAGAACATCAATCAGATTGTCCTCTTCACATTGACGATGCTTTTTGCGTTGTTTTATAGAGCTGAGAAACTCGAACTAAAAGACAGCATGTACTAATAATTATACGTCACTCGCGCCATCCCGGACGGCAGTAACAGCGTAACACGCTCAATGAATGAACAGGAAACACGATATGTTTCTTTCTCAGCTTCTTGAGATACCACTGCTGCTGCACTTGGCGTTAAATAGCTACTGCTGTCGCCTGGGGCTGACAGCACTTTGTTGTTTTATAAGCTTTAACGACCCTTCTTTACAGTGGTCATAAAAGCGCCACAGATGAAGAAAAAGCTTCACTTGAAAAGTCGAAAGAAACAAAAGGCCTAACGTTAAAGAGTTTACTCATTTCCAGTGTTCCGCATGAGTAAAAAAATGCATGTGAAATCTTATGGGACTTAACTGCTAAGGTCAGCAGTCCCTAAGCTTACACACTACTTAACATAAATTATCCTAAGGACTAACACACACACCCATGCCCGAGGGAGGACTTGAACCTCCGCCGGGAGCAGGCGCACAATCCATGACAGCAGCGCCTTAGATCCTTATGAGTATCTGGCAGTTTCAGCACCTTGGCTGCGCGTAGATAGTGAAATTTCTACCGTTTCCTCCTTTTCCCGTTGCTAGAAGGATTAGCCAATGATACTAGTTCAACGTTTCCAGGTTAACCAGATTGTGTTCTCTCTACAGCAATCATTAGCGGAGGCCCCATCATGTTTCCTTAAGCTGCCACCTATACAAGTTATTTGGAAGAATGATTTATCACGAATAGCTATCAAAGTCTATACAACACTTATTCCTGAACAAGCTCGATTCAGACCAGGGAAATCATGCTGCAATGAAATACTAAACCTGACTCAACACATTGAAGACGGTTTTGAAAGGAAATTGATAACTGCTGCTGTCTTTTTTGACCTTTCTCCTGCGAATGATAGAATAAACCACCAGCGACTCCTCACGAAAATCTATGAAGTAACAAAGGACATTAGATTGACTTACATGTTAAGAGGCATATTGCAGAATCGGTTATTCTACACAACTCTCCAAGAGAAGAAAAGCAGATGGAGAAAACAAAAGAATGGATTGCCACATGGGAGTTCAAATGGTTCAAATGGCTCTGAGCACTATGGGTCATCAGTCCCCTAGAACTTAGAACTACTTAAACCTAACTAACCTAAGGACAGCACACACATCCATGCCCGAGGCAGGATTCGATCCTTCGAGCGTAGCGGTCGCGCGGTTCCAGACTGAAGCGCCTAGAGCCGCTCGGCCAAACGGGCCGGCCACATGGGAGTGTTCTTTATCCTAGTGTATATAACATGTGCACAAACCACCAGTCGGAAGTAAAAAGATTCGTGTGTCCTGAAGTTACTACAATACTGCTCATGGAAGGACATTTGAAGAAGTTAGCACAAAACTGACAGAGGCTCTGTGTTCTTTGGGGAACTCTATGAATGTTATAACCTACGATCTAATCCAGGAAAACGCAATTATGCGCATTCTACCTGCGTAACAGAAAAGCCTCAAGACAGTTGGAAATACACTGACGAGCCAAAGAAACTGGTACACCTGCCTAATATCGTGTAGGGCACTCGCGAGCACGCAGAAATGCCGCAGCACGTGGTGGCATGGACTCTACTAATGTCTGAAGTAGGGCTGAAGGGAATTGACACCATTACTCCTGCAGGGTTGTCCATAAATTCGTAAGAGTACAAGGGGGTGGAGATCTCTTCTGAACAGCACGCTGCAAGGCATCCCAGATATGCTCAATAATGTTCATGACTGGGGAGATTGGTGGCCAGCGGAAGTGTTTAAACTCAGAAGAGCGTTCCTGGAGGTACTCTGTAGCAATTCTGGACATGTGGGTTACCGCATTGTCCTGCTGGGATTGACCAAGTCCGTCGGAATGCACAAGGGATGCATGTGATCAGACAGAATTCTTACCTACGTGTCACCTGTCAGAGTCGTATCTACACGTATCAGGGGTCCCATATCACCCCAACTGCATACGCCCCGCACCATTACAGAGCTTCCAACAGCTTCAACAGTTCCCTGCTGACATGCAGGGTCCATGGATTCATGAGGCTGTCTCCATAGCCGTATACGTCCATCCGCTCGAAACAATTTGAAACGAGACTCGTACGACCAGGCAACATGTTTCAAAACATCAACACTCCAACGTCGGTGTTGATGGGCCCAGAAGAGGCGTAAAGCTTCGAGTCGTGCAGTCATTAAGGTACACGAGTGGGCCTTCGACTTCGAAAGCCTATATCGATGACGTTTCGTTGAATGCTTCGCGCGCTGACACCTGTTGATGGTCCAGCATTGAAATTTGCAGCAAATGTGCGACATCAGTAGGTTTCGGTGCCACTATGGTCACAGAGTGAATGAATAGATGATTTTGACGCACTTACTGGTGTTACATACGACCAAAACCTCTTAGGGTTTTTATTCAGATCATTGAATTTTTCTCACTGCTCTCCTTACGATCAGTAAGCGTTTATTAAAATCATATTAACCTTTTTTTCTTTGAGCTGTGACGGCGAACATTCTCTGACGATATTGTGGGTAATTTATCAGGCAAATCCCAAGGGAGGGTTTCTCTAAACTAAAAAAAATCCCCTTGTGCACGTCACACATACTCCGCTTCCTGCGTCTAGTGCACGCCCAACCTGTTAAGGGGAACCCTACAACTCTGTACCCGACGGTGGAGGTCGAGAAATTTGCATCCGATACCGTCGCAGAGTCGTCTGAGCCTCTGCTTTAGACCTTCCACTCTGCTCCAGACCAGAGCACCACGATCAACCCTGGGTACTATGCTAAGATAGACAGCCTGAACTCCGAATGCGATGCTAGTTGTCCTCAGCAAATCAACCATCCGCCGAAAGGAGCCGAGGATGCCCTCAGAACCCAAGCGGCAGGACTCATTCGGGTCGACATGTGCCACTATGTCCAGTTGTTTGCAACCAGCGCGCTCGATAGCCGCCGGCAGGGCCTCTTCCACATCACGGACGAGACCTCCGGCAAACATACCGAATACACACTGGCATTCTTTCCCGCCTTGCTGCTGTTTCCCTGAGGAGCTCCATCTCCCTCCTAACATTGGAGCTCATAATGGCAAACATACCCACCCTTTGCACTGGGTAGAAAAATCGGCCGCTGGCCCAACAGGAGAGGCATCCTGTGCAGGCTAAGAGTCATCATCAACACCGGGTAGCTCCTCCCAACTGTTGGTCAGAGGTAGGGAACCAGCCGCCCGACCTTTCATGTCTTTCGCCTTCCACCCACTGACACGCGATCACGCGAGCCCATCGCTGCCTCCCCCCCCCCCCCCCCCTACCCTACCCACCCCACACGAGTGAGGACGGACCGGCCAGATGTTGCGCACCAGAAGTGCAGCGACCCAAGGGTCACCAGGGGATACCAACGGAAGCAAAAGTGTCGCATGTCTCGTTCCCGGCACTCCGATGCCGCCACAACTATGAGCATTAACCAGATGCATGTCGACGGTAGCCAACTCTCCTTGTGTACGCTCACAAGCACAGTCCTTAGTCATATTGTAGTGTGTAAAAATAGATATACGATCTCAAATGGCGCTACTGGGTTTGGAATGTACGAAAAATATAACGAGGAGAATAGAGAAACACTAAAAACTATTCTGCAGATTTCTCACTATGCCTCGAAATGGCAAACTCTTAAACAGAAATAAATTTCTCTGCTGAAATGGTGTACTACAGTTACCCGTTACTAGAAACTCTGCGTCTGGCTGTTGTGACAGCGGTTCTAGGCGCTTCCGTCTGGAACCGCGCGACCGCTACGGTCGTAGGTTCGAATCCTGCCTCGGGCATGGACGTGTGTGATGTCCATAGGTTAGTTAGGTTTAAGTAGTTCTAAGTTCTAGGGGACTGTTTGTACACCGATGTCACTATCGCTCTCTCTCTCTCTCTCACTCTCTCTCTCTCTCTCTCTCTCTCTGCGATTCCATGAACAATTATGGGAAGCGTACTACGTAATCTCTCTTTATTTTACCTGCACTGTTTCTTGGTGAGATGTGTGTACGAGAATGCTATACCCTCTTTAGCCCCCGCGATAAAATAAGGAAAAAATGTTTTCATTGTCTGTTTTATTGTTGTTACAAATAGATGCATTCTAAATTACATTGTTTTAATTTTTCTTTTTTTCTAAAATATTTAAGGTACATATACAGGTGCTTCGGGTTTTAACCAATAGAAGAAGAATATTTTGTAACAGATAATAATTTTTTGTTCATGGAGTTCTTAAAAGCAATTGTTTTTAAGTATATATATATATATATATATATATATGTTTCGCTTGTTGTATACTGTTCTTTTGCATGAAGCGCACCCTTCATAGCTGCGTTTAGAGGCATTCTTCCCCATTCTGCTGAATCATAACTTCGAAGTGGCACAGCAAGCGGAGTGCGGCGCGATCAAGCGATAAAAATCGAAACTACGCAACCTACATAAAAGTGTCATAAAGGTCTTGGCTTGGTAAAAACGGTTTATTAATTTTACGACTTGAATTCTCCACATCCACGTGTGAGTACCCTTGGAAGGAAGAGGATATGTTGGTTGATTTTTCTAGGAAGGTGTGGTCTCGGATTTTTAACGGTAAACCGCACAGTGGTGCACAACGTATATCTTGTAGTGAATGATACTGGAGTTTAGTGAGCGTCCCTGTGACACTTTTGGGCTTTGTGAACGAACATTTGACGAAAAGCACTGCTCTTCTCTGGGTGGCCTCTACTTCCTTTGTCAATTTTACCTGGTTACAGTCCCAGACTGAGGGCCAATACTCAGGTATCAGTCGAACGTGGGTCTTGTAAACTATCTCCTTCATGATATTCTTCACGGGTTTGCAGCCGGATCATTTCGTCCTCCAGACACAATATTTCGGCGGACCAGCTGGCCGCCATCCTCAGGTGAGTTAATGCTGGTGCACTGCCTCGCCGGAACTGAGTTCCAGCCACAACGACGGAAACCTTTATACACCACAAACCGTTCACCGCGCCTGCGCGAGAAGATAGCGCCTCCTGGCGGTAAGAAGACACGCAGCGCGCCGGTGGAGAAAGACGGCGGAAACGATAAATCGCATCAGGAAGGATCCAGAGATCGAAAAGAAGAACGTTTTTGTTTAATGTCCGACAACATCGGATTCCATATTTTGCTTAGAGGAAAACCTCTATCCCTGTTAATAATATTGCTTGCTAATCTGATTTCAATAGATTCTTTAAGAATACATTCCCAATAGCGAGAAGCAGGAGAGATCAATTGTGTCCTGTCGTACATCATTCTGTGTCCCTCGTTAAGGCAATGTTCCGCCACTGCAGATTTCTCGGGCTGGAGCAACCGAGTGTGCCGATGATGTTCCACACACCGGTCCTTAATCGTTCGAATAGTCTGACCAATGTACTTCTTTCCACAGTGACACGGGATTTCATATACACCGGGTTTCCTTAAACCCAAATTATCCTTAACTGAGCCGAGAAGGGCTCTAGTCTTGGCCACCGGCGTAAAAACACTTTTAATATCATATCTCCTTAGAATTCTTGAAATTTTAGATGATATACTTCCCGCAAAGGGTAAATAAGCAACAGCTACAAAAGTATCCTCTATAGGCTCGCGTGACGGACCAAACTGAAGAGCACGGCATATTTGTTGTTCCGTATATCCATTCTGTTTGAAAACAGTTTTCAAATGGTCAAGTTCTTCTTTCAAATGTTCCTCGTCAGAAATGGCATAAGCTCTTTTTACCAAAGTCCGCAAAACTCCACTACGTTGGTGTGGTGGATGACAGCTGGTCGCATGAAGATAACGGTCAGTATGAGTAGGTTTCCGATACACGCTGTGTCCGAAAGTCCCATCGTCCTTTCTTTCAACCAAAACATCAAGAAATGGAAGTTTGCCATCACTTTCAATTTCCATGGTAAACTGAATGCTCGGATGTAGACAATTAAAGTGATCCAAAAAACGATTCAAGGCATCAATTCCATGCGGCCAAACCATAAAAATGTCATCAACATATCTGAAAAAACACTTAGGTTTAAGAAACGAAGTTTTGAGTGCCATGTCCTCAAAGTCTTCCATAAAAAGGTTAGCGACTATGGGGGAGAGGGGACTCCCCATAGCCACTCCGTCAGTTTGCTCAAAATATACATCATTAAAAAGGAAATACGTCGAAGTCAACACATGACGACATAACTTGGTGGTTTCTTCATCTAATTTCTCACTGATTAGTGACAGAGACTCTTCAAGAGGAACCCGAGTAAAAAGAGAAATAACATCAAAGCTGACAAGCAAGTCAGAAGGACCAGAGTATAATGATTTTAATCGTCGAATGAAGTCAGACGAATTAGATATGTGATGTTCACATTTTCCCACATATGGCCTGAGAACCGAAGCTAAATATTTGGCCAAATTATAGGTAGGGGCGCCCAAGTTGCTGACAATGGGACGCAGAGGAATACCACTCTTATGTATTTTGGGTAAACCATACAATCTCGGAGGAACCGCCGCACCAGGATGAAGTTTCTTGATGACATCACTAGGTAAAGAGCTCTTCTTTAAAAGTGAGAGAGTCTTTCGTTTTATACAATCCGTGGGATCATTTTTGATTTTCCGATAGGCCGATTCCTGTAGCAAAAGATCCATTTTGGCAACATAATCCTCACGTGCGAGAATAACCGTGGCATTGCCTTTATCAGCCGGAAGAATGATTAGATCCCGATTTTCTCTCAGAGACCGAATAGCAGCCCTTTCACAAGATGGAATATTATTCCTTGGAGGTGGAGTTCGACGAAGTTTATAGGCAACCTCCTGCCTGATCTCTTCTGCCCTGTCCTCAGGAAGGCGGGCCACAGCTTGTTCTACAGCACAAATAAAATCCGTAATAGGAGTCCTCTTGGGAGTAGGTGCGAAATTTAACCCTTTTTTTAAAACAGATAATGTAGCATCATCAAATTCCTGAGTCGTAAGATTAATAACCACCCGTTGACGGGTGTCGTCACCAGACATAATAGGAGAAACAGAGAGACGTTGGAACTTAGATGACTGTTTACCAGCAGCAATTTTCTGCACTGAGTCCGAAAAAGCCCATGAAGCGCTATCCACCCATTCCCATGATGTGGCAGACAGTCTCGAAGATATTTCCAGATGCAAATAAAATAAATCTTTGGATATAAAATCCAATCGTCGACGCGTAAAGCGAATACGTTCCCGTACCAATGCACGACTGGCCCGCTTCTTGATTTTGTTGGCCGCTTTTGTGTCAATATAATGATTAATTCTGGCGAATTTAGGGATAATACCCTCGTCCCGACATCTCAATAAAAACACAAGTGCACTCAGTAACTTCCCTTTCTTCTTGCGAAAATTATCCAACTTTCTAACAAGACTCACCATCTCCTCCCCGTAGAGGTTTTGGATGTGATTTCGTAGACTTTCCCGGCGTAATAACTGCTGATATTCTTCACGGGTTTGCAGCCGGATCATTTCGTCCTCCAGACACAATATTTCGGCGGACCAGCTGGCCGCCATCCTCAGGTGAGTTAATGCTGGTGCACTGCCTCGCCGGAACTGAGTTCCAGCCACAACGACGGAAACCTTTATACACCACAAACCGTTCACCGCGCCTGCGCGAGAAGATAGCGCCTCCTGGCGGTAAGAAGACACGCAGCGCGCCGGTGGAGAAAGACGGCGGAAACGATAAATCGCATCAGGAAGGATCCAGAGATCGAAAAGAAGAACGTTTTTGTTTAATGTCCGACAACATCGGATTCCATATTTTTTTTCGTCTGACTTCATTCGACGATTAAAATCATTATACTCTGGTCCTTCTGACTTGCTTGTCAGCTTTGATGTTATTTCTCTTTTTACTCGGGTTCCTCTTGAAGAGTCTCTGTCACTAATCAGTGAGAAATTAGATGAAGAAACCACCAAGTTATGTCGTCATGTGTTGACTTCGACGTATTTCCTTTTTAATGATGTATATTTTGAGCAAACTGACGGAGTGGCTATGGGGAGTCCCCTCTCCCCCATAGTCGCTAACCTTTTTATGGAAGACTTTGAGGACATGGCACTCAAAACTTCGTTTCTTAAACCTAAGTGTTTTTTCAGATATGTTGATGACATTTTTATGGTTTGGCCGCATGGAATTGATGCCTTGAATCGTTTTTTGGATCACTTTAATTGTCTACATCCGAGCATTCAGTTTACCATGGAAATTGAAAGTGATGGCAAACTTCCATTTCTTGATGTTTTGGTTGAAAGAAAGGACGATGGGACTTTCGGACACAGCGTGTATCGGAAACCTACTCATACTGACCGTTATCTTCATGCGACCAGCTGTCATCCACCACACCAACGTAGTGGAGTTTTGCGGACTTTGGTAAAAAGAGCTTATGCCATTTCTGACGAGGAACATTTGAAAGAAGAACTTGACCATTTGAAAACTGTTTTCAAACAGAATGGATATACGGAACAACAAATATGCCGTGCTCTTCAGTTTGGTCCGTCACGCGAGCCTATAGAGGATACTTTTGTAGCTGTTGCTTATTTACCCTTTGCGGGAAGTATATCATCTAAAATTTCAAGAATTCTAAGGAGATATGATATTAAAAGTGTTTTTACGCCGGTGGCCAAGACTAGAGCCCTTCTCGGCTCAGTTAAGGATAATTTGGGTTTAAGGAAACCCGGTGTATATGAAATCCCGTGTCACTGTGGAAAGAAGTACATTGGTCAGACTATTCGAACGATTAAGGACCGGTGTGTGGAACATCATCGGCACACTCGGTTGCTCCAGCCCGAGAAATCTGCAGTGGCGGAACATTGCCTTAACGAGGGACACAGAATGATGTACGACAGGACACAATTGATCTCTCCTGCTTCTCGCTATTGGGAATGTATTCTTAAAGAATCTATTGAAATCAGATTAGCAAGCAATATTATTAACAGGGATAGAGGTTTTCCTCTAAGCAAAATATGGAATCCGATGTTGTCGGACATTAAACAAAAACGTTCTTCTTTTCGATCTCTGGATCCTTCCTGATGCGATTTATCGTTTCCGCCGTCTTTCTCCACCGGCGCGCTGCGTGTCTTCTTACCGCCAGGAGGCGCTATCTTCTCGCGCAGGCGCGGTGAACGGTTTGTGGTGTATAAAGGTTTCCGTCGTTGTGGCTGAAACTCAGTTCCGGCGAGGCAGTGCACCAGCATTAACTCACCTGAGGATGGCGGCCAGCTGGTCCGCCGAAATATTGTGTCTGGAGGACGAAATGATCCGGCTGCAAACCCGTGAAGAATATCAGCAGTTATTACGCCGGGAAAGTCTACGAAATCATATCTCCTTCATGGGTGGACTAAATTTCCTGAGGGTTCTTCATATGAATCTCAGACTGGCATCTGATTTTCTCACGACTAGCTTTACGCGCTTGTCAATGCAATTCGACACTGTAAACTGAGGAATGAAATCTGTGAGCAGTACACTGTTTTATTCATAAACTATTCATATTTCGAACGGTATCATTAAGTACGTACAGCCAAACGACTTGTCTATGGGCCACGCGTTTATGGGCCAGTGCGTAGCGTTGTAAATAAAATTCAGAGAACAACGTTAAGCCAATGAATATAACTTGTCCCATGTAAGCAGGGCACGTCAGGAAAGTTGTCTAGAGGCCTGAATGTTACGAACTCCATAATTAATTGGCGTTTGGAGAGACATCTCATGGCAAAGACGGGAGCATATCGTGATGTAAGGAATAAGCTTATCATCAACGTCAATATTGTATGCAAATCAATGGCGTATATATGGGTGAGAGCGATTCAACACGTATCGAAGGCTGGCTGAGACGGCAAAATTTAAAAGAACAAAATAAAGCCAAAAACTTGCATCATGTACATGTTTAGCTCGTGCTACAGCACCCTTCTCGTAAAGCTTAAGCCATGTGATGCAGTGTCGAGACTCATTGCTACGGTTCTCTGTCGTGGACTCTTTATGGCAGACTTCTCCGGAGTGCCACGCAAAGAATCGTGTTATCTATAGAAAGAAATAGGTTTGAGTCAGGGAAATCAGAACATTGGAAGATGAGTCATCTGCTGCGCTGCTGAGAGAACGTACTGAATGTAAACAAAGACTATTACAGCGCGATTTATCGCAAAGCGAAAAAAATGGTCCAACTAAAACATTCATATTTGTTTACGTACTACACGAATATGTAATAAAAATAGGGGTTACTATTAAAAAAACGCAATTGATATCCATTTGACCTATGGCAGCGCCAACTAGCAGCCCAGCTATAGCGCCATCTGGTTTCCCCTTTGAAGCTAGACAAGTTTTATTGTTTGTAGTTTTTTCGTTTGAGGCTTATTTTGTGAGATATTTGGCCTGGTCACGATCAATGGACCACCCTGTATACTATTATTTTTATATATTTGACGATGCTGGCATTGGTTTTGCGTACAGTATTTGACGGTGCCATCATGGCTCCAGTACCGGTATATTAGGATATGTTTTTATAAAATAGTTCTGAAGATGGTTCAAATGGCTCTGACCACTATGGGACTTAACTTCTGAGGTCATCAGTCCCCTAGAACTTAGAACTACATAAACCTAACGAACCTAAGGACATCACACACATCCTTGCCCGAGGCAGGATTCGAACCTGCGACCGTAGCGGTCGCGCGGTTCCAGACTGTAGCGCCTAGAACCGCCCATGTAGCAGCTTGTGATACAGTTTGTTTTCCCTCAGCACGATGGCATCAACCAACAGGACAATGTATCGTGTCACACAGCTCACAGTGTACGTGCGTGATTCGAAGAGCAAAAGGATGAGTTTACCGTACTCACCTGGCCACCAGACTCTCCAGATTTAAAACCAAACGAGAATGTGTACAAGCAGTTCGATCGGGCTCTTCGCGACTTGGATCCACAAACGAGGAAACCTAACCTAATGCAGCTGGCCACGGTACTGGATTCAGCGTGGCTCCGCATCCCTATGGGTACCTTCCAGAGCCACACTGACCAGTGTTACCGGCTGTGACATTTGCATTTGCATCTGCATTGAACTTAGTCTTCAAGAATTAAAACTGTTCACTCATTGTTTCCGTGTTTCGTCTCTGCTCATTTAACAACAGTTCTAATTCTAAGCTGCATTAACACTTTTTCCTGTAGGTCGGAGTTTTATTCGTGATTTCTGTTTCTTAACTGTTTTGGTTATATAACATTAAAGATTATCTTATTGCTAGTCAGCGACTGTACACTCTACGTATCAACACTTTTTTTTAATGGTTGACATAGGAACTGTAACAATTATTCAGTTTTTTCTCGGATTGAACGACATTAATAAATGGTTATTTTAATTAATGTCGTAGTCAGACAAAATGAAAAAAATGTTTCCCGAAGTTTTGTTTTCTAATGCGGGTAGGGATGAGACACACAGGATTATTTGTAAGTATCTTTGGGGTGTCAGAAGGCGAGTGAGCAAAACCTAAAGGTCGCGAGCTCTGATTTCTCCTATTTTTTCCCTCTGCAGGTGGGAGTCAACAAAATATTTGACATTCGAAGGAAAAACTGGTGCTTCATATTTGGTGAAAATATCTCGCCGCAACGAAAAGATGCCTTTGTTTTAATTATTGCCGTAAGTGAGTCTCTAGAAGATATTTTGCATTTTCGAAGTGTTCTGCCAATTAAACAATCTTTCATTCTTCTTCCTCAGAACATTTTGTGTGTGCGCTAGCTCCAATTTCAGTTGTTCGCAACTGTAATCCTTAGGTACTTAGATGAATGGGCAACCTTTTAATTTGTGTGATTTGTCGTTTAACCGAAACTTGCCGGAATTTTTTAGTACTCATGTGAAGGGCCTCACACATTTCATTGCCCGGGCTCAACTGCCAATTTTCGCACCGTTCAGATACCTTGTTAAAACCTTTGTAATGCGTTTGGACCTTCTGATGACTTTACTTCATTGTAAAAGAAAGCATCATCTGCAAATAACCTAAGAGTACTGCACAGATTGTCTCCTAAATGGTTAGAACAGATTTAGAACAACACAGAACATATGATGCTTCCTTGGGGAACCCTACATATAACTTCAGAATTATTTGTTACTTTCTGTTGATTTCCATCAGTTTATAATCCAAGTCTGGGTGCAAAAATTGTCCGTCTGACCACATACGATAATTATGTCTCATGTCACATGCTGTTTGTCAATTTTTCTGATTCATCAAGTAACTCAGATCGTAAGTGAATGGCTCAACTTATGAATCAGAAATAAAATTGTAGTCGTCGTGTGACTAGGGCCTCCCGTCTGGCAGACCGTCCGCCGGGTGCAAGTCTTTCGATTTGTTGCCACTTCGGAGACTTGCGCGTCCATGGGGTTGAAATGATGATGATTAGGAAAACACAACATCCAGTGCCTGAGCAGAGTAAATCTCCGACCCAGCCGGGAATCGAAACCGGACCCTTAGGGTTGACAGTCTGTCGCCCTGACCACTCACATAGCGGGAGCGGACATAGAATTGTAGTGCTAACTTAGTTTCGAACTGACATGTTAGGTTTTTGCCACTTTACAACCAATTAGTCAAGCCACCAATTCGGTTTGCGTGTTCTTCTTTGAGAGGAACGGTATGTACATGTATAATTAGTAGCAGCTGTGTAGGCTTCCGCACGAAGTTATCAAACAACCTGTCAGAAGACGCCCACGAATGTGAAGGACACATCCAAACGGAACAAATCAGACTACCGATAGCATCTACGGACTGTTAGCACAGACACTTTTCACACATTTTGGAAATTTTTCTGTAAATCACTGATCGATCATTCGGGATCACTTTTCTGCTGGTTTTACAGACGTTTTGAAAAACGTTGGTAGTAGAGTCAAATGTTTCCCTCAAAAGTTTCGGAATGAAATGCTTCACTTTTTATGCAAGGAAATGCCAAACAATCCTGATAGTATTCATATTATTGTCCACTTCGCATATTCAAATGGTTCAAAAAATGGCTCTGAGCACTACGGGACTTACTTCTGAGGTCATCAGTCCCCTAGAACTTAGAACTACTTAAACCTAACCTAACCTAAGGACATCACACGCATCCATGCCCGAGGCAGGATTCGAACCTGCGACCGTAGCACTCACGCGGTTCCTGGCGGAAGTGCCTAGAACCGCACGGCCACCACGGCCGGCTCGCATTTTCAGTATAAAAGAAAGTACCTAGCAGTCCTCGAGCAACGACATTTCTTTGCTTTCACTGATCTAATTAAACTAGCAGAAAGTAAACACCACTACGTTATCTCTGGTACACATGACCATTGTTACATTTGATCTCTATTGTTCTTTTGTTTTACTTTTCTTACTAGTATTTTAGGTTGCTTGCTTGCAGTGTGATAAGAAAACAAGCTTCGACTTTCGAATCGTGTTTATCGGCTCCTCTGTATTTGTAGTTGTTTGAGACATACATTCATGGACTTTCAGATGCTACTCTCTCGAAGACATTTAAACACACAACCGTAAAGATAAGACACAACTAGGCGCCTATGGAGGCAAACTGACGGCGACAGTTTCCCTTCGTTCTGTCTGTGAATGTAACAGAAAGAAGGAGTGACAGACAAAGCTGAGAAGAATCGCAAGTTGTGAATAACCAACGGCTTGCCACCTCCACTGTATGATCTCTTAATCGAAGGAGCTCGTATTATTACTTATTCCAAACGCACGACCGTTGTCCTTTGTGATCCCCTTCACTACGCTCAGCTGGCGGCTACACGGGTAGCGGAGGCTGTGTGGCGTGGACTGGGCGGTTTTTTAGGTTAGAAGGCCTCGGGAAAGTGCGGGATGGGCTGCAATGTCAAAGGGTGCTTGGCAATTACAGGACGTGCTTGGAGCAAGGAACAGTCGGAATTATATTTGTAAATTGTTGTAGTTGCGCTGGAAAAGTCCCTGAGCTTCAAGCGCTAATAGAAAGCACAGAAGCTGATATCGTTATAGGTACAGAAAGCTGGCTAAAGCCTGAAATAAGTTCTGCAGAAATTTTTACGAAGTCTCAGACGGTGTTCAGGAAAGATAGATTAGGCAGAATTAGTGGTGGTTTATCTTGTAGTGAAGTCGAAGTAGATACTCCGTGCGAATTGGTATGGGTGGAGGTTATACTTAACAGCCGAATTAAGTTAATAATTGGCTCCTTCTACCGACCCCCAGACTCCGATGATACAGTTGCGGAACAGTTCAGAGAAAGTTTGAGTCTCGTAACAAATAAATACCCCACTCATACGGTTATAGTTGGTGGGGACTTCAACCTGCCCTCGGTATGTTGGCAAAAAAACTTGTTCAAAACCGGTGGTAGGCAGAAAACGTCTTCCGAGATTGTCCTAAATGCATTCTCCGAAAATTATTTCGAGCAGTTAGTCCACGAACCCACGCGAATTGTAAATGTTTGCGAAAACAAACAATCCAGAGCTGATAGAGAGCATCATGACTGATACAGGGATTAGTGATCACAAGGTCATTGTAGCTAGGCTCAATACCATTTCTTCCAAATCCATCAGAAACAAACGCAAAATAATTTTATTTAAAAAAGCGGATAAAGTGCCACTAGAAGCCTTCCTAAAAGACAATTTCCATTCCTTCCGAACTGACTATGCGAATGTAGACGAGATGTGGCTCAAATTCAAAGATATAGTAGCAAGAGCAATTGAGATATTCATACCTCATAAATTGGTAAGAGATGGAACGGATCCCCCGTGGTACACAAAAAAGGTCCGAACGCTGTTGCAGAGGCAACGGAAAAAGCATGCGAAGTTCAGAAGAACGCGAAATCCCGAAGATGGGCTAAAATTTACAGACGCGCGAAATTTGGCACGTACTTCGATGCGAGATGCCTTTAATAGGTTCCACAACGAAACATTGTCTCGAAATTTGGTAGAAAATCCGAAGAAATTCTGGTCGTATGTAAAGTACACAAGCGGCAAGACGCAGTCAATACCTTCGCTGCGCAGTGCCGATGGTACTGTTATCGACGACTGTGCCGCTAAAGCGGAGTTATTGAACGCAGTTTTCCGAAATTCCTTCACCAGGGAAGACGAAAGGAATATTCCAGAATTTGAAACACGAACATCTGCTAGCATGAGTTTCTTAGAAGTAGATACCTTAGGGGTTGCGAAGCAACTCAAATCGCTTGATACGGGTAAGTCTTCAGATCCAGATTGTATACCGATTAGGTTCCTTTCAGATTACGCTGATACTATAGCTCCCTACTTAGCACTCATATACAACCGCTCGCTCACCGATAGATCTGTACCTACAGATTGGAAAATTGCGCAGGTCGCACCAGTGTTCAAGAAGGGTAGTAGGAGTAATCCATTTAACTACATACCTATATCATTGACGTCGGTTTGCAGTAGGGTTTTGGAGCATATACTGTATTCAAACATTATGAATCACCTCGAAGGGAACGATCTATTGACACGTAATCAGCATGGCTTCAGAAAACATCGCTGTTGTGCAACGCAGCTAGCTCTTTATTCGCACGAAGTAATGGCCGCTATCGACAGGGGATCTCAAGTTGATTCCGTATTTCTAGATTTCCGGAAAGCTTTTGACACCGTTCCTCATAAGTGACTTCTAATCAAGCTGCGGAGCTATGGGGTATCGTGTCAGTTGTGCGACTGGATTCGTGATTTCCTATCAGGAAGGTCGCAGTTCGTAGTAATAGATGGCAAATCATCGAGTAAAACTGAAGTGATATCAGGTGTTCCCCAGGGAAGCGTCCTGGGACCTCTACTGTTCCTGATCTATATAAATGACCTGGGTGACAATCTGAGCAGTTCTCTTAGACTGTTCGCAGATGATGCTGTAATTTACCGTCTAGTAAGGTCATCCGAAGACCAGTATCAGTTGCAAAGCGATTTAGAAAAGATTGCTGTATGTTGTGTCAGGTGGCAGTTGACGCTAAATAACGAAAAGTGTGAGATGATCCACATGAGTTCCAAAAGAAATCCGTTGGAATTCGATTACTCGATAAATAGTACAATTCTCATGGCTGTCAATTCAACTAAGTACCTGGGTGTTAAAATTACGAACAACTTCAGTTGGAAGGACCACATAGATAATATTGTCGGGAAGGCGAGCCAAAGGTTGCGTTTCATTGGCAGGACACTTAGAAGATGCAACAAGTCCACTAAAGAGACAGCTTACACTACACTCGTTCGTCCTCTGTTAGAATATTGCTGCGCGGTGTGGGATCCTTACCAGGTGGGATTGTCGGAGGACATCGAAAGGGTGCAAAAAAGGGCAGCTCGTTTTGTATTATCACGTTATAGGGGAGAGAGTGTGGCAGATATGATACACGAGTTGGGATGGAAGTCATTACAGCATAGACGTTTTTCGTCGCGGCGAGACCTTTTTACGAAATTTCAGTCACCAACTTTCTCTTCCGAATGCGAAAATATTTTGTTGAGCCTAACCTACATAGGTAGGAATGATCATCAAAATAAAATAAGAGAAATGAGAGCTCGAACAGAAAGGTTTAGGTGTTCGTTTTTCCCGCTCGCTGTTCGGGAGTGGAATAGTAGAGAGATAGTATGATTGTGGTTCGATGATCCCTCTGCCAAGCACTTAAATGTGAATTGCAGAGTAGTCATGTAGATGTAGATGTAGATGTACTGTCACATCGTCGTGTGCTGTGATTTCCCAGCAGGTCAATGTTTGTTATGGTGTTGGTGTTACCCTCACACAAGGCTGCCAACAGCAAGCTGTAGGTGCACTACGACAACAGTCCAATTTCACTATGGGTAGTACTAATGAGCTATAGGCAGCGATGAAGACGAACAATCACAGCACAAATATAATGTAACACACTTTTATTGACGAAAGGAGCGTACTTTTCAGAAGCACCCGAAATCAACGAAGTCATATGGCGTGCTAACAGTCGGGGAGTTCTGTGCGAGGTCCCGCTCGAACGCCAGCGATGATGTTCGTCGACGCAGGTACACTATGTGATAAAAAGTATCCGGACACCTGGCTTAAAAACGACTTACAAGTTCGCGGCACCCTCCATTGGTAATGCTGGAAATCAATATGTTGTTGGCTCACCCTAAGCTTTGATGACAGCTTCCACTCTCGCAGTCATACGTTCAATCAGGCGCTGGAAGTGTTCTTGGGGAATGGCAGACCGTTCTTCACGGAGTGCTACACTCAGGATAGGTGTCGATGTCGGTCTGTGAGGCCTGGCACGAAGACGGCGTTCCAAAACATCCCAAATGTATTCTATAGGATTCCGGTCAGGACTTTGTGCACGCTAGTCCATTACAGGGATGTTATTGTTTTGTAACCACTCCGCCACATACCGTGCATTATGAACAGCTACTCGATCGTGTTGAAAGATGCAATCGCCTTCCCCGAATTGCTCTTCAACAGTGGGAAGCAAGCAGATGCTTAAGACATCAAGGTAGGCCTGTGCTGTGATAGTGCTACGGGAAACAACAAGGGGTGCAATCTCCTCAATGAAAAACACGACCACACCATAACACCTTCACCTCCGGGTCTTATAGTTGGCACTATACACGATGGCAGATAACGTTCACCGGGCATTGGCCATACCCACACCCTGCTATCGGATCGCCACATTGTGTACGCTGATTCATCATTCCACACAACGTTTTTTCACTGTTCAATCGTCGAATGTTTACGCTCCTTACACCAAGCGAGGCGTCGTTTGGCATTTACCGGCGTCATGTGTGGCTTATGAGCAGACGCTAGGCCATGAAATCCAAGTTTTCTCACGTCCCGCCTAGCTGTCATAGTGCTTGCAGTGGTCCTGATGCAGTGTGGAATTCCTGTGTGATGGTCTGGATAGATGTCTGCCTTTTACACTTTACGACCCTCTTCAACTGTTGGCAGTCTCTGTCAGCCAACAGACAACATCGGCCTGTACGCTTTTATGCTGTACGTGTCCCTTCACGTTTCCACTTCACTATCACATCGGAAACAGTGGACCTACGGATGTTTAGGAGTGTGGAAATCTCGCCTACAGACCCAAGTGACAGCCAATCACCTGAGCACGTTCGAAGTCCGTGAGTTCCGAGGAGGTGGCAGCACAATGCTCCTAATTTGACAAATGTATGTTTTCGGGGGTATCCGGATACTTCTGATCACATAGTATATTTAGAGCTGCTGCGACTAGTGTCGTGGCTAAACGTCGTCGCTGCACCAATTAGCAGGAGAGAAGTTAATAGAGAGGTGAGGGCCCTGAAGACTGAATATAGACGCTTCAGTCCGGAACCGCGGGACTGCTACGGTTGCAGGCTCGAATCCTGCCTCGGGCATGGTTGTGTGTGATGTCCTTAGGTGAGTTAGGTTTAAGTAGTTCTAAGTTCTAGGGGACTGATGACCTCAAATATTAAGTCCCATAGTGCTCAGAGTCATTTTAACCATTTTCAAACAGTTCGCATTTGCATTGTTTTGAGTGACTGACTTACTTGACTTATTTCCCGTTGCTCTTATCCACAGCGCAGGGCTTCGGCGAAGCTGCGTCGGCGCACTTGAGTTAGAGCGAGGATCTTCAACACTGGAAATGTTTTCCCCTCTTCTTTGGGCTCTTCCTGTACGGTCCTCCATGATTTCCTTTCCTTTAACTCTGTGGGTTTCAGCAGAAAGCTCATCTCTCTAGAGCATCGTGGTTTTCTGGAGGGTATGTCCGATCCGCCTCCACTTCCGTCTTTTGATTTGGATGGTAATAGGTTCTTCTCTAGGTCTGTTCCAAAGGTCTTCATTGGATGTCACGTTGACGATACACACGTGTGCTTCAATGCTGTTGCAGATATAGCTCACAGCGGAATGATTGAAGCACGAGGCAAGATATTTGTTACAGAAGACTTGCAAGCTCTTGGCGATTGTAAAGGTAATTTTCCAAGTTTCATATCAGTATAGCAGCACTACTTTCACGTTTGTTCTAAAAATTTGTAGTTTAGTTGTTATGCAAATCGCTCTTACCTTCCATAATGGAGACAGCTGGATGAAAGCCCCATCCTCCTTTAGGATTCTTGGTCTGACGTCAGCAGCTGCTGCTCCGTCTTCAGTAACTACACATCCAAGAAATGTGCACTAATTTACCTTCTCAACATCATCATTGTTCACTTTCAGCTTTCTCGTATCTCTTGCATGGATTTTCACTATCTACGTCTTGGCGGCATTCGCTTTCAGCCAAACAGTCTTGGCTTCCAAGCGCATACGTATTTTAAATGGAAAATAAATACTAGGCCGTGTTTTTCCAACTCAGAAGCATGATGGAGTTTATGTCACTGTTTGAGAGGTCACATCGTTGTTGGTCATACGGTAACAATGAAATAAAAGGTAACTGGTAAGGTCCAAGAAATCATTTTAGATTTATTCAGTAGCGCATGCATTGTTCTCAGTAGAACATCAAACGTTACAAGAAGATAATTCCTTCTTTGGGACGGTTGGAAAGGTCCAAATTTGTTTTGATGGATATGAAGAGTAAATGATACAATTTCTCTGGTCTCCAGAACCGTTAGACTTTAATATTATCGTATCATTCTGTCCCGTATTGGGAAATAAATGAAAACCTGTTATTCCTGTTTTTCTGTGCTAGCGTCTCTCAAGAAGTTGGCACAGTTTATGTGCGATAAATGACTGACCACATCCTAGGTTTGAGGCTGTGCTGGTCGTCATGTGTGTATTATACCGCATTAGGTGGATGTTCTACCTGTTACCTAGTTATGGTTTCTCCAAAAGACTTAGAACAGTTTCTTTGTAATGAATAATACAAAATTCTGCTCGCTACTGCTCACATCATTTTTCATAATGTTAAGAAGGTGATGCATTCTAGTGTAGTACTTCACCTCATCAAGAATAATATCATCAGAAAATTACAGTTTGATTTTTGTTGGAGCCGCGTGGGATTAGCCGACCGGTCTAGGCGCTGCAGTCATGGACCGTGCGGCTGATCTCGGTGGAGGTTTGAGTCCTCCCTCGGGCATGGATGTGTGTGTTTGTCCTTAGGATAATTTAGGTTAAGTAGTGTGTAAGCTTAGGGACTGATGACCTTAGCAGTTAAGTCCCATAAGATTTCACACACATTTGAACATTTTTTTGAGTTTTGGAGGCGTTGCTCTTCTGAGAATGCCATTTACATGTTCACTAATCAAAATGGTTCAAATGGCTCTAAGCACTATGGGATTTAACATCTGAGGTCATCAGTCCCCTAGACTTAGAACTACTTAAACCTAACTAACCTAAGGACGTCACTCATACCCATGCCTGAGGCAGGATTCGAACCTGCGACCATAGCAGCAGTTCACTCATCAAATTTTAAAAGTAGTAAATAATAAAATATCGCTGGTTGGTGATTTCTGCGACTTATCTAAGGCATTTGACTGTATGAATCACAGTGTTTTCCTATATACATTGAAGTTTTATGGGTTTGGTGATATAGCCAACCAATGGACAACGTCGTATCTAACCAAAAGATTACTTAAAGTAGTACTCACTAACTCAACCGATATAAGCCGGAGACGTAATGCGAATTGTGGAGAAATCATGTACGGCATTCCCCAAGGCTCAATCTTAGGTCCATTATTGTTCCTAATATATGTATAAGATCTTCCATCTATTATACAACAAGCAAAATTAGTTCTTTTTGGAAATGACACTGGTATTGTAACCAATCCAAGCGTACATACAGAAATAGAAGAAATGGTAAACAATGTTCTCAGAAGTATCATTGACTTGTTTTCTACGAATGGTCTCACCCTCAACTTTAAAAATACACAACATATTCAGTTCAGAACATCTATGGGTACTACACTAATGATAAGTGTAATACATGATGAGGAAATAACAATTAAGGTGAAAACTTCAAAATTCTTTGGTATCCATACTGACTAAACTAAGAAAACAACTTAGTTCCGCCACGAATGCACTTACAATCACTGCAAATCTTGGGGAGAGACGTACACTATCAGTAGCACTACATAATTTCAATATTTGCGTATAGAGTAATGTTCTGGAGTAACTCATCTTGAAGAAAGAAAATATTTATTCCCTCATAAATTTTATTGTAAATAGTGTACTACAATTCAAAAGCAACAATGATGTGCATAAATACAATACCAGAAGGAGAAATGACATTCGTTGTCTCAGGTGCAACAAAACTGTTTGGTCACTTACCCAGTAATATATAAAATTTCTGATAGGCAGCAAAGTAAAATCTGTAAAAGGTTCTGCTTGACAAATTCTTCTATTCTATAGAAGAATTCCTATTGTAATGTATAAAAGGTGGTGGGTAGGCATTACTTACTCACGTCTGTATACCTTTCTTAAAAAACCTTATAAACGTTCAGTATGTAGCCTTATTCACACATTAATGTAAAATGACTCGTTCCACATCATCAATGCGATTTATCGTGCAAAATGATTCAAGGAACATAAAACCAATTAGCGCACTAATCTGATGAGCTTTTCTTCCTTCGACCGGAGAATGCCATAGTGCAGTTCGAGCTCGCCTTATTTGGCTAACCTAGGACACGTTTGTCGCGTCCAGCACTGAACGTGTGGTTTATCCGAATAACCAGTCTTGTGACATGACTCCACTGTCTTCGGCGAAGCCAGTCGAACCAAGAATTCACTTGGTTTCCTGATCTCGACCAGAATAGCCGCTTTCTGCAAGCATTTTATGCACCTCCGCACTATGGCGGTAGACTTTGTTTTCCATTCGCCTATGGTGCACCAGTAACTTTATCAAACTTGAGCTATTATGACAGCTGGGATCACTCACATTCCTCCTGTTTTGTTTCCGTCAATTCTCCTATGCACGGAGACTGGGTGTAGCCACTTAATGTGGCACAAGAGTCTGTACCCAATGTAGCCTACTATAGTCGATAAGTCCAAGCCCCTTTTCGAAATTCGCCTAATCATTTACCTTACCAATAGGCTATCCGATCGCCCGAACTCGGAAAAACTCACTATTTACGCATAAGAATTATGTCTGTACTGATGGTCAGTTTATCCGTAAACCGTATTCCTCTAGGTCTGAGGAAACTGCAGCACATGGAAAGAATGGCCCGAAAAATTCGAAGTTGGAGCATATAAAGAGGTTGGACAAAAATATGGTAGTATCAGAAATACAGAACATTACCACACCTAAAACGGTGTAGGAAACCCGCTGTCATTCAAAACTGCTTCTGGTCGAGCCGGAATGGACAAATGAAGGCTCTGTATAATTTTCACTGGAATCTTATACCATTCTTCCTGCATAACAGTGGCAAGTTCAGGTAACGCATCTTTCTCTCCAAAATAGACCACAAAGGCTCAATAACATTGAGCTCTCGTGACCGTGGTGGCCAGGTGAGAAGTGACAGTCCATCCTCGTGCTCTAAAACCAGTCCTGGACGATGCGAACTTTGTGAACATGGACCTTTTCGCCTTGGAACATAGAATCACCATTGGGGAACAAACAACGTACCACGGCACGGACCTGATCAACCAAAATGATCTCATAATCCATAACGTTCACACAGTTCTGCAGCGACTTTTGCAGCTGTCTTATTTATTGCCACAATCTTCTTCGATGACAGTCTGTCTCGATCACTCGACACACATTCTCGTTCACATTATGGCTTCGCGGATGATGTTTTTCCGGTTTCCATGTATGCGGTATAAATCTTAAGCAATAAACACTTCGGTCCCGTTGGTTACGGAAGCGTCCACCATACCAGCTTCAAACAATCTGCTCACTTTTGAATTGATTTAACTCCGACATAATCCACTCACAACTATACCTAACATTGTACTGACGATTACAGACACTTGAAACGTATTGAGAACATTGCACAGGCGCCTTTAGTGATCGAATACAACAGTGCAACCTGCAGGCTTGGGTAGCATCTATCTGCATTTATGTCAAAGCATGCATTTCTCGTGGTGCTTCCATATTTTGATCCAACCTCTGTATACATTGCTGGGAATTAAAATTCTTAAACCATAAAGGCAACATTCAGCAAACATCAAATTGGAATGAAGTGCACTAGACACTTCGATATGGAAATGATTGACATTTAACTGCAAACAGCAGGTAGTACTATCACCATTTACATTATGTATGTGAGGAAAGATTATGCAGCGGGTTTGTCTTTCTGAAGTCGCATTTGAATGTTGGTGTTTCTCAGAAATTTGAGTTATGCCATTTGCGAGAAAGAGCAACGTCTACCAGCACATGTCAGAATTCCCACGATATTGCAGCTCGCTTTAGTAAATATCACATTCTGTCGCGCGAATTTGGATTAGATGGGGTTAGGAGGCCCTCGAGAGATCGCAGTCGCCCCAGGCTACGTAGTGACATCAAAGTTACACACGTCGTCCAACGCTAATACCACTGCGCAACAAGAGTGGTGCTTTTCAGAACGGACTACATGTACTTGGTTTCCTGCAGATACACTTCTGCTGCCGTACGGATAACAGGTGTATCATAGTGAGCGATCGAAATGGAGTCGCAACTGGAAACACTCTCGAAAGTTGAAGTACACTAGGCAGTGCGATTCTTGTGGACAAAATGCCTAAATTGCACACAGATTCACTGTTTACTGGCGGTTTGTCGAACTAATACAAGGTCAAGTCCATCCGTAGTCAAATAGCGCCAACAGTTTGATCAGTTCTGCACAGACATGAATGCTGCTGATCGGCAATAAAGAAAGCTTTTGCCCCATGCGATTTCCGTCTTTTCGGGAAGCTGAAAGAAAGTCTGATTTTCCAACGATCCAACGATGAGGACGTTCACACAGTGATTCTCGAATGGTTCTGTGTCCAAGACGAGGATTTCTTTCGTCGAGGTACTGAACTATTGGTTGAACGTTGTGATCGTCTTTTACGGAGATTTGATGACTATGATGAAAAAGAGTGTGAGGTATCTGTGTGACTTTGAAGTGTTGTGAAGCATTCAATTAAAGTCACAGGGGTTGTGCGTAACTTACTTTTTGAGGTTCCCTCGTACTGCCTATTGCTCGGCTGTGCAGGAACGTACAAGTTCACGTACCTTGACTCTTTGAAGAAAGACAACTATGAACTCAGAGTGCAGAACCACCACCGTCCGTCTGCTCAGTGACCATTATTGAGGCTTCCGTTGACGCGGTAGCAGAGAGAGGCGCGCTGACAGTAATGTGTCCATCGACAACACCGGATTCAGGAAATGTCTCACCTGATCCTGTCAAACGAGCGTGGAGACTACGACGAGATCGAACGTTGCCAGGTCGCTTTCACCATTATCATAAATGCCCAACATGCTGCGTGATTGTATAGGTTGGCATTGGGTACAGAACGCGGTCGCCTATGTTTCGCATTGCTGGTGATTTGGGTAGCATGTGTTACGTTCCTGACATGCTAAGGCTGATGGCTATATCGTATTTCCGAGGTCACAGTCACATTATCTTTCAACAGGACACCACAAGACTGCATGTTGCCCGTGCTATCTTGACCTATCTCGATGCAGAGGATGTTCGAGTGTTGCCCTGGGGAACACATTCTCCAGATCTCTCATCCAATGAAGACATCTGATCACGGGCAGACGAGGGAATGGCCTACTACCGCTCGCCAAGCACTACAATAGATGTAGATGAACTCTCACACAGTGTTCAAGCTCCACGGAATGACGTACTCCTGTTTGTCATTCTTGCCCGAATTCATCGCCCTCTATACAAAATTCCGTACCCTGTACACTCGCAAATAACTTATACGTTTAGTCGTGTACTTGATCTGCAAAACCTAAGGACGAGATAGCTAAAGTAACATAGTACATTAACTGTCTGTTGTTGTTGTTGTTGTATTCAGTTCTGAGACTGGTTTGATGCAGCTCTCCATGCTACTCTATCCTGTGCAAGCTTCTACGTCTCCCAGTACCTACTGCAGCCTACATCTTTCTGAATCTGCTTAGTGTATCCATCTCTTGGTCTCCTACGATTTTTACCCTCCATGCTGCCCTCCAATACTAAATTGGTGATCCCTTGTTGCCTCAGAACAAGTCCTACCAACCGATCCCTTCTTCTAATCAAGTTGTGCCACAAACTCCTGTTCTCCGCAATTCTACTCAATACCTCCTCATTAGTTATGTGATCTACCCATCTAATCTTCAGCATTCTTCCTGACACTTAAATCAATACTAGATGTTAACAAATTTTTCTTCTTCAGAAACGCTTTCCTTGCCATTGTCAGTCTACATTTTATATCCTCTCTACTTCGACCATCATCAGTTATTTTGCTCCCCAAATAGCAAAACTCCTTTACTACTTTAAGTGTCTCATTTCCTAATCTAATTCCCTCAACATCACCCGACTTAATTCGACTACATTCCATTATTCTCGTTTTGCTTTTGTTGATGTTCATCTTATATCCTCCTTTCAAGATACTATCCATTCCGTTCAACTGCTCTTCCAAGTCCTTTGCTGTCTCTGACAGAATTACAATGTCATCGGCGAACCTCAACATTTTTATTTCTTCTCCATGGATTTTAATACCTACTCCAAATTTTTCTTTTGTTTCCTTTACTGCTTGCTCAGTATACAGATTGAATAACATCGGGGAGAGACTACAACCCTGCCTCACTCCCTTTCCAACCACTGCTTCCCTTACATCTCCCTCGACTCTTATAACTGCCATCTGGTTTCTGTACAAATTGTAAATAGCTATTCGCTCCCTGTATTTTACCCCTGTCACCTTTAGAATTTGAGAGAGAGTATTCCAGTCAACATTGTCAAAAGCTTTCTCTAAGTCTACAAATGCTAGAAATGTAGATTTGCCTTTCCTTAATCTATTTTCTAAGATAAGTCGTAGGGTCAGCATTGCCTCACGTGTTCCAACATTTCTGCAGAATCCAAACTGATCTTCCCCGAGGTCAGCTTCTACCAGTTTTTCCATTCGTCTGTAAAGAATTCGCGTTAGTATTTTGCAGCTGTGACGTATTAAACTGATACGTCGGTAATTTTCACATCTATCGACACCTGCTTTCTTTGGGATTGGAATTATTATATTCTTTTTGAAGTCTGAGGGTATTTCGCCAGTCTCATACATCTTGCTCTCCAGATGGTAGGTTTTGTCAGGACTGGCTCTCCCAAGGCCGTCAGTAGTTCCAATGGAATGTTGTCTACTCCGGGGGCCTTGTTTCGACTCAGTTCTTTCAGTGCTCTGTCAAACTCTTCACGCAGTATCGTATCTCCCATTTCATCTTCATCTACATCCTCTTCCATTTCCATAATATTGTCCTCAAGTACATCGCCATTGTATAGACCCTCTATATACTCCTTCCACCTATCTGCTTTCGCTTCTTTTCTTAGAACTGGGTTTCCATCTGAGATCTTGATATTCATACAAGTGGCTCTCTTTTCTCCAAAGGTCTCTTTAATTTTCCTGTAAGCAGTATCTATCTTCCCCCTCGTGAGACAAGCCTCTACGTTCTTACATTTGTCCTCTAGCCATCCCTGCTTAGCAATTTTGCACTTCCTGTTGATCTCATTTTTGAGACGTTTGTATTCCTTATTGCATGCTTCACTTACTGCGTTTTTGTATTTTCCTCTTTCATCAATTAAATTCAGTATCTCTTCTGTTACCCAAGGATTTTTACCTACTTGATCCTCTGCTGCCTTCACTATGTCATTCCTCAAATCTACCCATTCTTTTTCTCTTGTATTTCTTTCCCCCATTCCTGTTAATTGTTCCATTATGCTCTCCCTGAAACTCTGTACAACCTCTGGTTCTTTCAGTTTATCCAGGTCCCATCTCCTGAAATTCCGATGTTTTTGCAGTTTCTTCAGTTTTAGTCTACAGTTCTTAACCAATAAATTGTGGTCGGATTATATATAATTTATCTGATACCTTCTAGTGTCTCCAGGATTCTTCCACGTATACAACCTTATTTTATGATTCTTGAACCAAGTGTTAGCTATGATTGAGTTATGCTCTGTGCAAAGTTCTACGAGACGGCTTACTCTTTCATTTCTCCCCTCTAATCCATATTCATCCACTATGTTTCCTTCTCTCCCTTTTCCTACTCTCGAATTCCAGTCACCCATGACTATTAAATTTACGTCTCCCTTCACTACCTGATTAATTTCTTTTATCTCATCATACATTTCATCAATTTCTTCATCATCTGCAGAGCTAGTTGGCATATAAACTTGTACTACTGTAGTAGGCGTGGGCTTCGTGTCTATCTTGGCCATAATAATGCGTTCACTATGCTGTTGGTAGTAGCTTACCCGCACTCCTATTTTTTATTCATTATTAAACCTAGTCCTGCATTACTCCTATTTGATTTTGTATTTATAATCCTGTATTCACCTGACCAAAAGTCTTGTTCCTCCTGCCACCGAACTTCACTAATTCCCACTATATCTAACTTTAACCTATCCATTTCCCTTTTTAAATTTTCTAACCTACCTGCCTGATTAAGGGATCTGACATTCCACGCTTCGATCCGTAGAATGCCAGTTTTCTTTCTCCTGATAACGACGTCCGCTTGAGTAGTCCCCGCCTGGAGATCCGATTGGGGGACTATTTTACCCCCGGAATATTTTACCCAAGAAGACGCCATCATCATTTAACCATACAGTAAAGCTGCATGTCCTCGGGAAAAATTACGGCTGTAGTTTCCCCTTGCTTTCAGCCGTTCGCAGTACCAGCACAGCAAGGCAGTTTTTGCTAGTGTTACAAGGCCAGATCAGTCAATCATCCAGACTGTTTCCCCTGCAACTACTGAAAAGGCTGCTGCTCCTCTTCACGAACCACACGTTTGTCTGGCCCCTCAACAGGTACCCCTCCGTTGTGGTTGCACCTACGGTACGGCCATCTGTATCGCTGAGGCACGCAAGCTTCCCCACCAACGGCAAGGTCCATGGTTCATTGGGGTAGGATACATTAACTACTCGGTGGAAATGAACATGTTATCAGAGATCTCTCAAACGTCCACATGAAGCTGGACGTGACATGGCGTGACGTCATCGTGACTATAGTGTCAGATTGGGTGGCCCTGCGACGCGATGCAGTTGAAGGACCGGGAAAGGCGGTGTGTGTCAATCAGCAAGCAGTTACGTACACTGTGGTGGTCCTCTTCATTACAAAATGGTCATGACACAAAGAATCATAGGAAAAAAGTGCGATGGGTGTGGCCAAGAGTTTGGAACTGCTCGCAGCAGTGTTTCAAGGGCATGGTGTGCGTTCTGGACTACAAGCACTGCTGCCCAAAAGAGGGGAGGTGGTCGACCACAGTCAGCTGTAGCACAGCTGTTCTCTTCGTCCGACGACTGGTTTGTTGTGTTCTGTTAACACCCGCTCATCAGTGGCACCGTTTGCGATTTCGCCAAGAGCATAGCGATAGGCCCATCCAGGAATAGGGGCTCGTGCTCCTCTCGGATGAGAGCAGAGCTAGAGCTAGAGCTACGCCGAGCTGGAACAGTGAAAAGCCGAATAGAAAACGTGGAAGTAAGTGCGTGTATACTAGGTCAATGGTGCGGCACACGATATCAGCATGTTTGTAAGTTATAAGAGGGTAGAACGATCGATATTAATCACGCAGGTTTATCCTAATGTGACATTTCACTTCGTGCAATGCATACTGTTGCGGCAGTGGAACTAGAGCGGAACCAGTGCGTTAAAGAGGATCGGTGACAGCGACGAGCAAGATAGAGGATCACACAGTGCGACTACAGTTCGAGACGCAGCCATCCTGTCCGTGAGGCGTCGGCGGGCCGTACAGTGCGGCCTCAGTGTTGGCTCGACGCTGCGTCGCTCCCCTGTACGCCTCGGTTGTCCAATGCCGTCTACTGTTGGTTGGGCAGTGAGTATGCATGTCATTGTCTAGGCCTCCAGTTGCCAGAAACTACTACCCCTCAGGGCGTAAAGAGCCTGCCAACACTGTCACAAGCAGGCTGAGTTTCAAAACTTAGGGTTTCCGAGCCAAACCACATCGAACCTTTTCTGCAGCGATGACCGCCTAAAAATTAGACGCTATCGTAGTGACCTTAATTTGGTAACCTGCATTAGTTTGCATGCCATTGGATACAATATCAAATCCTGACTCCTACTAATGAGGACAATCTGAGCAGTAACTTCTACATCGGCAAGTTAATCAGAGATGTCAGTGATCAGGTGGCACAAGAGCACAAAGCCAAACTAAAAATCCAAATGCCAGCAGTTCACTCGCCAGTCAGTCATAGGATTTTTATCTGTCACTTACCACGTCTTTCACTTTCGATATGCATAACAGTTCGGAGCTAACGCTAAACTCTAGAACCCACCATAATTTGCTGGGTAAATCAGTTGAAAGGTCGGAGGAAGACAACGGCATACTACCTCCAACAGGACGGTGTCTAGTAAGGCACCGTGGTGTTCAAACCAACCTTCCAGTAGATGACAGCCTCCCCATTTTTTTTACTGACTTCATAAAGTGAATCGGAAGCGAGAGCCGGAATTGGACTCACATTCAGTAGTGATATCAAAGACTATCATTATCGCCTTGCCCCTATCTCCTTAATACATCTGCTGCCAAGACGCACACACAGGCAGTCGCGCAGCACGGGTGGAGAAGGATTACTCAAGTCTCCCGCTCAAAACTGTGTGTTCAGCACAACATTTTCCGAGAAAAACTTCCTCCTAAGAACTTTAAATTTGCGACGGTGGAGAATTCTGACTACAGAATTCAAATCCTACGTGCTACTGAAGCTCAAGGGAACAATCTGTTAGTCAGTGTACACTATGAGAATGAAAAGAAAACAGCAACGGGAACAGAATTGCGGCAGTCGCGTATTTTGACCGCGTTTGTGCGGAAATTAACACCATGTAATGAAGGAGAGCAATATTCCAACTAATCAGAAAGAATATAGCTAATGTTTGCCATATATAGGCAGCACCGAAGAAAGAGTTACTTTGATTTGGATATGTAGAACAAATATTCTGGCACTAGACGCCCAAAACGAAGGAACTGCTCGGTTGCGAGTTAACGGTGTGCAGACTCCCGACTTATATCAACACTGAATGCAGTGCGCAGCCCAGCAGACAGTGCTATGGTATACATATGGATGCTGGACGAAGAGCGATTCCATAAGCTGCGTGCATGCGAGAAGATCTGCGATCCCTAAAACCGTAAATAGCTCCTAAGCACATTCCTGTTCACATTTTTTAAACTATACTTGAGCCTAATAGCCAGTAGTTCGACCTTTGAGAGGGAATCTCACGTTGGGTTTTGTAATTGTTCAAATACCATTTATCATTCATGATGACAATAAAATCTTGATAATTTCCCTGATAGACTGGGTTAAATCAGTCCCAATATCCAATTATTTTTGCATGTATATGTTTGTTTTAGGAGATGTTTAGTCTTCTGATCCCACACCACGGCGCCTAACGCCCAGGAATCAGTTTAAATTACTCCAATTCTGCTCAAATTATAACATAAGTTGAGCAGTCATTTAGGAGACACTTCAAGCCGGAGATATAGCCTCTCCACTGTCGCACTTTGACGTGGCAATGCCCTTCTTTTAAGAACGAAGAACACTACTGCTTTCTTTACCGTCGGTCAACTGACGCCTCGCCCATGAACAGATCTAAAATATGGTTTACGGGCAACTGACTTGTCGTGGTCCAACAGCAGTCACTGTTGACGCTTAAAAAAATATACGGACCATATACAGGGTGAGTCACCTAACATTACCGCTGGATATATTTCGTAAACCACATCAAATACTGATGAATCGATTCCACATACCGAACGTGCGGAGAGGGGCTAGTGTAATTGGTTAATACAAACCATAAAAAAAATGCACAGAAGTATGTTTTTTAACACAAACCTACGTTTTTTTAAAATGGAAACCCGTTAGCTTTGTTAGCACATCTGAACATATAAACAAATACGTAATCAGTGCCGTTAGTTGCATTGTAAAATATTAATTACATCCGGAGATATTTTAACCTAAAGTTGATGCTTGAGTACCACTCCTCCGCTGTTCGATCGTGTGTAGCGGAGAGCACCGCATTACGTACGGATCCAAAGGGAACGGTGATGGACCTTAGGTACAGAATAGACTGGAACAGCACATTACGTCCACATGCTAACACCTTTTTATTGGTCATTTTCGCTGACGCACATGTGCATTCAATTACAGAGTGGAATAGAGTGTGTCCCGACATGTCAGCCCAATAGATGTTCAATGTGGTGGCCATCATTTGCTGCACACAATTGCAATCTCTGGCGTAATGAATGTCGTACACGCCGTAGTACATCTGGTGCAATGTCGCCGCACGCTGCCACAATACGTTGTTTCATATCCTCTGGGGTTGTAGGCACATCACGGTACACATTCTGCTTTAACGTACCCCAAAGAAAGAAGTCCAGAGGTGTAAGATCAGGAGAACGGGCTGGCCAATTTATGCGTCCTCCACGTCCTATGAAACGCCCGTCGAACATCCTGTCAAGGGTCAGCCTAGTGTTAATTGCGGAATGTGCAGGAGCACCATCATGCTGATACCACATACGTCGACGCGTTTCCAGTGGGACGTTTTCGAGCAACGTTGGCAGATCATTCTGTAGAAACGCGATGTATGTTGCAGCTGTTTGGGCCCCTGCAATGAAGTGAGGACCAATGAGGTGGTCGCCAATGATTCCGCACCATACATTTACAGTCCACGGTCGCTGTCGCTCTACCTGTCTGAGCCAGCGAGGATTGTCCGCGGACCAGTAATCCATGTTCCGTAGATTCACTGCCCCGTGGTTTGTGAAACCCGCTTCCTCGGTAAACAGGTAGAACTGCAACGCATTCTCTGTTAATGCCCATTGACAGAATGATTAAAGTCATGTGCATGTAATTGCTGATGTAGCGACAGATGAAACGGGTGAGAGGTGACGATGCAGTATGCGCATGACACTACTTTGACTCTGTCCACCGGCTCTCGCAATGTCCCGTGTACTCATGTGTGGGTTCATGGCAACAGCAGCTAACACACCAACTGCACCCGCTTCTCCTGTGACGGGACTGTTACAGACCCGTTTGCGTGCTACGACCATACCTGTTGCATACAGTTGGCGGTAGATGTTTTGCAATGTGCGGCACGTTGGATGCTCTCTGTCCGGGTACCGTTCTGCATACACCCTGCAGGTTTCAGCTGCATTTCGTCGACACTCGCCGTAGATGAGTATCATCTCCACCTTTTCAGAGTTCGAATACACCATGGTCACAGTTCCTACAACACTACACTATCACAGACGTCTGGTAACACGGTGTACTACAGTTCGTCTGCGTGCGGAGACGATTGGAGAATAACAATAGCAGCAAGCGCTACATGCGGACACTACGATAGCTAGACCTATATAGGCTATTCCCGAGGTATTGATCCAGATCATTGTCATTTACGTTTCACAATCTATTTAGATTTGTCGCACAACGTGGGATCTCCACACCATAGTAAATTCTCAAAATCAGAGGCTAAGCACGGTTCTGTAATGCTCATCACTTGTAAGAAAGGACTTCAAAAGTAAGTTACACATTGTAAGTAGGCTGTTTAGGTTTTTATGTTGGTAACGCCATGTAGCGCTCTGTATGAAAATCACTGACTGCTATGTGCAGTCTGTGGCTGGTTGGCATTGTTGAAATATTGACTATTGTAGTGTTGGGCAGTTGGATGTGAACAGCGCGTAGCGTTGCGCAGTTGGATGTGAGCCGCCAGCAGTGGTGGATGTGGGGAGAGAAATGGCAGTGTTTTGAGAGCGGAGATCTGGACGTGTGTCCGTCAGCAAAAGGAAATTTGCAAGACTGGGTGTCATGAACTGATTATATATATAATGACTTCTGAACACTATTAAGGTAAATACATTGTTTGTTCTCTAGCAAAATCTTTCATGTGCTAACTATGTCTATCAGTAGTTAGTGCCTTCAGTAGTTAGAATCTTTTATTTAGCTGGCAGTATTGGCGCTCGCTGTATTGCAGTAGTTTGGGTAGCGAAGATTTTTGTGAGGTAAGTGATTCATGAAAGGTATAGGTTATTGTCAGCCATGGCCATTCTTTTGTAGGGATTATTGAAAGTCAGATTGCGTTGCGCTATATATATTTTGTGTGTCAGTTTAGTGTTGATCAGAATAAGTAAAGAGAGGAATGTCTGAGAACGTTCAGTTTTTCTTAGCTGCTTGAAAATCTAATAACGTAGAGGTTTTCCAGCACTGTCATTTATAAATTTTTGTGAGGGGATATTTCAACGTGTCGTCCCGTGCTAAGACCTTCGCCCAATAAGCGTGGTGCGTTCTCGGGAGACAGCATGTGTTTTGGTTTCCCTGTAGGCATAGCTCTGGCGGGGTAAGGATAACCTTTTCGTCACAGTGTGCGAGGGAAGTGGCACGACAACTGGAAATGTACTCCAAAGTTGAAGTACGCGGGACACCACAATTCTTGTGGGCAAAAGTCTAAATCTCCCACAGATTTACTATGAAACTCTGGCGCAAGATGGACTAAATGCAATGTCACGCCCAACAGCAGTGAAGTGTGCCAACTGTTTGACCAAGACCGCACAGATGTGGGTGATGCTGACCATCGACGTCGGCCAGGAAAACGAGGAACTGATTCGCAGCAACCGCAGAATTTCCGACGATAAGAACGTTCACATAGTGATTCTATAACGACCAAGTAGCGGGTTTCTGTCCTCGAAATATTAAATGATTGGTAGAACGTTCCGACAGTTGTTTACACATACTTGGTAACTATGTTGAAAAGGAGTGTCGTGTATCTGTCTACTGTAGGATTCAATAAAAGTTACGTGGTCTCTCATAATAATGTGTAACTAAGACCCCTTGTATATTATCACACAGCTGACTTCCATTTTAAAGATCGTCTTGGACACACTTATCCTTTTCTGAACTGAAATTTTCATGAACATTTGTGAGTTAGTACACTGGAGCATTGTCTTTGCAATGTTCCATACTCTGCTCCACTTACTTCCTTCAAACATTTTTGAAGATGCTTCTTTTCAGCTCATTATCTCAGTTCTCTGTCTCCCAATGAACACAGCTGAAACTACTGTTAGAAGCTGTTCAAATTCGTATAAAACAACGCAGAACAACTGCTATATTTAGAGTAAAAGAGCGCGAGTGCAGGACATTGCAGTCAGCACGGAGACTAAACGAGACAAGTGGGCGTAAAGCATACAGCTATCCAGAATGAGATTTTCACTCTGCAGAGGAGTGTTCGATGATACGAAACTTCCTGGCAGATTAAAACTGTTTACCAGACCGAGACTCGAACTCGGGACGCAAGTGCTTTACCTCTGAGCTATCCAGGCACAACTCACAACCCCTCCGCACAGCTTTAATTCTGCCAGTACCTCGTCTCCCACCTTCCAAACTTCACAGAAGCTCTTCTGTGAAACTTGCAGAACTAGCACTCCTGAAAGAAAGGATATTGCGGAGACATGGCTTAGCCACAGCCTGGGGGATGTTTCCAGAATGAGATTTTCACTCTGCAACGGAAGAGCTTCTGTGAAGTTTGGAAGGTGGGAGACGAGGTACTGGCGGAATTAAGGCTGTGTGGACGGGTCGTGAATCGCGCTTGAGTAGCTCAGGGGTGAAATTCCAGGAATCGAGCTAGCTGCTTCCTAGTAATGAACATGTGCTCAACTTCGCCTCATCAGCTTTGCTGGGGGACACGGAAAGAGCCTCCAAGGAGAGAGTGTGCTTAGCGCTTTACATACACTCGAGCGTCCCCTGGGAAATGGTTGAAATTACCCTCATTCGTTACTCTAACAAAGGAGAAGGCTATTGAAATCTTGACAGTTGAGATAAGAAGTTATACAGTAAAATCCGTCTACAAAGCTCCTGATGAAAAATATAACTTCAGTCCCCCAGTGAATTTTCAAAATCAGGACACTCATATTGTCGTGGGTGACATTAACAGCCATAGTAGCGTATGGGGCTACGAGGATGATGATGTGAACGAAGAGGACTTACTGAAGTGGGCTAACTGCAGAAGATTAACTTTCTTAGATGACAGCAAACTACCAGCTTCATTTAACAGCAGCCGCTGGAAAAGGGGATATAATCCCGAGCAGCGACACTGTTTCCCGCCACTGTGTGAAGACTGCATCATTACCTGTACATGGCCGGCCGCTGTGACCGAGCGGTTCTGGGCGCTTCAGTCTAGAACCGCGCTGCTGCTACGCTCGCAGGTTCGAATCCTGCCTAGGGCATGGATGTGTGTGATGTCCTTAGGTTAGTTAGGTTTAAGTAGTTCTAAGTCTAGGGGACTGATGACCTCCAATGTTAAGTCCCATAGTGCTTAGAGCCATTTGAACCATTACCTATACCTGGCACACAATGTAGGCCAATCTGCTATCAGGTGTTTGCAGCTATCAAACCACAGGTGATCCCGTTTTGTAGGCGATTCAACTTGAAGAAGGCCAACTGGAATAGTTTTGCGGAAATTCTGGAGGAGACAACACTAAACATTGAACCCGTGAGACACTCCTACAACCGTTTTGTAGATACTGTGAAGAAATGCTTTCGCGCTTCGATTCCCAGAGGCTGCCGGACAACATACATTCCGGGTATGAATGATGAATTAACGTCAAAACTGCAAGAATACCTTAGACCCTTTCAACACGGATACAGTAAAATTAGGACAGACACTATCCCAGGAATTGGCGAAAGCCATACAAAACTGATGGATTGAAACAGTAGAGAGCATTGACATGTCCAAGAGCAGCAGAAAAGCTTGTTAACTACTCAAACGACTCAGTAATGACCCATGTGTCGCCAGAGATCCAACGTAACCCCAAATGAAGTCGCCCACCAGGTGCTGCTGCATGGGAAAACTGAAGCAAGAAAGAAAGAAAAAATAGGGATATCCCAGCAACATCCACAAACGAAAGTGTTGTCCGCTAAGTTTACTTCGGAATAACTGAAAGCTGCTATTAAGAAGCGTGAACACGGCAAGGCGTCAGAAGTTGACGATTTATTGGTGGAGCAGATAGTACATTTTGGCCCTGCGGCTATGAGATGGCTACTGCAGTTCTATAAAACGAGGCGTGTTTTTTAAGTACCGTTTTGAAATTAAAAAAAGACTTGCTAAGATATCTCAATAATTTTGTTTTTACATGAAAGCCTGTAGCTTAATCTACGCACTGACGCCATTACAGTCTGATTCTTCCTTGTTTATGTTGTGTACTGAGTGTTTAAGATGCCTCCGATAATCGTGAGTCCCGCTGACTGTGAAGTACACGCTGTTATAAGATTTCTTAGCGCTAAAGGCCTAAAAGCGATCGATATTCATCGTGAGATCTGTGCAGTTTACGGAGAAAACATTATGAGTGATGGAATGGTAAGAAAGTGGGTGAGAGCATTTAAAGACGGCTGCACAAATGTGCATGATGAACAACGGAGTGGGCGTCCTTAGGTCGTTAATGAAAGTTCGGTGCAGGAAGTGGATAATAAGGTGAGAGAAAACAGACGCTTTACGATTTCCTCCTTGCGGGATGACTTTCCTAATGTTTCTCGTAGTGTTTTGCATGGCATTGTGACCGAGCACTTCAATTACCGAAATTTGTGTGCACGTTGGGTACTGAAAATGTTGACGGATGTGCACAAAACCAAACGTTTAGACAGTGCATTGACTTTCCTTGAGCGGTACCACAAAGACAGTGATGAGTTCTTAAGCTAAATTGTTACGGGCAATGAAACATGGGTGGCCTACGTCACACCAGAATCAAAGCAACAGTCCATGGAAGTTGAGCAAGGGCATCGTTTTGCTGCAAGACAATGCCCGTCCGCATGTGGCGAATCAGACCAACGATCTCACCACATCTTTTCGATGGGAAACTTCCTACAGCCCCGATCTTGCGCGCAGTGACTACCATCTGTTCCTGCACTTGAAGAAACACCTGAGCGGCCAGCGTCTTCAAGACGATGACGAAGTCAAAACAGTGGCGATGCAGTGGTTAACAATTCAGGCGGCAGACTTCTATGAGGAGGGTATTCAAAAACTGGTACAACGTTATGACAAGTGCCTCAATATTGACGGAAATTACGTAGAAAAGTAGATTAAGGTACAGGCTTTCATGTAAAAATAAAATTATTGAGATATCTTAGCACGTCTTCTTTTTAATTTCAAAACGATACTTACTTAAAAACACGCCTCGTAACTGCCTCACAAGACAGCAGATTCCTAAAATATAGAGAAGGACAAAGATTGGCGCCATACTTGAACCCGGCAATCCAGCTTGCGATGCCAAGAACTTCCTCCGTGTATCTCTTTTGTGCCATCTTTACAAAACCCTCGAAAGAATGTTGAACAATCGTCTCAGGCCTGTCACCGAGCCACAGCTGATTCCACAAAAAGCTGGATTTAGACCAAATAAAAATTGTACAGCACAAATACGCAGTCTGACACAAAATATCGATGATGGTTTTGAACATGGTCTCGTCACTGGAGCAGTATTCGTGGATCTCTCCGCAGCCTATGCTACTGTGTAGCACAATATCATTTTGCACAACTAACGAGAGATTATGAATTTACCAGCTTCATAGAAACCCTCCTTCAGAACCGTAGATTCTACGTAGAACTATGCGGCAAGAAAAGTAGGCGGAGAATACAAAATAGCCGTCTCCCTCAAGGTTGGGTCCTAGCACCAGCCTTGTTTAACATCTATACTAACGATCAGCCACAACCTCTTGACACAAAAAGTTTCGTCTATGCTGACGATCTGGCACTAATATTTGAAGCCAAAGACTTCGAAGCAGTAGAGAGACATCTAACAAATGGACTTCACACTCCCCCGGCATACTATCCAAATAATTGCCTGAAAACGAATCCGGCTAAAACTCAAGTATGCGCTTTTCATCTAAGAAACAAAGACGCCAACAGAAAATTTACTTGTATGGGATGGTATGGAGTTGGAGCACTGTCACAATCCAAAATACCTGAGGGTCACGCTGGACCGTGTGCTGACATTCAGGAAGCACTGCCTAAATACAAAACAAAAAGTATACGCCCGCAATAACATCATCAGAAAGCTCACAGGTAGCGGATCGGGTGCCCAAACGACAGTACTCAGAACGTTGGCACTTGCATTATGTTACTCTGCCGCTGAATACGCCTGCCCTGTTTGGTATAGTTCTGTTCATGCCAGACATGTGGATGTTGCCCTCAACGAGTCATGTAGAATAACACCAGGATGCCTGAGAGTAACGCCTGTCTACAAACTCTACAGCCTCCCGGGGACAACTCCACCAGATATAAGGTGGGAAAGTTTCTACGAACACAGAGAGAAGCAAAGAGGAACTAAACGCAGGTCACTCGCTGCATGGACACCAACCTGCCCAAGCAGGATGAAATCTAGGAAGAGCTTTCTAAAAATTTCCGTCAAAGGCAGTACATCACAGCCAATGGCACGACAAAAACCTGTGGACAACCAGAAACGCAGATACCACGTCATGGATTCCACCTTCGGAAGCCCTCCCCCCAGGTAAAAACCTGCATTGGAAACAGCCCAAGTCCCTCAACAGACCTTAGTGGTGTGGGTAGACCACAGGATAATATGGCCAAACTGAACTACCGTGAGGACCCATCAATTGCATGCGATTCTGGAGCAGGATAAACCACCAAGCACATGTACAGCTGTCCTCAGTGACCAAGTTTCCTGCAGGCTGGAGGACCTGTCGTGGTCCAGGGACAATTCCGTCGACGTCACTAATTTCTGGTCTGATTGTATTTAGTGTTTGTGGTCTGTTTACATGTAAATATAATATCATTATATGGTTCTGTTTATATGTATTAATTTTGTGTAATTAGTCTGTTTTTCCCCTTTTGTCTACTTTTATAAAACACTTTTGACACGAGTAGACAAATAAAATCAGCTGTGATGGATACATTTTTTTGTGACTACACGTAGCATAAATTACATTTCAACACAGCTTCCATATTTTACACTCTCATGAAAGAGTGTTGTACGAAATGCAGAGTCTCTTCCCATTCTATCTAAAGGCGACTGTAAGGTATGTAGCTGCAAATGACTCTAGTAAAAGAATAAATACCTGCTTCTAATTAGATTTCTTGTTGGTTGATATGATGCGTTAATAGGGGAATAAATAATATATACTGCAGAGATATTGCCAAGTAAAAGATATTATAGGAACAGTGTTTTCACATCCCACTGCACATCACAAATGAAGTTTTTGGCTCAGATATTATTTTCTGAACAATTACATTGGTGTGTAAGTACGAATTATTTACAGACGAATGGAAAAACTGGTAGAAGCCGACCTCGGGGAAGATCAGTTTGGATTCCGTAGAAATGTTGGAACACATGAGGCAATACTGACTTTACGACTTATCTTAGAAGAAAGATTAAGGAAAGGCAAACTTACGTTTCTAGCATTTGTAGACTTAGAGAAAGCTTTAGACAATGTTGACTGGAATACTCTCTTTCAAATTCTAAAGGTGACAGGGGTAAAATACAGGGAGCGAAAAGCTATTTACAATTTGTACAGAAACCAGATGGCAGTTATAAGAGTCGAGGGGCATGAAAGGGAAGCAGTGGTTGGGAGGGGAGTGAGACAGGGTTGTAGCCTCTCTCCGATGTTATTCAAAATGTATATTGAGCAAGCAGTAAAGGAAACAAAAGAAAAATTTGGAGTAGGTATTAAAATCCAGGGAGAAGAAACAAAAACTTTGAGGTTTGCCGATGACATTGTAATTCTGTCAGAGACAGCAAAGGACTTGGGAGAGCAGTTGAACGGAATGGACAGTGACTTGAAAGGAGGGTATAATATGAACATCAACAAAAGTAAAACGAAGATAATGGAATGTAGTCGAATTAAGTCGCGTGATGCTGCGGGAATTAGATTAGGAAATGAGACGCTTAAAGTAGTAGAGGAATTTTGCTATTTGGGGAGCAAAATAACTAATGATGGTCGAAGTACAGAGGATATAAAATGTACACTGGCAATGGCAAGGAAAGCGTTTCTGAAGAAGAGAAATTTGTTGATATCGAGAATAGATTCAAGTGTCAGGAAGTCGTTTCTGAAAGTATTCGTATGGAGTGTAGCCATGTACAGAAGTGAAACATGGACAATAAATAGTTTGGACAAGAAGAGAATAGAAGCTTTCGAAATGTGGTGCTACAGAAGAATGTTGAAGATTAGGTGGGTAGATCACATAACTAATGAGGAGGTATTGAATAGGATTGGGGAGAATAGAAATTTTTAAGGTAAAGATAATTTTCTATTTGAATATGAATGATCGGAGGGAAATAATTTGGGCGGTGTGAAATCTGGAAAGAGCAATGTGTTTGAGGTACACGTTTGTATACTGGTTATGTTTCTACGTCGACGTTGCCAGCGCCACTTAACGTAAAGGAATCCTCTACATCTGTGATATATACACAGTGAATTCCCTAATAAATTGCACGAAATCAATGGTATATGAAAATGTAATAGAAAGAGGAGGGAAGCTGGGTGCCCTTTTGTAATGCATACATTGTGACTGATTGATGTCATCACTTTGTGCAGTTTGTATGATCTGAGGTTGTCATTATAACTTGTAAGCTGTTTATCTCAATAAGAAACTAAATCCCGGGTGGCTACCGTTAAAGCGCAGCTACTCACAGAGGTTCAGTGTGAGCTGTAATTATCGTAAGGCATCGAAACTTGGTTGACACTCTGGTGCGTTACTGAGAAACCGATTTACGCTGGAAAAAAATTAGTTCCAATTTCGACCACAAGGTGCAAATCTGGCTCTGTGAATGCAAGAAATAAGTAGTGAAGTGTTTCCATATGTAATGGATTAGAGGCGACACGTGGGCAGAAAAGGTCAGACAAGTGAGAAAGGCATAATGTTGATTTTATCATTAATCGCCACTTACACACTTCGTTCTATATGAGTACCGGAGACGTCAATGAGATGCTATACAGCATCACATTTGCATCTCGTGGCCAGAATTGGGACTAATTTTTTTCCAGCGCAAATCGCTACCAAGTTCCGCTGCCTTATGATAATACAGCCCACACTGGACCTCCATGAAGAGTTGCACTTGAATTATAATCACACGGTATTAATTTCTAACCATTCGTTCCTAATATCAAAAAATTAACTCTAGGGCCTTCACGAATCTGTATAATTTTGCTTCTAAATATTCTTGATACACTGTATTGCAGAAGAGAGCTGTAAAACATTCGGTTAGTAGCATTGAAATGATACCGAACTTCAAATCAACATACTTAATGCTTAAAGCATGGAAAAGTGTCCTCATTCTTGGCCACAATGACGCCTCTTCGAGATTCAAGAGGATTCGAGCCCGATCAAAAATCCTGTTTCATGGCAGATGTATAGTGGTTTCACCACTCCGCGTCTCCTCTGTCACATAGGGTGATGTCGCTCTGCGTCACTTACATCCGCAAGAGAAGGTTTCAATTATTCTTTGCGTAACTCGCAAGAGGCCCTGCACTTTTTCCGGCTGTCCCACGTTGCAGGACGACTCTGCCAGTACCTATTCCTACTTCCAAACTTGACAAAATCTCTCTTGCTTATGTTAGTGGACTATCTCTCTTGGAGGGAAGGATATTACAGACTGGGGGATTATTCACAGAATGAATCATTCACTCTGCAGAGCACTATGTTTTAATCTACCAGGAAATTTCAAAACAGCGCACAATCCGCTGCAGACGAACGACTCATTCTGAACTTATCTCGGACTTTTATATCTGCCGACAGACTTAATCCTTACCTCCAGAATACCACGCCATAAAATTTAACAAACAAGTCCAGAGTTAACACAGAGTTGCAAAGCTGTTCCGAGTAAATAGTTCGGTTTGTTTTCGTACATTATAGTGCCTGCGGTTTAATTAAAAGAATGCCGCACGCAGACAAACACTAATATCTATCTATTAGCCTGTAGAATCCCAGCTCTATTTTATACAGAACACACCAAATTGACTTTCGCTTCCAACTAAGTCACAGCAGAAAAAAAACAAAGCAATATATTGAATCATTTATAGCACAGAATACATTCTCACCATTCTGCGCAATTGGTTCCGCATGAAACTGTATTGACATGCTGCCACAGCAACAAACACAACTTTAAACTTAAAATTCATATCGATATTATCAGTACATCCTGCAGTCTAAAATTAGTTCTTTAGCTGTACACCGATTAAGAGTGTCCTCCACCATTCCAGATCCTCACAGATATTTCGACTTAAATATTCCATATCTTTTCTTCAAACTTAGCTGTGAATTTCAAACGCTTGATTTCCATTCGATTGCAAAAGGTGACTGTGTCAATGAGTCTTTCAACAATGTTATTTGGTCACGACTTCAAAAACGCATTTGTTGGATATCAGAAACGTAGACATGAAGTAAAGGTGCTACCATCAAATCTAATGATGAAAGTGAATGGAGAATAAATGTTGTGGGGCAATTGGGAGTGAAACTTGCTGCTTGAGGATTGAGACAATAAACGACCGGGAAAAGTAGAAGTAAAGTAATACTTGCTCAAAACGGAATCGCCTGGGACTAAAATATTTTTCCAAATTGGTCAAAATTCCGGATTACACAAAACTCACTGGGCTATATAAAATTTGTGAGGTATCATGTACAAAAGTACAGTAAAGATTTTTAATTATGCATATACTGAATTTACGTACCTTCACTGCAGCGCAGTAGATGTTCATTTACTGTATATTGGACAACAGAGCACTGGACTATTACACTAATTGATAAATAACACAGCATTTCTATATTTTTACTCGAACTTTAAATTCGTTTATTATTGTATGCACATATATATTATTCCCATGTTTATTTGTTTTACCACTTTTATCGCCACATATCAAGGAGGGAAAGTTGTTTTAATTTACTGTTCAAAATTAATTTTCTAGGCAATGTGACCCAGGAGGCAACATCCGTGAATAGCAGAAGATTAAATTTAAACAGAACAGAATATAATGACTACAATGGTTCATGCAGATTCCTAGTAAGAAACCACAACTTATAAATGAACTCTTTGTACCATACAATAGTTCCAACAAGTTGGGAGAACTCGTGTGTGCTGCAAATTGCATAACATCGTTTATGCATATAATGGCATCTTCAGGCGTATTAATGTTTCTAGGGACATCATTTTGCTCCTCTTCTTCTTCCTTTGCTTCTTCTTCGTCATCCTCTGTGTTACGGATTTCTATTTAATCTGTTGCTCAAGTAGAAGTGGAGTGAGCTGACAAAGTCATCACTTCGAATGTAATCATCTGCACTACATGAAACTTTCGTATTTTCATTCATCATGCACAAAAAATGCGTCATTATTTCTAAAAGTGATACCTCATTTTTCTAGAGCGTAGATCTAAAAGTAGTAGGGTAGCAAAAACAATAAGCTAAGTTGTACGCTGCGTAGAAGTTTCAAACGTATAACACTTCCTGAAATAACGGATGAAGAATACTGCTTTTTTTTTTTTTTTTTTTTTTTTTTTTTTTTTTTTTTTTTTTTTTTAACACTGTCTGCATAAGCCATTTCCACTCTCAGTAAGATTAACAACTGATTTCGTTGTTGCTCTGTAGGTAACGCCGCCAATCAGGAGGAGCAACGGCATTCTGTTGACATGTGACTCACTGTTTACATGGAAATGCGAATAATAACACTCTCTGGAAGCATAACTCTCGAGTATCAGTGTACAGTAACCTGCCCAATCTGACCTTCCAGAAGCATCTTTTGCAAGGAGAGAAGACACGAGGAAAGCTGGCTAAGCTGCGCGTCTGTTTACCTGCTGTGAGGGAGGCAGCAGGTGGCTGCGTAAGCTTGCTGGCTCGCGTCCGCGGCGACTGAGCCACGCCAGCGAGCGACTGCTGCTTCCGACAGCAGCGACGCTGTGGCTGTTCGGGTGATGACGTCAGCGCCGCCGACGCGCGCCGCCGTGCGGTGCGGCGCGGTGGTGCAGGTAACAACATCTGGGACATCGGCGGCCGTTGCCCTTTGATGGAGCTGGTCCAGCTGTGTGTGTGTGTGTGTGCGCGCGCGCGCCCAGATTATCGCTTTCTCCAACAATTCGTGTGCACAAGTGGCGGGATCCCACGGTGAAAGCCTCTCCTGTTCCACAGTGCCGAAAAGGATGTAGAAGTGAACAACCATTTGGAATCACCAAAAACGCAACACATTACCGTGTGTAATACCGTGCAGGACAACCGTTGGCTTTGAAAACAGCTTCCGGTCGTCTCGGATTGGATAAACACAACTCCTGGATAGTTTTCAAAGGAATCTTTATAACACTCTTCATGCAAAATAGTGGCACGTTCTGGTAGCAATGACGGAGGTGGATACCGATCGTGCGCCCTTGTCTTCAAAGCAGACCACAAAGGCTCAACAACATTGAGATCTAGCGAGTGTGGTGACCGGGGGAGATACGATACAAAACCAACCTTCAAAGATGCGAACTGTGTCAATAGGGGCCCTATCGTCTTGGCGAAAAACATTGTACCATGGGACGGACCTGATCAGCCGAAATGGTCACATAATCCTTGACAGAAATGCCCTTGGAATGCCACAATATGGCTGTTCAAAACTCACCGAATCTCCGCCATGTTTCACTCTCGGGACGGCAACTCGGCCAGAAGTTGGAAACACTGTGAACCTAAGACTCATCCGAACAAATGACATTCTTCCAATGCTTCCGTAGTCCAAATTTCATGGCTTCAGCAGCACGTTTTTCTGTTTCGGGCATTTGCGTCGCTGACGAGTGGTTTTCGAAATCCAGCTCGTCCTGCAATACCTTGCTTCTGAGACTACATTCGTGCTGTTTTGATACTGACAGGGTTCGTGAGTGGGACCTTTGGTTCTGTAGTGATTTTCGCTGCTATCATCCTTTTACTTTTCGCCACAGTCCTCTTTAGTGACAGTCTGTCACAATCACTCAACCAACGCTTTTTTGTCCGCATTGTGACTTAGAGGATGATATTTTTCCGCTTTCCCTGTATGTGGTACGAATCTTCGATACGATGTCTTCTGAAACATCGAACACTTCGACTACCTTGGTTACGGACGCACCTATGATACAAGCAGCAACAATTTGCGCACGTTTGAATCCACTTAGCTCCGACATAATTCTCTCACAGCTACTCAGAGTCCACCTGACCACGACTGACGCTTGCAGTTACTGAGGACACGGCACTGGTGCTGTTCGTGGTCAAAGAGACCAGCGCAACCTGCAGGTGCAAATAGTTCAAATGGCTCTGAGCACTATGGGACTTAATATCTGGTGTCATTAGTCCCCTAGAACTTAGAACTACTTAAACCTGACTAACCTAAGGACATCACACACGTCCATACCCGCTGCAGGATTCGAACCTGCGACCGTAGCGGTCGCAAGGTTCCTGACTGAAGCGTCTAGAACCGCTCGGCCATCACGGCCGGCCAACCTGCAGGCTTGGCTAGCACCTGCATTTATGTTCACACATGCATTCTTGTCGTTTTTCCAATCTCTGAGTGTTGAGGCCTCTTGCTGTTCATTTTGTGTATTAATGACTTTGCATACCACATTAATTGTAACCTCATATATTTCGGAGGTGATGCAGAATCTAAAATGAAGTAGTCTGAAAAAAGCTGCACAAATATTGAATAAAATCTGGATAAGATTTCAGATGGTGCAAAGATTGCAACTAGTTTTAAAAGTTCAGAAATGTAACAATGTGGCCTTCACAACGCGAATCAACGTATCCAGCGAACATGGTACCCAACAGTTGCAACTGGAATCGGTCAACTCGTACAAATACGTAGGTGTAACAGCCTGTAGTGGTATAAAATGGAACGATCACTTAGACTCAGCCGTAGACGAGGCAGGTGGCAGGTTTCTGTTTCGTTGGCTGGATACTAGGAAACTGTAATCAGTCTGCAAAGAAGAATGCTCATAAAACAGTCGTGGGCCCCATCGTAGAATACTGCTCTAGTCAAATAAGACTAGCAGGGGATATTCAACGTATACCAAGAGATTTTTTCCAGTTCATAATGCCGCGTGGGGTAGCCGAGCGATCTAAGGCGTCGGAGGTTCGAGTCCTCCCTCGGGCATGGGTGTGTGTGTGTTGCCCTTAGCGTAAATTAGTTTAAGTTAAATTAAGTATTGTGTAAGCCTAGGGACGAGAGACCTCAGCAGTTTGGTTCCATAGGAACTTACGACAAATTTCCAAATTTTCCAGTTCATAATGGGGTTGGTACACCAGTAGGCCTATGTGTGATATGAAGAAACAAGCAGTCTTTGTTGCAGAGTTAATTTTTTTCTTTTATTTCCCGATTATGGCTTTCACCTTTATTTAGGCATCTTCGGACTGGCCTACCGAAGAAATCAAAATTTCGCAATAGTAGCGTGGCCACATTTAGTAAGATTGGATTACCAAGAAATATTTAAAAATTTACTGATATTTGATAGCGATGGGGACTTGGGATTCTGCGCATAGAATATCCCAGCGGGTAAATTCCCCCTGTCAAAGCTTTTTTTGTAAGGTCATTGATCATGGCACGATCTCGTGCATCGGGGGAGGGGGGGGGGGGGCGAGGGCCGTAGATTTTAATTTTTGGGATATCCAGGTAAGCACAATGTTGTTGGCCATAAAACTACTTGGGATGCTCAAAATTGCTATCCGGAGCTCCCTTCACAGCAATGTATTTTTTATATACTTTAGTTTCTAATTTTTGTTCAACCTGATTATTCTGGCTACTGATGTAAGCTACTTATCAGCAATTTTTGGAACTCTAGTCACCTATACCAACTGTCATGGTTTGTCATTAAGACGTGATTAGCTTTAAACACAATCGTAGCTCACAGCCTGCAGGCGCCGTCTGCCGAGAGCTGCGTGCATTAGTCTTACGGGTCTTGTATCTTTTCATTTCTAGTGTGATGTGTGCAACCAGAATATGCACTACCCTCCGTCATTTTTTCGAAGTAAAAGCTATACTGTCGGTCTCTTCCAGTTTGGTTTGCATTCGACTGCGCCACATGCTGACATAAGGTAATTTGCTGCTACCTTCTTATTTCCAGTGCGCGTTGCCGATTTAAGGACAAAATAGGTTAGGTATTTTTTTAAAAATACCTGCCGGCTGAAGTGGCTATGCGGTTCTAGGCGCTTCAGTCTGGAACCGCGCATCCGCTACGGTCGCAGGTTCGAATCCTGCCTCTGGCATGGATGTGTGTGATGTCCATACGTTAGTTGGGATTAAGTAGTCTAGGGGACTGATGACCTCAGATGTTAAGTCCCATAGTGCTCAGAGCCATTTGAACCAAATATCAGTAAATTGTTTAGTACTTTCTTAGTAATCCAGTCTCACTAAATGGGATCGTAATAAAATTTTATATTTCTTCCGTAGGCCAATCCGAAGATGCCTAACTAAAGGTGAAACGCGCCATTCGGAAATAACAAAGAAACTTTAAAATTGCAACCAATATTGCTTGTTCCTTCGTACTACACCAAGAAAAGCAACACGAAATAGTCACAGGTTTTGTCTGACTATGGGAGAGCTTCACGGAAATGGTGAAAAAAAAAAAACTGATTTGGCAGACACATGAAGGCAGAAACAGATTATGCCATGTAAGCCTACTCAAAAACTTTGAAGAAGCAGCTTTGGTAGTGGAATCTTGAAGTATATTACAGCGCCGTACCTACGTGGACGTTGACGAGATTACTGTGATTACGGCGCGCGTAGAGGCTTTCAAGCTGGAACTAAAAGATGATCTAATAACTGGTGTAGTGGAACAGCTGTTGCGGTAGAAAGAATGTATCCACTGAGGTCTGTATTAACAGACCGAAAGTACAGGTGCACGTTGCACGTGACCAGCTGTATAAGCTCGTAATAAAAGTCACCCTTCTCACCGAATTTAGAAAGCGATTTGGCTCAGGAACGTGATATTAAGCCGATATTTGACTCCATATTGCCGCTGCTACAAATTTCTCACGCTAACAAACAGTATTTGTAACGCATTCCATTTAGATGCCAGGTACACAGTGTAACAGAGGTTCTGCGATACATCCACGGGGTTATATGCAGGGCAGGATGATGGTTAACTGAGAATGATCACATACAGTAGCTGCTGTGCTATGTGAGGAATCACTTAAAAAATACAATGCTAAATTGAAGTCATAAGAATGGTACAAAAGCCTATGACCAAAACACCGGTTTTTCAGATCTATAGTGCTGTACTTTCTGGTAGAAATTCTGTCAGTGATTTGGTATCAACTCTCTCCATTCAACCACACACTTGCGTTGGATCCTATGGAGAAGTCTCTTAATGATTACAGCCACTGGTGAGTCACATTCGTGGCACTCTCATATCTCGAAACGAGTCACCTTTTCGAACCTGTGTGCTAAGGACCCCATACAGCAAAACTCCAGCGTTGCATCTTGTCCCTCAGTCACTGCCGCGCCCTCCCTGCAGCTTTATCCACGTAGTAGTTCCAGTTTGAGTCGAAACTGAGCAGAAGTCGGAGAGCGCTACATCTAGCACCTTCTGCATCCCGTGGAGAAAGAGGGTGAGCTGAGTTTATGCGACAGGACACGTGTTTTTAGCACTCGGTGGAAATGGGAACATGTCGTAGCTCTGCCAACCGTGTACAACGTGTAAGGCCAGCGCCAAACGAAGCTTTCTCTCGTAACACGAAGTAATGGAAAATACGGTACGAGCAGTTATGGTGGTGTTTCTTATAGGGAAAATCCACACTCGACCATTAACTTGGATCTACTCTGGGACATAGGAGCCAACCATGCATTATATCTGGAGTAATGTTCGGAGGTGGATCCGAGATACGATACATCTGGGATAGGGTTCAAAGGTGACTCCACCATGCATTACATCCAGAGTGATGTCTAGAGGTGGATCCACAACGCATTATGTCCAGCGTAGTGTTCGAAGGTGGATCCACCACACTCTTCATCTGGAGATGTGTTCTGTGGCTGAAGGTGGATCCACCAGTGTGAGGACTGGGTCAGGTTTATGGGAGCCATCTGCAGCACGCATACACACACACACACACACACACACACACACACACACACACACACACGAGCGGTTCTAGGTGCTACGGTCGCAGGTTCGAATCCTGCCTCGGGCATGGATGTGTGTGATGGCCTTAGGTTAGTTTGGTTTAAGTAGTTCTAAGTGACTGATGACCTCAGAAGTCCCATAGTACTCAGCCATCTGAACCACACACACACACACACACACACACACACATATATATATATATATATATATATATATATATATATATATATATATATATATATATTGTTGTCTTCAGTCCTGAGACTGGTTTGATGCAGCTCTCCATGCTACTCTATCCTGTGCAAGCTTCTTCATCTCCCAGTACCTACTGCAACCTACATCCTTCTGAATCTGCTTAGTGTACTCATCTCTCGGTCTCCCTCTACGATTTTTACCCTCCACACTGCCCTCCAATGCTAAATTTGTGATCCCTTGATGCCTCAAAACATGTCCTACCAACCGATCCCTTCTTCTAGTCAAGTTGTGCCACAAACTTCTCTTCTCCCCAATCCTATTCAATACCTCCTCATTAGTTACGTGATCTATCCACCTTATCTTCAGTATTCTTCTGTAGCACCACATTTCGAAAGCTTCTATTCTCTTCTTGTCCAGACTAGTTATCGTCCATGTTTCACTTCCATACATGGCTACACTCCAAACAAATATTTTCAGAAATGACTTCCTGACACTTAAATCTATATTCGATGTTAACAAATTTCTCTTCTTCAGAAACGCTTTCCTTGCCATTGCCAGTCTACATTTTATATCCTCTCTACTTCGACCATCATCAGTTATTTTACTTCCTAAATAGCAAAACTCCTTTACTACTTTAAGTGTCTCATTTCCTAATCTAATTCCCTCAGCATCACCCGATTTAATTGGACTACATTCCATTATCCTCGTTTTGCTTTTGTTGATGTTCATCTTATATCCTCCTTTCAAGACACTGTCCATTCCGTTCAACTGCTCTTCCAAGTCCTTTGCCGTCTCTGACAGAATTACAATGTCATCGGCGAACCTCAAAGTTTTTACTTCGTCACCATGAATTTTAATACCTACTCCAAATTTTTCTTTTGTTTCCTTTACTGCTTGCTCAATATACAGATTGAATAAAAACGGGGAGAGGCTACAACCCTGTCTCACTCCTTTCCCAACCACTGCTTCCCTTTCATGCCCCTCGACTCTTATGACTGCCATCTGGTTTCTGTACAAATTGTAAATAGCCTTTCGCTCCCTGTATTTTACCCCTGCCACCTTTAGAATTTGAAAAAGAGTATTCCAGTCAACATTGTCAAAAGCTTTCTCTAAGTCTACAAATGCTAGAAACGTAGGTTTGCCTTTTCTTAATCTTTCTTCTAAGATAAGTCGTAAGGTCAGTATTGCCTCACGTGTTCCAACATTTCGACGGAATCCAAACTGATCCTCCCCGAGGTCCGCATCTATCAGTTTTTCCATTCGTCTGTAAAGAATTCGCGTTAGTATTTTGCAGCTGTGACTTATTAAACTGATAGTTCGGTAATTTTCACATCTGTCAGCACCTGCTTTCTTTGGGATTGGAATTATTATATTCTTCTTGAAGTCTGAGGGTATTTGGCCTGTCTCATACATCTTGCTCACCAGCTGGTAGAGTTTTGTCATGACTGGCTCTCCCAAGGCCGTCAGTAGTTCTAATGGAATGTTGTCTACTCCGGGGGCCTTGTTCCGACTCAGGTCTTTCAGTGCTCTGTCAAACTCTTCACGCAATATCGTATCACCCATTTCGTCTTCATCTACATCCTCTTCCATTTCCATAATATTGTCCTCAAGTACATCACCCTTGTATAAACCTTCTATATACTCCTTCCACCTTTCTGCCTTCCCTTCTTTGCTTAGAACTGGGTTGCCATCTGAGCTCTTGATATTCATACACGTGGTTCTCTTCTCTCCATAGGTCTCTTTAATTTTCCTGTAGGCAGTATCTATCTTACCCCTAGTGAGATAAGCCTCTACATCCTTACATTTATCCTCTAGCCATCCCTGTTTAGCCATTTTGCACTTCCTCTCGATCTCATTTTTGAGACGTTTGTATTCCTTTTTGCCTGCTTCATTTACTGCATTTTTATATTTTCTCCTTTCATCAATTAAATTCAATATTTCTTCTGTTACCCAAGGATTTCTAGCAGCCCTCGTCTTTTTACCTACTTTATCCTCTGCTGCCTTCACTACTTCATCCCTCAGAGCTACCCATTCTTCTTCTACTGTATTTCTTTCCCCTATTCCTGTCAATTGTTCCCTTATGCTCTCCCTGAAACTCTGTACAACCTCTGGTTCTTTCAGTTTATCCAGGTCCCATCTCCTTAATTTCCCACATTTTTGCAGTTTCTTCAGTTTTAATCTACAGGTCATAACCAATAGATTGTGGTCAGAGTCCACATCTGCCCCTGGAAATGTCTTACAACTTAAAACCTGGTTCCTAAATCTCTGTCTTACCATTATATAATCTTTTAGTATCTCCAGGGTTCTTCCACGTATACAACCTTCTTTCATGGTTCTTAAACCAAGTGTTACCTATGACTAAGTTGTGCTCTGTACAAAATTCTACTAGGCGGCTTCCTCTTTCATTTCTTAGCCCCAATCCATATTCACCTACTATGTTTCCTTCTCTCCCTTTTCCTACACTCGAATTCCAGTCACCCATTACTATTAAATTTTCGTCTCCCTTCACTATCTGAATAATTTCTTTTATTTCATCGTACATTTCTTCAATTTCTTCGTCATCTGCAGAGCTAGTTGGCATATAAACTTGTACTACTGTAGTAAGTGTGGGCTTCGTATCTATCTTGGCCACAATAATGCGTTCACTATGCTGTTTGTAGTAGCTTACCCGCATTCCTATTTTCCTATTCATTATTAAACCTACTCCTGCATTACCCCTATTTGATTTTGTGTTTATAACCCTGTAATCACCTGACCAGAAGTCTTGTTCCTCCTGCCACCGAACTTCACTAATTACCACTATATCTAACTTTAACCTATCCATTTCCCTTTTTAAATTTTCTAACCTACCTGCCCGATTAAGGGATCTGACATTCCACGCTCCGATCCGTAGAACGCCAGTTTTCTTTCTCCTGAGAACGACATCCTCCTGAGTAGTCCCCGCCCGGAGATCCGAATGGGGGACTATTTTACCTCCGGAATATTTTACCCAAGAGGATGCCATCATCATTTAATCATACAGTAAAGCTGCATGTCCTCGGGAAAAATTACGGCTGTAGTTTCCCCTTGCTTTCAGCCGTTCGCAGTACCAGCACAGCAACGCCGTTTTGGTTAATGTTGCAAGGCCAGATCAGTCAATCATCCAGACTGTTGCCCCTGCAACTACTGAAAAGGCTGCTGCCCCTCTTCAGGAACCACACGTTTGTCTGGCCTCTCAACAGATACCCCTCCGTTGTGGTTGCACCTACGGTACGGCCATCTGTATCGCTGAGGCACGCAAGCCTCCCCACCAACGGCAAGGTCCATGGTTCATGGGGGGGTGTATATATATATATATATATATATATATATATATATATATATATATATATAATGTGTGATTGGTAGTGACTTGTTGCATTCGAGTAGAGTGCTATAGCATACCATCTGACTAATGTGCTGTTCTACCTCATACATAAGAATGATACTCCCTCCATCCAATGGACATCTAGCACACAAAATCGCGTGACTGGCGTGGTCATGTGCTGCCATTGTGGATCTTTAGAGCATAAAAGGTATTGTAGCCAAGCATAAAGCTTCAGAGAAGTCTGGAGAAAGTTCCGCTAACTTGGCTAGGAAACCTCATTTGGGGAAACGCATGTCACGAACTGCAGCAGTCATTGAAAAGGCTTAGGCGCTGATTTCAGAGGATTGGAGGCAATCTCTGAGGAAATAGGCGTCAGTGGCAAATGTCAGCGACCAAACAAGGTGCCAGATGGCTGAGGAGAACCTCATACAAGCCATTTAGTCCAAAAATGGCTCTCGGGTAATGTTGACATGTTCTGCCCAAAGGAGCTCTGGCTTCCAAACAGCCAGATTTGAACCCCCTCGATTACCACGTTTGGAAGGCAGTCGAAAGAGTTACCAGTAAGACGAGGCACACTAATATCGCATCTCTAAGCACCGCTATCGAAGCAGCATTCGCAAATACAGACAGTGCTGTTTTAAAGATTGAGTGCGATTGCTTCAGGACAAGATTGGAGGCGGTCGTTGTGGCTGAAGGAGGTTACATTGAGTAATGTTACTCTTGAAAGATACCACTACTTGTATGTAAAAGGATTTTCATTTTCATTTGTATTTTGTTTTAATAAAAGAAATTTAAATAAATTTAATAAAAGAAAATCTGAGCACCAGCGGAAATCAGCTCTGTACAGATGTCAACTCCCTGTTGCAGATCCCTACACGATGGAATAGAAATCAAATAAAAAATGTAGAACTTTTTCTAAACGTTTATTTTCCATCAAGTGCAACACAACATGTCTGCAGACAGGCTGACTTCGAGTTTCGAATACATTTATCATCTGAACCTCGTATAAGTATGAAGCGACTGTTGCTTTACTTTTCATGATCGTCCTATCCAAAATATATGCATGTGGATCATCAGGAAGAGGGGAAGTCTTAGGATTTTTTAATAGGTTGGTGTATAAGGTGCGTAAATATTCTTGTACAAAATCAAACAACGCGTGGGTACTTCAACAATATGACCATATACATATGGAAAACTGTCGAAAAAATATGAAGAATGACATAAAATCGGTATAATTCGAGGGAAACCTGGAATAATTACGAAAAATCGATGTGAAACATGTAAAATTGAGGAAAATACGATTGAGAACGTAAAACCATGAAAAACTAGCAAAATTATGGAAACTGACTGAGAAGACATAACATTAGAGAAAAAACACACCATGAAATGACTACTGACTGAAAACAAAATTGCGTGTTCTGGACTGCTGCTACATATCACACACCTCAATAGTGGAAAGAGGAGACATTCTAGAGACGTGATGTCTGGGGAAACAGCGATATTATCCCACACATGAGCAATACAACCTAACGTCAGATCATGACTTCTGCGTACAAGAGGAAGGTTAGTACGGGCAATGGTGAACTGTGATAAGACTGTTATATCTCCTTTAAATACTGATCATGCTGTTTATTTCCTCGTAAGATGTTGTCTATTCACATGCAATTGTGAACATATCATAGTTTTTGAACCGTAATCAGCCTTGAACTACATAAATAGCAGGCATCATACACCTTCTGAAACATATGTACTGTTCGTGTTAAAGAGTATCGTTGTTTTCTTTAGCGTGCAAGGTAGTTGCTTCATCACCTTACAGTTTGTTACCAAACTTGCAGCGAGAATGTATGTCACGTGTAGTAAAAGTATTTCCTGCATTTCACACAACTAATAGGTCTGAAACTGCACAGCTGTAACTTCATAGCGTGTTTAAGTGCAGAGCCGTTAGCCCTTGGTATGGACACCAGGCATGGGAACAGTACTTCAGAAATGTTAGCGCAAGTGATTTACACGAAATGCTTCAAACTCTGTCCATCTGGATCTCCATCATGCATAAACCACATGTCTCTTTTTAACCGTCTATTACATCACCACAACACTCTCATATCTACTATACACCAATAAGGAGTGCTAACTGATATGTCTGCGTAAGCAGAAGAAACTAACGATCAACGTCCGAAAACAATTTATTGGACTGTTCCATTAACCAAAACAAATTCTCCAAGTATAACACCAACACACAATAGTGATCCGTCTTCGAATCACAACTACACTCCTGGAAATCAAAATAAGAACACCGTGAATTCATTGTCCCAGGAAGGGGAAACTTTATTGACACATTACTGGGGTCAGATACATCACATGATCACACTGACAGAACCACCTTTCGCAGCAATGCAGGCTGCTATTCTCCCATGGCGACGATCGTAGAGATGCTGGATGTAGTCCTGTGGAACGGCTTGCCATGCCATTTCCACCTGGCGCCTCAGTTGGACCAGCGTTCGTGCTGGACGTGCAGACCGCGTGAGACGACGCTTCATCCAGTCCCAAACATGCTCAATGGGGGACAGATCCGGAGATCTCGCTGGCCATGGTAGTTGACTTACACCTTCTAGAGCACGTTGGGTGGTACGGGATACATGCGGACGTGCATTGTCCTGTTGGAACAGCAAGTTCCCTTGCTGGTCTAGGAATGGTAGAACGATGGGTTCGATGACGGTTTGGATGTACCGTGCACTATTCAGTGTCCCCTCGACGATCACCAGAGATGTACGGCCAGTGTAGGAGATCGCTCCCCACACCATGATGCCACGTGTTGGCCCTATGTGCCTCGGTCGTATGCAGTCCTGATTGTGGCGCTCACCTGCACGGCGCCAAACACGCATACGACCATCATTGGCACCAAGGCAGAAGCGACTCTCATCGCTGAAGACGAAACGTCTCCATTCGTCCCTCCATTCACGCCTGTCGCGACACCACTGGAGGCGGGCTGCACGATGTTGGGGCGTGAGCGGAAGACGGCCTAACGGTGTGCGGGACCGTAGCCCAGCTTCATGGAGACGGTTGCGAATGGTCCTCGCCGATACCCCAGGAGCAACAGTGTCCCTAATTTGCTGGGAAGTGGCGGTGCGGTCCCCTACGGCACTGCGTAGGATCCTACGGTCTTGGCGTGCATCCGTGCGTCGCTGCTGTCCGGTCCCAGGTCGACGGACACGTGCACCTTCCGCCGACCACTGGCGACAACATCGATGTACTGTGGAGACCTCACGCCCCACGTGTTGAGCAATTCGGCGGTACGTCCACCCGGCCTCCCGCATGCCCACTATACGTCCTCGCTCAAAGTCCGTCAACTGTACATACGGTTCACGTCCACGCTGTCGCGGCGTGCTACCAGTGTTAAAGACTGCGATGGAGCTCCGTATGCCACGACAAACTGGCTGACACTGACGGCGGCGGTGCACAAATGCTGCGCAGCTAGCGCCATTCGACGGCCAACACCGCGGTTCCTGGTGTGTCCGCTGTGCTGTGCGTGTGATCATTGCGTGTACAGCCCTCTCGCAGTGTCCGGAGCAAGTATGGTGGGTCTGACACACCGGTGTCAATGTGTTCTTTTTTCCATTTCCAGGAGTGTACATACAAGAATAATATAGAAAACAACTGAAATAATTTCCTACTAGTCTCCACCAGAGACTTCTCCGATATACCAAGCCTAAGCAAGCTAATCCAGAGATCAGCGAGAAGATCCAAGCCGGGCTGCTGGGGCGGCAGATATCCACGTCTGCTGGCGGTCGATGAACTGCCGATGTGCGGCGGAGCGCCGGCCTTTATAGCGCTTCGGCGGATGAGTACCTCGGAACAATTTCCATCACGTAGTTTGACGTGTGAAAATAGTCCCGAGATCTGCAGCGACCTCTTCCTTATGTTTATATGGGCTGGTAGTGGCCCTGGTGGCCGCTGGTGCTGTGTTGTTGCTGTTGTTGTTGTAGACGTTCATCAATATTGCCTGTCGGTTGTGTAGTGCTTCGGTGTGCCTGCCAAAGCGGGTAACCCGCGGCTGCAGGCTGTCAGTTTGGTTACTGATACTCTAGGGGCGCAGTGATATCTGGTGGAGAAGGCCACAGCACTAACCTCCTCACGATGCACGCATCCGGAGAGATCTTGTGCCCTTGGATGGGTGCCGTGAGTAAGATTGGTGTGGAACAGTCTTTGCTGAACCGCATTTATGGTCTCAGCTCGCTCTCTTCCTTCACGATATGTGGAATGTAGCGGGAATCGTATCCTTCTACTGTTGGTCAGTTGCAAGTTAAATCGGGTAAACCGTCACAAGGAAGATTGGTCAGAGGCAATGCGGGGGGCTCTTTCAATCTCCAACTTTTTCATACAAATACAAGAATACTGTGACTTCCACTCACACAGGAAATTATGGCCAACCACGGGCATAAATTTTGCACAGACATGGCTCGAGGACAAATGTAAGGATGTAGAGGCTTATCTCACGAGGGGTAAGATAGATATAGCCTACAGGAAAATTAAAGAAACCTTTAGAGATAAGAGAAACACTTGTATGAACATCAAGAGCTCAAATGGAAACCCAGTTCTAAGCAAAGAAGGGAAAGTAGAAAGGTGGAAAGAGTACATAGAGGGTCTATACAAGGACGATGTACTTGAGGACAATATTATGGAAATGGAAGAGGATGTAGATGAGGATGAAATGGGAGATGCGATACTGGGTGAAGATTTTGACAGAGCACTGAAGGACCTGAGTCGAAACAAGGCCCCCGGAGTACCTTGGGAAAGCCGGTCCTGACATAACTCTACCATCTGGTGAGGAAGATGTATGAAACGAGCGAAATACCCTCAGACTTCAAGAAGAATATAATAATTCCAATCCCAAAGAAAGCAGGTGTTGACAGATGTGAAAATTACCGAACAATCAATTTAATAAGCCACAGCTGCAAAATACTAACACGAATTCCTTACAGACGAATGGAAAAACTGGTAGAAGCCGACCTCGGGGAAGATCAGTTTGGATTCCGTAGAAATACTGGAACAAGTGAGGAAATACTGACCTTAAACTAATCTTAGAAGAAAGATTAAGGAAAGGCAAACGTACGTTTCTAGCATTTGTAGACTTAGAGAAAGCTTTTGACAATGTTGACTGGAATACTCTCTTTCAAATTCTAAAGGTGACAGGGGTAAAATACAGGGAGGGAAAGGCTATTTACAATTTGTACAGAAACCAGATGGCAGGTATAAGAGTGGAGGGGCATGAAAGGGAAGCAGTGGTTGGGAAGGGAGTGAGACAGGGCTGTAGTCTCTACCCGGTGTTATTCAATTGTATGTTGAGCAAGCAGTGGAGGAAACAAAAGAAAAGTTAGGAGTAGGTATTAAAATCCATGGAGAAAAAATAAAAACGTTGAGGTTCACCGATGATATTGTAATTCTGTCAGAGACAGCAAAGGACTTGGAAGAGCAGTTGAATGGAATGGACAGTGTCTAGAAAGGAGGATATAAAATGAACATCAACAAAAGCCAAACGAGGATAATGGAATGTAGTCGAATTAAGTCAGGTGATGCTGAAGGAATTAGATTAGGAAACGAGACACTTAAAGTAGTAAAGGAGTTTTCCTATTTGGGGAGCAAAACAACTGATGATGGTCAAAGTAGAGAGGATATAAAATGTAGACTGGCAATGGCAAGGGAAGTGTTTCTGAAGAGGAGAAATTTGTTAACATCGAATATAAATTTAAGTGTCAGAAAGTCATTTCTGAAAGTATTTGTATGGAGTGTAGCCATGTATGGAAGTGAAACATGGACGATAAATAGTTTGGACAAGTAGAGAATAGAAGCTTTCGAAATGTGGTGTTACAGAAGAATGCTGAAGATTAGGTGGGCAGATCACATAACTAATGAGGAAGTATTGAATAGGATTGGGGAGAAGAGGAGGACCACCCCCAGCCCATGTTAAAAGCTAGAGCCCTCCAGAACAACAGTATAGATCTTACGATAACACAAAAAGGGCCACACCACCCGCAAGTTTTAACTTGAGAATTTTTCGTGTCTCTGTTACGTTAGGACCACCGCCCAGCCCATTTTAAGAGATAGACCCCTCCAGAAGAACAGTATAGATTTTACAATAACGCTAAAAGGACCGCACTAGCTGCAAGTTTTAGCGTGAGACATTTTCGCGTTTCTGTTACGTTGCAAACCTTAAAAATATTGCCCCACCACGAAAAGTATAACGTTTCTCATTGAATAGACAGAATTTTTGTAGGCGGAGCTTAAGGTTAACATTGAGACCCTGATTGGTCAGATGAAAACACAGCCAGATAGTTTTTTTTTTAAACCAACTTCGGTAAATGGTAGTAAGGAGAAGTTAGGAGAGGTTAGTTACTTCCGAGACGGCGAGGTGAGCGGAGCTGTGCTCATCGCCGCTCCCTGACGAACACCGACAAGGTAATGAACGCTCGCGATGCCGCATAACAGCGCATAAAGCTTCACTCAGAACTGCAGAAGTCTCATCTGTTACACCTCCTTTTTGCGTAATACTAGTGTCGATCCTCAATTAAAGCTCATGGTGTTCACATTTGCCACTTGAAGTAAAAATCTGAAACGCGATGATTTTTCTGTTATATAGTTATTGAGAAGCCACATCAGCCACTGTAATTTACGACAAGTTAGATAAGTAATTAAAGATAATTGAGGGCCACTGTAGACCATTTTGATAGTTTTCTCTTTTGTGAAACTTAATTTAAACCTAGATTATAGATGTGATATGGCATAGGTCATCCTTCGATCCATTGTTGAACTTGGAAACCCATCCAGGGAGTATTCGTTCACATTTTTGTTGAACGCAGTTGGTTTTTACCATCCTGTATTAAAACATTTCCTTTTATCAATAGTGCAATTTATAAACGATGTTTTGTGAGTAGAATAAAATTTCCAATGGTAAACGTAACTGCTTTTTCGACGTTATTTTACCAGCTAACTAAAAATAGGAAAGCCTTGAACCCCTTCCACTAAATTTAGTTATTATTAAGATTCTTTTACAAGGAGTGCAGTGGAGCTGACGCTGAAATCATTAAGTATTTGGTAATATCATCGCTAGTCTCACTGAACTCTTCTGAATTCTACATGTCATGTGTGGTCTGGCGTCTCCTTACCAGCAACAGGTCCCAGGTTCAAACTAGTAAATTCCCTAAAAAAACACGCTCAAAGCGTCGTTGCGCGAAAGTGGTAGGGAGACATGATATAGAACAATCAGACACCACGCAGAATGTTAGAAAATGGCGACCCTGCCAGGATGGTAAAATGCCATGATTGAAGGTCGACCACATGCCTATCTAGGTCAGAAAAATATCCTGTTGAAAAATTTTCGTAATAAAAAAAATTTTTTTGAACATTATAAATAGTCGAAAACAGTAGCTGCAGCAATAGATAGTAAGAAAGTATTCAATAGAGACATTCTAGCAGAGACAACAGCACAATTAAGTGATGGATTTTCAAAATTGTTAGAATTAAGTTTTCTCTCCAATGCAAGCGCGCAGGTGGCGGATACATCGTTGACAAGTTGGTTCTGACCGAACAAGTAAGTGAATTGATTCTCAAGTCGTGTGTGCAAAAAGTTTATGAAACGCGTGAGATCATATGAGTGCATGTTGACGCGAAGTAGGGCGCGTGAATTGCTTTTAAAACAGAAAATAAGGTATTCGAAAAGATTAGCAATGGCAGATCGAGACCTTGACCGAATTGAGGTAGAGACCCAGCATGAAAATGGACAGAGAATAGAGGACAGTACAACAGACGATGCAGTATCGCGAGAAATAGGACTTATAACGCACCATAACGAGGATAATGTACGCCAAGGCACAGAAAACCTAGGTCAGCATACGACAGAGGTGTAGGAAAGTAGAGAGACAGGCGATGAGGATTCTAATTTGCGTCTTGAATACGCAGAACCCATAGTACAAGTAATCAGAGCTCCTCAATGCCACAGACGCTTCCAGTTTTCATATGTTGCGATTTCCTCCATATTTTTATCAATAAGAAACACCACCTCTGTCTTTTATTTCAACCATCCTGTGCGTTATGGGAGCAGCATAGTTCACACCATGAGATGTCCTGCTATCTGCGACAGCCAATAGAACAAGACGTGTTAATATCAGTTTAGCAACTGAAATAGACCTCAAAGTCGTTGAAAGGGTCCTTTAGTCACATTTCATCATAATTTTATTTACTTCCCAGTGATACAAAACTCTCTGGCAGGCATGAGGTAATGAATGTGGGTGTGTTTCATGTTGCTATATGGTGGTTTAGTCTGCTGCAGAGGATCAGCGGTAGTCGTACAGAATGGACAACCCCTGTATTTTTCAGGTAGGCAAAGACGTTTGCTCTCCTTGCGTGAAAGTTACCGGTGTTAGGTTGGTGGCGGTAGCTTCATGTCTGGGTTTTCCTGGTCACGGAATCGCGTGGGAGACTGGAGTGTGTAAGACGGTCAGTCTGCTTGCAGCGCACCGAGGGCCTGCAGCCGAGCTCTCTTCGAAGCACAGTGAGTTGGTTTAACCGCGTGGCTCGTTGTGTCGTAGCGAAAGGGCAGCTTTTAGCCTTTGGTCTCGCGTCTCGTCTTATAAGGATTGTTTAACCTTGTCGCAGTAAGGAATGCAAGGCTTCTGCGGACTTTCAGTTTGATTCCTAATGCAGACTTTGATACGTAAGAAGAACGTAACACAAAGGTGTTGTATAAGTAAAAAGTGCGCCCTCGGTTCAGTGCGAATGTTTGTCTGCCTGCAACTGCGTCTGAATACGTTCTAATCCTTCCGGAACCTTCATAATTTTGCCTCTTCATGAATTTTCTTTGTCTCTATGTCCGTTGGAAGCCATCCACGTGGTTTAATATTAGTGTTTGTCCATTCAAATGTGCCTTCTGAAAAATGTTAATTGTTCGCGGCTGCATGGTCTAATGTGATTAAAACTTGGCCGCGGTATGTAGAAATTGTGTGTCCGCAAACCATCTGGGCAGTCGAGTGTGTTGTGAATCATGTACTGTTTCACAAGAAATTGTACTTAGTTACCAGGCAATGGCAGTTGTGTAGATGCATTACATCAGTGTTTTAAGGAATAAATAATTTTGCCACCAATCTTATCCTGTGTACCGATGTTACGTCTCTATTACGTACGCCATTTACCTTGTAGTTTCCTTGATAGCCCATCCATAGCGTTTCCATGTGCACAGGTCCAATAATTAGTGTTCTATTTTTATTTAAAATAAATTCTTTAGAATAGATGTTGCTTTCAGGAGTGCCACTGCAAGCTGCTCTTATGAACAGTGTTCACGCATTATCTACTTTATTTTAATATTTTATTCACGTGAACAATGCCTGGACCAAACTAGTAATTACATCCCATTCTTTACGAGTGATAGTAAAATGAATGTTCTCTTAAGAGTCTTTTTCTTCTGATTAAATTAATTAACTTTCCGATTCAGCCGAGCCCTTTATTTGTCATGTGGCTAGAGTTGGCGGAGACCCAATCTTTTACGTTGATTTCAATGTCAGATAACATTTCCTTATTCAGAGTGAGCTTCACGCGACTTGTACATGCCGCCAATTCTTTCCACAACTTCCACATAGTGACCATGATGCAAACTAACTTACATCGTGAGTAGTAGGGTAAAGGGGCACCACTCTACTCTGCACTGATGCCAAATTTATTTAAGATGTCGGACCGAAGGTGGCGGCCACAGATGTGGCAACATCCCACTAACTTCATGGCAGGAAATTCAAATTTGGGAGGGCAAATAGTTCAGTTGGGCTACCTCCACTAACGTAACTCCCCCATCCTCCACCCTGCCTCCCCTCTCCTCCCCTCACTTCCCCTCCCCTGTCTGGAAATTGGTGGGAAAAGGACTCAGTCTGTGCTGGGCTGCTGGGTAGCAAGTCGTTAGTTTTGCATACATTTTGTTACATTGTTTATTTAAACAATTTGAGTTTTCATTGATTGAGTACTAGACAATAGCTCCATCCACTGTGTGCACCCTGAGGTCTGGAGTCCAACTCACCTAGTTCACAATACCACGACCACATGATGCTGTTGACCCTCCCCATCTTTCTCTGTTATAATGTAATCCAAGATAGCGGCCCAGGGAAAAAAATGGCTGGAAATTCGCTCAGTCTGTATCTAGCTGCTGGACTGGGAGGATCTCACGACGGTAGGTTAATACAGAGCATGCAAGGCACTGTTTAAACAATTTGTTTAAGAATATTGTTTATTTATTTCAGAAATCGCAATACACCTCGAAATTGGTACTAGTGTTTTAAACAGTTTAGACGACGTCAAACAATAGCAGCGCTTTTTCACTCCGATCGCATAAGGAACCACATAGTTACAGTGTCACAGAACACATAAACATATCTGGAAAACCTTCTCGCATCTCGCCAACCACGCAGGCAGCCTAGAGTCGGGATGCGCCAGGAGGACTTGGAATGGCTAAGCACTTCCTGTCGCACTGAAAATATCCGCAGCCTCCAGCCTCACCACTGCTGCACCGAAAGCTCTTGTTGTACTCGAACTCCCTCAGGAGTTATGACATCTGGTTCTCAAGCAATGTGTGGACTATTGTCGCAAGCGTATCTTGCAGAAGTCACAGCAACTAACTTGAGATATTTAAACAACTGCGGCGCTTTTTGATTCTGCCATGGACTCTAAACTGCCCCAGCCTTGCTGGTGCACTTTCTTGCAGTGCACTTCACAAACTGCTTCAGGGGTTACTAAATATGGTGCGGAATATCATACCTTTAAGATGCCACAAATGTTACTTCAGAAGATGTGCCCCAGGAAATATTAATTAAATCGTTAATACAGGTGTTTAAATAATTTCCTTCAGACACACACACACACACACACACACACACACACACACACACACACACACACTACTCGAAATAAAACTACTCGAAATAAAAAATTATCGACCCTGTGCAGTAGTTTGCATGCTTAAACAATAATGTTATGTTTTTGAAGACACATTTCATTAAGTAATACAAACATTTTATTGTTTGGCGTCCGATTGGAAATGGTGGTGTATGAAATGCTAGTTGGAATTTCAGATTTTGACATGAATTTATATAGTCATTGTTATGGAATTCCCAACCGCTATAGGCTTGCTAGTGTATTTTCTTTTTTTAAGTTCTATAGAATTTCTAACTGACTGGTTCTCTCAGCTACACCACGACGAAGAAGGAGGGAGGAAAGGGTCTGCCATGAATAGAATAGTAACAATAACAAATACTGCAGCGACGTATTGAGAAACACAAGCCATTCACGGCTAGATGCTTAAGATCGCTGAAAACACTCTTACATCCCACATACTCACCTTCCGAATGTCGCTACGCCATGCACCATGCTGCAGTACAGAGCCAACACTCAGAGACCGGAAAAAACAATCGCCGTAAACGCGGCCCACAACCAGCCACAGAAGCGCCTTTCAGCCAGAGAGAGAGAGTATTACCAGCCGTGGAGGGTCCTCCCCAGGAGGTCCTGAGAGGTAGGAATTCGAGTGCTATCAATACTTCCAACGCAAACACTTGTCGCATTGAATCTTCTCAAATTTCCACGGTGTATACTTGCAACACGCGCTGTCCCAAAGGCTTAACACTTACTGTGTGTTAGTTCATTATTCACTCGGCCAGCAGGAGCTGCAAGCCAAATCGTCATAAGCCGTGGCAGACTGGAAGCTCTCTCGGACTCTACGAACTGGTGTACAAAGTAAGGGCAGCCCCAGCTCAGAACAAAAGTGTCCGTTGAGACATTATTTCCAGACCCAACCCACTTGCTTCTTGATATGCTTTCAACAGCAATCTCCAGACTCACAGGAATATTGGGAGCCACGCACATATTTCTGCGGCTTGGTTCTAAAAGGCAAATGTCAATATTTGTCAAAACTGGTTTTATTGGCATACACCATATAGTTTCACGTGCTCTTCATAATGTTAAAACGGCCAGAGTCTAAGATGAGAGATACTGGGGTTTTAAGATGTAAGCCCCAAAGTGTTTTATCAAATTTACAACCAGCATAAAAAGGTCAATCTCGACATTGGCCCTCCCTCTTGTTTTACATTTGTTGCAAGAAGGACCAACAATGGTTTCAACAATTAATACAGTGCTGTGACATTAGACTTAAATCTGACAGGAATACACAATAATAAGTTGTTCCTTTAACACTTCCCCTAACCATTCGGTGCATTGTTAGTGAAGAGTCTAGACAGTCATCGTGGGCGCAAACATCATGTTTCACAAAGGCGATAAGAAAGAGCTTGAGGAACAAATTGCACCAGAAATATCACCGCTGAAGTCGTCACTTTTCCTTGAAGGTAAGTTTACTAAAATAAACTGGTATCAGTAGCATTTATCCCTAATTTTTCCAACACAAGACCATAAATTGACTGGTATCTCTACTTAATGCCCATATAAAATATTATCAACTGCCTATTAAATTTATTTCATTTTTTTCCCTTTAAGGTTATCCCAGTACCTGTAGAGAAGGAAATGCATGTTCGTCATTATTGACACATGTGATTTAAAGTTCTCATGAAGATGTATTTGGAAGTTCTGATGTATATGTTCCAAGTGGTGGCGAAAGTAATGTTGAAAGCAATGACGGAGGGAATACAGCTGTACGGCAGACAGTTACAAGATCTTCAAGGATTGAAGAAATTGGTCTAATTCAACAGCAGCCTGGTAATGAAACAACAAAGTTCAGTGGAAGGGGGAGGAAGAAATATGATCCGTAGGATTCATCCAGAAAAAGAAAGCGAAACGAAAAATTATGGGAGAAAAATCGGAGGAAAGAACTGAAAACTACTGGAAAGTAGTATGTGACGTTGAAAAAAACTTACACCTGCTAAAGTTCTGAAATCATCGTGCAAGTGCAGGAAAAATTGCGGAGGAAAAGTAAATGACTACAAGAGAGAGAAGATGTTCATAGAATATTACAAACTGTCCCCAGAAGCTCAAAATCAATTCATAGCTAATCATGTGTCTGAGGAAAAGAAACATGTGGGGCGTTTAAGGCACAAACCTGAAGGAACTGCAAGCAGGCGAAAATATTCCAGGATGTACTTTCTTTACAGTCCTTCTTTGCAGACTAAGATAGAAGTATGTCAGAATATGTTCCTTAGTACATTTTCTTTAACACAAAAGAAGGTAAGAATAATTGTGGAGAAAAGACGGGTCTCTGCAGGAGGAGTGTGTTTTGAAGATGGACATGGTAAACATTCTAATCATCTGGAAGTTCCACCTGACGACATTGATTTAATAAAGGAACACATTAACATGTTTCCTTCCTACGAAAGCCATTATCTCGATCTCATTGTTCTAAGAAATATTTATCTCCAGACTTGAGTATTTCAGCAATGTACCGGCTCTATCAAGAATTTTGCCAAACCAAAGGTATGAAGCCAAGAAGTGAAGCGTGTTATCGAAGAGTTTCTGAGACATGTTTCAATCTTAGCTTCCACTAACCGAATACTGACACTTCTGCAAAATGTGACAAATACACTCCTGGAAATGGAAAAAAGAACACATTGACACCGGTGTGTCAGATCACCATACTTGCTCCGGACACTGCGAGAGGGCTGTACAAGCAATGATCACACGCACGGCACAGCGGACACACCAGGAACCGCGGTGTTGGCCGTCGAATAGCGCTAGCTGCGCAGCATTTGTGCACCGCCGCCGTCAGTGTCAGCCAGTTTGTCGTGGCATACGGAGCTCCATCGCAGTCTTTAACACTGGTAGCATGCCGCGACAGCGTGGACGTGAACCGTATGTGCAGTTGACGGACTTTGAGCGAGGGCATATAGTGGGCATGCGGGAGGCCGGGTGGACGTACCGCCGAATTGCTCAACACGTGCGGCGTGAGGTCTCCACAGTACATCGATGTTGTCGCCAGTGGTCGGCGGAAGGTGCACGTGCCCGTCGACCTGTGACCGGACCGCAGCGACGCACGGATGCACGCCAAGACCGTAGGATCCTACGCAGTGCCGTAGGGGACCGCACCGCCACTTCCCAGCAAATTAGGGACACTGTTGCTCCTGGGGTATCGGCGAGGACCATTCGCAACCGTCTCCATGAAGCTGGGCTACGGTCCCGCACACCGTTAGGCCGTCTTCCGCTCACGCCCCAACATCGTGCAGCCCGCCTCCAGTGGTGTCGCGACAGGCGTGAATGGAGGGACGAATGGAGACGTGTCGTTTTCAGCGATGAGAGTCGCTTCTGCCTTGGTGCCAATGATGGTCGTATGGTGTTTGGCGCCTTGCAGGTGAGCGCCACAATCAGGACTGCATACGACCGAGGCACACAGGGCCAACACCCGGCATCATGGTGTGGGGAGCGATCTCCTACACTGGCCGTACACCTCTGGTGATCGTCGAGGGGGCACTGAATAGTGCACGGTACATCCAAACCGTCATCGAACCCATCGTTCTACCATTCCTAGACCAGCAAGGGAACTTGCTGTTCCAACAGGACAATGCACGTCCGCATGTATCCCGTGCCACCCAACGTGCTCTAGAAGGTGTAAGTCAACTACCCTGGCCAGCAAGATCTCCGGATCTGTCCCCCATTGAGCATGTTTGGGACTGTATGAAGCGTCGTCTCACGCGGTCTGCACGTCCAGCACGAACGCTGGTCCAACTGAGGCGCCAGGTGGAAATGGCATGGCAAGCCGTTCCACAGGACTACATCCAGCATCTCTACGATCGTCTGCATGGGAGAATAGCAGCCTGCATTGCTGCGAAAGGTGGATATACACTGTACTAGCGCCGACATTGTGCATGCTCTGTTGCCTGTGTCTATGTGCCTGTGGTTCTGTCAGTGTGATCATGTGATGTATCTGATCCCAGGAATGTGTCAATAAAGTTTCCCCTTCCTGGGACAATGAATTGACGATGTTCTTATTTCAATTTCCAGGAGTGTACGTCATGTTACTTAAGAATTGTATTGATGTTGTTGAACGTTGTAAGGTTGAAGTGGGACTGCAGCAACATTTGGATTTAGCACAGGCTTTTTACGATCAGAAAGACAGTGATAAAAAGAAAGCTGAGCAGCATTCCCATGTAGTAACCCTGGCCTTTGATTTGCAGAAATGTCTACCCACTTCTTTTGTACGCTGTGGTGTGGCATTTTACAAAAGACACCTTTGGACCTTCAACTTGACCAACTATGTAAAGAGATATAAAGAATGTTGTCCAGTATGTTACATTTGGAATGAAACAGTGGCAGGAAGAGGTGGCCAAGAAATACCTTCTGGTCGATATGATTATTTGATGAAACTGACCGACGAAATTGTTGAGGTACACCTGTATAGCGTTTCGAGTAGAGGACAAAACAGAAATATTTTTGTTGCCATCATGCTTCCGAGAGTAGTTTAAGGATTCATGATTCAGGGAAGACGTTTGGAAATCGACCATAAGTGGACATACTCATTTAGAAGCTGACTCAAATCACGCAGCCATTGAGAAGACAAAGAAAACAACAACTGTTGAAGTAGAACTGCCAAGAGACTAGGCCAAATTAGTATGCATGGTTTCCCGACAGCCACCCATAACTGCAATAGAGCTGGAAAAAAAGGACTTCTACAACTTTAAAAACTTGATGAGAAGTCATTAACTGCACAAGAATATTAATATAGAAGGGAGTCCTATTGTTTGGAACAAGATAAAATGGATGAAGTATCACTCAGGTATGCCAGGAACTGTCTCCTACAAACACAGTTACTTCCCAAAAGAACCATTGATGATGATAGATCTGAACAGAAAGAAAACTCGACGCTTGTCTATGCCAAAACTTGCTCCTTTATCTGATGCCATCATACCCATTTCAGAAAAGAAATAAAAGGACTTAAGGGGTCTCCTTCCATACATCAGTGTAAGCAGTCGTCCATTCTACATGCAGTTCATCAATCACGTGAGAGCCAATACACAGTCAGATGAAAGAGATAAACAGATATCTTACGAAGGGGAGGATGAGGATGGCGATGATGACGGAAACGAGTGATATATATTTTCTCTTCTCTTTTACAGTATCAACAATAGTGTAAGCAAATTATTTGTCTGATATTAAGAAATGTAAATAAACAGTTTACCCCCTGATTACGAGTCTAACCAGTGTTTTCATTATGTATGGTGATAAAATGTGATTTTTTGAACATGTAACAGTTGCTATCAGTTATTAAATTAATGAGTACAAGGAAATATTTATCTTATAATTACCTGTTTCTGGTTATTCGGTGTACCTGACCCTGATGTCCAACGGTCCACTGTCAAATAATTTAAGAGAGATCATGATGTTAAAAAGGGCCAATGTCCACTCAAGTCCTTTAATTTTTAAGGTGAAAACTCTAGAAATTTACTACTTAAAAATAAGTTTTAGTTAAGTTGATTTACTATAATGATAGTATCAAAGACCACCCAATACATTGTTAATAGTTCTCAAAAAATTACATAAAATATTCAGAATCTTGTAACTTAAAACCAAGATACTTGACATTGGCCCTTTTACAAATACGCCACAAATTTATCAGTGTAATTACAATTAAGTATTATGTTTGCTACTGCAAGCTGACACTGAGTGATGTATGGGAAATGTCTCCTCTTTACAGCAGTGGTTGTGGAACGAATCTCACATTGATATTTCAATTTCTGTAGTGCACATAATTTTCCATGTAAAGTTTCTCGCATATCCTTACACCTATCGATGTACTGAATCTATACCTCACTCACGACCCATCTGAGGCATTTTCTTTGTACATACTGCAACATAAACAAAGTAACTTTAAACTGCACCATATACACTTTTCAGACAAAAAGTGCAGTTATCATTTATATGTGTATAGCAATGGAAAAAATATAGTATGTCTACACTCACACCAGCTAGGTGTCTCGATTCTCCTCAATTCCAAGAAAATATTTGACGTTTAAGTCTTCCAGTCACCGCTTCTGGTAGTTGCTGCATCCTGGCACGAATCTGTCAAACAAGTGTTGGTAAAGCACAGGCGTCTGGCCTATATGATCATCCACAGCGGTTCCACGGACGAAATGGCTGGAAGGACATCACCCATATTGGTTGGTGTACCGTATTCAACATTGCAGTCCATACGGAGGATCTGCTTAGGGGAGCCGAAGAGGGGCATTCTGTGTATCCATTTTGTTGCAGCCCTATTGCCCATACTGTTTGTAAACTAGAGCAGATACAGTTGAACCCTCAGTGCTCTATTGTGTAGCTGTTTATGAAATGAATCTGTTACCCCTTGCATTCGGCTATACTCCTCAAAGAGTGGAAATTTCTATTCCCCATGTCAAGCTATCCTTCCCTTTTGACTATACATCATCATCATCATCAGTTATCTGCTATATAAGCAGGTCCTTTGCCTTCCATTTTCTGCGATTCATTGCTTCCTTCTTAAGGTTGCAGTATGTTGTACCGTCCATCATGTCATCCAGTATCTGGAATCTCTTCCTTCCTCGTTTTCTTTTCCCTTCTACATAACCTTCTAAAACTAGAAATTTTCTAAAACTAGACATACATAATTCTTTTTACGTAAATAATAGTCTGATTTCTTCCCACAAACGTCTGGTATTATGTCGGAACACAAGACACAGTACCTTTATGTTCAAGCAGCACAACGTTTCTATCATTTATAGTTTATAAAAAAAATTATGATATGTCCACACTTGCACCAGCAGGGTATCGTTTTCGCACAGCCCGGCAGCAAAAAGGCACCGTACCATCACGTACTTGTCAATGAATAAAAGAGGTAATTACAATTTAAAATGCCCTAGCATTTTTGTTTTTTGTTTTATCGACTTCACCACTTCCACTTGATACTTGTAAATCCATCCAACACACAGTGGCCTCATATATGCTCAGGCCGCCAAGTTGGGGTTTGTGTCTGTGCATTCCAAGCATTGCTACCGTAGACCTACTTACCACTCAGATCGTACAAATTTACCCCGGCTAAGAAATCATTATGAGTTCAATATACACTCCTGGAAATTGAAATAAGAACACCGTGAATTCATTGTCCCAGGAAGGGGAAACTTTATTGACACATTCCTGGGATCAGATACATCACATGATCACACTGACAGAACCACAGGCACATAGACACAGGCAACAGAGCATGCACAATGTCGGCACTAGTACAGTGTCTGTCCACCTTTCGCAGCAATGCAGACTGCTATTCTCCCATGGAGACGATTGTAGAGATGCTGGATGTAGTCCTGTGGAACGGCTTGCCATGCCATTTCCACCTGGCGCCTCAGTTGGACCAGCGTTCGTGCTGGACGTGCAGACCGCGTGAGACGACGCTTCATACAGTCCCAAACATGCTCAATGGGGGACAGATCCGGAGATCTTGCTGGCCAGGGTAGTTGACTTACACCTTCTAGAGCACGTTGGGTGGCACGGGGTACATGCGGACGTGCATTGTCCTGTTGGAACAGCAAGTTCCCTTGCCGGTCTAGGAATGGTAGAACGATGGGTTCGATGACGGTTTGGATGTACCGTGCACTATGTAGTGCCCCCTCGACGATCACCAGAGGTGTACGGCCAGTGTAGGAGATCGCTCCCCACACCATGATGCCGGGTGTTGGCCCTGTGTGCCTCAGTCGTATGCAGTCCTGATTGTGGCGCTCACCTGCAAGGCGCCAAACACCATACGACCATCATTGGCACCAAGGCAGAAGCGACTCTCATCGCTGAAGACGACACGTCTCCATTCGTCCCTCCATTCACGCCTGTCGCGACACCACTGGAGGCGGGCTGCACGATGTTGGGGCGTGAGCGGAAGACGGCCTAACGGTGTGCGGGACCGTAGCCCAGCTTCATGGAGACGGTTGCGAATGGTCCTCGCCGATACCCCAGGAGCAACAGTGTCCCTAATTTGCTGGGAAGTGGCGGTGCGGTCCCCTACGGCACTGCGTAGGATCCTACGGTCTTGGCGTGCATCCGTGCGTCGCTGCGGTCCGGTCACAGGTCGACGGGCACGTGCACCTTCCGCCGACCACTGGCGACAACATCGATGTACTGTGGAGACCTCACGCCCCACGTGTTGAGCAATTTGGCGGTACGTCCACCCGGCCTCCCGCATGCCCACTATACGCCCTCGCTCAAAGTCCGTCAACTGCACATACGGTTCACGTCCACGCTGTCGCGGCATGCTACCAGTGTTAAAGACTGCGATGGAGCTCCGTATGCCACGGCAAACTGGCTGACACTGACGGCGGCGGTGCACAAATGCTGCGCAGATAGCGCCATTCGACGGCCAACACCGCGGTTCCTGGTGTGTCCGCTGTGCCGTGTGTGTGATCATTGCTTGTACAGCCCTCTCGCAGTGTCCGGAGCAAGTATAGTGGGTCTGACACACCGGTGTCAATGTGTTCTTTTTTCCATTTCCAGGAGTGTATACTAGAGTACGTCCATTTGGATTTAATTTTCAAGGGACAAGCAAATGGATGTAGAAACCACAAAACTGTGCTGTATCGAGTCGAAGCACATTTTAAGTTCTCATTGTTAAGCACCGTACCTGTAACACTGTAGCACTTTCGAGCATGAGGAGGATCACCGCGAGACGGATCTGTTGTTGCAGCTGGCAAAATCACGTTCGTTACGAAAAAACAGATGAATCTGTTAGAGCACCATAGTAATATTTTGTTTGTTACATGTGCGAGAAAGGGCGACTTAATTATTCATACCTGTTTAGACACTATAACGTGTGTGTAGGAGCTGAATTTTCAACAAGGAATACCATGTTGTGTAGAAACCTTCTATAGCCTTGTATGCAAAGAATGCTTAATTCCAAGCGTACAGTAGACTTCTGCTTGTCCCTTTCAGTGCAACAGTTGTATGTAACTGAATGATCACCATGAATCCATCAGCATTCTGTTATTCAATTTCAAGTGTGTGCAGGATGTCTTTGAATAAGGTAATTTTGTAATTCGAATAGTGAATTTGAGGAGTGGTAGTGGGTGTATTGTGTAAAGTATAGTTATGCTTTAGTTATCGCTATTAAAGGGGGATAGTGACTACACAACTCTGCTTATTCAAGAACACAGCTGCATCCACACATTGGAAAAAATATTCTAGAGCTCTTACCTCTTCAGTACGTAACGATAATTAGCTTTGAGGACTACGGTTTCGCTGGGAAAATAGAATGTTGCTGCTGACAACGTGTTTGAGCGGGTGAAGTCAAGGAATGTGTGTAATTCGCTCTCGTATATTTATATGAGACTGATTAATTGTCGTCACCATGTGAACACTTTTGGTTACTACATGTTCCCTACACAATTTGACCATTACTGTGTGATATATATCGCACAGATTTTATTTGTTACCTGACTTTTTTAAAAGGGATGAACTCATTTCAAAGCATGAGACCTGCTTTAAGAACAATGACTCGAATGCGCGATGTCAGATTGATGGACTACCGTCAATGTCCGTTATCCCACTTTAGTTAAAGCTTTGCAGCAACGTGATACTCTGTTTCTGTGACTCGTGTGGCGCTTAATTTGTTATTAAAGTGTTTGATTGTTTCAAGTGAACTCAAAATGCCGAAGAGAAATTGTTCGTTCCAAGAAAAATATTCAAATGAATGGTTCTTCACAACACGAGGGGTCGTGACTATGAAGCAGGATGTGTAATTTGTAAGTTATTTTGAGGAAATACGGTGCGATATTGTGATTTAGTGTGTTTCAGTGCGCGATGCGCCAGCCTCACGGCAAACGGCGGACGAAGGCTGGCCGGTGCGTTATGCAAGTGAGACAAGTTTTGCAACGAGCATGTGTGTACGTGCGCGGCAGCCATCAGAACGCAGCATTAGCAGGCGCCTGTGGCACGGTTGCGTTAGCCAACTCATCGAGAATCTTCTAGTAAACACGCCCCGCCGCGTAATCGGCGGATTGAGCAGCGGTCTGCACTATTTAAGGGCATCAGAGGTGGGCGTCGGCATTCGGTTCGACCGACTGGGCGTTCAGTCGCTGTCACGTCGTCGTCATCAGTGACGCTGTCTCCGAGGACCGGTCGGCGGGGGCCGTTGCCTGCTGCTGCACCGGCGACTCCCGGCGTCGTCACGAGCCGCCACATCTGTGAGCTGGGCCGTGCCTCGCGCCACTAACCTCCTACCGCCCGCGCAGCCGCGTTCCCCGGGGCTGCGTGCATCAGCACGTATCCACCACGACACCAGCGGTGGGGTTGAGCTACCGGAAAATGGACTGGGAGAACCAACAATAAAGATGAAGACTGCCAAAAACAGTCACCATCTTCCACCCAGCCATGCCCTGCACCCCCAACCACCTCACCCGCTCTTGTTATCCTATTACAATATTTAGGGCCGTTTAGCAAATGTATAGTATAAATCAAACCTGCACTCTGGAAGAACTCAAGGAAATGGAGAGTTGCTTTGTTTCATATTCATTCAAAAACGGTCAATTAATAACAGCAGTGAAATCATGAGTGTCCTGTCATACCATTATGATCATCATGTCTTTTAAATCAGTGAACTATACTTTCACGCTAAGCTCAAACCTTTTGAATGTTTATGAATCTGCAAAAAAAAGTAACGTTGGGCACAACAAAACCAACAGCAATTGTGAAACAACTGTTAGCGCCTGACATTGTCAAACATATACACAATGATTCTCCAGAGTTCCTAATTTTTGGTGTAGCTCCATCTGTTCGCAACCAAAAGCGGATTTTGCTCTAATCTTTCTCTTTCTTAAGCTTAAGAAAAGTAACCCGCTTTGTCCCCACTTTTTAAGCTTAAGAAATGTAACTGTCTTTGTCCCCATTTCTCCTTCCCAAATTATGTTCATTTTCAGTCATATTGAGAGAATTGCCCCGGTTTGTCAGACAGAAATTATGGCAAACCTGAATACATAAAAAGCTGAATGTATAGCTTTCGCTAAGTGGGGAGACGGTTACCTACATTTAATCTTGCATTCGGTTTTGTGAAAACGCAAAAAAAACCAGAACCAGCAGGACGCAGGCATCTATTTGTCCAGCATTCTCAGGTTGGCACCGGACTGTCGAGCGCATTCAGACGAGCATTCATCTACACACCTCTCTCTCTGCTCTCTGGTATGGACAACCTCCCCTAATGTAGTCTACAACATCGGAGTGCTTGTCTGTTGACATTTACTCCACACATATAAGATAAAATTGAATGAGATTAAAAAAATTGGCTAAAACTTGTCTGAGATCGACAGGATAAAATACTGTGGGTGCTAGGAAACTAGCGGTGCGAGGAAGAGGAATGTTTGTTCTTCTTCTGCTTACTCTTGGAATCAGAGGCGCCAGCAGGAGGGGGGGGGGGGGGGGGAGAGCAGTGGGGGCAGTAGCCCCTAGTGAGAATTCATTCAGTTTACGAATATAAAAAATACCTGTAACTTTAGGGCTCAGTTATATATGATTTAAAATACCTGCAAAATTACCACTAAAATAACCGGAAAATATCGATAAATTGACGTAAAAATGATATAAAACATATGTAAACAGAATTAGAGGATGAACTAGAGCAATGAAAAACTTTAAAGGAGAATCGAACTAAAACTAAAAAATGATGACAAATTTTAAAAATGTGTGTTTTCTTTAAGAAATACACTCCTGGAAATTGAAATAAGAACACCGTGAATTCATTGTCATAGGAAGGGGAAACTTTATTGACACATTCTTGTTGTCAGATACATCATATGATCACACTGACAGAACCACAGGCACATAGACACAGGCAACAGAGCATGTACAATGTCGGCACTAGTACAGTGTATATCCACCTTTCGCAGCAATGCAGGCTGCTATTCTCCCATGCAGACGATCGTAGAGATGCTGGATGTAGTCCTGTGGAACGGCTTGCCATGCCATTTCCACCTGGCGCCTCAGTTGGACCAGTGTTCGTGCCGGATGTGCAGACCGCGTGAGACGACGCTTCATCCAGTCCCAAACATGCTCATTGGGGGACAGATCCGAAGATCTTGCTGGCCAGGGTAGTTGACTTACACCTTCTAGAGCACGTTGGGTGGCACGGGATACATGTGGATGTGCATTGTCCTGTTGGAACAGCAAGTTCCCTTGCCGGTCTAGGAATGGTAGAACGATGGGTTCGATGACGGTTTGGATGTACCGTGCACTATGCAGTGTCCCCTCGACGATCACTTGAGGTGTACGGCCAGTGTAGGAGATTGCTCCCCACACCATGATGCTGGGTTTTGGCCCTGTGTGGCTCGGTTGTATGCAGTCCTGATTTTGGCGCTCACCTGCACGGCGCCAAACACGCATACGACCATCATTGGCACCAAGGCAGAAGCAACTCTCATCGCTGAAGACGACACGTCTCCATTCGTCCCCCATTCACGCCTGTCGTGACACCACTGGAGGCGGGATGCACGATGTTGGGGCGTGAGCGGAAGACGGCCTAACGGTGTGCGGGACCGTAGCCCAGCTTCATGGAGACGGTTGCGAATGGTCCTCGCCGATACCCCAGGAGCAACAGTGTCCCTAATTTGCTGGGAAGTGGCGGTGCGGTCCCCTACGTCACTGCGTAGGATCCTACAGTCTTGGCGTGCATCCGTGCGTTGCTGCGGTACGGTCCCAGGTCGACGGGCACGTGCACCTTCCGCCGACCACTGGCGACAACATCGATGTACTGTGGAGACCTCACGCCGCACGTGTTGAGCAATTCGGCGGTACGTCCACCCGGCCTCCCGCATGCCCACTATATGCCCTCGCTCAAAGTCCGTCAACTGCACATACGGTTCACGTCCACGCTGTCGCGGCATGCTACCAGTGTTAAAGACTGCGATGGAGCTCCGTATGCCACGGCAAACTGGCTGACACTGACGGCGGCGATGTACAACTGCTGTGCAGCTAGTGCCATTCAACGGCCAACAACGCGGTTCCTGGTGTGTCCGCTGTGCCGTGCGTGTGATCATTGCTTGTACAGCCCTCTCGCAGTGTCCGGAGCAAGTATGGTGGGTCTGACACACCGGTGTCAATGTGTTCTTTTTTCCATTTCCAGGAGTGTATAAGGGGAAAACATCTGGCTTACCATGAAACGACAAATGCTCTTCAGAGAACAATAGTAATTCAGTAAGCATATTAGAATGTGTAGGCCTATTCCAAGATAGAGCTCTATCACATGAAAGAATCGTTCTTAGTTAGTGCACTACGCAGCTGCAGAACACTATTGTTAAGTACATAAAATAAGCTTTCACAGTAAAGTAAGTGAATTTGACCAGGTTTACACAGTTGAGTGTAGTGAACCGTTTTTTTCCGGACTGTTAATTTAAATCCAACTGTGTTCACTGCATGAGCAGTGTTTTTAAGCGCTTAAACAATTATTAGTGGTAAGAAAACAATTTATTGACAGAATACCGTTCAGAAACATAAAATCTGGGAATATATATACGAGTGTTCATATATATATGGTGAAAATATTTTGCCCCTACTGAGACAAAAACCTGCAGGCGCTCCTGCTTGCAATAGCAGTGATTATGCGTTGCCAGTCATACTCGGTAAAAATAGGGAAGCGGTTTATGAGGTCCAAATCCCTCTTAGAACGACGGCGCTCAGTCATAAGGCTTGTGTGGTAGAGGAGGTTTAGGAACTCTGGAATCCGTGAAAGGGTAGGGGGTATTGTGTTGCGCGTAGGTCTTGTCACGCAATGATTTTGCGACCATCTTCAGTAGTCCTACCGCAGTCATCTCTGTCTTTGATGGAGGCGTATTGACTATCTCTTCTGTGTCCTATTCTTGGATGGGCGTAACAGTTGTGTCTTCATCTGCCAGCAGCGGCTGTTCGACCTCGCCCTCGGGAGGGCGGGCGGGTGGTTCCATGTCTTTGGCCACGTCATCCCGTGTTGCTGGTGGAGCTGCCTCGGAATATTGTTTTCGTAGCCCCTCTCCTTTCGAGGAGGGGGCAGACATCTCTATCGCCTCCTCCGTGGGCACACCCACAGAGCCCTGCGTTGCCGCAGGAGCTGGGAGAGCGTCCGTCTGTGTGGCGATGGTGGCAGTCGCAACGTCTCGCCCCTTGCGAGATTTGCAGGTCAGCGACTCGCGGAGATGAGCGAGCTGAAGACGCACCTCGTCCACCTCAGCCCGAAGTGCAGCCCTCTCCTCTTCAATGGAAGATTTGAGAGCGGCAACTGAATTGGCGATAGCATCATCGACCAAGAGAATCCTGTCAGGGGTGCAGCAGCACTCACGGCAACACCGGCAGAAGCGCCAATGGTGCGATGCGCAGGCAGGGCATTTACCGCATCTTGGTCCATTGCCCCTCCTCTTGCGCCGTGATTGGCCGTCGACGTGTGTGCCGCCCCTTCCAGCGGCCACAGCTCTCGAGATAATTGCAGCCACGGTAGTTGGCGGCGTGTGTGCCGTGCACACTTCAAACACGCGAGTACGGCGGTGCAGTCCGCGGCGAAGTGCCCCAGCTTCTGACAGCGGAAGCACTGTACAGGCTAGCTGTCCATCCCCAGCACTTATCCGGGGAGGCTGACGATCGCGGCTTCTAGTTCTCCTCGTTTTCGCTTCGGGCGTCCAGGCATGTTGATGCAGCGAGCGAGAGCAGCAGCGATGTGACCCGCAGTGAGTCAGCAGCGTCATCTACACGTGGATGCTGCGTTCCTATTGTGTCACCAGAGGAAGTGGTAGGTGGAAGGGCAGAGAATTATAAAGGCTACCCCACCCCCAGTAGCCCTTATTCTGTCGTCAACCCCCTTAGTGTCAGGTCGATTGTCTTGCTACTGCTCGTGTGCGTTAATCGTTATTTTGGTTCATCTAACATGAAGCATTCAGGGGCATCAAGCGCCATCGATTGTGCCAGTGGTGGCAAACGGCAGAGGCCGTTGAAGCAGGATGGACAATTAGCCGTGAGTAGAAAAAAAAATGGTTCAAATGGCTCTGAGCACTATGGGACTCAACTGCTGCGGTTATCAGTCCCCTAGAACTTAGAACTACTTAAACCTAACTAACCTAAGGACATCACACACATCCATGCCCGAGGCAGGATTCGAACCTGCGACCGTAGCAGTCGCACGGTTCCGGACTGCGCCCCTAGAACCGCGAGACCACCGCGGCCGGCAACGTGAGTGCAGACACAGATCGATAACTGTAACTTTTCTCTTTCACTAAGAATTTCGTAGTATTGAATGCATTTCTTCGGCGTTAATGCTGTAGTGCAAAAGCAGAGATAGTGGCAGCAGCTGCTATTTTTCACTAAGAATTTCGTATTGAATATTGCTTTAGCATGTATCCAGCGGCTAATGCAGGAGGCTGAGAGGCGACAGCTGCAGCAACAGCGGCAGCAGTGGCAGCAGCTACCCCTGCAGCAGCAGCAACAACAGTGGCTGCAGCTTCACCAGCAGTGGCAGTAGCAACATCTGCACCAGCAGCAGCATCAACGGCAGTGGGAGCAGCAGCTGCAGCGGCAGCAGCTGTGCAGGAACTGCAGCAACAGCAACAGCAGTGGCAGAAACTGCAGCAGTAGTAATATCATCGTAAGTAGTATATATACTTTTCATCGAATACGTAATACATTGTGACCGACGAGTCTAAGGTTGTTGTAAATGATTTCGAGGAACCAAAATCGATAAATATTATTTTTTTCACAAAGAATTTCGCATTTTTTCAGTACATGTCGTGTATATGTAGCTCCTTTCTGAAAATTTCGTCGTTTACGTGTCGCATTGTTGTTGTCGCAAATGATTTCGAGGAACAAACTCGACAAAACGTTACTTCTTTTCTATTCACCAAGAATTTCGTATTGTTTCATATATATATATATATATATATATATATATATATATATATATATATATATATATTACTGTGCTTAAGCTGTATGTTGCTGTTTGACAAAAATTTCGTCGTATACGTAATAAGGGGCAGATTCATTGTTGTAGACGATTTCCTGGTAGACATGGAGGGGTAGGTGCTGAAGATATGCACGAGGCATCATAGATGTCATGTAAGTGTATATTCAAAAAAATATATTTTTCTTTCTGTAGTCTTTGGGTGTATATGTTTTTATCATTAGATCGTTATGATGTAAGTGATATAGGGGAGCTAGATCGAAGAATCCTCGGTGGTTCAGGCGAGGACGAAATGCCACAGTGGGTGGAGGAGATGGAGAGGGACCTTCGTTGGTGTGGGAGGTGAGGGAGATGACAGGGAGCCAGAGCGAAATAGGTAATAAGTACTCACTCTGCTTACAAATAATCAGTGTTCTTTATTTCCTTGCAGAAAGCAGCAGCGGGCCATGTCTGGAATGTTGTACATATTTGTGTTCATTATTCTTTATGTCTTTTAGAACGGAGGCATCTGTGGAACATTTTCCAATATCCCACCGTGGCTCGAGAACTGGGGGTGGCGAAATCTGTAACATCGAGACGGGCTCCTGTGTGGCACGCTCCGCAAGCAAGGGCGCCGCTAATCACCGCATGGAAAGCCACCGCCGCCCCCGCTCCACTGGCGATCTTGGGCGAGACTCCCTCTGGCAAGCAGGTCAGGGCTGCAGCAGCTGGGCTACTCACACTGGCTCGATTCTGTAGCGTCTCCTTCTCCTCCTTTTCCTCTTCCACCATCCCGCCCTCGCCGATCTCGTGAGGTATGGCACCTACCCCTCAACACATCACCGGCAGCAGCTTCATTTTAGTGAAAGACACCAGGTCAATGACACCATACCACAGTTACGATACGATTGCAGGCGCCTTTGAGGAGCCAATCTCGTTCACAAGGATCGAGAATACAGCAGAAGGGTATCACGAACCTGCCGAGTTTCTGAGAGTGTCTCATGGAAACGGATTTCTTCAAAGTTGTTAATTATCTGTGCTATCCCGCCATTAAATGCAGTGCATTGCTCTGCATGGAACTGTCGCACCTCCTCAAAGATACTTCTGGCATTTAAGAGCCAGCCTTAATTCTCTTTTTGGGGGGTAACTGGCGTGATAACGTGGAGCACATAAATCATCGAGCGGTTTCGTGAATCCACCCTGAGCGCTATATTGGACCAGTTTTCTGAGATCGAAGTTAGGGCGTCAGCTAAAACACTAAGCTGAGTACTACACCTGGACATCCATACAAATGTCTAAGATCCAGTAAATGGAAGGTCTAGCCACAAAGAACTACCTGAAGATATAGCTAATAAGAGGGCATGCATTAATGTCGAAAACAGAAAGGATCAGTCTTGTTTTGCATGATCAATCCAGGCTTGTGAGAGAAATTACACAAAAGATCCGCTGTGTACAGGTAAATACCGTGTACCTAAAGATACTACCCCTGGAGGGTAAAACTTTGACGGTATCAAGTTCCATATCAGGAACCAGGACATACCTAAATTTCAGCTGCAGAATACTGGAATATCGGCTCTTCTTTGTGGCATGGAGAAGAAAAGCGAGCCAGATAAGCATGACAGGCATATAGTCATCGGCCCCCTCTATTTCTCAAAATTTGCTGCTGAGTGTAAGAGCCATGTAAACATGCTCTTATTCTCTGATGAGGAAAATGAGGAGAAAGGCAATTATGTCTGGATGAAAGACATGTCCGGACTCTTATTATCTCAACTGAATAACTACAAGAGTAAAAAGCATATTTTCTTAAAGGGCCTGAATTATTTTTCCTCAGACAAGTTATTAACAGCACATTTAGTAGATTGTGCTTCCAAGGACCTGGTGCATGGTATTATGCCTACTGAGGAAAACATATTCATAAAGTTTAAAAATTCTCACCATCAGGAGCAATGCCAATTTGTAGTGTACACCGATTTTCAATGCCTCCTCGCTCCTCTGACCTGCTGTGAATGTGACTCAGTAGGGTGATTTTCTATGTTCTGAGGCACTAGGACAATTTTGTGAAAAATAAAAAATTGCTTGTTAACACTAGCAATTTTTAATTTTTCATAAGATTGTCCTAATCTCCCAGAACATACAAAATCATCCTACTTTCCTTTTACCTAATAATAATATAATATAATAAAATAGTATAATAATAGCTATAATAAAAAATGATTTACTTTACATACATTTCACATTGGGGAACATAATAAAATAATTAAAATGAATCAGTTAACAATGTACATTATTTTAAAAAAACGCCTTGTGAATGTTAGTAAATAATTAAAATGTATTAGTTAACAAAGTAAATAATTGAAGTGTATTAGTTTACAAAAGTAAATAATTAAAATAAATTAATTAACAAAAGCAAATTATATTTAAAATTTTCATTTTTTATTTTTCTATCTTTCTTAAAATGATTCAGAAATGTGTATAAGTATGAAGTTAACACTTTCATTAATTTTTTAAGTGTTTCATTCGTCTATATAGAAGCAAATATTTATAATTAAAAATTTTCAGTAAGTAATCTATGTTGTGCATCATAGGTGAGATTCTTTTTACCATACATAATTACACAACAAGTGTATCATTTGGAATTTTATCATTAAAAGTTGCACAACGTTTCATAGTTGCTTTTTTGTAGATACAACATTCTTTCTTTGTGTGATGTTCATTACATAAATTGTATAATTATTTATAAAACTAAATGGACTAATATCAATATCTGATTTTAGTAAAGTAATTCCTTTAAAATCTTAAAATGCATCATATGCTTTTAGAAAGTTATTTGGCAGATTAATATTCCACATTTCTTGGAGAAATACTTCATTTCTACCATTTTGTAAATAAACATTCTCTAGTTTAACATGATCAAGTAATGGTGACTCAACTAATTGATGATTTTTACGATTTGTCTGAAATACAACAAAAACAAAATATGGCATATCAAATTCTGTGGACTTATAGTAATTTGTAATATCTAGATCAAAACTGTTTTTATTAGATATACCAGCAACTTCTTCTGTTTGAAGTTCATAAAAAGAAGTTGGTATTTTCGGATTTCTAAGACTATTTTCACATTGTTCAAGTTCGTAAACTGATTCATATTTAACAACAGGTATAGAAATATCATTAGATTCTACAACAATTTTACCTTATTTAGAAAGAGAATCTTTTATTTCAATTCCAGCATCATTTTTATCAGACCAACAAAGAATTACATCTCTAGAAGATAAACAACTTGTGAAAATTACAGTTAAATCTCCTTCCCACATAATTTCTTTACAATCTTTTAAAAAATCCACCAAGTATTGATAATGAATCAAGTATTTCATTTCTTCTATTATTATATTTTTCCTGTATTAATTATGTCCCTCTAAACTTATTTGGTCAGTAAAAGATAAAGTTAAATGTAATAAAACTGTTGATGAAATCAAAGGATGTTCAATCCTAAATAAAATATTATTTCCTTACTTTAAGTTACCAAGTCAAACAATTTAGCTACATAATAACCAATTAATTTTTTATTTGATTATCCATCATAAGTTGGATAATCTGTTCCATCATTTCCAATAATACTAAAATTCATATACAATTGTGGATGATTTGGATGAATCCATCCATCTCCAATATTTAATTCAATTTCTGTATCTTTGTTAGGAACATATAAATTACTTTTTGGTTTTCTCATTCACAGGAAATGAGTAAAACTGATAACTTTAAATTTTATTCATGATTGTTTTAGCAATTACTTATTAATTAAGTAAAAAATTTATTATAATATTAAGGTGTTTCTAAAATAACTGTTACAGTAGCAACTAAATCTTGAATTGTATCAAAAATAGGAACATTTACAGGATATTTTGGTTCATAAATTATTAGTCCCCCAAAATCTGCATTATGTTTAAATGAAGCAATAATATTAGATTCTTTATGAAAATGACCATTACGTTTTTCATACATTCCATCATCAAGATTAAAATTGGTATTTATTAATTGAAAAGGAAGTATTCGGGGAACATATTTAGCTACAGATTTTTCATTAGGTAAAATAACTTGATTATTAAAACCGAATAATTTTCCAATACTATCTTCTATTTCCATATGCAATTTTACATCACTTTCAATAGTTATTCTGTTTAATATTTCATCTGGTTTAATATTTACATTAGGCTTTTTCGAATTAATGAATTTTTTTACATTTTTAAAACTTTATTAACTTAGAGGAATTTCTATCGTTTCTCCATCACAATAAAGACTATTTTTGGTGTAATATTTGGATTTAAAAAATTTGAATAAAAACCAACTAATGGAACAATACAATGACTATCACGTATTGGATCAGCTAATCTTTTTCTGAGTATTGAAGATTTATCACTAAGTTGAAATAATCTACTTATTTACTATTGCAAAAAAATTGTTAAATAAATGAACAAGACAGATTGGGAACATAACATGCTAACTTTTTACCAAATTCTATTAGATGTGTAATAATTGGAACAAATGGTTGTGGAAAAACAACATTGATGATTGGTAATTATATTTTAGCTCCAGGCTGGTTAAACTGGAATAAAATTAAACATTTATAAACTTATTCAAAAAGTTTAGGACAACCAAAGTATCTAGAATTCAAAAAACAATGTAAAAATTAATAAAAATATTATTAATTTATTGAAAATAATGGAGAATTAATACATTTGATGAATGTGAAGAAAATTCCATTGTTATATTTGATGACTTCATACTAGAAAATCAGGAAATTGTAAGAGAATACTTTACTAGAGGCAGACACAAAGGTATGGATAGCTTTTATTAGCTAATACTTATTCAAAGATACCAAAACAGTTAGTCAGAGATAACCCAATTTTTTACAATGTCCTCAGACAAGATTATACAAATTTCAATCATATTTATCGTGAATTTGTTGGTGGATATTTAAAGTTTGAAAATTTTAAAGAAGTATGTAGCAAATGTTGGAACGATGGGTTTGGATTTTTCACAATAGATGTGTCTAGAATATCAACTGATGGTAAGTTTAGGAATAAAATATATTTCTTGAAAACATAAACATTAAATGTTAAATATAAACGTAAATGTAAACGTTAAATTGAAATATAAACATATATGATAAGGCAAAGATAAATATAAACATAAAACATAAACGTAACTAATCTTTTTCTTTCTTAATAATGTTTTCAAAGTTTGATGAAGAAGTTGTTAAAAAAGCTAAACAAAATCGAAAGAAAGCTGAAGAATTAAAAGAACAATTTAAGCTTTGGAAAAAGCATCCGAGAACAGAATATGAGCAATATAAAAAGGAAGGTAACCTGTTAATGATGCTATTGAAAAAGTACAACACAGTATTGAAGGTTTAGGTTATGAAAGCAATTGAAAAAATAGATAAGTTGAAAAACAAATGATTCCATGTCGTCATCATATAGAAGATTCTTGAGATTTATCACCAATTAAACCATTAACACATTGGTCTGATGATATTCCTGGAAAATACGATTATACATTAAGTGAATCAGAAATTCAAGACATAATTAATAAATATCAACCAAAAAGAATCAAATATCAAGAAGAAAAAGAAACAAGTAGTCGTCAAAACGAAACTAAAAACATAAATCAAACTAAAAAGATAAATGTTAGTGAAAGAATGTTAAAGTATATAAATCATAGTGAGGATAAAGTATTTGGTTTAAAGCTGTTGGTATGTTTAAATATAATGGTAAATTACCTGTTGAATTTAATGGTGATGAACTAACAATTGGTGAAAAAACGTATCAACGTACAGATGGGCTAATGAGGATTTTAACTTAAAAACAAATTACTATGGATGATTTTTTTTTTTAAACTGGCGTTCTACGGATCGGAGCGTGGAATGTCAGATCCCTTAATCGGGCAGGTAGGTTAGAAAATTTAAAAAGGGAGTTGGATAGGTTAAAGTTAGATATAGTGGGAATTAGTGAAGTTCGGTGGCAAGAGGAACAAGACTTTTGGTCAGGCGAATACAGGGTTTTAAACACAAAATCAAATAGGATTAATGCAGGAGTAGGTTTAATAATGAATAGGAAAATAGGGGTGAGGATACGCTACTACAAACAGCATAGTGAACTCATTATTGTGGCCAAGATAGAAACGAAACCCATGCCTGCCACAATAGTACAAGTTTATGTGCCAACTAGCTCTGCAGATGACGAAGAAATGGAAGAAATGTATGATGAAATAAAAGAAATTATTCAGATAGTGAAGGGTGACAAATTTAATAGTCATGGGTGACTGGAATTTGGTATTAGGAAAAGGGAGAGAAGGAAACGTAGTAGGTGAATATGAATTGGGGGGGGGGGGGAAGAAATGAAACAGGAAGCTGTCTGGCAGAATTTTGCACAGAGCACAATTTAATCATAGCTAACACTTGGTTCAAGAATCATAAAAGAAGGCTGTATACGTGGAAGAACCCTGGAGATACTGATAGGTTTCAGATAGATTATATAATTGTACGACAGATTTAGGAACCAGGTTTTAAATTGCAAGACATTTCCAGGGCAGATGTGGACTCTGACCACAATCTATTGGTTATGAACTATAGATTAAAACTGAATAAACTGCAAAAGTGAAGTGAAGCATGCAAAAAGGAATACAAACGTCTCAAAAATCAGATCGACAGGAACTGCAAAATGGCTAAGCAGGGATGGATAGAGGACAAATGTAAGGATGTAGAGGCCTATCTCACGAGGGGTAAGATAGATACTGCCTAAAGGAAAATTAAAGAGACCTTTGCAGAAAAGAGAACCACTTGTATGAATATCAAGAGCTCAGATGGAAACCCAGTTCTATGAAAAGAAGGGAAAGCAGATAAGTGGAAGGAGTATATAGAGGCTCTATACAAGGGCGATGTACTTGAGGACAATATTATGGAAATGGAAGAGGAAGTAGATGAAGATGAAATGGGAGATATGATACTCCATAAAGAGTTTGACAGAGCACTGAAAGACCTGAGTCGAAACAAGGCCCCCGGAGTAGACAACATTCCATTGGAACTAATGACGGCCTTGGGAGACCCAGTACTGACAAAACTCTACCATCTGGTGAGAAAGATAAATGAGACAGGCGAAATACCCTCAGACTTCAAGAAGAATATAATAATTCCAATCTCAAAAAAAGCAGATGTTGACAGATGTGAAAATTACCAAACTGTCAGTTTAATAAGTCACGGCTGCAAAATACTAACACAAATTCTTTACAGACGAATGGGAAAAGTAGTAGATGCGGACCTCGGGGAATACTAGTTTGGATTCCGTAGAAATATTGGAATACGTGGGGCAATACTGACCCTACAACAATCTTAGAAGCTAGATTAAGGAAAGGCAAACCTAAGTTTCTAGCATTTGTAGACTTAGAGAAAGCTTTTGACTATGTTGACTGGAATACTCTCTTTCAAAAATCTGGATGTGGCAGAGGTAAAATACAGGGAGCGAAAGGCTATTTACAATTTGTACAGAAACCAGATGGCAGTTATAAGAGTCGAGGGACATAAAAGAGAAGCAGTGGTTGGGAAGGGAGTGAGACATGGTTGTAGCCTCTCCCTGATGTTATTCAATCTGTATATTGAGCAAGCAGTAAAGGAAACAAAAGAAAAGTTAGGAGTAGGTATTATAATCTAGGGAGAAGAAATAAAAATGTTGAGGGTCGCCGATGACATTGTAATTCTGTCAGAGACAGCAAATTATTTGGAAGAGCAGTTGAACGGAATGGATAGTGTCTTGAAACGAGGATATAAGATGAACATCAACAAAAGCAAAATGAGGATAATGGAATGTAGTCGAATTAAGTCGGGTGATACTGAGGGAATTAGATTAGGAAATGAGACACTTAAAGTAGTAAAGGAGTTTTGCTATTTGGGGAGCAAAATAACTGATGATGGTCGAAGTAGAGAGGATATAAAATGTAGAATGGCAATGGCAAGGAAAGCTTTTCTGAAGAAGAGAAATTTGTTAACATCGATTAAAGATTCAAGTGTCAGGAAGTCGTTTCTGAAAGTATTTGTATGGAGTGTAGCCATATATGGAAGTGAAACATGAACGATAAATAGTTGGGACAAGCAGAGAATAGAAGCTTTTGAAATGTGGTGGTACAAAAGAATGCTAAAGATTAGATGGGTAGATCACATAACTAATGAGGAGGTATTGAGTAGGATTGGGGAGAAGAGAAATTTGTGGCACAACTTGACTAGAAGAAGGGATTGGTTGGTAAGACATGTTCTGAGAAATCAAGGGATCACAAATTTAGTATTGGAGGGCAACGTGGAGGGTAAAAATTTTAGAGGGAGACCAAGAGATGAATACACTAAGCAGATTCAGAAGGATGTAGGTAGCAGCAGTTACTGGGAGATGAAGAAGCTTGCACAGGATAGAGTAGCATGGAGAGCTGCATCAAACCAGTCTCAGGACTGAAGCCCACAACAACAAGTAGTTCTAAGTTCTAGGTCACTGATGACCATATATGCTAAGTCCCATAGTGTTCAGAGCCATTCGAACAATTTTTGAACCAAATCACAGCAGGTCTTTTCCATACCTCATACGTTTGTTCGTCACATACTTGTCTAAAGCAAATTGTGCAATGCTCTTGAACTTTGTCCATTGATGCTCAACATTTTCATTGTCATTATGAAGAAATATTATTAAATACAGGAGCATTATATTCTGATAATTATCCAAATAAAATAAGATCAGGTAAAGGTAAGAAATATTTATATTTAATGAAACCAATTGTTGAAGATTGTTTTCCAAACTTAAGAAGAAAATCAACTAATGATTCTTCAGATTTTAGTTTTCAAGAAAAACAAAAATAGGCGAACGTTTAGTTAAAAAATGTACAGATAAATCAATTGAAAGTGTTTGGATGGATGATGTTAGATAATTAATTGATAAATGGGCAGTAGTTTATGGTGAGGAATTAGCAGGAAATAAAAATTATCACAATGAAAAATTTAGTATTGCACAAATGTTAACAAATAAATTTAGCGATTTTATAAATGATAACCTAAAGTAATTGCATATTTATTTAGATTTTTATTAATCTTCACATAGATTTGAAAAAGTAATAAACATGGTAAAGGATTAGTCGATTGGCTTTTAAATAATGTTCCAATGCCTGAGATGCAACTACCAGGATATAATTACTGTGGACTGTTTACTAAACTTGAAGAAAGATTAGCCAAATCTGATAAAGCTCTAAATCCATTAGATGAAGCTTGTAAAAACGTGATATTGCTTCTAGATATAATAAAAATAAACGAATTACACATGAATCAGATAAACAACTTCAGTTAGCCACAAAAGAAAGAATGCATGCAAGTAATGCCAGTTTGTAAGAGAAAGTTGCAACAACAGCAGTTAGAGGTATTATGTATGGTATAAGGAAACTTAGTTCTGGAATTGATGTTGATGAAAATGGTTGGGGTTATAAAAATCTTTAAACTATGTAAAAAAATCTTTATTAAATTTTTAACTATATAAATTAATTACTTTACAACTGATTATACTTTGCTACCCTGTGGCAAAACAAAACCAAAGTCAATTAAATTAAAGTTTGATAATGAACAATTAGATGCAATCAAACCATTTTTAACAGATGTTCAAACAAGAAAGAAAGAAAAAAAAGTTGGTGGAAATTTACTTGTTACATCTACATCTACATCTACATCCATACTCCACAAGCCACCTGATGGTGTGTGGCGGAGGGTACCCTGAGTACCTCTATTGGTTCTCCCTTCTATTCCAATCTCTCATGTTGTTAAAAAAATTATTAAGTATTTAACAAAAAAGAAAGATGGTAAAGGGTCAACACAATATGAATGCGGATTTTTACCATATTTATTAGTTGCATTACCTTATTTAAGAACAATTGATTCATTACCTGGTGGAGTGCAGAAAATGCAAAATGCAGTTACAAATAAGAAGAAAGCTGATAAAGAATTAGAGAAACAAAAAAGACAAAACTTAGAAATGGAAAAGAAAGCAGGTAATAGAATAAAGAAAACAGAAAAATTCGAAAAAGTAATTGATAAATACACCCCTGGAAATTAAAATAAGAACACCGTGAATTCATTGTCCCCGGAAGGGGAAACTTTATTGACACATTCCTGGGGTCAGATACATCACATGATCACACTGACAGAACCACAGGCACATAGACACAGGCAACAGAGCATCCACAATGTCGGCACTAGTACAGTGTCTGTCCACCTTTCGCAGCAATGCAGGCTGCTATTCTCCCATGGAGACGATCGTAGAGATGCTGGATGTAGTCCTGTGGAACGGCTTGCCATGCCATTTCCACCTGGCGCCTCAGTTGGACCAGCGTTCGTGCTGGACGTGCAGACCGCGTGAGACGACGCTTCATACAGTCCCAAACATGCTCAATGGGGGACAGATCCAGAGATCTTGCTGGCCAGGGTAGTTGACTTACACCTTCTAGAGCACGTTGGGTGGCACAGGATACATGCGGACGTGCATTGTCCTGTTGGAATAGCAAGTTCCCTTGCCGGTCTAGGAATGGTAGAACGATGGGTTCGATGACGGTTTGGATGTACCGTGCACTATTCAGTGTCCCCTCGACGATCACTTGAGGTGTACGGCCAGTGTAGGAGATCGCTCCCCACACCATGATGTCGGGTGTTGGCCCAGTGTGCCTCGGTCGTATGCAGTCCTGATTGTAGCGCTCACCTGCACGGCGCCAAACACGCATACGACCATCATTGGCACCAAGGCAGAAGCGACTCTCATCGCTGAAGACGACACGTCTCCATTCGTCCCTCCATTCACGCCTGTCGCGACACCACTGGAGGCGGGCTGCACGATGTTGGGGCGTGAGCGGAAGACGGCCTAACGGTGTGCGGGACCGTAGCCCAGCTTCATGGAGACGGTTGCGAATGGTCCTCGCCGATACCCCAGGAGCAACAGTGTCCCTAATTTGCTGGGAAATGGCGTTGCGGTCCCCTACGGCACTGCATAGGATCCTACGGTCTTGGCGTGCATCCGTGCGTCGCTGCGATCCGGTCCCAGGTCGACGGGCACGTGCACCTTCTGCCGACCACTGGCGACAACATCGATGTACTGTGGAGACCTCATGCCGCACGTGTTGAGCAATTCGGCGGTACGTCCACCCGGCCTCCCGCATGCTCACTATACACCCTCGCACAAAGTCCGTCAACTGCACATACGCTTCACGTCCTTGCTGTCGCGGCATGCTACCAGTGTTAAAGACTGCGATGGAGCTGCGTATGCCACGGCAAACTGGCTGACACTGACGGCGGCGGTGCACAAATGCTGCGCAGCTAGCGCCATTCGACGGCCAACACCGCGGTTCCTGGTGTGTCCGCTGTGCTGTGCGTGTGATCATTGCTTGTACAGCCCTCTCGCAGTGTCCGGAGCAAGTATGGTGGGTCTGACACACCGGTGTCAATGTGTTCTTTTTTCCATTTCCAGGAGTGTATCTTAATGCATTAAGTAATTTTGATATAGACGAACTTACTAAACAGTTACAAATGAAACACTTTCGTGGTGTAATCATGATTGATGAATTACCAAATAAACTATTTAAAATTGAATGTGGTGTAGTTAATTTTGTTATATTTGATAATCCTGGTACACATTGGATTTGTTTTTATAAAATGAAACAAAAACGTTGTTTTTGTTTTATTTCGTGGTAATACACAAAAAAATTACTTAGTTATTTAGGAAAAGATGAGTTATATTACAATACAGAAAGAAAACAAAGTTTTGATGGAGACATATAGGCTCATTTATGTTTACACATTTTAAAATTACTATGTGATAATTATAATTTTTAATGATATTTTAGATTTAATAAGGTACATTTATTTAAACAAAATGAACAATTAGTTAATACAATTATATTAAATTTAGAAAAAATTAAAAATCGAAAATAATATTAAACAACTACAATCATCAATAGATCCAAATGGAACTAATGCAATTAAACAATTTCAAAAAGAATAAAATGTTATTTTTAAAATAACTAAGGGATATATTGGTTTTAACAATAGATGACTTCCTAATGGAAATTATACAATTGTTGAAAAAGATGTAGTTAACAAACAATACTTAGAGAAAGAATATGTTAAAAAACCTGAATACACAAAAATTTTAACACAGTTCAAAAATTATTGTACCAAAAAACATAGAAAAAGCTATTTTAGATCATTTTTCAAAAGTTGATTTAACTCCATACTTAGAACAGTTAAGTAATCTTAAAGAAAAAGTATATGATAAACAAATAATTGAATTTACTATTCCAAAAACTGATGAAGTAAAACTGTTCAGTTCTCAATATATTTTCATACTTAAATGATTATTTTTCATGGTAAACATACAAACGGATATTTAAACTTTAATTATTTTGATATATCAGTGAGTTCAATTAGTGGGACATATCAAATAAATGATACTAATCAATCAATACTGGTACACAGATCAAGCATTATATTTGTAGAATTAAAAAATTCTGTTAAAGATTCGGTTAAAACTTTTCCAGTTGAAGTAAAGTTAATTATATTTGGTGACATAATTTAAAATTGTCTATATAAATGGAAAATCATACTTCACATGACTATCACATTTCTGGTTTAAAGTGTAAACACATTACTGATACACATAATCCACATAGAGTAACAACTAGAAATGGTAGAAAAAGAATTCAAGGTGTCTGTGCAATATGCAAAAGTAAAAAGAGTAAATTTATTTAAAAAATTGTAAATGGTGAAAGCCTAAATAATATTATTATTCGTGAAAATATAATTAATCAATTACATCAACCCATTAGAAAGAATTTTAAAACAAGCAGTGGTTTATGACAAGCTGATCTAGTACAGATGATTTCAGGTAATTTGAACGGAATTCCTAAAATAGACAAAGGATATAAATATTTATCAACTTTTATCGATTTTTTTCTCATAATTTTCTTGGGCAATTCTAGTTAAAGAGAAAAGAGGTTAGCATGTAGTTGATGCTTTTCAAAAAAATTATAATTAGAAAAACAAATAAGTTACAAACAGATAATCGTGAAGAATTCTATAAAAAAGAATTTAAAGATTTAATGAAGAAATATAACATTAATCATTATTCACCTTTTTCAGAATTAAAAGCATCTACTGTTGAACTTGAACTATTTAATAACACTCTTAAAGAAAAGATATGGAAGAAATTTGCTCTACAAGGAAATTATAAATGGTTAAATTTAGTTAAAGATCTAATTGATGAATGCAGTGAATACATTCTACAATAAAAATGAAACCAATAGATGTAAATGAAAAAATTTAAAAGTAAGTAACACTGTATCTAATGAAACAGCTAACTTTTAAAAAAAAGTGATGAAGTGAGAATTAATAAACTTAAAGGTCTTTTTGAAAAAGGATATACAGCTAATTGGTCAACTGAAATATTTGAAATTGAAAATGGTACTCATTCTGATCCAGTTACATTTAAATTAAAAGATCTACAAGAACTACAGAAAGCACAATTTCAATATGTATACTTAGTAGAAAAAGTTTTAAAAAAGGAAGATAATAAAGTTTATGTTAAACGGTTAGGTTTTGATAATTCACACAATAGTTGGGTAAATAAAGATAAAGTAATTTTATAGTAGTTAAGTTCGAGGAAGACTAATTATATCACTAATAAATTGTTCTTGTGTATTGTTATCCAAAATACTGAAATAGTTCAGATGACAGACAATCCTTAAATTTGCTTCATTCTTCGATGCAGATTTATTGAATTAGGATTATAATTCAATCTTAACATTTCTTTCAATTTGGATGTCTATTATCGTTTTTATATAGTTGATTCTGTGAATTTTTCGTTGTGTTCTACTGACATAATAGTTATATTCATATTCATCATCAAATAATTTTAAAAGAATGAAAGTTGGTCTTAAAAAAAACTGTCACCAATTGTTTTACGAACTACATGAGGTAATAAACTATTTATTTTAAATGTTCCTCTCAAATTTTGAATATGATCATCTTTCATTTTAATTCTATCACCTTTTAATTGAATTATTTTTTGTTTAATTTACTCAATTCTTGTAGTTGTTGTATACAATAATTTTCATTTGCTCTTTGAAAAAAGGTTCAATTTTATATTCTCCATGTCTTCTACTTATTCGTAAAAATTCATGAGTAATTTTTAAATTGTTTAGCTTCTTCTTTTTTGATTTTAAAATTACAGAATACAATCCAGATTAATTGATGAAAATAGTTTTTTTTATCAAGTCTTGATATGGGCTCACAAAATGTGATACTTAAAATATTAGTAAAATTTACCTATATTCTGAATCAACATGCTTAATTATTGCATCATTTGTGTTTTTATGTTGTAAAATCTCAGCAACATCTTTAGCTTTAAACCATGGATTATTCTTTTTATCAAGAATCATAAACACTTGCTTGTTGTTGTATGTAAGCTTGTTGTTGAACAGATCTACAATCGATTCCACTTATGAGAAATATTTTTATTTGTTTTGCAAAAAATAAATACTAGCTGAAATTTGTTGTTTGTACTTATGATTCAATTAAATTGTAAATGAAAAAACACTTTATGTATTATATTATTTCAATTCTATTTAAATGGAGATACTTCTGTTAATACTGTTTGTGCAAATAATAATAGCTGAACCAGGCTTAGAACTGCAAAAGAAAAAGGTGGTTAAAAATTTATTTGATTTTGTTTACTTAGATTTCACAAAAATCTGAAATAACACAAGTTAGGGATGAATTATTAAGAGAACCATTAATGTTACATCAACCAACACACAATATTGAGGTTACTGGCGAATTAAATGAAGAAACTTTGCTTTTTATGAACAAATCTAGATGTGGTGTAAAAGTTTCATTTGATACAAGTGATTATCCAACAGATAATATATAAGAAAGTTGTTTGTTAGATGAAAGAAGAATGTAATTGAAAAATAATGGAAGAATTTTGTGGCTTAAGGGCACTGATGAATGCTTATTAAGTTGGTAACAAGTTCGAAAATAAATCTAAAGGAATTAAAAAATGTGTTGTTAAAAACAAAATAAGCTTAGAATATTATAAAGATTGTTTGTTTAACAATATAGAACAATATAGAAAATTTAATTTAATTAAAAGTGAAAAACATGAAATATATAAAATAAAAGTAAACAAAAAGCACTAAGCCCTTACGATATTAAAAGATATGTATTGGAAAATAAAATAGATACATTATCATATGGTCATTACTCATTATCGAAAAAGTAATAAAAATTATTATATACAAAGCTAATAATTTTTTTGCTATATAAATGGAGACTCTAATCAAAAAGCTCAATGATGTTAGTGCCTCGAAAGAAATTAAAAAAATAACTGAACTAGAGATAAATATTTTATATAATGTTAGTGATTGTGTATATTTAAATACTAGATATGGAGAAAAAATTGTATGGAGCTTAATAATGATTTTAAAGTTATTTTAATGAACAGATATTACAAATTAATAGATCCTTGGGAATTTGAAATAATTAGAAAAGGGCTAATGAAACTAATATATAAAGGAGTGAAGAAACTTAGAAACAGAAATAATGAATTTCATGATATAGAGTTCACAATGTAAAAAATTTACTTCTGTTAACTAAAACAGTTTAATTATTTACTTACATTCACAATATGATTTCTTAAATGAATGTACTTTGTTAACTAATTCACTTTAATTATTTTATTACATTCACCTATATGAAATGTATGTGAAATAAATGATTTTTTATTGTAGCTATTATTATATTATTTTTTGTATTATATTATTATTAGGTAAAAGGGATAGTAGGATGATTTTGTATGTATGAGATTAGGGTAATTTTTTACTTTTTACAGAATTGTCCTAGTGTCTCAGAACATACAATATCAGCCTACTTTACTATATGACCTCAGATAGCACCTTTACACAAAAACACATTCCATATGTATCAGCGTACCAAATTGTATCATCCTATGCTTCAAGTCTTGACAGCTACAAATCTTCTCAGGGATAATCCAGCGGTTTGGCTGCTCACTAAGCTTGAGAAACTTTCGTGAGAAGTTGATAAAATTTACAACAACAATGTTCCCTTAACAAAATTGAAGGGGAATGAAGATTTGTATAATAACGCAATTGGATGTCATATTTGTGCACTGCTGTTAGATAGAAAAGCAGAAACTCCTTATAGGGACCACTGTCATCTTACGAGTACCAGTTACAGAGGCGCACATACCCATTTTCTTCCATAATTTAAGAGGGGATGATGCACACTTTGTTGTTGAGCACTTGACTGATTTCGGAATGGAGAAAGATCAGGTCAGTGCCCTATCTGAGGGCGTCGAGAAATACATTTTGTTTCTGCAAGCGAATGACGCCAAGAATAACGTTCCACTTCCTTGACATACTACATTTTATGCAGGCGTCACTCCAGAAACTTATTGAAGCTCTACCTCAGGAGGATATGCATATCACTCGAGCTGCATTTTTTGATGAGGAAAAGTTTCAACTTGCGACTAGGATGGAGAATTTCTTACACGAGTGTGTGGATAATATGGCACAACTCAATAAAACCTGTCTACCTGACATAACCGCATTCATAGCAACCTTACAGGCGACGCCATAATTGATGAAGGGTATGAGCATGCCATGAATGTCTAGTGGGAATTCAACATCTCCACTTTAGGAGAGTATGCACAGCATTACATGGACACAGACATGAGCTCGCTTGCCGCCGTTTTCGAGAAATTCCGGAGTCTGTGCTTTACCACATATTCTCTGAATCCCACCTTTTATTACATGGCACCTGAGATGTCGTGGGATGCAATGCTCATGAAAACGAAGTGTGGGAGTGAGTTATTGACTAATTCTGACATGCTTCTTTTCTTTGTGCTAAGGATCCGTGGGGGACTTTGCCAATGCGTCCATAAACATGAAAGTGCAAATAACTCATGGATGGGGAACACGTTCAGGTTCAGCAGTAGAGTTTCGGATACTTATTTAACTGAGGAGGTGCATACTAGACTTATCAAAACTCCACATATACCGCTTTCGTTATGAGCTTGCGAAATCTCATTTTGCAGATCCTAAATTACTTAATATGGCTACAGATAGCTTTATCTATTGAGTGAAGAACTGTAATGCATTTGAAGTAATGACGTGCCACAGTACTGAATGGACTGCCAATTGTGGAGTTTGTAGGTCTGCGATCAAAAATTTATGTGTATCACACGCTGGAAAGTGCCACCCAGAGGTGGGCTAAGAGAGAACGTCATATGGCATCGAGAGGCCTCTCTGTCGAAGACTATTTGCAGTGCCTGTACAGTGGTGTTTGCAGAGCAGCACTGGAGCCGCCACATATGGTACAACAAATTAATGTTAGATCGACAGGACATGAGGTACAAACTGTGCTGCAATTTAAAATCAGTCTGGCGCCTCATTATTAAAAGGGTCATTTCTGATGATGGAATTGAACTCTCTCATACTTACACTACTCACTTGCAACGAGGCAAGAGGGGATGGACTCCGATTGGGAGAGAGAATCAGAGAGAAAGAGAGTGTGTGTGCCTGTGGAGTAGTAGCATGACACTTTTATCATAGCATAAGTAACGTTGTGTGCCCACGTGCGCGTTCTTCTGTGTGTGTATGTGTGTGTGTGTGTGTGTGTGTGTGTGTGTGTATGTGCGTGTGTCATGTAAATATTTATTTATTTCTGTGTACTATGTACATGTCTGCACACACACACACACACACACACACACACACACACACACACACACACACACACACACAAAACACAAACACACTGTGTGTGGAAAAAAGAATAAAAGACAAGAAAACTGTACATACATGGTGTCCTATTTATCTTGACCACCCTAAATATTGTTTGTCCAGATAGAAATTACAAAATGTTTCAAGCAAATGTTCTTTAGCCATCAGGGGGACATCAACCAGTATGACAACCTTCGTTGTTTTATACAAAGATATGAACAGTGGTATGTCTTTTTTAAATGGCACCCTGTATTTTTTATTTGGTAAATCATTACCTCTTCTGAAGACCTATTCAAAATTGTATCACAGTGTACCATTCACTGAAACACAGTTATTAATTACATAACACAACACTGACGTTGACGCTCCCAGCGTTTAGTGCAGGTAAAAAATGGTTCAAATGGCTCTGAGCACTATGGGACTTATCTTCCAAGGTCATCAGTCCCCTAGAACTTAGATACACACCCATCATTCTGTCAACCATTGTCAGTTGAAGAATTGTTTGAGTAGAATGTACACCAACGAAGAGAAGGTGGAAATGCTACTCATCTATGGGAAATGTAAGTTACCAGAACAGTAATTGCAACACTGTTTTCTTATGTACGGGTACATTTAGTACAGTAGTTTAGTCCTTTTAAATACTGTTGTGTAGAGTAGGCATACAGTGAAGTCTGTCCTTCCTACAAAGTGCATTGACTTAATGTTTCTTTTATTGTTGTTGTTGAAGGTAGGTGAAATGCTACGCATGCAGCTGAACTGTGCAGAGAGAGATATCCTGATAAAAATCCACGAACCGGACAGACGTTTTCTAGTCTTGTTGCGAAAACTTCAGGAAACGGGAACTTTCAACCCACGACAACGCAATCGACATAGCACTCGCACAGGCGAAGCTGCCGAAGTTACCGTTCTCGCTTCTGTTGCTATCAATCCACATGGGAGCACACGACAGCTTGAACACGAGATTGACATTCCTAAAACCTGTGTATATCGTATTCTTACAGCTCACCAGTTCCATCCTTACCATGTACACCTACATCAAGAATTGCATGGGAACATCGAGAATTGCGTGGGAATGATTTCCAGAATCGTGTACAGTTCTGTCAGTGGGCACAGCAGCAAATCTCGCAATCCCGAACATCTTCTCCAATGTTCTATTTACTGATGAATGTTCCTTCTCAAACAAAGGACTGGTAAATATTAGGAACATGCATTATTGGTCAAGCCACAGCCCACGATGGCTTAGACAGGTAGAAGATCGGCGTCGATGTAGAGCTAGCGTCTGATGTGGGATGCTTGGTACTACAATTATTGGTCCTTATTTCATCAATAGTAGTCAAAACGGCACAGTGTCCAGCACATAATGCCTTGTGTATGCATTATGTTCTGAACCGAACGTATCCTGACAGATGGATTGGTAAAAGAGGAAATCCTATGGACTTTATTCTTTGAGGATGCATTAATGATCTTGTCTATCGCGATATTCCAACTATTCCAGAAGACATGCAGGAACGTATCATGCTTGCTTGTAATTATCTTCAGTAGGCAACACTGGAAGCAGTAAATAAGTCTTTCATTCAACGAGTGCACCAGTGTATCAGTGTCCAGAGTCACCACTCTGAGCATCTTTGAATGTTCTACTACTGGGCAACTGTACAGGAGAGTCCCGGGTTCAAAGCCAATGTTGTGTCATGTAATTAATAATGTTGTGCACACCATGTGCATGAGAAACAGTTTAAAACGTAAACAAAAGTATAAACAGAAAAAATAAATGCATATATTTTAAGAAGCGTAAATAGAAAAAAAATGTATGTAAGACTAGCTTTTAAGTTTTCCGCCTGCTGCTAGCCATTCAAGTCACACTAATTTTTAAGTGTATATATAGCCATATGTCACACTAATTTTAAGTATATATATATATATATATATATATATATATATATATATATATATATATACACTTAAAAATTAGTGTGAATTGTATGGCTAGCAGCAGGCTATTGGAGCTGTGTAAATTAGTTTCTAAGTGTACACAGTCCATCATTCATCACAACTATTGTAAGAACTATGGTACTGGGACTGTGGAATTTAGTTGCAATAGTTAAAAAAGATATCTTTGCATTAGTTTTTAGTGTAGATTTACAACAAAAATATAAAAACATACTCATCCAGTGCTACAACAAAAATAATTATAAATATATTCTTGACCAGTGTTACTGTTGTAGCATGTAAGTTAAAAGTATTTTTTCATTGAAATATCAGAGTAAAATTGTACCTTCAGAACTATATTGTATCTCAAGAACTATACTGTACTGCACATCAAGAACTGAACTGTACCTCAAGGACCATATTGTAATCTCAAGAACTGAACTATACCTCGAGATTTAAATTGTAATCTCAAGAACTGATTTATAATCTCAATCGTAAACTCAAGAAATGAATTGTAATCTTAAGAACTGAATTGTAATACAAGAACTGAATTGTATCTGTGTGAATTGAATAAACGAAAAAAATTGTTTTCATACCTCTTTTTTGTTTTTATTTACAGAAAACCAATCCCCTATTGCAATATATACTACCAAGAGGTGAAAAATAAAGATTCCGAGATAAAATTTCATTTATTTGTGATCCAACTTTAAGTAATTTTACATTTTCATAAGCTGATACAACAGCAACACTATTTTCATGCATCTTCTTTTTGAGTGGATAAAGAGCAGAGTCCCATAGGATTCCAGATCTTGAATAGCAGAAAACTTGAACATTTGATGCATCCATGAGATCTTCCTCTTCCCCTTCACATAGATGATCTTATCTATCCCTCAAAGTGACATCACCATCTCTTTATAGTATATGCCATGACCATCCCAGTGAATTCCACGATAGAAATGTGTTAACCACTTTCCACTCTTCTGTGTTTTAGCACATTTCACATCGTTGACAGAACACAGTGATGCATGATTTGCTGAGAATATCTATTATTTCAGTATCTTCTGTGTATGCCATATCTTTAAATATGAGTTCTCTACACTCATCATCATAGAAACCATGAAGTAAAGAAATAGGTCATTATAAAGGTACTAGTATCTTACTAGGCTGTGCAACAGGCATTATTATTATTATTATTATTGACATTATTATTATTATTAGTAGTAGTAGTATTAGTATTATTATTATTGATCTTTTCAGCTGTACACCCATCACAATACAGCGTAACTGGTCCTGCTTTCAAGTCATAGTGCTAAAGGAGGTCTCATACTTTGAAATGAGTTCATCCCTTTTAAACAAGTCAAGTAGAAAACGCGTGATATATATCACATATTAATGGTAGAAGTTGTGTAGGGAACACGTAGTAATGAATGATAATTGTGTGACAGGACATTGATGATTTGCTACTGTTATTAATTGACCATGTTTGAATGAATCTGAAACAAACTAACTGTCCATTTCTTTGAGTGCTTCCAGAGTACATGTTTGATTTGTACTTTACATTAGCTTAACGATCCTTAATATCTGCTCTTCTTCCATCCACAATAATATCATAACATTTACAAATTGGACGTCCTGCTTCATAGTCACACCTACTCATGTCATAACAAACCATTTATCTGAATATTTTTCTTGGAATGAACAATTCGTCTTCAGCATTTTGAGTTCACTTGAAACAATCAAAGATTTTAATAACAAATTAAGCGCCATACAAGACACAGAAACAAAGTATCACGATGCTGCAAAGCTTTAACTAAAGTGGGATAACGAACATTGATGGCGGTCCATCAATGTGGCATCACGCATTTAAGTCATACTCCTTAAAGCAGGTCTCATACTTTGAAATGAGCCCATCCCTTTTAAACAAGTCAGGTAGCAAATAAAATCTATGCGATATATATCACATAGTAATGGTCAAGTTGTGTAGGGAACATATAGTAATCAAAAATGTTCATATGGTGACAACGATTAATCAGTGCCATACAAATACCTGAGAGCATATTACTCACATTTCTTGAGTTCAAACACACTGTAAGCAGTAACATTCTCTTTTCCCAAAGAATCTATAGTAAGCGAGACTAGACTGACTGGCTCAGCTTTTTTTTCTTTATTGTAATTTTAAAACCTGTACAACAGGCAGGCTGTCAGCAGCGTTCTATGCTGCTCTTCAGCCATAAGATACAAAATGAGAAAAAACAGAAAGATTACACATAGGTTACAGAACAGTGGGCAAGAAAACAGTTGACACGGAAAGGCAAACACGGAACCATTCACACTCGATGATAGTCCACACTTGAAACTGTTGACACGCCACACAAACACGGAAGACGGCGATGGCACAGGTGAACGATGGAGTGCGACGGTGAACACTGAACTCTAAACACGACAGCACACACGAGACACTGATGGCGATGATCTCCGGCGCGCGAAAGTCCACGTAGCGTGTGCGAGTCCGGGGATCTGCCAAGAGGGGAAGAAGGGCGGGAGGGGGGGGGTGGAGAGGGGAGAACAAAGAGGCCAATGGCTGAGGAGATGGGAGGAGGAGTAGAGGGACAGGGGAGGGGAAGCCCTGGGGGGAGTGGGGAGAAAGGGATGAGGGAGGGAGGATGCCCAAAGGAACAGAGACAGGAAGAGGGAAGGAGGATCAAAGTCGGTAGGAGGGGTAAATGAAGGGAAGGAGGACATCATCAGGGAGGGGGAGCTGGCGGAAGCCACCTTGGGAAAGGGTAAGGAGGGTAGAGAGATGGAGACCGGATGGGACGTGGGAATACAGGCACGGCAGCGGGTGGGGGTGGGAGAGGATGGGCGAGACAAGCGGGTGAGGAGGATCGAGTTTGTGGGAGGTGTACTTGATCCGTATCCTCTCAAGGAAAAGGAGGAGGTGGGGGAATGGAATGAGATCGTACAGGATCCACGTGGGGGAGGGGAGACGGATGCAATAGGTAAGGCAGAGAGCATGGCGTTCAAGGATTTGGAGGGATTTGTATTAGGTAGCGGGGGCAGAGATCCTGGCCAGATGGGCGTAACAAAGGATAGGGCGGATGAGGGACTTATAGGTGTGGAGTATGGTGGAGGGGTCCAGACACCACGTACGAGCGGAAAGGAGCTTGAGGAGATGGAGACGGGAGCGTGCCTTGGCTTGGATTGTCCGGAGATGTGGTTTCCAGGAGAGTTGACGGTCGAGGGTGACGCCAAGGTACTTGAGGGCGGGGGTGAGGGCGATAGGACGGCTATAGACGGTGAGATAGAAATCAAGGAGGCGGAAGGAAGGGGTGGTTTTTCCTACAATGATCGCCTGGGTTTTGGAGGGATTGACCTTGAGCAACCACTGGTTGCACCAAGCGGTGAACCAGTTAAGATGGGATTGGAGAAAGTGTTGGGAGCGCTGCAGGGTGGGGGCAAGGGCAAGGAAGGCGGTGTCATCGGCAAACCGGAGAAGGTGGACGGGGGGTGACGTCGGCGGCATGTCCGCCGTATACAAAAGGTACAGAAGGGGGGAGAGGACGGAGCCTTGGGGCACACCAGCAGAGGGAAAAAAGGTGTAGGAATCTGTGTTATGGATGGTGACGTAGGAAGGACGGCGGGAGAGAAAGGAGCCCATCAGACGGACGTAATTAATAGGAAGGGCAAAGATTTGGAGCTTGAAGAGGAGACCGGAATGCCATACACGGTTATAAGCACGTTCGAGGTCCAGGGTCAGAAAGATTGCAGAGCGACGGGAATTAAGCTGTTCAGAAAGGAGATGAGTGAGGTGAAGGAGAAGGTCGTCGGAAGAGAAGGATGGCCGAAAGCCACACTGGGTGATGGGAAGGAGGCGGTGCTGGCGGAGATGCTGGTGGATGCGGCGGGTGAGGATAGATTCCAGGATCTTGCTGAAGACCGAGGTAAGGCTGATGGGACGGTAGGAGGAGACGGCGGATGGTGGTTTACCAGGTTTAAGGAACATCAGGATACATGAGGTTTTCCACAGGTCGGGGTAGTAACCGGTGGACAGGTCTACATTGTAGAGCCTGGCCAGGGTGGAGAGGAAAGAGACAGGAGCTTCACGAAAGTGACGGTAGGTGGCACGATCGTGACCAAGAGCGGTGTTGCGTTTTGTGCGGAGTGTAGCAATGAAATCCTGTGTAGTGATAGGGGCATTGAGTTCTGTGTGTGCAATGTTGTCCAAGTACTGGAAACCAGGCGCTAGGGGATGGACAGAGTTGTCAGTTCGATCGCGGACATCCGGGAAGAGGGAGTAATCGAACTGGGGATCGTCGGGGATGGAAAATACATCGGAGAGGTAGGAGGCAAAGTGATTGGCCTTACTAAGGGTGTCAGGGAATGGGTGATCATTATGGAGGAGAGGATAGTAGGGGGGGGGGGGGTTAGTTCCAGTAAGGCGACGGAAGGCTGACCATAACTTGGACGAGTTGATAGGTAGGGTTGCATTCAAACGGGTGCATGTTTGTCGCCAGTCCCAGCGTTTTGTGGCCGTGAGCAAATTACGAATGTGTCGCTGGAGTTGCCGGTGGCGTCGTAGTGTGTCCGGGTCACGCGTTTGGAGGAAGGCACGGTAGAGACGACGGGATTCATGGAGGAGGAGGACGGCCTGTTGGGGTAAGGTAGGACGGTGGGGGTGGATGGTGACAGTAGGGACGTGGGCCTCGACGACCTCAGACAAGGTCTGCTGGAGAAAGGTGGCGGTATGGGTTACATTGTCAGAGTGGTGGTAGGTGAAGGGGTGGCTATCGACCTGGGTGGAGAGGGTATCCCGGTAGGCATTCCAGTTGGCACTGGAAGAGTCATGGATATACTTTGGGGGATTGTCATTACGAGGGTCGGGGCGGGGGCGACGACCGTCGGAAACGGTGAGGAGGACAGGGAGATGGTCGCTACCAATAGGCTCCAGGACATCCACCATTATGTGGCCAAGGAGGTTAGGGGAGGAAAGGATAACATCGGGAGTGGAGTTGGATTTGGGACGGGTGTGCTGGGGGATGGGGATGAGGTCCCCTTGAAGGGTGGAGAGGAACCGATGCCACCGCCGTAACTGGGCGGTGGAACGACTATGGATGTTGAGGTCGGCAGCGATCACGTATGAGGAGAAGGTACGGTCAATGTGGGAGAGGAAGTCGAAGGGAATAAGGACGTTAGGGCGGACATAGATGGTGGCGCAGGTGACGGTAAGGCCAGGGAAGAAGAGACTAAGGATCAGGTGTTCGGTGGGGTCGGGAAGGAGAGGTTGGAGCCATACTGGGATCTGATGGTGGTGACCAATGGCAACTCCGCCACGCGCAATCGGGAGGGGATTATCAGAGCGGTGAAGGAGGTAGGGCGACGTGTGGACGGTGTGGTGGGGTTGGAGGAAAGTTTCATTGAGGAGGAAGGCATCCACGTGGTGGGTGGCAAGGGTGTGCAGGAAGAGGTTCTTGTTGGCGGGAAGGGAGCGGATGTTGTTGAAAAGGATACGGTGCTGTCGCGCCATGACAGGGATTGTGACAAGGGTGTCAAGACGGGAGAAGGTGAAATGAGCCTGGTTGTTGGAGTAGGTGGCATACATTTTCAAGTGGAAAATGGAATGGGCAGCGAGGGAGACCTGTTGAAGGGTGTGAGGGCGCTGGAAAGGGTGGACTTTTGTAAGACAATGGTGAGGAACCTAATGATGTCCTCAGCGGTGGGGGGGGGGGGGGGGGGGGGGACTGGCTCAGCGAGTGGCCGGCATTTAAGTAAGCTATCGGGGGCGCCACTATTGGCCGATGGGATCACGTGTTCCACTGTGGTGCCCCCACAGTAAAAGCGGACCAGGAGGCGCGCGCCGCCACAGCTTAAGGCGCGATGGTCCAGAGATCTCTATGGGCCTTCGACATCCATAACTTCTGGCGCGGATTCAGATTCCGCAGCGCGCGGTACCGCAGAAGTTTTCTACATATCATGGTATTCCTTTTTGAAAATTCAGCTCCTACACACACGTTATAGTATCTAAACAGATATGAATCATTCAGTTGCCGTTTCTCGCACATGTAACAAACAAAATCTCTTTACAATGGTCTAACAGATTCTTCTGATTTCTCGTAACAAACTCAATTTTGCCAACAACAGATCCGTCTTGCGGTGATCCTCCTCCTTATCGAAAGTGTTAAAGGGGTATAGTGCTTAGCAACAAGTACTTACAATTTGCTTAGACTCTATACAGAGCAGTTTTGTGGTTTCTATACCAATTTTATCGGTCCTTGAAAATTAACTCCACATGGATGCACTCTAGTGTACAGGGTGGTCCACTGATTGTGACCGGGCCAAATATCTCACGAAATAAGCGTCAAACGAAAAAACTACAAAGAACGAAACTTGTCTAGCTTGAAGGGGGAAACCAGATGGCGCTATGGATGATCCGCTAGATGGCGCTGCCATAGGTCAAACGGATACCATCTGCGTTTTTTTAAATAGGAGCCCCCATTTTTAGTACATATTCGTGTAGTACGTAAAAATATATGAGTGTTTCAGTTGGACCATTTTTTTTGCTTTGTGACAAATGGCGCTGTAATAGTCACAAATATATGGCTCACAATGTTAGACGAACAGTTGGTAACGGGTAGGGTTTTTAAATGAAAATACAGAACGTAGGTACATTTGAAAATTTTATTTCGGTTCTTCCAATGTGATACATGTACCTTTGTGAACTTATTATTTCTGAGTATACATGCTATTGCAGCGTGATTACCTGTAAATACCACATGAATGCAATAAATGCTCAAAGTGATGTCCGTCAACCTCAATGCATTTGGCAAGATGTGTAACGACATTCCTCTCAACAGCAAGTAGTTCGCCTTCCGTAATGTTCGCACATGCATTGACAATGCGCTGACGCATGTTGTCAGGTGTTGTCGGTGGATCACGATAGCAAATATCCTTCAACTTTCCCCACAGAAGGAAATCCGGGGACGTCAGACCCGGTGAACGTGTGGGCCATGGTATGGTGCTTCGACGACCAATCCACCTGTCATGAAATATGCTATTCAATACCACTTCAACCGCTCTCGAGCTATGTGCCAGACGTCGATCATGTGGGAAGTACTTCGCCATTCTGTCATGCAGTAAAACATCTTGTAGTAACATCGGTAGAACATTATGTAGGCAATCAGCATTCATTGCACCATTTAGATTATCATCGATAAAATGGGGGCCAATTATCCTTCCTCTCATAATGCCACACCATACATTAATCCGCCAAGTTCGCTGACGTTCCACTTGTCGCAGCCATCATGGATTTTCCATTGCCCAATAGTGCATATTATGCCGGTTTACGTTATCGCTGTTGGTGAATGACGCTTCGACGCTAAATAGAACGAGTGCACAAAATCTGTCATTGTCCCGTAATTTCTCTTGTGCCCAGTGGCAGAACTGTACACGACGTTCAAAGACGTCGCCATGCAATTCCCAGTATATAGAAATATGGTATGGGTGCAATCGATGTTGATGTAGCATTCTCAACACCGACGTTTTTGACATTCCCAATCTAGCGCAATTTGTGTGCTACTGGTGTGCAGATCAGCCGCGACAGCAGCTAAAACACCTACTTGGACATTATCATTTGTTGCAGGTCGTGGTTGACGTTTCACATGTGGCTTAACACTTCCTGTTTCCTTAAATAACGTAACTATCCGGTGGACATATCATAATTTTTTTATACAACTATAAATGATAGAAACGTTGTGCTGCTTAAACATAAATGTACTGTGTCTTGTGTCTTGTGTTCCGACATAATACCAGATGTTTGTGGGAAGTAATCAGACTATTATTTACATAAAAAGAATTATCTATGTCTAGTCCAAAGGGAAGGATAGTTTGACATGGGAAATAGAGATTTCCACTCTTTGAGGAGAATATCCGAATGCAAGGGGTAACAGATTAATTTCGTAAACAGCTATACAATAGAGCACTGAGGGTTCAACTGTATCTGCTATAGTTTACAAACAGTTCGAGCAATACGGCTGTAACAAAATGGGTACACAGAATGCCAGTCTTCGGCTCCCCTAAGCAGATCCTCAGTGTGGACTGTGATGTTGAATACAGTGCACCAACCTATATGGGTGATGTCTTTCCAGCCCTTTCGTCCGTGGAACCGTTGTTGATGATCATATAGTGCCAGAAACCTGGGCTTTACCAACACTTGTTTGACAGATTCATGTCAGGATGCAGCAACTTCCGGAAGCAGTGACTGGAAGACTTAAACGTCAAATATTTTCTTGGAACTGAGGAGAATCGATACACCTAGCTGGTGTGAGTGTAGACATACTATATTTTTGACATTGCTATACACATATAAATGGTAACTGTACTTTTTGTCTGAAAAGTGTGTATGGTGCAGTTTAAAGTTACTGTGTTTATGTTGCAGTATGTAGAAATAAAATGCCTTAGATGGGTCGTGAGTGAGGTATAGATTCAGTACATCGATAGGTGTAAGGATATGAGAGAGATTTTACATGGAAAATCATGTGCACTACAGAAATTGAAATTTCAATGTTAGATTCATCCCGAACCACTGCTGTCAAGAGAAGACATTTCCAGTATGTCACTCAGTGTCAGATTGCAGCATCAAAGGAAATATTTAATTGTAATTATACTGATAAATTTGTGCCTGGATCCCAATTTTCTTATGAGTCTGGAGATGACCGTTGAAAACACATCAGGAAGCATGCCAGTTGGGGCCGGATATAATGTCTCAGAGGACGCCTTTGTTCCGGGCTGGGGCGATCCTATACTTTGTACCCCAGTTCAGAGAGTCTGAGAAAGCTACCGGTCTGTCACGATTTATGATGATCTGGCTTACAGCTCCCCCTGGATGGGTGAATAATGAACTAATACACAGTATGCATTATGTCACCTTTGGGACTGCACATGTTGCAAGTATACTCTATGGCAAATTGAGAAGATTCAATATGACGAGTGTTTACCTACCTCTCAGGTCCTGCTGGTGAGGCCCTCCATGGCTATTAGTACTCTCTCTCTCTCTCTCTCTCTCTCTCTCTCTCTCTCTGGCTGACACATGCTTCTGTGACTGTAGCCGTGGACCGCGTTTATGGCGATATTTTTCTCCGATCTCTGAGTGTTGGCTCTCTACTGAAGCATGGTGCGCTGCATAGATGCTACTTCCACAGCCCTTACAGTGAAGCAACCAACAGTTGTAAGGGCCCTGGGGTGCACAGCTGGGGGAGATTGCAAGAAAGTTTTTCACATATGTTTAAGCAGTCTATGACAGTGTACTTACGTGTTTCCTTACATGATCAGAATAAGAAAAGAGCTGCAATTGTTTAAATATTCCACACACTGCAGTCGATATCCTGACAAGTTCTTTAAATAAACTATGTTACATACACCACTTTGAACCCTATAAATTGTTTAAAGAAACAATACTTCACATATATCCTTTCTTTCAGGTAAGGTTCGCAGGAGAGCTTCTGTAAAATTTGGAAGGTAGGAGACGAGGTACTGGCAGAAGTCAAGCTGTGAGGATTGGGTGTGAGTTGTGCTTGGGTAGCTCAATTAGTAGAGCACTTTCCCAGGAGAGGCAAAGGTCCCGAGTTCGAGTCTCGGTCCTGCACACAGTTTTAATCTGCCAAGAAGTTTCATATCAGCGCACACTCCGCTGTAGAGTGAAAATTACATTCGAGAAATGCTATTGGTTGTAACTTGTCAAGTTGCTGTCCCTTTGTGATCTTTGCACACGGTAGGGTATAGACATCTAAATATATGTGACAAAGAAGAATATGAATGTTATTCCTCCTCATTCCACTTGCATAATTTTAAGTTCCCTGCTTAGGTTCCCACCTAACTACACACTCGGAAGTAGTCTCATATTCCGAAATAAACAGAGAAATGTTTATGACATGGAAGAACTTGAATGTTATTGCTCCTCGTTTTATTCACAGCAATTTAGGCGGTTTTCTTAGATTTCTGCCTAACCACACATTCAGAAAACGCCACATACTAGGAAATAAATAGATAAATAGACAAAAATTTTATTCATCCTTCATTCTCTAATCAGATGGAACAGTTAATATCACAGAATATTGCAGAATATACTTGTATTGCTTCATACGAAAGTCACAGACAGTGCTAGGATGAAAAATATTGGCATATAGGACATGAATCCACATCCTTTGACTGTGCAATTCTCGATAGTATCAATTACACTAATCCATGAATTTACTCAGAAAGAGATATCAAAAAATTTTCATTGACTTTAAATGCAACATTTATGTAAGACCTATAAACGGTAAGAACTTTTCTCTTTTCATTTTTTTTGTTGAGGAGGTCTTATTTTTCGTTCGTCAAGCGTTGTCCCAGATAACATATAGACTTTTCTCCCTTGCTGAAGATGTAGTTTATAAAACAATATAAGAACTATGTGAGAATTCTTGTCTTGGATGATGCAGATGCTTTGATGTCCATATACATTATTTTCTTGCTATTTATTTCGTTAACAGTGGTTGATAGCAAACTTACTCCTTTAAATTTCATCTATTTCCATAGATCTGCAATTCAAAAGTAAGCAACTGTTCAATGAATGGCAGTCGACCATTCCACAGATCTGGCAGTTACCTTTATTCTATGGTGTCTCTCGGATGTCACGTCAAATTATTTATAAACGTCTAAGCTGCTGTCCGCAACCTCGAATTGAAGTATTTGTCCAAAAAATTTGAGCAGAAAGTCTTCCAATTTAAATCCGTGTGTTTCATCTGGTTTGCTGGAGAACATGAAGTGTTTTTTGCAATGGTTTGGGTCGTTTTCTTTGTTGTATAGAATCCTACATTGGAGTCCTCTCTAATACATATGTTGCAGTTTGCAAGGCATGAATTATATTTTTTGGCGTCCTTCTATCGACTCTATTCTCTGCCACAATACCCCACCCCTTTTAAGTAAGTCCGAACGACTAGCTGGTAAATTTTATCATAGTTCAAATGGTTCAAATGGCTCTGAGCACTATGGGACTTAACATCTGCGGTCATCAGTCCCCTAGAACTTAGAACTACTTAAACCCAACTAACCTAAGGACATGACACACATCCATGCCCGAGGCAGGATTCGAACCTGCGACCGACCGTAGCAGTCACGCGGTTCCGGACTGAGCGCCTTAACCGCGAGACCACCGCGGCCGGCTTTTATCACAGTGCCTCTTGAACACTTATATCGTTGATCCGTTATTAACTGACACGTAATCATAATAATGACGTGCTTGTGACAAATTTTCAGTGCGCCGTTACTTCTAAACAGCTTACTGGAAGTTATAATACAAAACAGCTAATTATTCCAAAATCATAGACTTACTAAAAATGGATATGGCGCCTTCCGTTTCAAATCAAAGATAGCACCAGTAAAGCGTTATAGTCTCTGGCACTAAAGGAAGTAGTGTAGGTCTACCATTAACGTATACTAAGGGCATTGAGGCAACGTGTGAGCTCGAGAACGCACTTGTGTCCATGTATTAATTCTCGTGCGTACTTTTTTGTTTCCATTTCTCTGTGATTGTGCATGAAAAAGAGGAATCGTATGGACACAGTTTAAAAAGGATTACCAAATACAGCAAGGTAATCCTCGCAGATAAAACGTTACGTGTGAACGGGCCATTTCGTGGTTTCAACAAGGGCTCAAAGCGCATGTCTGAAGTGGTTTGTCTTTGAGAGCCATATTTATCGATAGCGTCATTTAGTCGAATCTGTAGCGTCTGATCTTACTGTCTCCACGAGGTTTCCAAGATGGCTAAGAAGAAGGATGGCGATAAATCAGCGCAAAACGCTGATTCCAATAAACAAGACAAAACAGAAAATCATGACGACGGAAAACCTAACTTCGATGATCCCGAGGGCTATGTGGACAACATTACTGATGAAGGTATTGTAGTCTTATAACTTGGGGCGTTAGAAGTTGGCATATGGGCTGTGCTTTTCTATTAAGTTGCGTGGATGAGAGTTATTTACAACATGTGATCTGCAATTTAACAAGAAATGTGAATAAACCAAATTCGGCGAAGAATCTAAATTCCCACGCTCAGAAAAAAATTTGCCGAGACGGTATTAGAGGTAAAATGCATGTGGCAGCTGCAGTTATCTGCTTTTTTACGTTTTCGAACGGAATAGTGCTGGTGAATGCAAAACATTGTCAAATTGACGTGAGCTTGACTCGAAGTACAGTGCTAATACTATATTGGTGACGTATGTTGGTGAATGGTAAGAGAGAATCACGCGTTTTGTGTTAATTTATCATTGGATAAAGGGGTATCACCGACGCTATACGGAATATAGCATTACATATGTTGAGTTATGGGTGCAGAATTCGTCCCTTACCTTCTAATCATTTTTTTTATTAAGATCTGTCAAAACATAGCGCTGTACATGTCTTACAGCCTAACCCGACCTACTCGATGTTTCTCCATCAACTTGGATGGGCCTACATCAAATGACTGTAATTAACTGTTGGTTGGGCAGATCATGCGCTCATATTTTTCATTGGAAATTATGGCATTGATTGCAAAGTGCAGTTTTATTGTAAAAATTCAGAAACTGAATGGTTTTCCTCCTGTCAGAATTTTTTGAATTATTATTGGTACAAAACATAGGAAAATGCTTATTTAAATACTATCTGCCGGTTAGCCAAAGATGGAGTAGATTACAAATGTCCGTCACCAGAACCAAGATACAGTGTGGTAGGTGGCATTCCGCATCACATTTAGGCCTTCACAGTTTTCTCCTGTGGTAGATGTTTCTCGTATATTTTGTCAGTGATTGATATACCTCAAAACACAGGAACTCATTCCTTAGTGGAGAGCATAAATGCTGTATAGTATCATTCCTCAGACCACGAGATATGCAACACATTGTACATTTACGTTTTGTGCAGAAGTTGGAAATTCTGCTCCAATTTACAAAGCATTAGCTCCAATTGGGATTGCAAAGGTGTTATTTTACTGAAGAAGCTTGCAGATATTTGTGACTGATTGTCTGCATTTCTATTTTTTATACCAGGGGTAGTTGTGTTGTAGTATGTGATTTGCGATTCTCTCCAACCTTACTTGTCCTAGCAGTAATGACAATTATCATGGTAGTCTGATTCATCATACATGTATTCAACTAGAGCCCCATTTCTTAAAACCTGTATTGTCTCTTGTTTACAGCTTCTGCTGTTCTGTGTATGTTTGCAATGGAGACTACTGTTGTTGTCCCACAATTCATAATAAACTATTATTCATGATCTATTGCAGAAAATCACGAATGCCGTTCATTTTGTATATGTGTACATTGTGAAGTTTTGAATTGTCAACTGCATAGAACAAATTGCTGCTGTATTTAACATGAGTAACTATAATGTTGAAAGTTTGGATCAAATCTTAGGAAAGATGATAATATTTTAAAACACAAGAGGCTGGGGATTTGCTTCTATGTTGTGTACAGGTCAACAGATTTAGAATCAATGGAACGTATTTAACCGGAAGGCTAGATTATGTCAAAAGGTGGAAGTCTGGTTACAAGTTGGTGAAGCCCATGAATGTAATGTAATGGGAATAAAGACAATTCATATGGCATGTATTCTATGCACATTGGATTTCAATGAGTGACTCATGTCCACATTTTTGGCATAGATCAAAGAAGACGGGTGGTATCTGGTTAATTAGTCCATTTTTAAATATCTGAATTTTTTATGTGGGTGCCTTATATTTGAAAAGTTCAAAACAGTTTTTTAAAATAATTTATTATGTTGCACCTTCACTGGATAGCGGCCATTTTTATTTGTAGGCACACGGCGATTTTTCGGCCTGGAGACATTAGCGAAAATTTAAATATCTCTGCCCTAGGTTAAGTTACAGCATTGCAATTGACATTATTGTTTTCTGAAAAGTGTCCTCTACAACATTGTCTATTACACAAAATACCCTAAATTCAAAAATAACAGGTCAAAATGACCTCAAAAGTTAGGTACTATCCAAATTTTCAAAAGTTCACTTTTAGGCCCAATAATAACAAACAATTAGTGATTTATGAGTTTACGTTTTCCTATAGTTAAATATTGTTCACTACCAGCTTCAAATAGAGCAACAACACTTACAAATGTTTCCTTAATTTACAATGAATTTTTGAAATTTGAAAAATTTTCACTTTTGTGAAGTTTGGGGTTAGTTATCTCAGGTGGGACTGAATATAAAAATATGATTTTTGCACAGTATGTACACCTATATGATAGCAACGTACTGTACAAATTTCAATGTAGATATCCAACTGTGAGAGTCATTCCATGTCAAATTTAACCTCACCCTCTTAAATTTTGCTGAAGGATGGTATACTTATAGCGGGTGCTAAAACTAATAAAATACCAAATTTCAATTTCATTCCTTAAATATGGTAATCTAAACTTTTCAAAAACTGGCCAAAAATGTGTGAATGGACTTTTTTAAAATTGCCCTAGAAGCTGCCCTAATTGAGCTAGAGAACTGGGAAAGGTGTCATTTTGCAGCATTTGTCATGTTCTTTCCAGTGATAGACAAAAAACCATGGCTCCTAATTAATAACCTTTCCAAAATGCTAATTAATATTTTGATTTTTTTTTTGCAAGCAAAAAGTACATAATTGAAAATTTTGAAAATATTTCGATAACTACTTCATACTGTTGTAAATCACATGGCAAAGTATAAATGTGGGATGATGATTGGTTCATTGTTTTAATAATAAAAAATAAAAATAAAAATAAAAAAATTATTCCGGACTCTTGTTTTTCACTAATGGTTCTAGTTTGACCAAACTGACCTTTAAGGTAGTAAGACAATAGAGGACAGTATACATAGGGCTTGATGTCTGTACAATAATTCAGAGACTGGAGCCATTGTTGAGATGATGTAGTCTGCATTGTTACCTTCTAAGGCTTTGTGTGCCTACAGCATTATTGTGTACTGGGGTTTTAGTGCACATTGTTACCTCTGTTGACCAGTCTGTATCTATTATATTTAATAGTTCATTTTCAAGTAAATCTGTTCATTGAAGGACAGTTTATAAGTGGTTTTTGTATAAATATGGTACCAAGTAAAGAGTGCAGTGTTGTAAAACATTTAGCACAACACTTCAAGAACTAGGTGAGTCCCCAATTGACAACAGAAAATTAACATCTAGGAATTACGCCAAATCCAAAGTGAAGAAAATCTCATCGATGACACACACACTTTTTGTTGCTCGATACTGATACTGATGAATCCGTTCTAGAAAATCTTAAAAGAAACTTTAAAAATTCTACAAGTAGAGCAAAAAAACTAATGATTCTTACAAGTTTACCTGAAAAGTGGAGTGTCAGGAAAATAAGGGAATTTAATGCTCCTAATTACATTGTTCAGCAGTCCAAAAAAAATTTGAAAGAGAAAGGATTCATGGAAGGTCCAAACCCAAAACCAGGGAAGTGTTTACCAACAGAAACTGTCAAAACTGTACATTCATTTTATGAAAATGATGGTTAGCAGGGCAATGCCAGGTATTAAAGATTGTGTGACAATTACAGAAACAAGTGGAAATAAAAAATATCAAAGACTTATTTTGTGTAACCTTAAAGAAGCTTACAACCATTTTAAAGACAAGTTTCCTAACATAAAAATAGGTGTCTCTAAATTTGCTGAGTTGAGACCAAAACATTGTGTATTAGCTGGCTGGAGTGGCACACATGCTGTCTGCATGTGCACAACTCACCAAAACATAAAATTAATGTAGAAAATGCCAAACTAAATACAGTAACAAACAGCAGCTTAAACAATTACAAGCAGTGCATTGCAAAAATGCTTTGCAACCCATCATCAGTTGATTGCAACATGGGAAACTGTGAATACTGCCCAGGTGTTATACGTAAAATTTTAAGACACCTGTCATGAAAACTTAATTGAACAAGTTCAGTTCTGACAGTGGATGTCAGTTGACCGATGTAATCTGGAAATTGTTCAGAAAACTTGTGAAGAATTCATATGTATTTTGTAGTAAGATGTCGACTTTGATTCGTTATGACTTCACTGCCAAGCAACAATGAACATTCGTTAACTCCACAAGAGAAAACATTATGGAATCTGAATTTGTTGTCATATGTGATTTTTCAGAAAATTATACTATAGTTCTACAGGATGAAGCTCAGTTTCCACTGGACAAGACAACAGATACCATTCATCCTTTTGTTATATATTACAAACAGGAAGACGAAATTGAGCATATGAGCTTTGTCGTTGTTTCTGACTGCTTGGAGCACAATAAAACTGCGGTGTACACCTTTAAAAAGAAGCTAATTTCATATCTAACTAATAAATTTCAAAAGATTCCAAAAAGATATACTATTATTCTGGCGGTTCTGCCACTCAGTTTAAAAATAAGAAAAACTTCCTGAACCTTTGCCTTCATGAGGAAGACTTCAAAATAAAAGCTGAGTGGCAATTTTCAGCCACAGCACATGGGAAAGGGCCTTGTGATGGAGTAGTGGGTTCAGTGAAGAGACTGGCAGCTCGTGCAAGTTTGCAAAGACCATACCAAAATCAGATACAAACCACACGAGATCTATTTGAGTGGGCAGTAGATAATATCACAAATGTTGATTTTGCATATTCCACTCAAGAAGAGTATGCTGCTTCAGAAATATTTTTAAAAAGCCATTTTGAAGAGGCATTGACAAGCAAAGGAACACAACAATTTCACACTTTCATTCCCAACACTACATCAAAATTAATAGTCAAATACTTCTCAGGTGATATGCAGAGTTGGGAGAGGGAAGTAACTATGTCACCAGACAAACTGAAGTTACAAGATGTATCAGGCTACGTCACCACTGTATATGGCAGAAACTGGTGGCTTGGGTACATTTTAGAGAGGGGGAAAAAAAAAACCGAAGAACTTGATGTAGTGAAAATAACTTTTCTTAATCCATGTGGACCAGCTAAGTCAGTCTCTTATCCTGCACATGCAGATGTCCTGTGGGTGTTCTCACAAAAGTGAATCCATTTACTCTGACAGGGAGAAAATACATTCATAATGAAAGTGATGTAAACCAAACCCAGTCAGCTCTATTAAAATGTAATATGTGAAGTTCCAAGACAATTTATTGGGAAACTGCTTTCAACTCAAAAATTAATTTTTGTCTCAGGTTAGTGTTAATGTATATTTTATAGAAAGTTGTTTCATAATTATTGTTAGTACCTATTGTGTTAAATTTAGCTATGTACAGATACCTGTTGCACAAAAAGAAGCACTACGTATTTAATTTGTTTAATAGTTCCATTCCAAACATCATGGACCAGAACAATTATGTAAATACTTGTACTTACCCATACTTTATTTCAGTTTGTAGTTAAATGCTCAATTTCTTGTTTTTGTTATATTGGTTAATATACTGTTAGTGAAGTTGTATGAAATTAAAATAAGCAATCAACTTAATTATAAAATATGCTGATTAGTTTTGGTTTAATAAGGTGGTGTTTTGATATTTCTAATATTCTATACCTTTCGGTATATTTTAAAGAAATTCCTGTTTCTTAAGGATCAATTTGGTCAAACTAAGGCCGATAGTGAAATTTTTTTTAACAATGAACTCATCGTCATCCCACATTTATATTTTGCCATGTGATTTGCAACAGTATGAAGTAGTTATGGAAATATTTTGAACACTTTCAATTATATACTTTTTGCAAAAAAATTAAATCAAAATATTAATTACCATTTTGAAAAAGGTTATTAATTAGAAGCTGTTTTGTTGTATACCCCTGGAAAGAGCATACAAAATGCTACAAAATGACACCTTTCCCAGTTCTCTAGCTCAACTAGGGCAGCTCCTAGGACAATTTAAAAAAAAAAAAAAGTGTTCACACATTTTTGGCTGGTCTTTGAAAAGTTTAAATAGCCATATTTCGGGATTGGTTTGAGATAAAAAAAATTGAAATTTGGTATTTTTCTTAGTCTCAGTGCCCACTAGAAGTATACCAACTTCCAGCAAAATCTAAGAGGGTGAGGTGTTGATTTGACATGGAATGACTCGTGATCAAAGATATAAATTTTTGAAAATGAGGAAATAACTCACATTAGGCCTACTCTAAAACTGACCTTATGGCTGTTGCCTATTTAAATGGTTTATTGTTTCATTGTGATTAAATTTGTGACATATTTAGTTAACACTATCACCTAATATTCATTTAGTTTATTTTTAATAATGCAACATTACACAATAAGAGCTTTCACTTTTGTTTTGTGGTAATAAAAATGCCCATTTACATTTAGGTTTATTGTCAACAAAGAATTAAATTATTGCTGGGTGTGTCATTGTTGTAGTCAGTCTGTTCTGAAACCTCTGTTACAGTGGCTGTATATACTTAGTGTTGAATGTGTTACGTGATTTGTTCTGTGTGTAATATGTAATTAATTTTGACAGATTAAGTGGAATGCAATCATTTGGATGAACAGTGCTCTGTTTAACAGATAGCAAGTGAAGTGTGTCACAAAACAGTTGAGTTCAGTTTCAAAAAAACTTGAAAAAATGTCAATTACTTTGACTAAGTTAGACAAACTACATTTAAATTTCGAGTAAGTTCTGTAACATCAGTGTGTGATTATCATGGGAAGAAATATATTCTGAAGTACAACCATATTTTTGGAAGAAGTGCTGTGATCCACTTGAAGTTCATAAAAAGTCTGTTACTGAAAGTTTGAGGGAAATACGTGCACATTTGCTCTTATGTCAGAGTGAAACAGCTTCCCAAGTGAAACATAATGTGATTCCTAGAAATTCCCTGTGCCCAAATTGTTACTCAAAAATATTAGTATTGAATCCAGAACCAGAATCATGTAACCTTGGTGGGGTTAATGACATTTATATTTGTAATGCGGAAGGTGTTAGCATACTGGATTTTGCTTGCTCTAAGTTAGACGTATCTCCTGCTTTGAAAATAATAAAATTAAGTAGCAGTAAAAGAAAAGCAGCTATTAAAAATAAGGTTCAACAAATTTCAGACAAAATTAGAAAAGATTTGAAATCGTGCTTTAATATTACAGATACCAACATTATTCCTAAAGGAGGAGGAAAACCTACCACTCGCATTATCTGACACTGAGTATTTGAGCTTAATAAAGAAATTAAAAATTAAACGTTCAGTGACATCGAAAGAGGAAAGTTATTTTTAAGTTTGCTCCCTGACCCATGGTCAAGAGAAAAAAATGGTTCATGAATTCAATTTTTCTCATTCTTTGGTTAAATTAACATGAAAATTAGTGAAAGATCAAGGTATTTTTCCAGTTTTAGGAAAGAAGAAAGGTATAAGTGAAGAAACAATTAAAGGTCCAGCAGTTTTTTGAAGATGATGAAAACAGTGAAACATGACCATGTTGCAAAGATTGTTGTTATTGGAATTATAGTAACAAAGCAGAATTGACTAGTGCGGGTCAAATGTATATGAACTTCATGTAGCTTTCAAAAATTCTCATCCTGGATGGAAAATTGGAATGTCAAAGTTTTGTGACCTTTGCCCTAAGTGGTGTATTTTGGCTGGATCCTCATGAACACACCATATGTGTTTGTTTATAGCATCATAGTGTCAAACTGATTATTGTGGGTGCAAATCTGAGTGACCTTAACTACAAAGAGTTGCTAGATTTAATGGTCTGTGACACTAACAGTTATAACTGCATGGTGAGTTTGTGTAATGAATGCCCTGGTAAGGAAACTGCGGGTCGACAGAAGCGTCCGATCCCACTAGTCTGCTTTGACCCATGAAATAAGGGTGTTGTCGTGTGTGATGTCGTGACGGCATGGAGTTTGGTTTGTGACTGTGGCGTGTTTATAGATGTCGTCGTGTCATGGTTTCTTGTGCTCTCTGGTGGTTTGTTTTCGTTTGTGTGGTGTAATGGGCTCAGTTTGCTTTTGCTCATTATCCAGAATTGTTAGAGCGTCGGCTGTGTTTGTAGTGGAATTAGTTTCAGTGAGTTAATGATTTTACGTGAAGGTTTATATGCGCCATATTGGAATCGTGGTTTATGGTCGTTACCGCCATATTTGTGACGACGTGGGTCAAAGCAGACGGGTGGGATTGGACGCTTCCGTATTTCCGAAACTGTTATTGAATTGTTTCACAAAGATGATGAGGAAATGCCAGACAGTATTACCTTCAAACAGTGGGTCACAACTGACGAGGCAGAAATGATACTGTGGTTAAATCTCAGGAAGAGTACTTGGAATCTTTAATTGATAACTTACAAAAACTCAAGTCACCACTATATTTCAAAAATCCAAAGTAAGTTTTTGAAGGACAAAATAAGCACAACTTCGAGACTGAATGCATAGTGCTAGCTGATTTTGCAGGAAATTTTACATTTGTGATTCAGGATGCAATACAAGGTTAGTGTTGGGTCAATGACCAGGCAACAGTGCATCCATTTATTCTGTACTTTAAAAATGAGATAGATGAAGTTTGAAGTTCTTCAATTTGCATTCTAATTGACTACTTGGAGCACAACACTTTGGCTGTACATGTGTTTCAAAAGTATATAATAAATCCAGAATGAAATTTTCACTCTGCAGCGGAGTGTGCGCTGATATGAAACTTCCTGGCAGATTAAAACTGTGTGCCCGACCAAGACTCGAACTCTGGACCTTTGCCTTTCGCACTTTCCTGCGAAAGGCAAAGGTCCCGAGTTAGTCTCGGTCGGGCACACAGTTTTAATCTGCCAGGAAGTTTTATATAATAAATTACATAAAAGAAAATTTTCCTAAGGTTATGAAGCTGATATAGTTTCAGATGGAAGTGGTAGTCAGTATAAGAACAAGAAGACTTTGGATTGGCGGCTGAATGGCACTTTTTTGCATATTGCCATGGTGAAAATGCAGGGACGGCCGAAGCGTCTGATCCCACCCATCGGCTTTGACCCGTGACGTAAGGCTGTTATGGTGTGTAACGTCACTATGGCGCGGAATTTAGTTTGTGAGAGTGGCATGTTTGTAGGTGTTGTTTTGATGTGATCGGTGGTGTGTTAGGTGATGTTTTTGGTTTAGTTTGAGTGTGGCGTCGTGTGTGAATTTTGGTAAATTGTTTTTTTATGTCTTCGGTAGGTATGGATATGACGTACAGGGTCAACAGTTTCCAGTTGTCGGCTATGATGGGGGACAGTGCGTTGTCTCTAATAAAATATCTTCAACTATTCGGATTTTTAGATGAAGTCATGAAGTGTTCAGTATGTCGTGAAGAAATAAGGCTTACTTAAAGTTCCGGCATCTCGGAGCGGGGACGGCTGTATGTGGAGATGTCGTAAGGATAACAGGTCAAGGAAGTGTTCGATCCCAATGTGTGGCTGTGAGTGTTGGTATTGGTATCAGGAGAGGTTTTTGAGGTATATAGGTTAAGGGAAGTGTTAGATTCCAGATGATATTGTGTTTAGTGGTATTTGGGGAGTTTAGTGATGTCAGTTTTTTCGTTGTTTTGCGTGGTTTTGTATGGGGGTGGGTGTCTAAATTTGTTTATATTTAGTTTATCCCCACCCAAAAACCCCTATCTGTGTGCGCACGCGTTGTCATTTCTCGATCCATTGCTACTTTTCAGTCACCTCGTCAACTTGAATTTATAGGTTCATAATAAAATTATTTTTCTTCAGAGGTCATTCATTAACTGCATTACATAGTAGGTCTTTTTGGACATTTTTAGCGTTAAACATTCATGCAGTTGTGGCGTAATTCTTCCATCATCTGTTTGTTCTAATTTCTCTTCAGTTTCATCCTGTAAATTGTCATCATTATTGAATTCATTTTCTCCTGGACAACTAAATTTCACTTTATCTTAATTTCATCTGATTACTCTTGAGACCTCAAATGAGGGGTTCATAATTTTATCTTCAAAAATAACAGCTTGTGATTTCATTAACTGACTATTTTCTTCACAACAGATAGGATAAGTCATCAGACATAGTCAGTCAGACTCCCTTTTACTGCTTTTCGATAAATTTACCCCCTTAATTGTTTTGGAATGTGAGCATAACGCTTAGACCGTATTATACATAGGTGCTTCATGCCAGGCTTCTTTTGATACCATATTTTATATGTGGAGGAGATCCCATTTGATTCATGATGTGTGTACTAGAATGTATCATTTCAGCCCAAAACAACCAAAGAATGTTTCCATGAGCATCATAGCCCTGGTTGCTTAAAGATTATGATTTTCTCTTTCACTACATCCATTTTGCTGTGGAGTGTATTGCACAATAAAGTGATGGATTATGCCCTCCTGTGATTGTCCTCCATTATCACTTAAAAGGTTTTTAATTGTATGTGCAGCAGTGTTTGTTTCAGTTATAAACTGTCTGTTTTCCTTGAAGAAATAAACAGCTTGAAACTTAAATACAGCCTTCACAGAGCTTGAGAGTCCAATCCCAGGTTTAAGCCCAAGATTTTGGGGATTAACATCTTGACATGTCGCTTACTTTGATGTACAAAACTTTCATGGTACTATTGTAGTACATTCTCTCAACTGGTTTCATTTACTTCAGCAGGAATGCTTCCCATTAATTCAAACAGTCTTCCATATTGGTCATGATAGCCAACTAGTTTTGTAACTTCACCAATTTTAAAATAACACCTTTCTGTTGTAGATGAAAATGTAGTTTTTGGATTTTTTCTTGTGCTGCTACGACTGAAAACACAATCTTTTTAATTTTTAGTATGTACCGTACATCACTCAATGAGTTTGTGCCAGGGTCCATTCACTGCTGATTCCATTTATTGTGTGCCCTTGCAAAGAGACTCAAAACAGTATCGCCAACTGCTGATGTAACTGTAGGTGTCATAGAAAATGGTTCAAATGTCTTGTAAAAATTCAGTATTTGTGATCCGACTTGCTGCACCATTATCTACAAACCAGCTACCAGTGTCACACTCAGATGACCATGACAACAACAAACGTTTCAGCAAAAAGAACCATATTTGTATTTGAAGTTTCAGCAGCTTCCAACACATCACTTTTCTGAGACTTCTGTGGTTGACCATCCGCACTTCACTTTCGGCATTTCTTGATCATGCGATTTGTTGTCTTAAAGTAACGACAGACACCTTTCTATTTCCACTCTGGTTGTTTAGAAGACTGTTTCACTGAGTTACTAATAAGAAAGAATGCAAAACCGTCCACGTCTGGTAAAATAGAAATATGTAAATGTCAGTAAAGTTTTTAAATAAAACTGTTCGCAAAACTTAACAATATCAACAGGTTTGAAATTTCTCAGATTTTAGCACATGTGATTCTTGGATCAGTGAATTTTGACACACAAGTTTTTGCCAATCTGTTTATGTTAATTTTTGCTATGGTATACTGTTTCAAAGGCTTGAAATATAGTTCCCAAAATGCTTGCACAATATTTTGGAAAATAAAAATCAAATCGCAAACTAGTTTTCACTTTTGTTGATATGAGTGAATAGATTTTTCTGTCACAGTCATATAGACTCACCAGTTTTTCAAGTGTCAGTTGTTTTAGATTAATTCTTTCTCCAAATCAGCTGTTCAAAGTTAGTCAACACAGTGGCCACATCATTGTTAATAAGTTAGGTTACCAGTAATGTTGTATATTAACACAGTGTGCTGATATCCTTGTGGAGGACAGTGAATTTGTATGTTACAGAAGGAAATCGTTCAAGAACTGTTTAATAATATTATCCTTGCCAATTAACACATTTGAAATTGTTTCATCACATCCATATAGAGCATGATCATTGTGTAATAAAGTATGAAATGATTACTGGTTGAAGGTTATTGTGTTCCTGCAGTTCAGAGCCTTGAAATGGCTAGAAATCTTTCATATGAGCAAACAGACATTTTGATTTCAATGTGATGAATTAGCAAATGCTAAATCACCAGTTTCGTTGTGAACTTATTTGTTCAGGAAATAGATCTAAATTTCTGAAACCCCTGCCATCTAATAAACATATAATATTGATTTTTCAATTAAATCAAGCAAATCAATAACTTCAAAAGTCTTGCGTCATGCCTCTCAGACATATTTCACGTTAACCAGCATTTTAAAAAGTAACAACCTGACAGGCTAAAAATAATGTATACAAATCGTGGTAGTTTATATTGATTGTAAGATCCAAAGTCTAACAGCTAAAACCATATTTCCAGAATCACGAAGGGAAAGTAGTGAAGAACACAGTTTAACATTTCTTTGGTCAGTGATTCAATCAACAAGGCAACCATTCACAGCATTTTCTGACCATTATGCTATCAGTAATGTTGTGAACCACAGATATTGACGAGGTGTGGTGACTTATGCGCCTCTGATACTCATAACCATAAAGTAGGTGGAACCACAATGGAGGGGTATCTGTAGAGAGGCTATACAAACGTGGTTTGTGGAGGGGGCACAGGGGAACGATCTGGATGATTGACTGGTCCGGATTTCTAACATCAACCAGTGTGGCCTTGCTGTGCTGGTACTTGAGAGGTGGGAAGCAAGAAGAAACTATAGCTGTTAAATTTTTCCTAAGAGCATGGTGTTCTAGTGTGTAGTTTAATGATGGCACCCTCTTGAATAAAACATTATGCAGGTACATTAGTCCCATATTCTGATATGAGCATGGACAGCTCAGTGTTGTCATCAGGAAAAACAAAACTGGTATTGCATGCATCAGAGCATGAAATGTTAGATCCCTTAATTGGGTAGAGGCCCAGTGGAGCTACATGATTTGCAGTGGTTGGGGAGACATTCACCGCTGTCACACCTGAATGTTGCAACGAGCTTCCACTTGTTTGGGCCATTAAAGGATGCCATTCATAGAAGACATTTTGAGGGCGATGAGGTGATTACACAGTGAAGTGCTGGAGGAAGGCTATAGAACTGGATGGAGGTTACATGGAAAAAATAGGGTGTGTAGATACACACACACACACACACACACACACACACACACACACACACACACACATATTAATACAGGTTTATATGCCAACTAGCTCTGCAGATGAAGCAGAGATCAAGAGGATGTGTGATGGGATAAAAGCAATTAATTCAGATAACTAAACGGAAAGAAAAATTTTATTGTGATGGGAGACTATAATTCAAAAATTGGGGGGGGGGGGGGGAGGGAGGAGGACTGAAAGAAAAGCCACCTGGTGGAATTTAGCACAGGGCATAATTTAATCAACATTTACACTTCAACCAAGACTTGTGAAAGATTGTATCTGTGGAAGAGACCTAGGGGCATTGATTGGTTTCAGAATTACATAAGTAATAAGACAGAAATTTTGAAACCAAACTGTAACATGTTTGCAGTGGCAGATGTGAACTCAGCCCATAATTTATTAGTTACGAATTGCCGATCGAAACTGAAGAAATTGCAAAAAGACAAGGAATGAAGGTGATGAGACTGGGATAAGAAACATATTGAGAATTTAATAGGAAGCATTAGGCAACAATTGACTGAAACATGATGAAGGAATACAGAAGCAGCCAAACGGGCTAAAAGGGAATACAGGCATCTAAAAAAAAATTAGGTTCACAGAAACTGTAAAAAGGCTATCAGGAATGGCTAGAGGACAAGTGTAAGTAAGTAGAAACATGTATAACAAGGGGAAAGACATATGGTGCCTATTGCAAAATTAGAGAGATGTTTGGAAAAGTAGGAGCAGCTGCATGAATATCAAGCACTTGGATGTTAAGTCAGTACTAAGCAAAGTAGGCGAATGAGGAAGTATATAGAGGACCTCTACAAGGGAATTGAATTTGAAGGCAATATTATAGAAACTGATGAGGGGGAAATCGATGTGGATCAGGTGTGTGATATGATCTGCAAGAAGAATTTGACAGAGCACTAGGTTGACACAAGTCCATTGGTGTGGGTGATCTCTCATAACTGCTGATATCCTTGGGAGGGCTGCTAGTCATGACAGAACTATTCCACCTGGTGTCCAAAATGTAGGAGACCGGCAAAATACCTTTGCACTTGAAGAAGACTAATAATTCCAAAGAAGGCAAGTAATTTTTTGGGAGAAATGTAGAAACATCTGAGGGAATACTGGTCATAAGAGTCAATATAAGTTAAAGAAAGACAAACCCCATGTATAGCACCTGAAGATTTAGAGAAAGCTTTTGTCAGTGTTGACTGGCATGCCTTCTTTGAAATTCTGAAGGTAGTGGGGGTATATGTTGTTGTTGTTATCTTCTTCAGTCCTGAGACTGGTTTGATGCAGCTCTCCATGCTACTCTATCCTGTGCAAGCTTCTTCGTCTCCCAGTACCTACGGCAACCTACATCCTTATGAATCTGCTTAGTGTAGTCATCTCTTGGTCTCTCTCTACGCTTTTTACCCTCCACACTGCCCTCCAATACGAAATTGGTGATCCCTTGATGCCAAAGAACATGTCCTACCAACCGATCCCTTCTTCTGATCAAGTTGTGCCACAAACTTCTCTTCTCCCCAATCCTGTTCAATACTTCCTCATTAGTTATGTGATCTACCCATCTAATCTTCAGCATTCTTCTGTAGCACCACATTTCGAAAGCTTCTATTCTCTTCTTGTCCAAACTATTTATCGTCCATGTTTCACTTCCATACATGGTTACACTCTATACAAATGCTTTTAGAAATGACTTCCTGACACTTAAATCTGTACTCGATGTTAACAAATTTCTCTTCTTCAGAAACACTTTCCTTGCCATTGCCAGTCTACATTTTATATCCTCTCTACTTTGACCATCATCAGTTATTTTGCTCCACAAATAGAAAACTCCTTTACTACTTTAAGTGTCTCATTTCCTAATCTAATTCCTTCAGCATCACCCGACTTAATTCGACTACAATCCATTATCCTCGTTTTGCTTTTGTTGATGTTCATCTTATATCCTCCTTTCAAGACACTGTCCATTCCGTTCAACTACTCTTCCAGGTCCTTTGCTGTCTCTGACAGAATAACATCATCGGCGAACCTCAAAGTTTTTACTTCTTCTCCATGAATTTTAATACCTACTCCGAATTTTTCTTTTGTTTCCTTTACTGCTTGCTCAATATACAGATTGAATAACATCGGAGAGAGGCTACAACCCTGTCTCACTCCTTTCCCAATACTGTTTCCCTTTCATGCCCCTCGACTCTTATAACTGCCATCTGGTTTCTGTACAAATTGTAAATAGCCTTTCACTCCCTGTATTTTACCCCTGCCTCCTTCAGAATTTGAAAGAGAGTATTCCAGTCAACATTGTCAAAAGCTTTCTGTAAGTCTACAAATGCTAGAAATGTAGGTATGCCCTTCCTTAATCTAGCTTCTAAGATAATTCGTAGGGGCAGTATTGCCTCACGTGTTCCAACATTTCTACGGAATCCAAACTGATCTTCCCCGAGGTCGGCTTCTACTAGTTTTTCCATTCGTCTGCAAGAATTCGTGTTAGTATTTTGCAGCTGTGGCTTATTAAACTGATAGTTCGGTAATTTTCACATCTGTCAACACCTGCTTTCTTTGGGATTGGAATTATTACATTCTTCTTGAAGTCTGAGGGTATTTCGCCTGTCTCATACATCTTGCTCACCAGATGGTATAGTTTTGTCAGGACTGGCTCTCCCAAGGCCGTCAGTAGTTCCAGTGGAATGTTGTCTACTCCGGGGGCCTTCTTTCGACTCAGGTCTTTCAGTGATCCGTCACTCTACACGCAGTATCGTATTCCCATTTCATCTTCATCTACATCCTCTTCCATTTCCATAATACTGTCCTCAAGTACATCGCCCTTGTATAGACCCTCTATATACTCCTTCCACCTTTCTGCTTTCCCTTCTTCTGGGTTTCCATCTGAGCGCTTGATATTCATACAAGTGGTTCTCTTTTCTCCAAAGGTCTCTTTAATTTTCCTGTAGGCAGTATCTATCTTACCCCTAGCGAGATAAGCCTCTACATCGTTACATTTGTCCTCTAGCCATCCCTGCTGAGCCATTTTGCACTTCCTGCCGATGTCATTTTTGTGACGTTTGTATTCCTTTTTGCCTGCTTCATTTACTGCATATTTATATTTTCTCCTTTCATCAATTAAATTCAATATTTCTTCTGTTACCGAAGGATTTCTACTAGCCCTCGTCTTTTTACCTATTTGATCCTCTGCTGCCTTCACTACTTCATCCCTCAAAGCTAACCATTCTTATTCTATTGTATTTCGTTCCCTCGTTCTTGTCAATTGCTCCCGTATGCTTTCCTTGAAACTCCGTACAACCTCTGGTTCTTTTAGTTTATCCAGGTCCCATCTCCTTAAATTCCCACCTTTTTGCAGTTTCTTCAGTTTTAATCTACAGGTCATAACCAACAGATTTTGGTCAGAGTCCACATCTGCCCCTGGAAATGTCTTAAAATTTAAACCTGGTTCCTAAATCTCTGTCGTACCATTATATAATCTATCTGAAACCTGTCAGTATCTCCAGGGTTCTTCCATGTATACAACCTTCTTTCATGATTCTTAAACAAGTGTTACCTATGACTAAGTTGTGCTCTGTGCAAAATTCTACCAGGCGGCTTCCTCTCCATATTCACCTACTACATTTCCTTCTCCCCTTTTTCCTGCTACCAAATTCCAGTCACCCATGACTATTAAATTTGTCACCCTTCACTATCTGAATAATTTCTTTTATTTCATCATACATTTCTTCAATTTCTTCATCATCTGCAGAGCTAGTTGGCATATAAACTTGTACTACTGTAGTTGGTGTGGGCTTCGTATCTATCTTGGCCACAATAATGCGTTCACTATGCTGTTTGTAGTAGCTTACCCGCATTCCTATTTTCCTATTCATTATTAAACCTACTCCTGCATTACCCCTATTTGATTTTGTGTTTATAACCCTGTAGTCACCTGACCAGAAGTCTTGTTCCTCCTGCCACCGAACTTCACTAATTCCCACTATATCTAACTTCAACCTATCCATTTCCCTTTTTAAATTTTGTAAACTATCTGCCCGATTAATGGATCTGACATTCCATGCTCCGATCTGTAGAATGCCAGTTTTTTTTCTCCTGATAACGACATCCTCTTGAGTAGTCCCTGTCCGGAGATCAAAATGGGAGACTATTTTACCTCCGGAATGTTTTACCCAAGAAGACGCCATCATCATTTAATCATACAGTAAAGCTGCATGCCCTCAGGAAAAATTACGGCTGTAGTTTCCCCTTGCTTTCAGCCGTTCGCAGTACCAGCACAGCAAGGCTGTTTTGGTTATTGTTACAAGGCCAGATCAGTCAATCGTCCAGGCTGTTGCCCCTGCAACTACTGAAAAGGCTGCTGCCCCTCTTCAGGAACCACAAGTTTGTCTGGCCTCTCAACAGATACCCCTCCGTTGCGGTTGAACCTACGGTACAGCTATCTGTATCGCTGAGGCACGCAAGCCTCCCCACCAACGGCAAGGTTCATGTGGGATGGGGGTATATACACGGAGCGAAAGCTTATGTAAAACTTGCACAGAAACCAGACGGCAATTACAAGAGTTGAAGGGCAAGAAAATGAAGCAGTGGTTGAAAAAGGAGTGTGACAGGGTTGCAGGGTTGCAATGTTACTCAATCTGTACAGTTAGAAGATTTGAAGGAAAGCAAGGAGAAATTTGGAATGGGGGGGGGGGGGGGGGCTTCATTGAGGGAGAAGAAATAAGAATTTAGAGGTTTGCCAATGACATTGCAAACTCGTCTGTTAGCAGTGGACTTAAAAGAACAGAATGGATCATCAGAAATGAAACAAGGGTAATGAGTGTAATCAAATTAAATGAGGTGATGCTGAGGAAATTTGATTAGGAAACAGGAACTGAAAGTAGTGGAAGAGTTTTGTTTTTTGAGTACTGAAATAACTGAGTGATGGCCAAGGTAGAGAGAATATAAAGTTTAGACTCGCAATGGCAAGAAAAGCATTTCTGAAGAGAAATCCATTAAATGTAAATTTAAGTGTTACGGAGCCTTTCCGGAAGGTATTTGTGTGGAGTGTGTAGCCTTGGATGAATGTGAAACATGGGCGATAAGCAGTTCAGACAAGAATGGAATAGAAGGTTTTGAATTATTTTGCTGCCGAAGAATGCTGAAGATTAGATTGGATAGATCTAATAAGAAACTTGGGGGGGGGGGGGGGGCTGGTACAGAATCAAATTGGGGGAAAAAGAAATTTGTGGGAAAACTTGACTAAAAGAAGAAATCTGTTGATAGAGCACATCCTGAGGCCTCAACAAATTGTCAGTTTCGTAGTTGAAGGAAGTTTGGGGAGTTTAAAATTGCATAGTGAGGCCAAGGCTTGAATACAGAAAACAGGTTTAAATGGATAGAGGTTGTGGTAGTTATGCAGAGGCGAACGGAGTGGCCGAGCGGTTCTAGGCGCTACAGTCGGGAACTGCGCAACCGCTACGGTTGCAGGTTCGAATCTTGCCTCGGGCCTGGATGTGTGTGATGTCCTTAGGTTAGTTAGGTTTAAGTAGTTCTAAGTTCTAGGGGACTGATGACCTCAGAAGTAAGTCCCGTAGTGCTCAGAGCCATTTGAACCATTTAGTTACGTAGAGGTAAGGTTGTTTACACAGGATATGCTAGTATAGAGAGCTCCAACTGAAGACCACAACATTTATATAATCACAGCTTATATAATTTAAATTTTTATGAACCACACAGAAGAGTCCAAAGGTTAAAACATGTGAAAACTCAAGTCATAGTGGGAAGCTAGGATTTTTTGGTGGCAATATAAGCAATGTATTACAAAATAGCTTGTCATAGTGATAAGGGGCTGACTGTAAAGCAAAATTCTAGGTCTTTATTCTTGCTTTATGTGTGTCCGCTGCAGAGTATGCTTCATTTGTGTGGAGTGCACTCACTCACACCAAACAGGTTGATATTGCAATCAGTGAGACTGTCCAGATCTTTTTGTGATATATGAAGTCAACTCCAGTCAGTAAAATCCACCAGATTGTTGGAATTGCTACCCCCACTATTAGAAAGGCTGTTGCTGCTGATGTAGAGAGGACTAAGCAAACTTATGATCCCCGACATCCACTGCATGATCATGAGTCTGTAGTCCGTTGACTGAAGTTGAGTGAGTTTAATCACCAGGACTCAACCACTAGAGGCAACACCAGATTCAAAACCGCATCACCAGGTGGAAGATCAAGCTACCACCTGGTATCCCTGTAAAGGAAGAGCTAGCTCCAGGAAATGACTTCCCCTACACTATTTGGAGATTGCTCAGTTGTCTTAGGGTGGGCATTCCTCTTTGCAAGACCAACATGCCGAAAATGGGGGCATTCTTCCAGCTGATGGAGATACAGCCTGCAAGCACTGAACAACGTAAGACCCGGCCCACCTGCAAATTTGTCTTCAACTGAACAACCCTGCATAACACAGAACCTGATTGAGGGAAACAAGGCCATCAGAGTTGCAACCTTCTGGAAATGCTGACCGGACACAGAAATAAATGAGTGATTCTTAACATAAATAATTTTTTTTTTTTTTTTGCCTTCTCATATTCTAGTAACAGGAGTTTCCAAAAGACTTGCATACAGGGAACATGATAGTGAAAGTCACCATTCATACCCTTAATAAAAGGTAATAAAAAAATTCCACTCCTTCCTTTTGTCAGTAGCTTCCTCTGTCAAGTTTCACACAGCGTGAATACATTATTCGCTACCGAAACTTATGATAGCACCTCAACCTTCTCCATGCAAACTGTTGTTTTGTTACAAAATTAGTTAACTTTTTGTACTAGTTTGCCAGTTGAGGCATTCTATAGCACGCCTGCATCTGAAACTCTTCTTTGGCAACCAGCTTGTTTGAAGAGAAGTGCCGCTTGCTACAAGTAATGCAAGTAGCATATTGATAAATTAACAATTGCAATTAAAATCAATTTCTTCCTCTGGGACGGGACATTGAGGAACAATGGTCCCATCAGTCTCTATTGTGCAATGGTGGAAGAGCAGTTCTTGGTCGAATAAGTTTGTTATTTATAACCGGTGACTGAAAGTTGTCAGCATTTGAAATAATTTGTTAATTTGTTTTCCGGTGTTGCAAGAACTATTAAATGGAAATATACAATACTGAAATTAAATATGGTTGAAGGAAACAAAAGTCTCTTCAGTGTAATTTGTATAACATGGTTATCTTTACAAAATCAGTCAACCAGTGTTGCACATAGTATTTCAGTTACGGTACGCTTTGAAATCTGAAATATCTTTGCTCGCCTGAAAATAGAATAGCAGCAAGTATCTGGTTTGCTAAAGTTGCTTTGTTGACATCATTATTATTATTATTATTTTCAAATTGAACTTCCATGGTCTGATTATGAAATGATTTGTATATCACATTTTCTATAGATGTTTTAATTACCAATTTAGCTTCATCACTTTGCCAACAGCCTTCATGCACTGGTAACACCAGTTCACATCAGTTAAGTGCTGCTGGGCTGGGCTAGCACTTGGGGTGGGTGACAACCTGGTCTGCTGAGCGCTGTTGGTAAGCAGGGTACATTCAGTCCTTGCGAAGAAAGTTGAGGAGCTACTGGATCAAGAAGTAGTGGCTCCGGTCTCGTAAGTTGACATATGCCCGGGAGAGCGGTATGTGACCACACGCCCCTCCATACCCGCATCCAGTGACTCCTGTGGGCTGAGGATGACACGGTGGCCGGTTGTTACTGTTGGGCCTTCCTGGCGTGTTCAAGTGGAGGTAGTTTTGTCACATTATAGTGTTGAGTATTATTCATAAACCTCCACAAATTAGTAGTCACTCTATGCGGCCTTACCAGATTCTAATACGAAAGTTTTTGCACTGATGTGAACAGAGCTGTGGAGAACAAATATTGCTGTGAACAAAGTTGGAAACAATAACAGCACATAACACTGTATATGCCAGCATGGATTTACATTTAGAAATGAAGCTTTGGGAGTTAGCACAATTTCCCAGCAATACAATGTCTTCAGCATCACAGATATTGTTGATGCTCCTCATTGATTACGAAGAAGTTATATGGTGGCATTATTGGTTATTCAGCTTATCATTGCTACATTCCATTGAGTGAGTGTTTGCTTAGACTTTGGCAAGCACACAAATGGATTTCTTAGGTTGTGACACCTATATAAACACTAAATGATTTGCACCAAGTAACTGTATGAGCTATGGGCAAGATCTTTCATGGGTGAAAACCTTGTTGGGACTTGTTGCTAAAGTAGTGCGTGTAATCTCAGATTTAATTGAAGCCAAAAGTTTTGTGAGGAGCATATGAAGTGTTTGATGAATTTGAAACTGAAAATCAGTGATGGAAAAATTCAGAAAAGTGTTGTCATTAAGTGATTGCACTGCCACCATAATGGTGGAGGATACAGAAGAGCTCAAAATACTGAATTCTGTCTTTCAAGATTATTTCTCTGAGGAAAATCTCACATTGGTTCCACCTTCTAGCTACCTTGCCAGAAGTCTGAAGCTCCATGAGGCTGTTGACAGATGTGCCGTTGGTTATCTACACCTATACTTTGCGAACCATGACAGAGGGCTACATGCCATTGCACAAGTTAGGAGTGTTTCTTACCATTCCCTTCACATATGGATTGCAGAAAGAATGATTGTTTAAATGTCTGAGTGCTGTCATTAATCTTATCTTGTCCTTACAATCCTTAAGCGATCGATACAGAGGATTGTACATTCCTAAAAGTCGTAAATTAAAACTGTTTCAAGAAACTTTACTTAGAAAGTTCTTGAGATAGGAATGTCAACAATTTAGGAAAGGCAGATTGATGCTTACTGTAAAGAAGACATATCAAGTTGCAGACAGGCATAATTAAGACACTTCCATAAAGCTTTTGGCCACAGCCTTCACCAGTAAAAGAGACACATACCATTCACACACACACAAGCAAGCACCCCTCATGCACAGGACTGCCAACTCCAGCATCTTGGGCCAGTGGTGTTCTGGTCCGAGCAGCTGGAGTTTGTGGTTGTGTGTGAGGTGTGCTTGCCTGTGTGTTTGAGAATGTGTCTCTCTTTTACTGATGAAGCCTGTGGCTGAAAACTTTTATGTAGGTGTCTTTAATTGTGCTGTCTGCGCAACTTGGCATGTCTTCTTTACAATAAGTAGCAATCTGTCTTTTTCTGCAGTTTTGATATTCCTACTGGAGTTTCCATTGCTTGATTTTTGGTGAATGGTTTTCTCAAGATAGTGTACATTTATCTTCCAGTTAAGTTTCTTCAACATGTTTGGTACATTCTCCCACAGATCAAACAAACCTGTGACCATTTGTGCTGCCCTTCTCTGTATATGTTCAATATCCCCCAATAGTTCTGTTTGGCACAGTTGCCACACACTTGAGCAGTATTCTAGAATGGTTTGATTGTGTGATTTTTAAGCAGTCTCCTTTGTAGACTGACTGCATTTTCCCAGTTTTCTACTAATAAATTGAAGTTTACTATCTGTGTTACACATGACAGCTTATGTGATCATTCCATTTCATACGCCTGCTAAGTGCTACACCAAGGTATTTGTATGAGTTGACTGATTCCAGCTATGATGATTACTGTTTTAGTTGTAGGATGCTAAGTTTTTTCTCATTTTGTGAAGTGTACAATTTAATGTTTCTAAACATATAAAACAAGTTCCCAATCTTTGCTTCACTTTGAAATGTTATCAATATCTGACTGAATATTCTTACAGATTCTTTCGGGCAGTACTTCATTATAGATAACTACATCTTGTGCAAAAAGTCTGAGGTTGTAATTAATATTGACTGGAAGATTATTCATACAACATGATCAGCAAGGGTCCCAACACACTTCCCTCTGGCACATCCAATGTTACTTACACATCTATTGCTGTCGCTCCATCCAAGAGAATCCACTGCATCCTTCTTACCAAAACATCCTCATTCCAATCAGATTTAGCTTGATGCACCATGTGATCGTACATTTGACAATAAGCATAGGTGTGACACTGAGTGAAATATTTTTTGGTAATCAAGAAATATTGCAACTACCTCAGTGCCTTCATCCTGAACTTATATTGTGTCACGTGAGAAAATTAGTTTGGGTTTCGCATAAGCAATGTTGGTTGTCATGAAGGAGGTCGTCGTTGTTGGTGCTATCATGAAGGAGGTCGTTATGTTAGAGATACCTCATTATGCTTCAGCTCAGAATATTCTAAGATTCTACAATAAATCAATGTCAATCACTATTACTATCCTTCTTGTAAAGGGGTATGGTGTGTGCTTTCTTTGAACTCCTGGAAGTGGTTTTTTGTCCAAGGAATCTGATAGATTGAAGTTAGAACATCAAACTATACTGTAAATTCACTATAGAATCTTATAGGATTTCATAGGGCCATGGAGCATTGTTTACTTTTGTTTTATCTGTTGACATGAACACCTGGTTCATTCTTCTTTTCAAATTGTATGAGGATTAAATTGGGGCAATTCTCCTGGGTTTTCCTTTGCAAAGGGGCATTTGAAAACTGATTTAAGCATTTCAGCTTTGCTTTGCTGTCCTTTGATTTCAGTTCCTGTTTCATTCATGGGTGACTGGGCACTATCTTTGATGCCACTAACAGCGTTTGCGTACAAGCAGAATTTCTTTGGGGTTTGTGAAATATCATTTGACAATATTCTGCCATGGGTGTCATTCAAGGTTTTATACTTAGTTCTCTTGACAGCTAAACACATTCCATTTAGTGTTTATTTGTAGTGCTATGCTTTATTTTATATCTATTAAGCAGTAGTTTCTGTTACCTTAGGAGTTTCTTGAGATTGACTGTGTGCCATGTAGGGTCCCTACCATTATGAACTGTTCTCCTGAGTAAATATCTATCCAGTGTATGATCAACTATTGTTTTAAACTTGTGCTAATGTATGTGGGGAAGTCCTAAAACCAGAAACTTTCAACAAAATCTAGGACCATCTGCAGAGGATTGACACTTGATACAGTTGATCCTTAATATAAGCAGTTATAACATTACAAACAAATAGTTGGGAAGGCACATTGTTTGTTAGTTACTTGATTAATGAGCAAACACTGGAAAGAATTAGTCATTATATTTATAGTAGTTTGCATTTGGATAGACTTAAGTTGCTGTTTCCATAGTAGACTCCCTATAAAAACATCATAATTATGCCAGTTTGACATGTAATAATCCTACAGAAGTATCATTCATCCATTAAGAAGGATGTTGCTTGGTGCTATGGCACACATACTGCTGGCCAATCCATGGATCAACCAAAGGTTTGGACCTAATAGTCAGATTCTTGTCAATATTTTATTGTTGCTGATACCTATTCACTAACAAAAAAACTACAGTGTTTCATCCTCTTTCGAAGTGTTGCTTGTTTGTTTATCAAGAAATGGAAATTGGCCCGTATCCCGAGAGTCTTCTAAACCAAAATGTCCATTTGAAAGCTGTTGAGGCTTGAAAGTTGAAACATATGTTACTGTAAAGGACTTAATGTAAGCTTTGGTTTGGTACTGAGCACAGTAAAGCTGTAAAATTTTCTTCATGTGATTAAAATCCAAAAAATAAATGTTGGAAAATCTTTAAAATATTCTCCCTTTGTTATCCAAAAATAATTGTTTTTCTTGTTTGTTGACAAAAAGTACATTTAACTTCAATATTAAGAAATAATGGGTTTATATTAAAAACAAAGATTCCAAGACTTACCAAGCGGGAAAGCGCCGGCAGACAGGCACATGAACAAAACACACAAACACACACACAGAATTACGAGCTTTCGCAACTGGCAGTTGCTTCGTCAGGAAAGAGGGAAGGAGAGGGAAAAATGAAAGGATGTGGGTTTTAAGGGAGAGGGTAAGGAGTCATTCCAATCCCGGGAGCGGAAAGACTTCCCTTAGGGGAAAAAAGGACAGGTGTACACGCGCGCGCGCGCGCACACACACACACACACACACACACACACACACACACACACACACACACACACACACACACACACACACACACACACACACACACACACACACATCCATCCGCACATACGCGGTGTCTGTGTATGTGCGGATGGATATGTGTGTGTGTGTGTGTGTGTGTGTGTGTGTGTGTGTGTGTGTGTGTGTGTGTGTGTGTGTGTGTGTGTGTGTGTGTGTGTGTGTGTGCGCGCGCGCGCGAGTGTACACCTGTCCTTTTTTTCCCCTAAGGGAAGTCTTTCCGCTCCCAGGATTGGAATGACTCCTTACCCTCTCCCTTAAAACCCACATCCTTTCATTTTTCCCTCTCCTTCCCTCTTTCCTGACGAAGCAACTGCCAGTTGCGAAAGCTCGTAATTCTGTGTGTGTGTTTGTGTGTTTTGTTCATGTGCCTGTCTGCCGGCGCTTTCCCGCTTGGTAAGTCTTGGAATCTTTGTTTTTAATATATTTTTCCCATGTGGAAGTTTCTTTCTGTTTTATTTACATCGTCATTAATTTGAAATAATGGGTTTATGAGAAATAAAATTAAGAAAATATTTTTCATTTATAAATTTCATTAAGTAACAAACCATGAAATCACTACTTTCATGTAAGGTCCCAGCTAAGGTATTACAAAAAATTGAATTAAAACTTCATTAATTCTAAAGTAAATACCTGGCAAAATATTTGAGTAATAAAATTTACCTAAAATAGAAACTACTACTTAAGAAAAACTTAGTTTTTTAACTGTGTCTTTCTGCCAGAGGATAAAAATTAATAAAAGAAGCCCACAGAGCAATCTCCTGAGCTAGGGTACGTGAAGCCCCATTTGTATGATGGATTTAATATAAGTTTTCAGGGTTTAGATAAGAAAAGAAATGAAGCAGGTGTCCTCTTTGGATGAGTTTTTTTAGATTAATGATAATATTTCAGAATGCAAGAAGCCAGCTACCAGCTGCGAGAAGTGGAACTGCTAGTGGTAACTACTGACAGTGTAAATCTTCTGAGGAAGTATGCTGTGTAGAAATAAGTTGTATACCTATTTACCATTCAAAGAGTACAGCTTAATTGTTGTCTGAAATTCAGGAACTGTGATGGAAGACTGTAGTTTTAGTCTGTTGGATGGTTTTTGAATTACTGAAGTGTGACGGTAACCTTACTTCATGTATGCGTTCAGCGTTATCCCCGTGGTCACATATTATGAAACAGTGCACTGTGGCTTGGCTGGTGGTCTGATGATCCATCATAAAGCACCATTAGTCTATTTTCAGCAAAATTGTATGTTACAAGATATTGTGCCTCTTGTGAGTTATTTAGTATAACCAGAAAACTGGTGTGCAACAAATTATACACTGAACATGGTCTAATGATAGAAGCTGAGGTCAATTACATTCAAATGCCTTCTCAATGATACATAACTGTTGATCATGAACATAAGTTGGCGAGGAAAATCAATCATGTGCAGTACTATATCAAAAATTAATTCACCTCTCAACACATCTTTCCTCCATCTTTAAATTACACGAAGAACAAACAGAAATGTGTAAGAATCACATATTTTTAGAGACTATATAAAAAGGGTGGTTTTAGATTTTTGAAAAACCAAAATTTAATGGATTTTTGCAGATTAAGTTAATCTCAGTAATGTAGTATTATCCATCAAATTAAAGTGCAGTTCAAGAGCTTTGAAATGGCAACTGCAGAAATCTGGGTCATCAAGGTCCAAAAATTAACCAAAATTGGTGCATTTGATATGGAGTGATCTGCACCATGTACTGTTAACAGGAAAGGTAGGCAAGACCTAAATAACAATAGCTCACTTCATTCCAGCAAAGGTTCATTTAGTGAGAGAGCATCACAAAGGTTCTCATACAACTCCACTGGCAAGACCTTACAAATAGGTGTTGTGTGTCTTGGAGAGGATTAATGTAAAATTTCTAATCCTGCACGGTCCAAAAAGAGTTGTAGCTCTTTCATCTAACCCTCTCGTAAAATGACCAAAATAGTAAAAGTCTGAGAAATCATATATAGATTTAAGTCATTCCTATACACCATTAATGACATGGAGCAGGGCTGTGGAGAAATCTATGTCTCCTGATGCACCATCAGGCAGCTTGCGGAGCACTCTTTTGTACACAGTCCCCATAAACACAAGAATATCAAGCTAATGTACAGTATTCTTCGCATCATTTAGCATTTGCTATCTCTTGCAAATTAGTCTTTCATGCACAATATGCCTGTAAAAGTGAACCACAGGTCAGTAAAACTATAAATAAACTTCTTAGCCCTAATAAATTATGCCTGTTGTGGTCTCTAGCATTATGAATATTATAAGAGATACATCACGTTTTGTAATTTAGTGAAATAGATTTTCTTTAAGTATATTTGTTTATTTGTGACTTTTTTTTCCCCTATTGCCAGTATAAGATTTGGCTTGTGCACTATTTCAGAATTGCTTGGTGATCTGTTGATGCAAAAACCTCGTGAAACTGATGGAGTTGAATCTGTCGTTGTTGTTGATGGAGTACCTCAGGTTGGACCAGAGAGATTTGAAAAATTATCCTCTGTTATCAACAAACTGTTTTCCAAACCTGGTGTCATTGTTAATGAATACTATCCGAAAACAGAAGATGGCACAACAAAAGGGTAACAATTTTTATCTGTATATGCATTGCATTTTTGAAATAGCAAGTTTTTGTTTGCTAATGTCAAAAAATATATTTTAATTTTTAAGGTACATATTCCTCGAGTACAGCAGCCCAAAGTTTGCTTCGGATGCTGTTGACTCACTGAATAACCACAAGCTAGACAGGCAGCATACCTTTTTGGTAAATCTGTTCACAGATTTCAAGAAGTGAGTATACATTTGCGTACTTACTCAGTATTTTTTGTTTGTTTTTTCAATATATGTATAAGGGATAATCAAATGAAAAAAAGAGATAATGCTATGAGATCTGTTCAAAAAATTCCGAAACGTTCGTTATTTCGTGCCAGTGGCGTGTTGGAGTGAAATGCAGTTGGCATCCCTGCACACGCCTGTGTTTAATGTGTAATTGGCGAAAGTCTCGCTGTTGTACGTCGATTACTTATTATTCAGTGCTGCATTGAGCAGAATGTTGTGTTGCACGGTTTGCAAATTTCAAGGTGGCAGTGTTAGAGGAGCAATGCGTCTGCATTAAATTTTGCGTAAAACTCAAGAAAACTGTTAAGGACACACACCGAATGATGCAGGAAGCTAGCGGTGATGAATGCTCGAGCCGTACCCAGTGTTCCGAATGGTTCACACGGTTTAAAAATGGCTGGAAGAAAGTTAAAGATGACCCTTGTTCAGGATGCTCTTTGACGTGTACCGACGACTCTCTCATCAGGGACGTCAGCAAAATTGTGCGTGCCAATCAAAGACTGACAGTCCAAGAGATTGCAGAAGAATGTAATGTTCCAGTTTGATCATGTCATGAAATACTGACACAGCGTCTTGTAACATATCATGCTGCTGCCAAGTTTATCCGGTGGCTCATGAGTCAAGACCTTTGCCTCGCAATGCAAATGAGAATGAGATTTTCCTTAAGAGAATCATAACTTGCGTGGGTCTACATATGCGATGTTGAGACCAAGGTTCAATCTTCACATTGGGTCGAAAAGGTTCTCAGAGACCAAAAAAAAAACTTGTCAGGTCAAATGTCTAAACCATGCTGAAAGGTTTCTTTGACTTTGAAGGATTAGCTCATCATAAATGTTAATAGATGGTTCTATGGGATGCGTCGTCTGTGAGAACATAAGAAGGAAATGGCCTGAAATGTGGCGAGACAATTTGTGGCTCGTGCATCATGATGATGCACTCGTACTCATCCCTATTGGTGCGTGAGTATTGCACAAAAACGAAATCACTGTGCTGCCTCATCCTCTGTACTCACCAGAGCTGTCCCTTGTGGTCTTCTTCCCCCCCCCCCCCCCCCCCAAATGAGTTGAAAACCCTGTTGGAAAGATGAATATTTGTAATGTTAGATAAGAGAAAATTAACAGGCGGCACTTTTTGTTGTTTAGCAAAAGACATACAAAGACTGCTTCTGGAAGTGGAAACGGTGTTGGGAGCAGTTTATCAAGTGTGGAAGAGATTATTTTGGAGACTGTTTACAGTACGTAAAAGGTAGCTTTGAAGCATTTTGTGGACAAAGTTTGGGAATTTTTTGAACAGACCTCATAAATGAACTGCTTGTTTCAAGAGAAATTGCCATAACTTTTAATATATGTATCTCACTGTGAGGCAAGATGGTCGTTGCTGCCATGGAAGTGTCCACTGACTGCTGTGCATTATTGTGGTGCTGTGCTCTGGGAAGTCAGTGGGCCCTTGCAGTCAAAGGAAGAGGTCATAATGACTTTCCCAGAGCCCACATACACAGCTTTGGATTTTTTTGCAGTGGGGTTGAATCGAAGTGCTTCCTTTGTTGGCTCTGACATTTGCTCTCCTATCACAATAGAGGATATCTTGAGGACATTTGAGATGCTACAATGATGCAGACCAGACTGCGAGGAATCCACTGTGCACAGATTTTCTGGAACTTCAGATTCTCATGCCCAACATGAGCTGAATGTCTTCACCATCAGCTTTTGTTTATTTTTAATGGTAGCATGCATTGCAGCAATGGAAGAAGGGGTAATGACATGATGAGCACGCTCTGGCTGACTGCTGTCTTTCTGTGACACCAGACACTCTCGCACTCATTTAGTCAATGTGTGTGTGACACCCCGAGGGGGCACACAGTTCTTTCGTGAGTTGGTGCATGGCTCACACGGGGCACCGAGCTATTGCAGCTAATTCTTTGTTCCCTGGCTGCGTTTCCTTCCCCCTAAACTCCCACCCTATCCTCGCTCCTTCCCCGTTGCTGGCTGCTTCCCCTCTCTGTGCTCTGATTTATGTTGACCTGGCTATCCACCTGGTTTCCTGTATTGGTTGCAATTTTATCCCTTTTGCCTGTTCTTTCATCCCTTTTTGGCACTTAGGTCCCGACTTGAGGTTTGACCTCCATTTCAAAACTTCCTGTTTTTTGGGTGAGCCATATGGGGAAGAACTCCCTCCCTAGCACCTACAGTCTGGATTCCTCTCCCCCTTCCTTCCCCTCTCCCTTCCCAATTGTAGCCACCTTCCACCCTGATAGGTCACCAGCATGTGTAGCTAGTTTGTGTGTTGGGGCTGTTATGTACCCATATGGCTGAGCTGCCCGACAACACAGGGATAACGCTACTGATACCTGAGCTGTTCCCTTCCCATGTATGCCAAGGAGTGATTGCTTATCTTCTTGGAGCATTGGAACTCCCGGCAACAGCTGCCATGCCATGGCACATGAAGCGTATCAAGCTGCAAAAATTTGGCCATTCTTAAATGGCATTCTCTTCAGATAGGGCAGGATCATTCAATGCTGGTTTGTATGACCTAGCAACATCGCCTTTCCCGGCTACATCATGAGAGGAGGGCCAGGCCGCTGTCTTTGGATGAAACCCTTTCTCCATTACCTCATCTGTACTAGGACAAATGGGGACACATTCACCACCACAGAACAATTGTTTTTTGTGGAAAATATAAAGTACAAGTTTGGTGAAGTTGAATCTCTTAGTAAGGTGGCAGTCGCACTCCCTGTTGATCAAAGTTTCTTCTTCCACAGCTCTTCATGCCTGTGATTGTCTTGGCAATGTCCCAGTGTCTGTTACTCCTCACCAATCTCTGAATATGGTCCAGGGAGTAATTTTTCATTGGGATCTCATCCTGCAAACTGATGAGAAACTGCTAATCTGGAGAAGATTAGACAACTGCACTGCTACTGGCGCCTTCATTCTGGCTTTGGAGGGGGATACCCTCTCAGAGAAGGTCAAGGTTGTGTGATACAGATATGACGTGAAACCGTATGTCCCTCCATCTATGCAGTGCTTCTGGGCCACCAGTGTTAGTCCACTGTCCAGGGTCTTAACCTCCAAGGTGCTCTGTGCACTGTTACATTGGTTCTCACAGAAAACCTCGAGGCACACTTTGCAGCGGCATCGTTGTCCTCTTCCTACTCTATTACCTTTCTCTGGCAGCAATGTAGAGTTGAACAGATCCCCCTCTGTTTCATGCCGCACCACGTTGAGCCCTATAACACACCCTTCACTGGATGGGAGTTGGTGCAAACATCCCCAGGCCCAGATTCCATCCACGAGATGATGCAACACTTGGCTGCTCCCCTGAGGCAATAGCTCCTCAGGGTCTTCAACCACATTTGGTTCATGGGTGCTTCTCTGTCACAATGGTGCGAGAGTATAGTTATACCCGTCCTTAAGCCCGGAAAAAATCCAACATCTCTAGACAGCTACTGCCCAATTAGCCTGACAAATGTACTTTGTAAACTGATCGAAAGGATGATCAGCTTCAGATTATGTTGGGTACTCGAATCTCTCAGCCTTTTGTCCTCCCCTTGCGGGCCCGTAGGTTAGAAAAGGCCTGATGTATTCCTGCCTCTCGTAAGAGGTGACTAAAAGGAGCCTCACACATTTTGGCCTTTATGTGATGGTCCCCGTAGGGTTCGACCTCCATTTTTCAAAATTTTCCTGAAGAGTGAGCCAATTGGGGAAGGGCGCCTTACATGGTGCATCATGTCCATCGTGCATGGAGATCTTTAGCCCACTTTCTCGTCGTCTCATTGCAGTCCCATCCACTCCCCATCTCTTGGGCAAGGACACATTCCTGGGTGCATTTTCCACCATGCACTATGCAGTGTCACTTTGTGCCGACAATGACCATATAATTCTTTGCACCTCACATCCAGCACAGTAGCCAGTCTCTTGTGGGGCCACCATGTATCCTGTTGGTTGTACCCCTCTGACAACACAGGGATTGCTCTGCTGAGAGCTGTGCCATTAACTCCTGTGTATGCCAAGGAGTAGATGCACGTCACCCTGGGGCATCAGGACTCCCGGCAATGGCCATCTTGCCAGGTGGCCTTTGCTGCAGCTGGGTGGCGCCCATGGGGAGGGCCCCTGGTTGGAGTGGGTGGCATCAGGGTGGATGACATGCCATGAAGCGTAGTAAGTCATCTTTTGCTGGTGGTCCGCCGCCAGCAGTCTCTAAGCGGACAGTCTAACTGTAATGCAAAGGAATACGACCCCAAGTCGTTCCCCTCCCTGGCCAAACCACGGGAGGAAAGCCAGGCTAAGGATGGCAGTGAAGCTTATTCGCCCCAATACCTCGTATGTACGAGAGTTGATGGGGAATCTTGCATGTCCATGAAGCCTCAGTTTTTTATGGAGCATTTGGAGGAAAGTTTGGGAAGGTGGAGGGATTGTTCACAATGTGCTCTGGGTCAGTTTTGCTAAAAAAAACAGCATCCTCTGCCCAGTCGCGGGCATTACTCGATTGTGGCAAGTTGGGGATGTTTCTGTTACCATCATGCCTCATAAGAGCTTAAATATGGTCCAGGGTATTATATTCCACAGGGACCTTCTTTTGCAATCTGATGACGAGCTTGCACACCAATTTAGAGGGGCAAGGTGTTCATTTCGTCTGGTGCATCCATTGTCTACTATTGTGACTCCAGCCACATATCCCTCCCCCGATGTGGTACTTAAAGTGCTGGGAGTTCCCCTGTACTTCCAGCCTCATCTGTCAAGATGGTGATGTCCATTGCATCCCAATACTCCATGTGCTCCATCTCCCGTCTATGTCAACTGCGGAGAGCATCATTCACCTTGCTCACCAGACTGCAGGATTTTATGGAAAGACAGGAAAATCATGGAATATAAGACCCTGGACAGACAGACCTACACCGAGGCTAAGAGGAAATTTGAGCGCCTACATCCTGTGGCTGTGACCACCTCATATGCTGCCACTACGAGAACAGTTGCTGCCCCATCAGTTCCTCAAATTCCGGTCACCTCTGAGAACAGGGAGACTACACCTGCCCCTTCGATGGTGGGAGCACTTCCCTGCCTGTTGCTCCCACACAACCTACTTCAGGAGCAAACCCCCCACCCCCAACCATCTGGGATTTGAGTCCCCACTAATGAGCCAGAGAAACACAAGGCTTCTTCGGCTCCCCTTGGTAGGAAGGGGTCCCTTGGATCACTTCCTTCACAAGTTTCTGCTAGTGGGAGAGATGACACCTGCCAGTGGTTGAAGAGCCCAAAAGCAGCTGGTCATAAGGCTTCAAGCTCATTGTCAGTCCTGGAGACTGATTCAGTGAAGTCCTCCCAGCCAGGGAAACCAAGGAACAGCACGAGAAACCGAAAAAGCCCCCCCCCCCCCCCAGAACAAGGAACTTGCAGTGGCACCCACACCACTGCTACCTAGCTCTGCGTCTGAGGATGGGGTGAAGATGCTGGCATCCGCTGAGGACCTGGATCTCGCTGGACCCTCAGGCACAATGGATATAGACTGTTTAGGCAAAAAGTCTGTGGCAGCAGGTGACCCTGAGGTGTAGACTGCCTCATTGAATGTTCCATGCCTTCCCAGTCTCAAGATGATGTCATCCTCCAGTGGAATTGCAGCAGTTTTTTACACTGCCTGGCTGAGTTATGGCAACTGTTACGCTTTTCACCTGCTTTCTGCATTGCCCTCCAGGAAACCTGGTTTCTGACAATGCAGACCCCTGCCCTCCATGGCTATAAGGGATATTACGGGAACCATAGTGACTATAATTGTCAGGTGGAGTTTGTGTTTGTCCTCAACTTGGTCTGTAGTGAAACTGTGCCGCTTCAAACCCCTCTTGAAGCTGTGGCTGTCAGAATACGGGCAATGCAGGAAATAACTGTCTACAATATATATCTGCCTCCAGATGGTACAGTGCCTCTGTTAGCTGCACTGAATTATCAACTCCCTAAACCTTTCCTACTTTTGGGAAATTTTAACACCCATAACCCCTTGTGGGTTGAAACCATGCTTACTGGTCAAGGCAAAGATGTCGAAACTCTGTTCGACCTCTGCCTCTTAAATACTGGGGCCGCCACGCATTTCAGTGTGGCTAGAGGTAGTTACTTGGCCATTGATTTATCAACTTGCAGCCCATGACTTCTCTCATCTATCCACTGGAATGCACATAACGACCTGTATGGTAGTGAACACTTCCCCATCTTCCTGTCACTGCCCTGGCATCAAGCCCACGGATGCCTGCCCAGATGGGCTTTAAACAAGGCGGACAGGGGAACTTTCACCTCTGATGTCACCGTTGACACACTCCCATTTGGTAACATTAATGTGATGGTTGAGCAGGTGACTACCCGAATCTTATCTACAGCAGAAAATGCAATCTCTTGCTCTTTAGCGTGCCCCCGGCGTAAGACAGTCATTTGTTGGTCACAGAAATTGCTGAGCTCTACAGTGGCATACGTGACACTCTTCCCTAGAGCATGTGATAGCCTTTAAGTGGCTCCGTGCTAGTGTACGCCAGCTTATGAAACGATGGAAACAGGAGTGCTGGCAGAGGTACGTGTCGACCATTGGGTGCCACACACCACCTTCCCAAGCCTGGACGGAGATCAGACGTCTTTTTGGGTACCAGACCCCAACAGGTGTCTCTGGTGTTACCATCAGTGGCATGCTATGTACCGACGCAAACAGGATTGCTGAGTACTACGCTCGAGCCTCTTTGTCGGAGAACTACCCCTCAGAGTTTCGCACTCGCAAGAGGCAGATGGAAAGGGAAGTCCTCTTGTTCACTACACACCACAGTGAACCCTCTAAAGTACACTAACACATTGCCCCAACACAGCTCCTGGGCTGGATAGGATCCACAGTCAGATGATCAATCGTCTCGTCTGACTACAAGCGCCACCTCCGTGCCATCTTCAACCGGATCTGGTGTGATGGTGTCATTCCATCGCAATGGCCAGAGAGCACCATCGGCCCATCAGGCTCACCAACGTTGTTCGTAAGCTGCTGGAACATACGGTGTGTCGGCGATTGGATTGGGTCCTGGAGTCACTTGGCCTACTGGCTCCATGTCAGGGTGGCTGTCGCCTGGGGCACTCTACCACTGATAATCTTGTGTCCCTCGAGTCTGCCATCTGAACAGCCTTTTCCAGATGCCAACACCTTGTTGCAGTCTCTCTTTATCCACGCAGAGCATATGACACCACCTGGTGACATCATATCCTTGCCCTATTATATGGATGGGGTTTCTGAGGTCCGCTCCAGATTTTTATCCAGAATTTCCTGTCGCTCCGTACTTTCCGTGTCCCAAGTTGGTGCCTCCCATAGTTTCCCCCCCCCCCCCCCTCCCTCCCCGTCATATCCAGGAGAATGGGGTCTCGAAGGATTCTGTGTTGAGTGTATCACTATTTTTAGTGGCCATTAACGATCTAGCAGCAGCTGTAGGTCGTCCATCTCACCCTCTCTGTATGTAGATGACTTTTGCATTTCATACTGCTCCACCAGTACTGGTGTTGCCGAGTGGCAGCTACAGGGAGCCATCCACTAGGCGCAGTCATGGGCTCTTGCCCATGGCTTCCAATTTTCGGCTGCTAAGTCGTGTGTCATGCACGTCTGTCGACATCGTACTGTTCGTCCGGAACCAGAACTCTACCTTAATGATGATCCACTCACTGTAGTGGATATATATTGATTCTTATGACTGGTTTTAGATGCCCAATTGACTTGGCTACCTCACCTTTGTCAGCTTAAGCGGAAGTGCTAGCAGCACCTCAATGGCCTCCACTGCCTGAGCAACGCCAACAGGGGTGCAGATCACTCTACTCTGCTGGGGCTCTACAATGCCCTTGCAAAACCGTGCACAACTGCTCGCCAGTTAAATTGTTCACATTCATAGTTCTCCTGAGCATCCGAATTACCGTCTTTTTTTTCCACCCACAGCAGTTCATCTCCCGCATCAACAGCCCAAATTGGGGCTAATGATTGTGGTGTGTGTGCAATCCCTTCTGTCTGAAATGCAGTCTTTCCCTTTACCACCTCCCATCCAGGTCCATCCGCATGCACCTCCATGTTGTACACCTAGGCCACAGATTTGTCTGGACCTTCCGCGTGACCCGAAGGACCCAGTTAGTCCTGCCGCGCTCCGCTGTCACTTCCTCTCGATTCTTGGTGTGTTCCAGGGCTCTGAAGTGGTTTACACCAATGGCTCGATGACTGATGGTCGCCTATGTCCACAGAGGCCTTTTTGAACAGCATTCCTTGCCCGATAGCTGCAGTGTATTCACTGCAAAGCTGGTGGCCATCTCTCATGCACTTCAGTATATCTGTTCACGCTCCGTTGAATCATTTCTTCTATGTACTTTACTCCTTGAGCAGCCTACGAGCTATCGACCAGTGCTACCCTCGCCATCCTCTGGTAGTGTGCATCTAGGAGTCTATGCCCTGGAACGGTCCCGTCATTCAGTGGTGTTTTTGTGGACCCTAGGACACTTAGACATCCCAGGCAATGAACTTGCCGAAAGGCTGGCCAAACAGGCTACGTGGAAACCGCTTCTGGAGATGGGCATCTCTGGACCTGACCTGCGCTCTGACTTACACCTAGGGTTTTTCGGCTTTGAGAGGCGGAATGGCAGAACAGTACACACAACAAACAGCTTGTCATTAAAGAGACTATGAATGTGTGGAAGTCTTCCATGCCCTCTCGCAGGGAATTAGTTGTACTCTGCCGGCTCTGCATTGGCCACACTTTGGCAACCCACGGTTACCTCCTGCACTGTGAAGACCTGCCTGAGTGTCTGTGCGGCTCCCGGTTGACAATGGCCCATATTCTGGTGCACTGTCCCACTTTGACTGCCCAGCAATGAAGTCTTGGGTTACCGGACTCGTTGCTGCTAATTTTATCTGACAATGCCTCATTGGCTGATTTAGTTTTACATTTTATTTGTGAGGGTGGGATTTATCATTTGGTCTAAATTTTAGCACATGTCCTTTGTCCCTCTGTGTCCTCCACCCTAGTGCTCCTAGGGTGGAGGTTTAATGTGTTGCAGAGTAGCTGGCTTCTCCTTTTTTTATTCTCATGGTCAGCCAGCCATGTAATCTGCTTTGTTGTTTTAATTTCTTCATCTCGTTTCTTGCGTTTCTGTGGTTTTCCTGCCCCCTTTTGTCCATTTACATGTTATTACTCCTCATCGGTCTTGTGATTTTTCCTTTCATTCTGTTTTGAGTTGTCAGTCTCGTTTGTTTTATTCTCACACTTGTGGCATTGGTTTATTTGGCACAAGGGACTGATGACCCCAACGTTTGGTCCTTTTCCCCTTCTTTTAATCCAGCCTGTACTGCTCTTTGTTTGTGGCATGCGTGTGTGTGCGTGCGTGCGCGCGTCACGTAACCCCGCACTCGCGTCACTCACGTAACCCCACACAGCTTACAGTGGGGGACCGTATTTTGTGTTTTCAAGGCACTGTTCACTTTCCGGGTTTATTATCTGACTCAAAATGAACATCACACCTGAGAGACCTACAAACAAAGGGCTTCTGGTTGTTGAACATTTTGAAATGCCTTGGGGAGCTGACAGGTCCCGGCTCCTGCAATTTTATAGGACATTTGTTCGATCATGCCTAGCCTATGGCAGTGCGGTCTGCGGATTGGCCTGTTCTTCACACCTCTAGATGTTAGATGTTGTCCATCATGAGCGCATTTGGATATCGACTAGAGCCTTTCGGACCTGTGGTGAGGCTCGTGAACAACCACTCTGGATTCGGTGACGCATCCTTTTGGTTCAACAGGTGCTGAAAATCAAAGTTGTACCCCAGATGTGGTTTTTACAACTTTGTTTTCGTCTATGTTAAGTATGTACCATAGTTTTATCGTTATTTACACTGATGAATCCCAGCAGGAGAATGCTCTCGGTTGTTCTGTGGTTTTCCCTGGTGAGGTTTTTAAAGTAAGTCTTCCAGAACAATTTACAAATTATGATGCAGAGTTATCTGGCATTCTGATGGCACTGGAGAGGGTTCACAGACATCGCCATATGAGTTTTCTTGTCTGTTCTGACTCTCTTAGTGCACTACAAGCACTTCACCAAATGTATCAGGGGAGACCTGCTGATTTCAGCTCATCCATGACTTTTTACAGCAGCTCCAATCTTTTTCTGGGTACCTGGCCACATTGGGATACAGGGCAACATGGCTGACAAAGCTGTCAAGGAAGCATGTTGGGATGGTGCTGTCCATCAATGACCCATCCCGTTGCAATGCATTATCCCAGACTGAATGGTTGCAGGTGTTAGACAACAAATCTACCACAAAGGCTTGACGGACTTCGTGTCAGCCTCGCCACTAGGAGCAGGATTTACTTACCAGACTTACCAGCAAAGCCCTTTCACACAAGGCTTCCTCTTCTGGCAGGATGATCCATCATTCTGTGGTGTGCCGCTTTCAGTTCAGCATATTGTGCCTATATGTCTCCTGTATACTGATATTTACCCACCATTTCCTTTCATGATTTCAGCTGCGGATATGTAGATCTATGTCAAATCGCTGTTCGCCCAAAAGTGGAATGTCATCTGGAGCACTAGTTTATAAAACGAAATCCGACCTACTTTTCCAGGAAGTGTTTAATTTCCCTTTGAAATTAATTTCTGGATCTTCATTTACAGTGTTCACAGTATGAATATTCTTACACTACTTCATACTGTTGCTTTTGCACCCTCCATAGTTCTTGCTAATGATATTAACATTTTTACTTTTCTTCATGACAAAATTTATGTAGGTTATTTGTTAAAGCCTTACCTTCTGATCGTATTCTTCCATTTTGTATGTTTGTGTGTTGATTTATCCATTTCAACAGATGTTGAGAATATATAGTAATAATAATGTTTGAGTATTGATGTGACCGTACAGTGCTGTGCTGCACGCGTCATTCACATTTCTTTGGCCATCTGGTTTCGTCTGTATGTAAACAAAGTTGAGTTCTACATTCTGCTGTCAACAAACATATAATGGACAGGTACAGTACAATTATGGAAACAAGGCGCGTAGGCTAAGGGAAAGTGGCGATAGGACGGACAATGACTATAGTTCGGTTCTTTTATCTTGGTGGCTCGCGCATGCCCGCCCAGATGTGGGAGATTGCTGTGTTGCCCATTGCAAACGACGCACTCGCCAAGAGAAGCAGCGCCATAGTATAGTATAGTTCGCAAACTTACGTTTAGGGGGGAGCGCGCAGTTTATGAAGTAAAGCCACCACGGCCGCATTAACCCTTTCGCTGCTACAGCACTGTGCGCGATTTTGTCATCACTGTGCTGACACATGGTGTTCCAACTGCTTTGACACACTTATCATTCGGTTTCACAAAAACTATTTGGCCAAAAAATTTGATTATTACACATCTTCTTGACTGATACCGTCCCCCCATGAATGACTTAATTCTGTTTCGATGTTCAACGCAGTTATTGCATAGCATTAAATGTAGTAAACCATTGCACGAAATTTTGAAGAGTTTGCAGAGGTAAGTCCATAGTGTGTACTTTCCGTATGGTTGATTTTAGTTGCCACAATGTTGAAAATGAAATGTGGACAAGATACCTAATTTGCATATAAAAATTACTGTATAACAATATCTCATTTAATTTAATTACCAGTCATATGTAATATTAAGAAATATTCTATCTTTCGCGAATGTAATAATTGTTTTATTTATACCAGAGTCATTTCACTTTTTTCTAAATGTTCTGATTAAAACAAAATTGGTGAAGTAAACAAAACTGAATTGTGGACGTAATAAAACATAGAAACTAAAATATATTGTCAGTGGGGTGCAGCGCGCAAACAATTTCCGTTTGTCACAACGGACAGCAAAAACTTGTAAAACCTTGATCAGTTGACGAAAAAATTGAATATAATGATGCTGCCAAAGCAGCAAAGCAAAGAATTGCGTCAGTCAAGTAGCTCGGCAACATAAGAGTCGAAATTCTGCTCTAAATAATACTTTTAATACTGTTGTTGTTGTTGTTGTTGTTGTTGTTGTTGTTGTGGTCTTCAGTCCTGAGACTGGTTTGATGCAGCTCTCCATGCCTTTTAATACTGTTGCAAAGAATATATCTCAATATGAATAGTAAAACAGTGACTGCGGAAGAGAAGATACACAAACAAAACAGATAATATGAATATTGTATGTGTGCCTTTTCATTGTTTTTAATTGCTGTGAAAAGAAATAATGGACAAAATTAGAAAAACCGAAAACTTATTCTGAATATAATGAAAAGACAAAGCACTCGAAATTTCCAAAAATTACATTCAAACGATTAAAATTCATGAAGTAAGACTATTCGATATTGCTTTTAAATAGAGAAAATATTAAGCACCAAACAAGGTTTGAACTCAGTACCTTTAGCTTAGCAGCCAAACACCATAACCATTACGCTAACGCAGCTAGTCATATGACAGAGCTTCTGTAGGACTCTAAAATATAACGTAAAATACCGACAAACACTGTTGGTATGACTATGAATTATTCATGTTTCATCTAAGCACAATAGGAAATAAACAATTACCACTGTTCTTTATTGCGAAAAAGTGGTTCGTGAGAATGATACAAACACCTTTCCTTGTTATCGCCTGAATTAGGAGGCTTGTTGCTTGCTTGGTTTACTTAATTAATAGAAAATGAAGCAATTGGTATAAAGAATGCTTTTCCAATCTTTCTATAAAAGAGTCTGCTATCAAGACATTGCTTTTGTTCAATTACTTTATTCATGACTGAACATTTCTAAAACTAAAGCTACTCGTCCGTGCTGTGCACTGCAGTCGAGCTCTGGCAACGTCGTTCTATGTTCATTGGCTGACTGTGTTTTGTGACGTCAGATGCGTAGAAGGAACCTAAACTCGGCCGCCTTCGAAATGACGCGCACTATAGGCCTCCATTGTCGGCCAGGGCTGGCAACCCACTGATGTATGCACCTTATACTGGTCTGTAGCTATGGTATAAATTACATACAGAAGTAACGATTTGTGTAAGTGGGTTATAAGGACGGCCAGCTTCAAATGCAGGACAGTATTTCACCAGTGTCCTCCTTCAGACTGCTGCATTCTGTGACCTGATTTATTATTTTCGTAGCCTCGCCACAAATGACATTTCTCCTATAGCTTCTAACTCTTCCGGGTGTCATGGGGGCAGGCATTGATGGGCTAGCAATTACTTTGTCACTCATTATTTATTCTGTAGATTGTCAATGACGCGTAATGATTAATAACAACATGTAGGACTGCTGCTCATACGCCATTCCTGTTAGATCACTGAAACTATAAACTGGAAACAATGGATAGCTGATACAAAACGTTTTGAGAACTATGGGCCCAGGTATCCTCCACCTTTACGTAATCATACTGCAGACTAGTTTTTCAAAAGCAAATGTTGTAAGTTAATGTCACTAGATGCTTGCTAGCCATTGGGATTTATTGCCCTATGATGAGTAAAATCTCTAGTTGTGATCAAGACTTTTTAATGGTCCTAGCTGAACATTTTTCATTGGTTAAAAAATACTGCAATAACCTTGAAGACATGAGTCTGTGGACAGAAACCCCTTGACCCATGCCATGTGCTGCTTCTGCTTGCTAGTGGATGCATACCTTAAGGGAAACAAACTTGCCAACACAATAGAAAGAGCAGAGCAAGTAGTTGAAGGGGAGATGGGAGATACAGTATTAGGAGAATAATTGGAGATATTACTGACTGGTGTAAGTCTAAATAAGACCCATGGGACAGGTGATATTCCCCTCTGAATTATTGAGATCTTTGGGGGACAAAAACATTCCACCAAGTGTGTAAGATATGAGACAGGTGAAATACATTCAGTCTTGGTGAAATACATTCGCACTTAAAGGAGAATGTGATTATTCTAGTGCCAGAGAAGCCAGGAGCTGACAGGTGTAAATATTACTGAACTGTCAGTTTAATAAGTTATGATTGAAAAAAGGTCATAAATTTTTTACAGAAGGACGAGAAAATTGGTTGAAACCATCATTGGGGACGATAAGTTTGGTTTCTGTAGAAAGTTTGGATCGCATGAGGTAATGCTTGGCCCTATGACCTATCTTAGAAAATAGGTCAAAGAAAGACAAAACTATGTTTCTAGTATTTGTAGATTTGTATTGACAATATTGACCAGAATACTCTATATTTTTGAATGTAGCAATGGTAAAATACAGGGAGCAAAAGCTTATTTCAGCTTTTACAAAAACCAGATGGCAGATACAAGAAAACGAAGCAGTGGTTGGTTGAGAATGGAGTGTGGCAGGGTTGTAGCCTATCTCCAATGTTACTCACTCTGTACATTGAGCAAACAGTGAAAGAAACCAAGGAGAAATTTGGAAAAGGCATTAAAATTCAGGGAGAAGAAATAAAAACTGTGATTTGCCAATGGCATTGTAAATCTGTCTGAAGCAGCAACGGACTTGGAAGAGTTGTTGAAAAGAATCAACAGTGTCTTGAAGGATGATGTAGGATGAACATACCAAAAGCAGAACAAGGGTAGTGAAGTGTATTTGAATTAAATAAAGTGATAGTGAGGAATTAGATTAGCTAATAAAACAAAATAGGAGATGAGCTTTTGCTATTTGAGTAATAAAATGAGAAATTTATCATAAAACATAAATTTAAGTGTTAGGCAGTCTTTCCTGAAGATTTTTGGCCAAGCGTAACCTTGTACAGAAGTGAAATGTGGATGGTAAACAGTTCAGACAAGAAGAGAACAGAAGCTTTTGAAATGCAGTGCTACAGAAGAATGCTGAAGGTTATATGGGTAGACTGGATAACAAATGGGGAGTTACAGAATCAGATTGAGGAAGGAAAAAAATTATGGCATAACTTACCTAAAAGAAGTGATCAGCAATAGGACATATGTGGTGTCATCAAATAATTGTTAATTTGGTAATTAAAGGAAGTGTGGCAGTTAAAAACTGTGGAGTAAGTCTGAGGCTTGATTACAGTAAACAGGTTAAAGTGGATGTAGGTTGTAGCAGCTATGTAGAGATAAGGAGGCCTTCACAGAGTAGACTAGTACGAAGAGCTGCATTGAACTGAACTGGCCCTTGGACTGACAACAACAATACATTTGATCAAGATTGTGACACTGTATCGCTGACCTACTTTCATATATGATCAATAAGCTTTTGATGATTTCTCATTTGTAACAGTACACCTCAGCTGCTTTATTTTGTGTAATATATATATATATATATGACACACACAGAATTACTAGCTTTCGCAACCGATGGTTGCTTCTTCAGGAAGGAGAGGGAAAGACGAAAGGATGTGGGTTTTAAGGGAGAGGGTAAGGAGTCATTCCAATCCCGGGAGCGGAAAGACTTCCCTTAGGGGAAAAAAAGGACAGGTGTACACTCGCACACACATACACACACATATCCATCCGCACATACACAGACTTGTGTCTGTCCTTTTTTTCCCCTAAGGGAAGTCTTTCCGCTCCCGGGAATGGAATGACTCCTTACCCTCTCCCTTAAAACCCACATCCTTTCATCTTTCCCTCTCCTTCCTGAAGAAGCAACCATCGGTTGCGAAAGCTAGTAATTCTGTGTGTGTGTGTTTGTGTGTTTTGTTAATGTGCCTGTCTGCCGGTGCTTTCCCGCTTGGTAAGTCTTGGAATCTTTGTTTTTTGTTCATAAAATAATAAAAAGATATCACTGTTACCTATTGCAACAAAATGTCATTTTTCAGAAGTAAGACCCTTGCATAAGTAAAACTGTGTCATTTTGCCCATTTTGATGGCTTGATAAATCCAGCCTCCACTTCTCTCCACTGCTCTTTTTAAGTCTAGATACTTGATTGGTGAAGATTTAACTTTGTCTTAGTTTTATCCCATTAATTTATAAAATACCAGTAAGTTTCTGAAGTAAAGGTTTTTCTTAGGGTGGTTAAATACCCAAGTAGTTAAAAATTCAAATACTGTAGTGTGAAGAGTATCCATGAAGCAACACATCGGAAATGTTGTACATGAAAAATTGAAAACAGTGGTATTCTATATTTCTCCCTTCGTCTGCAGTCAACGACCACCATTAGAACACCTTGATATTTATTACAATTTCAACATCGAATACGGGGTGAATTTTGATGCTTTGTATTTTTTGTTCATGGATGACAAATTGAAGATTTAACTGTGCATGCTGCGTTAAAATCATTTTTGACTGTGTACTTAGGTTCAGCTAATGTTGATTGCTTGTTGTACTGTTGCCCCCTAATTTCTGGTTAGCAACTTAAATTTAAATACAAAAAGGAACTTTGACATCTTTCTGATGTCAAAGAAATTAGACTGCTGATGTCACTTCAATGGAAACTAAAGCAGCCTCATAAAAATGCCAAAAAACGTAGATGGAGTACGGTGGGAAGGAGCCAATTTGTGTTGCTGTGCTTAAAATGTTCATGTAAATTTTAGTTATTGAGAAGCATTACCTCTTAGTAATAAAGAACCTTCTCTTCAAGATATGAAGAAATTTCTGATGAATGGGAGCCACCAGAACCCCAGCCATATAAGGAGCAGGGAAATCTACATTATTACATGCTAGAACAGGATGCATTTGACCAGTATTGTGTTTCACATGGGGGTGAATTGAAAGTGTCTATTTGGCTCAACAGCAGTCCAACCCCTGAGTTGATAATGGAACGTGATGTAAGTAGGAGTATTGTTTTTATGCTTAGTTGTATGAACTAAAGTTAAGAACAGAAAAAGTGCCAGCCAGAACTTTTTCATACATTCCTTATATGTTAGCAACACATCAGTTGTACATAACTGATGGGATGCTAGTTTTACTGAAGCACTGAGTGAGTATAAAATGAGGGATGACTTTTGAATGCTGCAGTTGAGATCTTCGATATTAAGAGATTGTGCCATGTTAGCAATTGGTACTTGACTTTGTAGTGTAGCCCAAATTGTTGTTACAGGTTGCAGTAGCTGCAAAGAGTTGTAGAATGCCGTATTAACACATTGTAGGTACAAGGTAGTGGGTAGGTTGAGACATAAAAAGCTAACTTCAATTAATCACTGTGAAAGCCAGTGTCTGTCTGCTAATATCTTGATTAGCCATTTCAGACCAGCTTTTGTCACAGCCCTTGCATTCCTGTCATGTCTCATGATAAGTGCTGCATGCATTATTTGAAAAAATACATAAGTAGCAGCTCTGTCATGTATTAACATTCACACTTATTTGTAGTACCTCTTAAGAAAGGCCTAAATATGGTGGTGGTATGATTGGAACATGTTTGTTTTTGTAGTTCGCAGATATTCCTCATAAAATGACAATGTGGATTGCTGGCAATTGGATGAATGATTTATTGAATTTATATTGATGTCTTTCATGAGGTAATAAATCTTACATCTGTCTGTTGTAAGTATTTGTAATGTTCAAAACAACTATAGTCGAATTTTACACAGTTTAAAAAATGGATAACTTATAAATCTGATGATAATACGTGTGGTCTTTGATATCAGGTTACAGTGAGCTGTGAGATAATACTTAACATTTAAGTTATTGAAAAGAACAAAAATCTTGTTTGATTTGTGAGAAGTAGCAGGACGTTCTCTACTTTGCCAATCTCTTCAGCTTAGAGTAGCACTTGTGACCTATGTCCTCAATTGTTCGCTCAATGTATTCCAATATCTGTTTTCCACTACAGTTCTTCCTTTCTAAAACTCCATTTAATACCACAGAAGTCATTACCTGATGTCGTAATAGATGTCTTATCATCCTGTCCCTTCTTCTTGTCAGAGTTTTCCGTACATTCCTTTCCCCTCCAATTCTGCGCAGAGCCACCTCTTTCCTTACCTTATCAGTCCCCTAATTTTCAACATTCACCTGTAGCACCACATCTCAAACACTTAGATATTCTTCTGTTCTGGTTTTCCTACAGTCCATGTTTCACTACCATACAATGCTGTGCTTCAAACATACATTCTCAGAAATTTCTTCCTCAAATTAAGGCCTATGTTTAATACTAGTAGACTTCTCTTGGCCAGGAATGCTCTTTTTGCCAATGAAAGTGCTTTTGATGCCCTCTTTGCCCTGTCCGTCATTGGTGATTTTTCTGCCTAGGTAGCACAATTCCTTAACTTCGTCTACTTTGTGACCAACAGTCTGATGTTAATTTTGTGGCTGTTCTCATTTCTGCTTCTTCTCATTACTTTCGTCTCTCTTAAATTTATTCTCAATCCATAATCTACCAATTATACTTCTTTCCATTCAACAGATCCTGTAATTCTTCTTCACTTTCACTCAAGACAGCAGTGTCATTAGCAGTTCGTAACAGTGATATCCTTTCACCTTAAATTTTAATCCAACTCCTGAACCTGTGTTTTATTTCCATCATTGTTTCAATGTACAGACTGAACAGTAGAGAGAAAAGACTACATCTGCCTTACACCTTTTTTAATCCAAGCACTTCGTTCTTGATCATCCACTCTTATTATTCCCTCTTGGCTCTTGTTCAAAGTATTGTGTATTACCCATCTCTCCCTATAGCCTGTCGTTATTTTTCTCAGAATTTTGAACGTCTTGCACTATTTTACATTGTCGAACGGCTTCTCCCCCTCATAAAGGCCTTGAGTTCCCTTTTCACATATTCACTCTCTCCTCTTTAACAGTGGAATACTCATTGCATTCTCAATGTTATGATCCTTGCTTTGAATTTCACCAAAGGCTGTTTGTTTTCAATTTTTCTGGATGTTTAATCAGTCCTTCCGACAATCATTTCTTTTTCAATTTCTTTACATTTTTCAAGCCGCTATTTCGTTTGTTTCCCTGCACTTCCTATTTATTTATTTTCCTCAGTAACTTGTATTTCTGTGAACATTTTTGTACTTCATTCTTTCATCGATTAACTGAAGTATTTCTTCTGTTACACATGGTTTCTTCGCAGTTAACTTCTTTGTACCTATGTCTATCTTTCCAGTTTCTGCAATTGCCCTTCCTAGAAATTCCCATTCCTCTTCAACAGTACTGCCTACTGAGCTATTCCTTACTGCTGTATTCCCTTCGAGAACTTCAACCATATCTCATCATTCCTTAGTACTTCTGTACCCAACTTCTTTGCATATTGATTCTTCCTGGCCAATGTCTTAAACTTCACCTTACTCTTCACCACTACTAAATTGAGAACTGAGTCTGTATCTGCTCCTGGGTAGGCCTTACAATGCAGTATCTGATTTCGGAATCTCTGTCTGACCATGATGTAATCTAATTGAAATCTTCCTGTATCACCCTGTCTTTTACAAGTATACTTGTACCACCTCCTCTTGTGGTTCTTGAATAGAGTATTAGCTACTACTAGCTGGAATTCATTGCATAACTCAATTAATCTTTCTTCCCTCTCATTCCTTGTCCCAAGCCCATATTCTCCTGTAAACTTTTCTTCTCCTTCCCCTACAGCTGCATTCCAATCCCCCATGACTATTAGATTTTCGTCTCCCCTTACATACTGTTTTGCCCTTCCAATATTCTCATATACTTTCTCTGTCTCTTCATCTTTAGCTTGTGACGTCGGCATATTTATCTGAACTATCGTTGTCAGTGGTGGTTTGCTGTTGATTCTAATAAGAACAACCCTATAACTGAACTGTTCACAGTAACACACACTCTGCACTACTTTCCAATCCATAATGAATCCTACTCCCATTATATCATTTTTTGCTGCTGTTGATTTTTAGATCTGTTTAGAAATTCTTGTATTCTTTCCATTTGGCTTCACTGACCCCTACTATATCTATATTGAGCCTTTGCATTACCCTTTTCAGATTTTCTAGCTTCTCTACCATATTCAAGCTTCTGATATTCTATGTCCCAACTCATAGAATGTTGTCACATCATTGGTTATTCAATCTTCTTATCATGGACACCTCTCCCTTAGCAGTCCCCTCCCACATATCTGCATGGGGGACTATTCAGGAGTCTGTTTCCAATGGAGCGATCAGCAGGAAACTTTTTCAGTTGCAGGCCACATGTCCTATGGATACACCATATGTGTCTTTAATGCATTGGCTTCCATTACCTTCTGCATCCTCATGCCGTTGATCATGGCTAATTCTTCTGCCTTTAGAGGCAGTTTCGCACCCCAAGGGCAAGAGTGTTCCCTGAACTTCCCTCCACTCCTCAGCCCTCTTCGACAAGGCCATTGGCAGAATGAGAGTGACTTCTTATGCTGGAAATCTTTGGCCACCAATGCTGATTATTAATCAAAATATAATTGGTGGCGGGTTTCAAACTCGGGACCGAGGACATTTTGATTACTAATCAGACGCTACTCCTGGATCAAGGAACTGTTACCCAGCTGAAATGTTTTTTTAGATGTGTAAAATGGTAAAAGGAACTCACAAAATAAGTACACGTCTAAATAAATGTTGTTAACAGATATTTGATCATGGGCTGCCCATGACTAGCCTGTTGAGTTTTGTATTTTATTAGTCTTTTAAAATCATAAGAGTAAAACAAAAAAATGTTATGAGGTCAGACACTCTGTAGATTAGTGCATTTTGCTTTCTTCCACTAAGTAATTTACAGTGTGTCACGAACCCGCTCTACTGTTCAGGAAAATTTATCTCCATAAGGACACCGTTACGGTGTAGCTAATGGCTGCATAATACTTCAGTAGAGCTGGGTATGATGTCTCCTTTGTTGATGCTGCTGAGTCTGCGTTGTCCATGTGGTTTCTCGTTGTCTAGGCAATGATTCGTTTGATGCTCTGGGTCCAAGAAGAGGTGTGGGTTTTTTAATTATTACTGGACTGTTGAAAAATGACGCAGTACTTCATGGTTTCTTTGTATCAAAAACACATTTATTGCCAAAACTATATACACAACTACACTCAATCATGGCCAACACTCAAGTGGCCGTAAACCCATTGTAGACCAAAGATCACAGTCATAAGCTACAAAGAACATACAATTCCAATATCGATTATTGATCGCAACACCTAACTTAGTATTATCTTAAGCAAAAGCTTTTTTAACACCACTTTAGTGTATAACATAACAAAATGATGTCTATTTGTCAGTTCCATTACAAGTGGCATCAGTTTGAGTAATAATTCATCTATAAGAAATTTTTCAGTGTGCTAATCATAATAGGCAGTGTTTATCCACAGTTATGTTTAACACATCTGTTGTCACAGTTGGAAATTGAAACTACATCTTCACTCCACGTAATTTATACTGAAATCCATTTAAAATAATATTTCTTAATGGACTTGTTATTACATTATTAAATCAGGGTGTATACGACCCGGGAGATCCGGGAAAAACCCGGGAATTTTTTTAGAATTCCGGGAAATTTTCATTGTTTCTGTTTTCAGCTAAATTTTTGTGAATTTTGTCTGGTAAGAACCAATATTCTAACAAAGGATATTACTGTATACCGCTATTGCAGAATAATACTGCAACAACAAAACATGAACGAGAGAAAAAAAGTAAAAAAATAAGTTGCAAAGGAAATGTGCCATATAGAACAACAAAACACAGTGCTCATACAACCATCTGCCAACAGCAAAGCGTGTCAAAGGCTTTAGGAAGACTATGCAATGCTTCCTAACAACAAATTGCCTCAATGACCGTGATGTGACAACTGTCCAAATTGGATTCATTTGAGCAGAGGCGGGCGGGCTCTTGCGCATGCGCAGTTGTCGCGTATGAGTAGTACCTTCTTTCGCTTCTGGTTACAGAATTATGGCTGGGCACCACTTCTTAATATTACAACGGTTCGGAAATCTGGCACTGATGCCCAGAACAGTCTGAGTTGTGGTCGGGAGATGGGTCATCACCATGTGACCTGTGTTTAAGTTCAATGATTTTGTTGTTTCCTCTTAGTTTATTGCTCTCATGTTAAATGATAACAAAAACGGATTTTTGCGGCCGGGAGTTATCAGATGAATTAAAATACTTTCGCATAATTACAGAAGGCTAAAATGTTATTAATTTTAGATTTTATTTCCATCTTCCTGACAGTTAAGCATTAATGGCCTTGCAGAACAATGAAGTTATTTTTGGCGGTTTGCGAAAGAGATTTGGCTTTCATTAATATTTTCTGTTTTATTTGAAGCGAGGTGTTTCATTTCGGCTTCTGGCTAGTTTCAACTGTTCGCTGCATTTCAAGTGCACGTATGGCATTATGCCATAATAAAGAACCAAACATGAGATAATACAGTACTGATTCTCCAAGAAAATTTACACACGAATCTGGACATATGAATATGCATTTTAAGCTGAATTATGCATTTTAGCATGGTTCACGAAATTCCAGTGCCCTTGAAGTATCCTCTGATGTCTTGTTTCTTGTATGATATAATGTAAGATCTTTTAATGTTTTACATGTACGAACATATGGGCTTCCTGTGTCATCATAGCTGCGTAATTGCGGTGACGCCTATTATCTAGAGCTCTCTTCCAACTGGAAATAAACCTATTTGTAACAGGTCGCAGGAAAATATTGCGAATGGTGGTTTGAAAAGCGTTACATTCAAACCAAATTTCCTTTTACGCAAGATGAACTATGTGTGAAAATGTACGATGAATTACTTAAATCACAAAACGTTTGCCTCTCATTAAAAAACCAGCTCTTGAGGATGACTATTTAGAAGAATTTCGAGCCCACAAGATCAAACATTTACATCGTTATTAAAAATTTTACTGGCACATTTATGTGATGTATCTTAAAATGTAACACACGCAAAAAGATCAACATTATATGTGTAAGTTTAGCTTCTCTTCCAGCTTATTAATCTTAGAAACCAATATTATATGTGAATGCTATGTATATTAATTTAAACCATTAACTTTTCTTATTTGTGTGTTCGCGCTACTTAAGTGATCCTGCTATTGGCCTCCTACATCACGTGTCCGTGCTGTCATCAGCTGGCGAGATCACGTGACAGTGAGCCATGACTGGCTTACAAAAGCACCTCACAATCTAGAGTTCAATGCTTCGGAAAGTGACATGCGGTGTTTAGTGGAAATCAACTTTATACCTTTGTAATACAGAAATATGCAGGATACATGTTACTGCACATCAAAGGTCTTTAAAAACATCGGTATATAGAAGCATAAACATTCACAGAATTGATGAGTTTTACAGTGCCGAGAAGAGTATACTGTCACTTAACACGGAAAAAGTGTCTTTTCACACGGGAGAAAGTGTATTTTTAACTGGGAAATCTGGGAAAAATCCGGGAATTTTTTTCCTTGTCCACGTATACACCCTGTAAATGTTTACAAAGTAGATCAGGTTTCTTAATTTTCCAATCAATTAATTTTTCATGTGTTAAAAGTAAATTTATAAGTACGTTAACTGTACATATTTGTATCTGTCACATAACACTTCTACACCTCTGAAAAACTTTGTTAATATAAAAAAAATGCCAAGGTGTACCATAGTTTAGAGTCCACGCTGAACCGACACTTCCAAAAATACAAGGCATGCCACCAACCTTGTGACGTCATGCTTAGCGGCCCACGTAAACTGCTACATCGCATGGCCTGCTACACTTGTTACTCATTCACAAAATACTGCAATTCAGTCAACTAATTATTGTGCTTTTTGTCTTCATTTAGCAGTGAAAAGTTATACTAAATGACCTACCCTCCACTTGAAATAAGCTCTTTATGGGAGGAGGGGGGGGGGGGGGGGGGACAGTAACATGTTACTTCAGAAAGCAGTTGCATTTGTAAACATAAATAGATTTTAGGACTAGCTATGTAATCAGAGGGGGGAGCAAAAAATAAACACTGAAAAATTTTCTGTTTTCTTATGTAGCCAGTTTCTGAATATCAGCATGTATTACTTATTTAAAACTGGCACTCTAAGTGTATATGTTATTATCCACCACCAGCAATTGAGGGTGAAACTTCAACAAAGCCAGCAACTCGGGCTGACTAAACATCAGAAAAATCATCAAAAAACATTGTCTGAAGAACCCGAGACAGAAGCCAACAAGAAATTTGTCAGCAAGTGGCCACAAAAGCCTTTGTTTATTAAACATGTAAACAGAATTTCATATCAGACTGTGCCCAAAAACTTTGGACTTTTTATTTCTTAGCATTTTCAAGAGATTGTGCAACATATTCCATTTTACACTTTCTACTGAGCACAATATGTATTGCAGCATTCATTTAAAGAGTAAAAGCATTTTATTTTGGGCTTGTCTGTAGACTAGTGACAGGTAACTAAAACAATAAAAGACAATGTTGTCAGTGTCCTAAAAATTTGAGTTTTGTTTCTCAATATCTTCAAGACAATGTACAGCACTTAAGTTTGGGCCTGCCAGTATGGCCGAGTGGTTGTTGGCTCTTCAGTCTGAAACCGCGTGACCGCTACGGTTGCAGGTTCGAATCCTGCCATGTGTGTGATGTTCTTAGGTTAGGTGGGTTTCAGTAGTTCTAAGTTAGGGGCCTGATGACCTCAGATATTAAATCCCATAGTGCTCATAGCCATTTGATTTTACACTAAAAACATTATGCATGGCATCGAATAGTAAAGCGTTATGCATTGAAGATCTGTGAAAGGCAGTAATAAGTAGTAAAGATTAAAGAGACAAAAATTTTAAAAAGTTTCAGGTTAGAGCACACAAGTTTCCCCCTCTTAAAGCCTTCAAGAGATTGCACAAATGTTTCATTTTTTTGTACTAATTATTCATTAGAATATTTCCAGTAGTCCATATAATTTTGTTAGATATTTCTGGTACAGTGTGTTGAGGACAACAATTTTCACAAATCACATCAGCCATAATTATATTCAAAAAGAGTTCAGCTGCTACTGTTCTGATTCAGTGGCTTCATGAAGGAAAGTGTTATACAAACAACTTTTGCAATGTCGAATAACTTTGACACAAAGGAATTGCAGACATTGGATGCAAGTGGGCATTGATTGAAACCAATGGGCAGAAGTTGAAAATTTCTGCTGGATTGAGGTTCGAACACAGGTCTCCTGGTTATTAGGCAGATGCTCTACTGAACCATCTGGAGACAGTGATCATCACAACTGCTCGGGCTACCCTAACATGCCTCCTGCCAGACTAAAATTCTCAGCTTATACACGCATTACTAACGTAGTGCCCCTTGCCAATCATTGGTAGTCCATGCAGTAGCAGTGTCTGGATGGCCAATGATCAAAGCATCTGTCTATTAAGCAGGAAACCCATGTTTGGTCTGGCACAAATTTTCGTCTGTCCCCATTGATTTAAATCAATGTCACTTGCAGCCAATGTCTGTAATTCCTGTGTCTTAAGGGTCGCTGGAGCAAAATGCCTGAAAGAACAGACACCACACATACACCGAAGCACCAAAGAAACTGGTATAGGCATGTGTATTCAAATATAGAAAGATATGTAAACAGGCAGAATACAGCACTGTGGCTGGCAACGCCTATATAAGACAACAAGTGTGTGGTGCAATTGTTAGGTCAGTTACTGCTGCTACAGTGGCAGGTTATCAAGATTCAAGTGAGTTTGAACGTGGTGTTATAGTCTGCGGATGAGTGATGGGACACAGCATCTCTGAGGTCGCACTATGAAGTGGGGATTTTCCTGTGGAACCTTTCAGAAAGGGTACCATGAATACCAGGAATCCGGTAAAATGTCAATTCTCCAACATCAGTGCGACTGGAAAAAGATCCTGCAAGAACAGGACCAATGACAACTGAAGAGGATCGTTCAATGTGACAGAAGTGCAACCCTTCCATAAATTGTTGCAGATTTAAATGCTGGGCCATCGATAAGTGTCAGCATGCGAATCGTTCAATGAAACATCGATAATATGGGCTTTCGGGGCTGAAGGCTCACTCGTGTAGCCTTGATGACTGCACGACACAAAGCTTTATGTCTCGCCTGGGCCTGTCAACTCTGACATTGGACTGCTGATGACTGGAATCATGTTGCCTGGTCAGACAAGTCTTGTTTCAAATTATATCAAGGGGATGGGCGTGTACAGGTATGAATCCATGGACCCTGCATGTCAGCAGGGGTCCGTTCAAGCTGGTTGTGGCTCTGTAATGGTGTGTGGTGTGTGCAGTTGGAGTGATATGGGACCCCTGATGCATTTAGAAACGACTCTGACAGGGATCACGTACGTAAGCATTGTCTGATCATCTGCATCCATTAATGTCCATTGAGCATTCCGACAGACTGATTTATGGACAGCCCTGCAGGATTCATGGGGTCAGTTCCCTCCAGCACTACTTCAGACATTAGTTGAGCCCACGTCATGTTGTTTTGTGGCACTTCTGCATGCTCACTGGGGCCATACACGATATTAGGCAGGTGTACCAGTTTTTTTGGTTCTCTGTATAAATAGCTTTATGTAACTACTGTCACAGGAAATTCATATGGGAATTACGGACACTCTGCCCTATTGCCTAATTAAACTGCTTATCAGTTGCCACAGACTATAAATTGCCAAAAAAAATCTCTGCACTTTGTACATTGAAGTTCCTTATCAATGTGTCGCAACAGGAACCAACAATGTATGTTATAACTCTGAGATCAAATTCAACATGTTTGAAATCATCATTACTGACATTGAAATTAAAAAATGAATCACTAATATCACATGCTCACGGTACTTTCATCACAACTATGCTTCTCTAAAATTCTCAGCTTTTCTTGTTGACGCACATTTAGTTTTAAGATACTCATGAGTCTCAATTTCTTTCCAGTTTCCAACAACTGCCTAAGTGAGATATAATACTGGCATCACCTAATTGTCTGTATATTATCTGTATAGACTGAATTGTGCTAAGTAATAAATTTATCCAGGAAAGTATAACACATGTCTGCTGCTTTATTGGTCAGAGCCTGTAGCATTTCTTCCTTATGCTGAATTCCTTTCAGAGGTGCTTTAACATTAACCCTTTAACTGCTCTGGACATGTTACTGCACACGCTCTTGCACCTTACCCTCTATACTCTGAACATGTTTACACGTGTCACCAGTCCTTCTATCTGGAACTCTGAATGTGTCTACGCATACGCACATTCAAGAGTACCATGTGGAAGGACTGGTGGTGCGCGTAAACACGTTCAGAGCACACAGAGACAGGTACAAAGGCATGCACATTAACATGTCCAGAGCAGTTAAAGGGTTTACACTGTACCACAAGGTCCTAATCAAATTTGTAAATTTGGCTGTACCCTCCCAATTTTCTACATTATGAACTGGCCCCAACTCAACCAAACCATTTTCAACATAGTCATGGAACTCTTCAGTAACCAGTTTAATCATATTTTAAACAACATTTCTGCATTCAGTTTCTTCACAGGCAGTGTATACACAATCTTTTTGAAAGCAGAAAGAATACTCTGAATCGTGAATACATGTGCCCTGGCTGCTGCATCAGCAGTATCCAAAGCCAGTCCAGTAATATTTCCTGCCTTAAAATCTGTGTGTAGCTTGATGTGGATCTCGCATAAACACACAGGCCACACAGTTTACGTTGTTCCACACATCAAACTTCATCCTTCAAGTGACTTCAGAATTACTTGGGTTCACATTTATACTGCAGCTGAGCTTTGTTAATGAATTTGGGCGCAGTAGAAGGACAAAATCAGATGATTGCAGAAACTTGTAAGCATGTGGGAAATAGTATAGAATAAAAAGCTCTGTATCAAATTTATGATAAGCCTTGGATTGAAAGGGCATTGTAGTTCTTCATACCTTCTGTAACTGGTGAAGTTTCAAGGAGGGAGTGAAGAACATATGTTTGAATCTCTCTCTCTCTCTCTCTCTCTCTCTCTCTCTCTCTCTCTCTCTCTCTCTTGTCTGACAGTAATTAATTCTGTACATAACTTCAGAACATTTTCAACTTTAGTTACACTGCTGACTGATTTTGGAAGTGTGTTGGCAACAGTTTTTGCATCCTTCATATGCAATTTAATGCTGGGGTTCCTGCAAACTGTTATGTACACATTAACTGTGGGCTGTTTGGCATGATGCCGTGGTGATGTAGCAAAACTGTTGGCTGACCTTGCTTTCCTTGGAGGTGTCGGAAGAACTGTAGATCCCCTATAACTGTTGTGGATTAGCCAGTTTAGAGATTTGGAGGAAGGCCATAGCATGCCACTTCCAGTAGGACCATGCCTAGTAAAGCACTGTCATGGTAAAAAAAAAAATAAGGTTGATGACAGTTTTATATTTACTGGTACAGTACATGTATTTTCACAGATCTGAATTGGGTTCCTTTTTATTCCAGTTCTTTTGTGTAAACTGTGCTTAGCAATGGAGTTTGTGTACAGCCAGCCACATGTGATGTCACCCCTCCAGATCCTTCACAGTATTAATTGTGAAATAACATTGGCATATTTGACATTTTTTCTGGTATTTAGTATTTGAACAATACTCTCTCCATGTTTTTGTAAGTTGTTTAATTCTTTGTGATGTTTCATTACTAGATGTTGCTCTGTTTTAGCGCTGGTCAGAGTCCCACACAATATGGTCCCCACTCGGAACTTACCTTGCTACCTTCCACAAGCAAGGTGTGGCTTTGTGGTATGGAGAAAAATTCGATAAACTCAGATTTTCACATCCTGGAATTCAGTTTATTAATTTTTCACCATGTGAAAAGTAAGTTAATTCTGTCAAATTTTAATTTGTGAATAACATTAATTTATTGATATGCATTGTGGAAAAGTCTTTCATGTTAGTATAGTAAAGTAGCTGTATTGTATAAAACCCAGTTCATTTTGTCCGTCCTCAAAACCCAGGAGGCATCATTTACTGGCACCCAGATTAATGCTTTCCTTCTTGATCTCCAGAAGGTATTAAGTACAGTTCTACCCTGCTGCCTAATGAACAAAATAAAAGTGCGCAGAACAGCTGTGTTGTGGGATTGAAGAGTCATCTCAGTGTAGAGATTTTGGGCGTAGATTTATATTTGGGTGTATCCCAGGGGAGATATGTAGGGTTTCCACATATTTACAATATGTATTAATGATCTTGGTGCAGGCACTGGCAGTAGACTGAAGCTGTAAATGTAGTGTGTTATGCATAAAAAGACAGAGATCCACTAATGTTTCATTGCGCTATTGATGACACATCACAATACAGTGTAACTGCCATAAGAATGTGGAAGTAACCACTTAGTTTGAGCTAAAATGGAATGTACACATACAAATCACAGGTGAGGCACATGCTCGACTGAGATTCATTAGAAGAATCATCAGGAAAGGGCGTATCTTAAGTGTTAATAGTCAGACTGGATTGATAGAGGAAATAAGATGATTGAAAGTGCAGCAGCGCTTTTCATTACAGGTTCATTTAGTAAATGCAAAAGCATCATGGAGATAATGTCATCTCCAGCTGCAGATGCTTAGGAGAAATGTTGGGCATAACAGTGTGGTTTAGTATTAAAATTCAGAGCACATGCTCTTAGAGAAGTCACAAATATATTACTCTCTCACATGCATGTATCTAGTGAAAAGATGTTGAAGGTAAAATGAAGAGATTCAAGCTCAACTAGAGGCTTACCAACAATTGTTCTTCTACCCACCATTCACAACTGGAGTGGTGAAGGGAGGAGTGACAGTGATACACAAAGGTCCCTCAACACACTGCTAGGTGTCTTGCATAATGTAGGTATAGTGAAGTTGTATTTAACATCAGGTAGCGTCACATTGCTATACATACTGAAGGAAAGACATAAATCTGCCTTGGAGTCAATTTCTCCGGCTCATATTGTGGAGCCTCAAAAGCTACAGCTTTCAAGAAAAGCACAAGAATTGAAAGTGATTAAGCACCGTATACTAAGACAAAAGTGTAGAAGTTGCCCTCTAAATCATCAAAAAATTTTGTGAGTACTCAGTAAAAAGTAGCAAAAAGTAAACAATGATAAATGCTTCCACTAGTCAAGGAAGTGCTCATTCACTGCATCTGCAGAAGTGGAGTTGCGAATGAGTCTACTACTGACTTGAAACTAGTTTCGGTGATCGATGTAGCTGCAGTATCAGAAATAAGAAAAATCATCAGAATAATACCTAAAAAGTAGTGTGCCCAGTATGTGGTCAGTTCGATGAATCAGAAGAACTGAACTACTCTAAAAAAAATGTCTGACTAATGGTCAACATTGTATTAGTACTAGATTGGAAAGTGGACATTTCAGACCCACATAGAGGCAGAGAAATCCTTTGCAAAAGGCCAGTGTTTGTCTGCAGGAGACCTGCTTGAGATGAACTGACACCCTTAAGCTCAAAGGTATCACTATCTGTGGAATGAAGAACTTCAGGGGTGAGATGGTTTAAGCTGCCACTACACTCTTCTTAATAGCTACAGCTATTATTATTGCTGACAGAAAAGTTCATATTTTGTGTAATATTATGCTATATAACATTTACCGTACAATATATTCTGGATAGTGGTACTCTTCCTGTACAGCTTCTCTAATGATTCTTACTTTTTGGATATTTTAATCCTTATAATGTGCAAGAAACCAGCATTGGCCTGCCCCACAGTGCCTAGCACTGTGAACAAGGAAGCTTAAAACAGTTTGCCTCAGATCATGCCAAGGAAGTTGCTTAGGTTATGCATCAACTTTAGCCAGCACAGTTGCTACACCCACAATGGGTCATAGAAATCGCCGGTCTCTCTAGAGCCTACAAAGAAATATGCAGAAATGCTTATTTTCCAGTGATACAGTTGGGCCTGTTAACATTCATGTCTTAAATATTGACATAATGTCTGGTGGTAACAAATGTAAATTCCTTGAACTACACATAAGGTCACCATGAAGTAATTCACTGCATGACTTAATAATATTGGCTTCTCTTTAAGACTGTAAAAGAAGTCATCAAAAGCAATGAAATATCCAAACTTGCCACACAAAAAGCAAAAACGAGGTGAGCTGTCAGCATTGATCAGAAAAATTCTCACGGAGCAGATCTGTAGTCTCCACTGTTCCGTTTTAACTGTAATTTGTAAAGGACATTTCAGGTTACCATTCGTTGATAGTTTCTCTGACACTACACTACAGTACAGTTACTATTCTCTTGAATTAGTCGCTTAAGTAACATCTGTTCAAAATTATCAGTTGCTTTTTGCAGTATGGGCGAGTATTGACAACACACACAAAGCTGAATTAATATTTATTGTTCTTTTGTAAGGCATGCTTGCTAATAGTACCTTTTTCTCCAGTTTCACAGTAATGTGGAATCCAATTGACATTCTCAATTTAGCTATGATGAAATATGAAGAACATGGTTTCCAGCTGAAATCACCTACTTCTCCTGAGGACGTACATATGTGTCACTTGTTAGTTGATTTCCTTGACATTCATCCGAATGATATCAACTTTCTTTTGAAATTGTGGACATGTTAGAAGAAATAGGAAATAACTGTGATGATTCCACGAATTGTGGTTCAGATGATGTCAATTGTGCCAGTAACAGTTCCGAAGACGAATGCCTTCCAAGTCTAATAAAAATATGGACTGTAACAGCTTTCAGTGACAAAGAAAAGGTAGTGGAAACACTGGTTAAATGAAGGAGAGGAAAAACGCTTGAAGTTACAGTGTGTGAAGGCATTTTTGTTTCATAAAATTGAAGCTTGAACTGTACAAATGGAAGAATAAATTACATGAAGTAAGAAACGGAATCCCGAAACCATCTGAATGAAAAACTGTTCGAAAGATTTAGAACCGCTCATGAGAGGCTATACACTGTTATCGATGGAGATATAAAAGACTGTGCCCACCAAAGTGCATATGACATGAACATTTCTAATTTCCAGGCTTCATCAACTTGGCTTTGCAGGTTCAGGAAATCATACAGAATAGGAAGTCACAAAATTACCAAGTTTACATCATTTAAACATTGGAGCAGGTGCCGGTGATTAACAGTGTTAAAGAGAAATTCATAGCTGATATAAAGACAAATCTTGCTGTTATCCCCGCAACTGCTGTTTACAACTCTGATAAGAACCACAAGGCAAATTAGGACCAAAAATAAAAGATGGACTGCTTAGTTGCAAAAATCTTGTATTTGACGTATTAAAATCTGGAAAAAATGGGAAAAGGATAATTTTCAACATTCCCTTTGCAACGTATTCCTATTATCTGCAGAAACTAATTCATTGCTTTTGTTGGATTCATGGTAATGAGGTCGACAAAAAATTTGTTGATGTAATATGAAATCTGCCTGGAACTACTAGTGCGATTCGACCTCTCGAAAAAGAATTTTTTCAACAGTGGAAAGAATTTTTCAGGAAATTATCAGACAACTTAATTTCCAATACTTCTCTCATTTCAGGTTTATCAGCAGAACAGTATTCTTAAGCTTGTCATTTGTTCATTACCAGTTTTCTTTGCCATACATTTGATAAAGTATGCTTGGTATGCAGCACAACATGCAGAACAATGGCTGGTACCATTTCTGATTCCATCCCAGTTATGTCTAAATAAGACTAGGGGTTACTGTGAAGTGCCTGACAGCGTCAATTTTTCCTTTGTCCGGTGTGCCTGGAGCAAGCAAAATGTTTTGCCATTCAATACACACTTCGCATTTTTGTGACTACAGAGAATAAACAAAGAACTGTTTCACTGATTGTCAAATGTACTGCATTCAAAAATTATTATAAGGAGTGGCCTACAGGAATTGTTATAAAATGTAATACTTTCAACAAACTAAAAGTCCTCATTGATGGAAGTATGTTACATCAAACATTGCAATGATTTTATTTTCTCTGCTGGCCACTTATCAGAATTACATATGCAAGAATTGAACTGTCGATATGAAGTTATTAAAAAAAAAAATGTTTGTATAGTTTAAGCTAGGTTTTCAACGGAACAAACAAGTTAACAAACACAAGCAAAAGAGAATTTTCTTGTGTACCTGGTATGCCTCTTGCAGGTCTTTCAACTAGACGCCACTGCAGCTACTTGCGTGTCCGTAACCTTCCCCAGTTACCTTACCAGAAAATGGAGACCTACAGTTGAACATGGAATCCAAACCACATGTACTTCGTGGCTTCTCCAACATCTGTGAGAAGTGAATCTACGGTTGAAAATAATGAAAGTTGTGGTCTGAATGGGATTTGATTCTGCACTCTCTGGATCATGAAGCATGCATGTTACCACTATAGACCATTTTGGTTTTAGAGGTGGAAAAAAATGACCATTAGACCTTCTATGTGTCACCTCTTGAGATGATGCTTGATGCCAGTAATTAGTGTTCTGTTCTTAAATTTCCCTTCAGTTGTAATGAAAAGCCAGGGAAAAATGGCAACTGACGTACAAGGAAAATTTTGGACCACTGCTAAGGAGATGGAGATGCAATTGAGACAAGTGTACAATCTCCACGCATGTCATGTTTCCATACAAATTGAGACGCTTTCGTTCTTGGTGCCGTTTTGTGTACTACATCAAGAACAGTGCGCTCACAATGCAAAATAATCCTCACTGAATAGCAAAACTTCGCATTGTGGCTCTAACAAGATAGAATTGTATGCTGAATATTAGCTCCATAAACTAACAACACTGCCTTCATAGGCACTGTTCACTACCGCGTGTTCTCTTCTGTTCCCTCTAGTATGAACGGTTCTACCCATGTACAAGCAAATGGTAATGAATTTTCTGTAAATGCTCACTTGCACATGTTCGCTTCCATTCGTTCCATTGTAAACCGGGCTTTTAAGTGCTTAAAATTGGTGTCTGTGAATCCGGATAATTCCGCTAAGCGGCACTGCGTGAGTGATTTGCTGAGTCACGCACTATGTGGGCCGGGCTGTACAAACCACTGTTATAAGCTGTTCTTTGTGCGGCGAAAATGTAACCCCCCCCCCAAATACTTGGCAGTGCATTTCTTTCGCCGTCTTCTACCTCAAAGCCCAACTTGCTCATAATTAGGTTATTGATGAAATGGGCTACAACATGTCATCTCCTCAGCAGAAATCTACACATGGTGTACATAGTCGGGGAACACTTTTATTTATTGCACAAGAACCAACATTGCACAGATATTATGTCATTTTGAAGAAAACCCCTGAAAGTTTTTTCTTTTCTCCATGTATACTGCCACAGCATAGTTTGGTAATTTGCCCATAGTCAGCGCTAGTGGGGAAACATGGCGAGTTCGAGTGCGGAGCGAGCTTTCTGTGTTGGAGTTAGATGAAACCAAGTGTACTATAACTGTTCAACAGATATTTAGAACCAATTATGGTAAGAAGCTACCAACAAGGAAGGCCACTTACCACTGGCACAACAAATTCATTATGGTGGGTTGCTTGTGCACGGCAGATAGAAGCGGACGTCCCAGTGTGAGTGAAGTGAATGTGGAGCACATATGAGACACATTCGTAAGGGGTCCAAAGAAATTGCTTCATAGTGCATCCTGTGAACTCGAAATGGCTCCAATGACAGTGTGGAAAGTCCTGCGACAGAAGCTGTCTATGAAACCATTCAAATTAGGGCTAGTGCAGAAGCTCAATGATGACAACAAAGACAGGCATTTAGAGTTTTGTTCGCAGTTGCAACAATTGGATGGGGATGGCATTGCATTGTTGATCACTTAATTTTCATCGACAAAGCCACTTCTCACACTAATTAGAAAGTGAACAGGCATAATTGCCCAATCTGGGGTACAAAGCATCCCCACGAATGCACTGAAATTTGAGGGTAATTACCCAAAAGTAAATGGTTTTTGTGTCTTGTCACGTCGAAAACTGTATGGGCCATTCTTCTTCGCCGAGAGCACAGTCACTGGATATTCCTACTTAAGCATGTTGCTGCAATGGCTGATGCATCAAATGCAATCAGTCGCTTCTTTCATTTTTCAGCAGGATGGGGCTCCACCCCATTTTCATTGTGAAGTTCTTGGGTACCTGAACACAGAGCTACTGCATTGATGGGTCGGCCGTGCTATTGAAGGGGACAGCTGTTTCGTTAAATGGCTTCCTGGTATCACCAGATCTCCCTCTGTGTGACTCTCTTCTGTGGGGACACATTAAAATCTGGTGTATGTACTGCCTTTGCCATGTGCTGTAGCAGAGCTCCGGGACAGAATACATGAAGCGTCTGCCACAGTCGACAATGCCATGCTGGGATGGGTATGGCAAGAATTTGATTACCTTATGGGTGTCTGCTGGGTCACTCATGGTTCACATATCGAATGTTTGTATAAAATTCTTCCTGAGGGGACTCGTCAGGAATGTTGCGGTTGCAGTATTTTTATTACAAATGTTTAAATTTAGGTACTTGACATTTGTTGCAGGGTTTGTTCCCTAAAATCAATGCAAAACACAGTTCTTTGAAATATTCATTATTGGATTATGTAGGCTGTCGCTCCAACTGTGTAAGTAGAACCTGTTTGTCTGAAGAAATCCGTTGTTTATTCCTAATATGTAGATTCCTTTGTAAATATTGCTCAGTTTGAGGTATCATCTGCATCCTGTATATTTATCACAAGTTGGACAGAGGACTATTTTACTATCAGTGATTAAAGCACTGGCAATAGAAATCCATGTTTCAGCTCTGATGACAACGAAGACATGACCATTGCCATGGTTAACTTAAATGAAACTGACTGTTACACATTGTGAAGCATTTGAGCACAAGAAAAGAAAGCATTTAAAATGAGTCATTGTTGTTCTCATTGAACTCGTGCAGTTTAGCAACGGGATGGACAACAGTGTGAGACACAATAATAAAACTTAACGTTTTTCCCCCCCTTCTAGCTATATAACAAAAATTTATGGAACTTAATGAAAATGTATAATAGTTTCACAATAATATTAACATATGTTAAATTATCTAGTATAGTGTGAAATATGTATTATACCACAAAGTGTGTAAAATTTGTAATTTATTTGCAGTAATGGTTCTTTCAGTGTAATCTGTTGAAATTATTTTTTTAAATAATTACATATAAAGGAATAGGACATTTAATTATGTAAAATCTGGGTTCTAGTGGTCACTGTATATTCATGTAAGATAGCATTATCAGCACCTGGCAGAGTTTGGAAGGAGCCCCATAGTAGTTCTCAATTTGGCTGCTGGTCAAATGATGCAATCTATATGGCATTCAGATGTCAGTGGCTTAAATTAGACTGCACAGGAACGTGGGGGCAGGCATGTTGTCAAAATTCCAGTTGACCACGTAACAGGGTCCCTACACCATTGTGTGTCATTCTGCACCTTTGGTTGGCAGCTGGCAGCACCGAGACTCCAGAATTGCTGTTCCAAGCCTGGGCTGCTGTTAACATCACAACACAAATAGCTGTGTTTGGAGTGGTGCTGTAACTGGGAAACATGGATATCTAATGAATGGTGTCTCATCGTGTTGAGCAAGAATCGCAGTTTTTCTCTATACCAGATGAACATTATTGTCGAGTATGGTGGTGACCTGGGGAGGGGTCCTATTCTTCCAATGTTTCGATGAGGCACAGCAATGTTACTCATGGTACAGCGTGGGAACCATCGGATGTGACTTCAGGTCACAGCTATTAGTGATGGATAGAACTCTGATAGCACCATGGTAGGTCATGAACATACTGTGTTCTCATGTGTTACCTCTCATTTGACAGTATTGTAGTGCCATTTTTCAATATGACAGTGTTTTACATATGGCACAAGTGTTAATGAATGAATTGTCTGTGATCCCCAGTTTGGTCTCCGACAGAACATTTGTGGGAAAAGCTCACATTGAATATATCCTAATGCCAATAACCAGGACATCAGGGACCAGTTTCAGCAGTTGTGGGCCAGCTTGCCTTTGGATGGGATACATCAGCGTGGGATAGGATACATCAGTGTTATGACATCCTTGCCAACGATATCATTGCCCACATCCTGTCAACAGGTGATGCAACATTCTGTTGATAAGTGGGCTCATACTTCAAAGTCCCCCTCCCCCACTGAAGTAACATCACATGTGTTCTCAGCCCATTTCATTTCATCAGTCTCGTGTGGGTGCTTCAGGCATTGTCCATTATGTTTACAATTACAGCATTTTTCCAAATTACCAGGTTTTGTGTATTTGACACACGAACACGTGCGCTCACCAACACCATTCTTGTGGTTCTGATAGATAATAAATTTTCTGTTGGAGCAAGGATGATTTTTAAGATTTTGTGTTGGACATTTGTCTCAAAGTGATTGGCCGTTCCCATTTTTTTTCCTGCCAGTGATTAGCCAGCCTTACATATGCGACGAGTTATTTAGTTAGTCTCTTCTAGGATTATCTGTCTCTAATTTAAAATACTTAGTTTTTGTTATCTTGTGTGTACCAGGAAAACGCTCTCACTAGGTGTCTATTATCTGCTTAAAATCACTTGACAGAAATTGGCCAGATTTATTAATTCCTAATGAATATATCGTTTGTGACATTTAGTTTTTGTTAATCAGTATTTTTTTAAATGTACTGCACTTGTTGGTAATCTCTGTAATGGTAGCCCAAGTCAGTCTTGAATCAAAATCCATGTGAATTCCAGGAAGATTTTTGAAACGAGCATTAGTCACTTTAAACACATCCTTCATATGAAGTTTTTGTAATCTATAATGAGAAAGTTTACTCCAGCCTTACGTCTGTACTGTATTGCATTTGAGAAAAGTGTTCTTCAGAAATGGCAACTGTTAGAACCCGAGTTCTAGAAGAAAGTTCTATTTTAGTAAGATATTTGTTAAATGCTGTATGTTGAAAATGTAGGCTTATAGTCATCAGAAAGAGACTAGTAAACACCTGTGCTTTTAATGATACATGTACACTGTTTGTATAAGCAAATATAAGTAGATACTTCCACCCATCATTTTGTAATTTCTGTTGATTATAGTAAACTGAAATATTGCAATTATTCTCATGGTGTGCAATACTTGTAATTTTCAGGAATTCTGACTTATATTTGAATAAAATTCTGTGTTGAGTATTCAGTTGTATTGTTCTAATTTGAGCAAAAAATTGCTTTTGAGTTACAGTGGGTTATTGCCTCAATTTTATCTTGTAAATTTCTCTACTGTAGTGGAATTCACCCCTAAATAAACTGCAGATATGGACAAGAAGTGGTTAGACAGATGGTTTCTAATCTATTTTTACAGATACCTTGTTACTTGTTCGCCAGTAGCTGATGGTCATAGTGATAAAAAAACCTCAATTGCATGGGACATTCGCACTGGACAGGAAAAAAGATCATTTCCTCTAGATACGACGACGACGACAATATGGCCAATTCTTCGTTGGTCTCACGATGACAGATATTTTGCAAAATTAGGTACTGATATTCTTAGTGTCTATGAAACACCGGTAAGTGTATGAACATATTTTCTATGGGAAATATCTTGACATTATTACAGATCATTGTTTGTATCTATAAATCTTTGGATATTTCAGTCATTTGGTTTACTGGACAAGAAGAGTATAAAGATTACTGGTATAAGAGATTTCAGCTGGTCACCATCTGATAATGTTTTGGCATACTGGGTAGCAGAAGATAAGGACGTGCCAGCCAGAGTTTCACTTCTTGAGATACCAAGGTATGCTACTGTTCCACTGCAACTATATGTATTTCAGACAATTGCCATTGGCCTTCTGGAGGCTGAATTTTGTATTGTATGTGAGATACACTTCAGTATTTGTTATGAACATTTATCAAAGGTATAGGTCTGGGCTCATGATGCTCTAACTTGTAATTTTAGTGTTAGGAATGTTCAATGTTAAGTTAGTTTATCTGAATGCAAAATTTTTGCTAAATGGAACAAGCACAAGATATCTTCAGTTGATTAATTCCTATTAGCTGGGGTACTATGTGCAAAAGCATTTGCATATCAAAATTATTGAATGTTAACATATTGAGTAATACAGCTGAAAAAATACATTTATTGATACAAGAGTTAAACTTAACAGGCAGTAATGTTTCGAATCACTTTTATTAATGCTACCCATTTTGCTGCAGCACTTTCCTCTGCAGAGGAGAAACCGATTTACAACGGTGTACTACCAACTTTGTAATTGGGATAATTCGTAATTATGCAGTGAACAATAGACTTGCTGTTTGGTGCCTGTTTGAGGTTTTGAAGCAATGAGCTTCTGTTTTGCAGCGTCTAGTTACAAGCGGGTTTTCTTGCAATTTTTCCTATGTAAGTGGAATAAAAAAGTGGCAAATGAAAGTCCTCTGTTTGTATGGTCACTTGTGGAGTGTAACTGTAAATGGAATGATGTAATTATATTAATATATGTAAAAAAATGGTTGTTGTTAAATAATCTTGATTAAGAAAAAATGCATTTTTTACAGTCGCAATGAAGTCAGAGCAAAGAATCTTTTCAATGTCGCAGATTGCAAGATGTATTGGCAAAAGACAGGAGACTATTTGTGTGTGAATGTGAATCGATATATGAAACTTACAAGGAAGGAAAAGAATGAAATCAAATACAGTGTGAGTAGATGTTTTCCAGTAATTAATTCTGTTTAGATGTTAAACTGTTTGTCATAAAACTGTTTTGTTGTGATCATGTTGTCTCAGATTTACAAATAACATGTCTACTGCTTGTCATTTAATTAAAAGTTGTTTCAACCAATTGGTGGTTGGTAGTTAGCATCAAATATAAATACTGTACCAGAGTGTTAGTTGATTGTTATCCAGAGGAAATGCTGTACTAGTAAGTAGAGGGAAAACCTCTTGTAATTAACTGTTTTACTTCGGAAAATTCTACATAAGTGAGATAAAATTTAAGCTTTCTATACACAGATTGTTGTTCAGGTCATAAATAATGCGCAAACATCTTTGGAAAAAGTTTTTTTCCCCCCATTGTGTTATTAAATTGCTGTTGTTGTTGTGGTCTTCAGTCCTGAGACTGGTTTGATGCAGATCTCCATGCTAACCTATCCTGTGCAAGCTTCATCATCTCCCAGAACCCACTGCAACCCACATCCTTCTGAATCTGCTTAGTGTAGTCATCTCTTGGTCTCCCTCTACGATTTTTACACTCTACGCTGCCCTCCAATACTTAATTGGTGATCCCTTGATGCCTCATAACATGTCCTACCAACCGATCCCTTCTTCTGGTCAAGTTGTGCCACAAACTTCTCTTCTCCCCAATCCTATTCAATACTTTCTCATTAGTTATGTGATCTACCCATCTAATCTTCAGCATTCTTCTGTAGCACCACATTTCGAAAGCTTGTATTCTCTTCTTGTCCAAACTATTTATCGTCCACGTTTCACTTCCATACATGGTTACACTCTATACAAATACTTTCAGAAATGACTTCCTGACACTTATACCTATACTCGATGTCAACAAATTTCTCTTTTTCAGATATGCTTTCCTTGCCATTGCCAGTCTACATTTTATATCCTCTCTACTTCGACCATCATCAGTTATTTTGCTCCCCAAATAGCAAAACTCCTTTACTACTTTAAGTGTGTCATTTCCTAATCTAATTCCCTCAGCATCACCCGACTTCATTCGACTACATTCCATTATTTTCGTTTTGCTTTTGTTGATGTTTCTTATATCCTCGTTTCAAGACACTATCCATTCGTTCAACTGCTCTTCCAAGTCCTTTGCTGTGTTTGACAGAATTACGATGTCATCGGCGAACCGCAAAGTTTTTATTTCTTCTCCATGGATTTTAATACCTACTCTGAATTTTTCTTTTGTTTCCTTTACTGCTTGCTCAATATACAGATTGAATAACGTCGGGGAGAAGCTACAACCCTGTCTCACTCCTTTCCCAACCACTGCTTCCCTTTCATGTCCCTCGACTCTTATAACTGCCATCTGGTTTCTGTACAAATTGTAAATAGCCTTTCGCTCCCTATATTTTTCCCCTGCCACCTTCAGAATTTTAAAGAGAGTATTCCAGTGAACATTGTCAAAAGCTTTCTGTAAGTCTACAAATGCTAGAAACGTGGGTTTGCCCTTCCTTAATGTAGCTTCGAAGATAAGTCGTAGGGTCAGTATTGCCTCACGTGTTCCAACATTTCTACGGAATCCAAACTGATCTTCCCCTGCGGTCGTCTTCTACTTGTTTTTCCATTCGTCTGTAAAGAATTTGTGTTAGTATTTTGCAGCTGTGACTTATTAAACTGATAGTTGGGTAATTTTCACATTTGTCAACACCTGCTTTCTTTGGGATTGGAATTATTATATTCTTCTTGAAGTCTGAGGGTATTTCGCCTGTCTGATACATCTTGCTCACCAGATGGTATAGTTTAGTCAGGACTGGCTCTCCAAAGGCCGTCAGTAGTTCCAATGGAATGTTGTCTACTCCGGGGGCCTTGTTTCGACTCAGGTCTTTCAGTGCTCTGTCAAACTCTTCACGCAGTATCATATCTCTCATTTCATTTTCATCTACATCCTCTTCCATTTCCATAATATTGTCTTCAAGTACATCGCCCTTGTATAGACCCTCTATATACTCCTTCCACCTTTCTGCTTTCCCTTCTTTGCTTAGAACTGGGTTTCCATCTGAGCTCTTGATGTTCATACAAATGGTTCTCTTATCTCCAAAGGTGTCTTTAATTTTCCTGTAGGCAGTATCTATCTTACCCGTAGTGAGAGAAGCTTCTACATCCTTACATTTGTCCTCTAGCCATCCCTGCTTAGCCATTTTGCACTTCCTGTCGATCTCATTTTTGAGACGTCTGTATTCCTTTTTGCCTGCTTCATTTACTGCATTTTTATATTTTCTCCTTTCATCAATTACATTCAATATTTCTTCAGTTGCCCAAGGATTTCTACTAGCCCTCGTCTTTTTACCTACTTGATCCTCTGCTGCCTTCACTACTTCATCCCTCAAAGCTACCCATTCTTCTTATACTGTATTTCTTTCCCCCATTCCTGTCAATTGCTGCCTTGTGCTCTCCCTGAAACTATGTACAACCTCTGGTTCTTTTAGTTTATCCAGGTCCCATCTCCTTAAAATCCCATCTTTATGCAGTTTCTTTAGTTTTAATCTACAGGTCATAACCAATAGATTGTGGTCAGAATCCACATCTGCCCCTGGAAATGTCTTACAATTTAAAACCTGGTTCCTAAATCTCTGTCTTACCATTATATAATCTATCTGAAACCTGTCAGTATCTCCAGGCTTCTTCCATGTATACAGCCTTCTTTCATGATCCTTGAACCAAGTGTTAGCTATGATTAAGTTGTGCTCTGTGCAAAATTTTACCAGGCGGCTTCCTCTTTCATTTCTTTGCCCCAGTCCATATTCACCTACTAAGTTTCCTTCTCTCCCATTTCCTACTACTGAATTCCAGTCACCCATGACTATTAAATTTTCATCTCCCTTCACTATATGAATAATTTCTTTTATTGCTATGCTATGTTAATTTGACATACCATTTACTCTTCTCCTTGTGTCCTTTTTTCTCCAGTTTCTCATGTTTAGCTTAAAGGATTCACACAATACAATTTTTGGATTGACTAAATCTAGAGCATTTCAGTATTTATTTATGTATGTGTGTATTCTTTTTCAGGGAATGTATTACAATTTTGAAATTTTTCACATGAGGGAAAAGCAGATACCTGTAGACAGTGTTGAAATCAAAGAAAACATCCTGCAGTTTGATTGGGAACCAGTTGGTTCAAAGTTTGCAATTATCCATGGTGATACAAACAATACTAGTGTAAGCTTCTATGGTGTCAAAACAGGACAAGCACCAACACTCCTGAGTATGTTCTCATCTTTCCTACACATTCATGTGCAGTACTTTTTGTGTTCATCTTCAGAAATAAATATTTATAATAAATTACATAGGCTAACCCCTTTTTAATTTATTCTGAATTTTACTTCTCTAGTTAGTAATGTTCCTTTGATCACATTTATTTCTATGTAAATTTGAAAATGTACCAGTATTAGCAGAGGTTGTTATGCTTTTCAGAAAAATTTGAGAAGAGGAACTGTAACAAAATGTATTGGGCACCATGCGGACAGTTCATTGTTTTAGCCAGTGATGCTGGATCGTTGGAGTTTGTTGACACAAATGATTTTGTTATAATGAATACAACAGAACATTTTAATGTGTCACATATTGAGTGGGACCCAACAGGTCGGTATGTTGTTACTGCGGTGACAGTCTGGAAAGCGAAGGTGAGACCACTTTTAATATATTTGTAAGTTAAATTAAGGTATATCGCTTCTATAGTAATTGAACTAGACCTTCAACATTTCCTTGTTTCAAACAAACAACTAAAGACAGTAATTTGCCTAATATCTTGCTTCTCCGCCAATTATTTCCTTAACTCCTTACTGAACTCTTCGTTATGTCAGGTCATTAATTAGTTTCATAAGGACCTACCATGGGAAATTCCTTAAGTTTGTCAGTAAGCTGGGCCTGATGCATTTGATGTTTTGCCAGAATTGTAAGCGATTCCCTTCGTTGTGACAAATTTACAAACCAGTTGGGTATTAGTTAGAATTAATTTATAAAAATATGTGAAAATTAATGTGTTTATTAATTTAAAATTGCTTAAGTGTGCCTCCACATTTTTGAAATTTCATTTTCTGCTGTAACAAGTGGTACTCTCTAATCTGAATCAGTTCTCTCTTGCTATTGGAAGGGGACAGGAGTCTGCTATACATTTGAGGTTTCAGCCAAAAGGCCTTCTAAAGTGCACACACACACACACACACACACACACACACACACACACACACACACACACACACACACACAACTCACATACAGTGATCACGTGTGTGAATGAGGGGTGTATTGATGGGTGGGGGGAGGGGCATGGGTTTTATACTTTAGGAGAAGGCCTTTTGGCCGATGGCTCAAATGTATAGCAGTCTTTTTGTTGTGCTTGTTTGTGAATGAACATCTCCTCTATATGGCAAGCAGCAATACATGCTTTGACAAACTGCCTGTTGGCTTCTGTCTTGGATTCTTCAGCCAATGTTTGTTCAATGATTTTTCTGTCATTTTGTGAGCACAGGTTGCTGGCATTGTCAAAGCTTCACGCTCCATTGCTGGTTATGTAATGTAGTAGAGTTCGCAGCCACAAATTATATGTACCTCGTGCGCCAGTGTCAAAAGGCTTTCCGTGGTCATTTCAGTTTGGTTTTCTCCTTGTTACGTGTAGTGGTCATTCACTGCAGCACAGGAATCCAGGATCGATTCTCCTTGAGGCTTTCTTCTTTCTTGTTGAAGCTGTTCTTCTTTGTGTGTTTCTATAGCTTCTCTGAACAAGTGGGCGTGATAGCTCTTCCCTATAGCACGAACTTCTGTGTCGGCCAATTTTACTTTTTGGTCTCTCGGAGTGTGTACTCTGCCATGGTCAATTTCTCCACCTGTCCCAACCTGCAGTGCCACTATGGTCTCAGACCCTCGTGTTGATTGATTGTCCAGTCATTCTGACATAAACTTTCCCACATGTACATGATGTGCGGAATATTCCCGACATAGCAATTAGGCCCCTTTTCTCCTTTGCTAACCTAAAAAGCTCTTTGATCTTCTTTGTCGGTTTATAAATAGTTTTTACACTCTCTGCTCAGCATACGACCACTGTGTTCATCACTCTGGGAATTGTAGAGAGGCTGTACACAAAATTTCTGTTTCCGATGTGTCACTTAGTCATGTGTTTGACTCTATAATACTTCTTACGTAACTGGTGAAAATGCTCCTCAGAACATTTACCAGTTGTTGCATTTCATGTCTGATGTGCTGTGGCTCACATATTCGTCTCGCTTTAGTTACGAGCGTATTAGTCATGCCTCTTATCTGGCTCGGGTTGTGATTTGACGGTTTGTGCCCGTATTGATCCGTTCGGTCATTTTTAGATACATGCTGTGTACCAGTTTCTCACCATCCCTTGTGACCAGCACATCTAGAAAGGTAGTTGTTTGCCCTTTTCTACTTCCATGGTAAATTTTATGTTGGCATGGAGGCTGTTCAGGTGTCTTAAGAAGTCACCGAGCTGTTCCTCACCATGGCTGCACACAGTGAAGGTATCATCGACATATACGCACCACACCTTAGGTTCATGAGGTGCCAAGTCAATGCCTGTGCTTCGAAATGTTTCACGAAGTAGTTTGCCACAACTGGACTAAGAGAACTACCCATAGTGACACAAAAGAGGACTACCCATGGTGATGCCTTCCAGCTGTTTGTAAAAGATGGCATTCCATGTGAAATAACGCGCGGTGAACCATGCGTGAAAGAGCTTGGTTATCTGTTGGAGGAAAAGGGAACCAATTTGCTCCAGAGTGTCACTGAATGGCATTTTGGTAAACAGAGACACAACATTAAAACTGGTCAGGATGTCATTTGGTCAATGTTTTAGTTCCTTCAACTTCTTGGTGAAATGCCCTGAGTTCTTTATGTATGTATGTCTTCCCCATGTGCAGCTACAGCAGACAGGCCAAGGCCAGTTTATACGTCAGTGAGCCAGGAGCACTAACAATTGGTCTTAATGGTACATATTCTTATGGTCATCTGGTGATCTATACAGCAAAGGTGATACGGCTCCTATGTTGCACATGTTCCTCTGTATGCCCGCTGAGAGAGAAGACACTTTGATTAACCAATCAGTATTTCGTGTGATCTACTGCGTCGGGATCTGCACTTGGTTTTCGGTGCGTCTTTGGACCAAGTAAGTCCAGGATCTTCCACTTGTAATCTTCAGTCTTCATTACGAAGGTCGCATTTCCCCTATCGGCAGGCAGAACCAATATACTCCTGTTGGGATTAAGACTTCATAGCTTGTGCGTCTTCTTTATTCTGGTTGCAAGCTGGTGGGTTTGCTTTGTGCAGTACCCTGGTTGTTTTAGTGCATATTTCCTCAGCTCTTTTACAAGGAAGGGTCCAGATGGCTGCTGCGGTATTAGCAATGATGTCCTCAATGGGTATAGTTCTTGGGGTGATAGTAAAATTCCCTCCTTTTTGAAGGATAGACTCTTTGATAAGTTGTCATTTAGTGAGATTGACCACTGTGCAAGACAAGCCAGGAATCGTCTTGTTAAGCTGGTTCCAGCGTCTTGCAGACTTTCTCTTCTATTGCTCCAGTGCAGCACTCAAGTTCACTCTGCATGCCCCTGCGAGTGATGCTGTTGATCTTACCTCAGTTGTCTCAATGCATTCTGCTGCTTAATTGTTACAGAACGTCCAAAACTTCATCTGTTGTTGCCAAGTATCTCCGTGCTACATGAATTCACTCACAAAGCAAAACTTATTCCATTCTGTCATATTCAGTGTCCTCAGGTGGTGGTCAAAAGACATTTTAAGAACTTTGACATAGCCCCGTCACCCCACACCATGACAGAAAGGTGAGAGAGAACGTCATTCACACTTTCTCAGGTTTTTGGGCTGATATTTTTTTGATGATTTTTCATTTTGAAGTGCAGACATTGAACTCTGCACCTTGTAAACCTAAGGTGTAGTACAGATATGTCGATGATACCTTCATATGTGTGGAGTCATGGTGAGAAACAGCTTGATGACTTCTTAAAACATCTGAACAGCCTCCATGCCAACATAAAATTTACCATGGAAGTAGAAAAGGACAAACAGCTACAGTTTCTAGATGTGCTGGCCACAAGTGGTGGTGATACCCTGGGACACAGCATGTATCAAAAACCGACTCACAGGGACTGAAACCTGCACAAACTGTTGAATCATCACCAGAGCCAGAAAAGAGGCACTATTAATATGCTCGTAATGTGAGCAAGAGGAATACATGAGTTGCAGCACCTCAGACACATGATGCAACACCTGGAACGTGTTATGAGGAGCAATAAGTGCTCCACCATTTACACAAGAATTGTCACAGTCAAACACTCGGCAAAATGACACACTGTAAAAAGAAATGTAGGGTACAACCTTTCTGCCATACACTCCCAGAGTGGAGGACAGAATGGACCATAAATTGCGCAGACAGTGTGTAAAGACTATAAACCAATAAAGATGATCAAAGAGTATCTCAGATTGGCAAAGGAGAAAAGAGTACTTGCAGTGTCTGGAATATACCACATACCATGTAATGCAGAAAAGTTTATGTTGGAATGACAGGACGATCAATCAACACCACAATCACAGAACATAGTGTTGCAGGTTGGGGCAGGTGGAGAAATTGTCCGTGGCGCACGCAGTGTGTGAGGCAACCACATAACAAAATTTGCCAACGCAGAAGTTCTTGGCTATAGACAAGACCTCTCACACCTGCTTGTTCTGAGAAGCTATAGAAATGCACATACCTAAGAACAGCTTCAACAAGAAAGAAGAAAGCCTCAAGGTAAACGGATCCTGGATTCCCGTGCTGCTGTGAATGCCTGCTGCAGATAACGGGGAGAACAAAACCTGAAATCACCACAGAAGAGCTCTTGGATGTTGGCACACCAGGTACATATAGTCTGTGGCCACGAACTCAACTCAGTCTATCACCAGTAATGGAGGGTGAAGCTCTGACAATGCCAGCCACTCATGCTGGCAAAACATCAGAGAAATCATCAAACGAGCATCAGCCAAAGAACCCGAGACAAAAGCCAACAAGCAGGTCATCATCAAGTAGCCACAAAAGTGTTAAAAATCTATCCTTTACTATAATACTGTCAGTATTTCATCCTGGATTTTCCATTGTTTGACAAAATATACTCCAGTATCCATTTATTGTTAGAATGCTTGCTGTGCTGCATCCTAGTTATTTGTGAGAAGGTATTAACAGAAAGTGTTTCTGTCCACTGAGTGCCAGCCTAATTTGAAATTAAATGCAGCTTAAAATAATCCTGGTATTCACCTTATTCCTATCCAAGGCGGTGTGCATGTGTACGCATGCTGTAGGTAATGTCACAAATATTACTTGCTTTGTGGTTCTTTTTGTTGCAAAACATGCATTTGCTGAAACCTGTTCATGTACATATTGTCGGATTCTCTTTCAAAAACAATTTGCCTCTGGCAGTTTCTAATTTCTATTTTTCAGCTCTTGACAAAAAACTAGCAAACTAAACAATTTTGCTAAATTCTATATGATTTAATGAAATACAAACTAGGAGAATGCAGGCAGGCAGTTTTGCCCATGGTAGAATAAATTTCCTCTAAGTCTTGCTGCCAAATGTGAAAATGCAGTGAATAGGTAGTGAGCCTAACTCCTTGACAATCTTCTCCATTGGCAACAGAGAAACTTAACTACCACGGCAAAATCATTGCTGCTTCTAGGATGAAGGGTTATTTCTGAAAATTACGGTAGCATTGATTTCTTATATTTACTTCATTCTTTGTTACTGATTAGAATCTTCCCTTTTATGTAGTTGCTAATACTACATACCTATTGTAATCAAACAGAATTAGTTACTCATGTTCCTTCCACAATCTGTATTAATTTATTTGTCTACTTTGCTATTATCCGATTTCAATTTCATTAGTTATTTCACGTACACCACTAAAAATAATAATGCACACTGCTTAATAAGTTCACACTTATGCCTGCAAGATGTGACCTAATTGTGAGGGAAACAGCACTTAAAGTTGTTATAGCCTGTAATGTTGATATAATATAAAGTGGGCCAGTTTCACCTTAAGTTTGCATATACACTACTACTTGGCAATTCACAGTTACGAGCCTGGCAGAATTTCATCAAATCACATTCAGACATTGGCATTATATTGTCCTTTGCCAATAACAAGTTACCCCAGAGGCTCGCCACTATTTGGTGGGTTCGTGCTTGACTACCACGGGGCCCCAGCCTTTGCAGCATATTTCCCCTTTTGTGCTGCATGTCCGTTATCTTGCTATTCTTTTTCCCCCTGCCTTGGGGAACATGTCTGGGATATTTTCAGAAAGGTGTTCTGTGTTTTCAGTAACAGATATCAGAAAACCCTCTCCTCTGTTTTTCGTTCCTTTTCTCTTTCTTCGTTCCCCTTCTCTTATACCTCCTCTGCTTCGGTGTTTGAGTTCCCTCTTCTTCCTCCCTGTGAGCTCCTGAAGGCGCCTGGTGCGTAACAGGTGATTGGGTAACGCGTAATTCCCAGTCCCGGATTTATAGGTAGGGTTCGCGCATATCCGTGGTACAGGCTAGGCCCAGGGAGGGGTGACTGCCTGACCTGCATATTCACAGTGCAGATAAAAGTAAAAAATGTTTTTTGTACTGTAGAAACAATTTTTTCATTAGAAGACTCGCTACTGAAAACCCTGCATTAATAAGTAACTATGCTTCACAATTTAATATGTATGTATCTAAGTAAATCTAAAGTGGTAGAAGAGTTTCCCTGCTTGGGGACATGTATTTTTAATTATTCATTGTTTATCTGACAAATACTGCTTGCATATGAGAAAATAAAGCCATTTCAATTTTTCTTATTTAAGGAAGACAATGCTTACTGGATCTGGTCATTCCAAGGAAAAATACTGAGTCGGACACCTGTGGATATGCTTTATTGCTTTACATGGCGACCTCGGTTGCCAACTTTGTTGACACAGAAACAACAGAATGAAATAAAAAAGAATCTTAAAAAATATAGCTCTCAGTTTGAATCAAAAGATCGTACACGTATGTGGAAGGCATCAAAGGTGACTGTTGATTTCATTATTCGTGTAACTATTTCTGTAGCCCAGTTTGTTGTTGTTACTTCAGCTTCTTAAACGTTAACCATTTAAACTTCCAGGAATTGATAGAGAAACGAGCAAAACTAAAGGATGAATTTGCAGAGTATAGAGCTAAATGCACTGATCAATGGATGCAGCAAAAGGATAGGCGTATGGCTCTCAGAAACAGTGAGTGTTTGTTTTACCCATTTTTTGTTGTATCAGCAGGCTCGTCATTACTTTAATACAAATATCACTGGTTTTTACATTCTTCATTTCCATTAGCAATGCTTGACCATATTACTTTGTGTATGAGATATTCCTATGTCAAGTATTGCAATTTAGATATTATTGCCCTTTCTTAGCTGGTCCTTCCTATCAGCGATTCAGAATCTCTTCCAAATAAAAGATTTATCATTTATGTATATTTAAAGGTAAGCAGTATTAGCTATAATCAAATAAATATGTTAACTGGTGCACTTGTTTCTGTTATGTACAGCTGCTTGTGTGTTTACAAGAAAGCATTAAAGTCATTGTTGTCAACGATAGCTACAAAAATTTTAATGAAACAGTGGAAAGTTAGAGAGACAAATGTGGCTATGAATGCAACCACTTATGATATATGGTGTTGAGTGGTCGATAAACACAGATAAGAGATCAAAAATGTTGCTATGCTTTTAGACAGTGCCCGTCTTCAGAGCTAACTAATAAAGAAATTGTGTATGTACACACAGCGCGCGGTTATATTGTCCCTGTTGAATTATATTTTTCTGGTGCTTCAAATCTTATTCTTTGAAATTCCATCGTTTCATCGTTCCTTCTGGCATCACATGCACATGTAAAAAAAATGACTGACTCTAAAAGTTAGTGGGTTTTTTCCCATCCTTGCTCGTATGGTTCTAGTTTTTCCTATTAGAAAATGGTAACCTTTTCTAAGTCTTATTGTTTCTTTCATTATTTATACTTTTGCATTTCTGTCGCAACATTAAATATGTAATTTGTGCCTATGTTTTATCTCAAATTTACTCATTATTGTTATCTTTCTTGCAGATATTGATACTGATGAACTTGATTCAGACCCAAGAAACTTTGAAGAGGAAGTAGTAGAATTTTTTGTCAAAGAAGAGAGGATATTGTTGGACTAAAGTGAGGATCTGAAGTAGAAGCCATTCTTGGAAACCTCTGACAGTGGACATACAGGAATACAGTATTTGTAGATATACTGTTAAGTATTGGTGAATGTGGGGAGCGGTCCCCATGTGTAACTTCAGTATGTCTCTGTATTGTGTGGAGAAGTATTGGGGGAGTGTGACTTCCTATCACTGCGAACTCTGTTTTTCTAGAATGACATTTATGAAAAACTGTCCAGGGCAGTCTGTGCTTAAGTCGGTAATTTCATTTGTGTGTTGTGGCCTTGTAATACTGAGTTGCTTACCAGTACATTGTTATAAAATATTACCATTCAAACTGTATTTTGGCAAACTCTACCATGTTCCATATAGAATATACCAGCAATTAAATAAATGTATTTTATTTTTTATTTTTTTTATTTTTTTTATTTTATTTTATTTTTTTTAATTGCATTTCATCTGTACAGATTGTGCTATAATAGCTGGAAATAAGAAAAGTGTTCGTAATCATTTGGAAAATCGCAAAAAGAGTATACTATATTACACTGTACAGTGCCTATCGGTGCCACATAGTAAAAACTGTGTTTAAAATTACTGAAGTATTTTAGTCTTTGTGGCATCATTTCAACCCTTTTTCATTAGTAAGTACTATTGTAGCACAAAACTTACAGTTCAGTATAGACTGTTGAGTCACTGGATATCAGATGTCCATCAAGGGATAATTTTGGCCAGTTGTTCCAAGAACTCTGTGTTAGTAATGAGGGCTTCTTGTTGCCCCATGTTCTTAGTGACGGCAGTGCTCAGTGAACGAATTAGGATGACTGACTTTCATTTACGCTATTTCAAAAATTTTGTGGCAATGTTGTTTACATTAGTCGGTGTAGCTTGAGTTCCTCCAGTTTATGTTTATAAGGTAAGCTGAACCACACCAAGTACTTCGAAAAGAAATAACTGGATGGCAGCCCACTTTCTAGCTTTTTCGTGGGTTCATGCTCAGTTACTACGGAGCCTCAGCCTTTGCCACATCATGCTGCCTTCTGTCCTCTTGGCTATTCTTTTTCCCCTGCCTTGGGGACCATGTCTGGGACGTTTTGGAAATATGTTCTGCATATTCAGTAGCCGATATCAGAACAGTCTCCTCACTGGTTTTTCGTTTGTTTTTTCCTTTCTTCATTCCCCTTTTGCTATCCTTCCTCTGCCAACCAGAAAGGCTCCAAGAAGCCAAATGTTGTTCTCCTTTGCTGACTCAGAGATCCTCTTGGATGGTGTCCCCATATGACACCTTTGTGTGGCTGACATCGATGTGGCTGGTGCGCACCACAGTTTTTCTGCACTAGACTCCGAAGATCAACAGGGGGAGAATGCTGACACCTTTGTAGAGCTCATGGAGCAGAATCCTCCAGCCCCTGTGCTCTGTAGCAGTGAGTCTTCAAAGGCTGGCAGGCACTTGTTAGCCGCACGGAGACACTCGTTCATTTTTTCCTCCTCTTCCATTGTCATGGCTCTCCTCCAATGGAACGTTCACGGCCATCAACCCCACAAAGAGGACTTACAGCTGCTCTTAGAATCGCAGCATCCGCTTGTTCTCTGCCTCCAGGAAACAAACTGTGTCCTCACGACCATTTTGATCTCTCACATTTTTTCCTGGTCCCCTTTGACTTTCCTCCATCTCGTGGGGGAGTCATGTTGTTCATCAGGGATGATGATAATCAACACATCTGCGTGACTACTGGGCTTCAAGCTGTTGTAGTCCCCATTTTTCCTTTCTCGCTTGACCTTTCCCCGTTTGTACCGTTCACATCCCTCTGTCATTCAGTGTCCCCAGGACAGATTTCTCATAGCTTACTGCACAACTCCCTCGCCCATTGCTGCTGCTGGGTGACTTTAATGCACACCATCCCCTTTGGGGCTCACTCAGAACCTGTCAGAGATTCCGTCTTGGGTTACCTTCTCAGTAACCTTAATCTCATCTAGCTTAACATGGGAGCAGCCATTTGCCTTCCACACTTCACTCATATATATTTCCATTTGGACCTCTCCTACACTTCCCAGCTTGCCCATCATCTTGAGTAATCTGTTCTCCGTGACACGTACTTGAGCAACCATTTCCCATGTGTTATCAGACTGCTGACTTACCCCACCTACATAAACACCCAAGTGGCAACTTTCCAAGCTGACAGCAGTCTTTAATACTCCATGGAAACCTTCGATGAACATTTCCCCAGTTGTGATGACCAGCTATCTGGATTTCCCTTACTTGTTGTTTTAACAGTTCTACTCCCTCTTCTGGAGTATGGGCCAACCTCAAACGGCTCTCTGAGATGAAGGTCCGTTCCCCAATTTCCAGTGTGACAGGTGCAGATATAGTGGACCCTACTATCTCTAACACCTTGGGTCACTATTTTGTGAAGATTTTGAGCTCCACCCACAATCACCCTGTCTTCATCCCTCTGAAGCGAGTGGAGGAGACTTCTCAGAATCGTGATTGCTACAATGCCACCTTTATTATGAGGGAGCTAGATCATGCTCTCACTTTATCCCTATCCTCCACCCCAGGACTGGACAATGTTAACATTCAGATTTTGCAAGTTTGCGGGCAAGCTTTTTCTCCTTCATATGTACAATCGCATCTGAGCAGAGGGCACATTTTTCAGATGCTGGCACGAAACCACTGTCAGTCCTGTGCCTAAACTTGGCAAGGACAAACACCTTCCATCTAACTATCACCCCATTTCTCTCTCCAGCTGTGTTTGCAAGGTGATGGAACATAGGATTCACACCCGGCTGGTATGGTGGCTTGAGTTTTGCAATTTACTAACCACTGCACAGTGTGGATTTAGTGCATGCTGTGGTTGTCTATCTTTTCACTTTGTCAATCCATTTAATGTACGGTTTTCTGTGAAAATATCACTGTGGCCATGCTTTTCGATTTGGAGAAAGCCTATGACACCTGCTGGAGGACTGGTATCCTCCATGCTCTCTACATGTGGGGCTTCCTTGGTTGCATGTCCCTTTTCCTTCAGGAATTGTTAAAAGAATGAGTTTTCAAGGTACATATGGGTTCTGCCTTGTCGGACATAGTTATCCAGGAAAACTGTGTGCCTCAGTGTTTCATTCTGAGTGTCATCTTCTTTGCTATCGTCACTAACCCTGTAATAGCCTGTCTCCGGGCATCTCTGACTCCCTCGGTTTGTATCAGTCCATTGTCCGTTTGAAATTAGACTGAGAGTGTTTCGTTAATGCATCTGCATGTCCATCCCTCCTAAGCCATCTCAGTACTATCCACCATCGTGGCACCTGTCTGGCCACTGGTACCTGATAACGCTAGCCCAGTTGAGTGTGTATGCCGAAGCTGCCAGACTACCGCTGTCAAACTGCCTTGACTTTCTCCTCAGCAGATACGCGTGCCATTTGTCTGCCATACCTGGCCACCCATCCTATGTGTTCTTTGGTGACTCCTTTGATCATCAGTATGGGGTGGCTCCCTCTTCTGTTACCTCCTGGAGTTCACTTTCTGCTCTTGCTCCGGCAGATTAACTTCACGCTCCCTGCAAGTTTCCCAGTGGAAAAGTGCTTCCTAAAGACACTACTCCAGCCTCACTCTATCACTGTAAGTCTCATAAACATTGCACAAAACTTCGTGATAGTACCTTTGTGTATACTGATGGCTCTGAGACTGATTGTGGTGTCGGGTGTACCTTCATCAGTGGGAACAATGTTTTTCGGTGTTGGCTTCCGGAACACTGCACAGTATTTACATCAGAGCTCTGCTCTGTTTCAGGCTGCGTAGTACATCTGGCGACACAGGCCTTTCAATTGTTATCTGCTCCAGCCCTCTCTGTGACCTTCAAAGCCTCTTTGTGCTGAGCACAGTCCATCCCTTAGTGCAGTGGGTACAGGAAAGGTGTCACTTGCTCACTCTTGGTGGAGCCAGTGATGTTTGTGG